>NC_057804.1:254831935-255512456 GCF_018294505.1 Triticum aestivum | reverse complement strand
TATATATATATATATGCAATCAAATCATCATAGCGCAGAAAATCATGAAGATAAGTTGAAACTGAAGACAAACCAAATGCGAAGTCTTTGCAAAAGTAACGCCATGAGTGAAACACTTCAAACAGAGAAATTTGGTGGTGGCGTTACCCACCGTATAGGAAGTATTAGACCCAGACACGGCGCACAATTATCGTGGCACTCCGAAGTCAAATTCCATGTTAATGTATTCACACTCAGAGTGTAAATCTTCATTGATTGAAGATATACATTACTTTGTGTGTTGCACATCTAAGTCATCAATATGCATAAGTGTTAGGATGTGTGCCTGATCAAAGGACATTAGAGGATTCCAAGATATTTAGCTCACACCGTAACTTGCAAAACCTTTTCTCATCCAAGGGCTTTGTGAAGATATCTGCAAGTTGCTCTTCAGTGTTGACATGAATGATATCGATATCTTTCTTCATGACATGATCTCTGAGAAAGTGATGACGAATTTCAATGTGCTTTGTCTTCAAGTGTTGGACATGATTGTTGGCTATCTTGATGGCACTCTCATTGTCGCAGAAGAGAGGTACTTGTTTCAGGTTGATGCCATAGTCCTTGAGAGTTTGCTTCATCCATAGAAGCTGAGCACAAAAGGATCCAGCAGCAATGTATTCAGATTCAGCAGTTGAGAGAGATACACAATTCTGCTTCTTTGAAGACCAACAGACAAGTGATCGACCAAGAAAATGACATGTGCCTGATGTAGACTTGCGATCCACCTTGTCACCGGCATAATTAGTATCCGAGAATCCAACCAAATCAAAATTTTAGCCCTTGGGATACCATAATCCGAGTGTTGGGGTGTAAGCCAAATATCGAAGAATTCGCTTCACAGCTAAGTGATGCGATTCCTTTGGTGCCGCTTGGAATCGAGCACACATGCAAACACTAAGCATAATATTTGGCCTAGATGCACATAGATAAAGTAAAGAACCAATCATGGAGCGGTATACCTTTTGATCGAACTCTTTACCATTGTCATCGGGACCAAGGTGGTGTTTGGCTGGCATTGGCGTCGTATAACCTTTGCAGTCTTCCATTCCAAACTTCTTCAGACAATCTTTGAGGTATTTTTCTTGAGATATGAAGATGCCATTGCTTTGCTGACGAATTTGAAGACCAAGGAAGAACTTCAGTTCTCCCATCATGGACATCTGATATTGCTCTTGCATCATGTATCCAAACTCATCACTATACTTCTGGTTGGTGCAGCCGAAGATAATATCATCCACATATATTGGGCACACAAACAGTTCGCCATCATATGTCTTCGTGAAGAGTGTGGGATCGAGGGATCCTGGTTTGAAGCCTTTGCTCTTCAGGAAGTCTTTGATTGTATCATGCCATGCGCGAGGAGCTTGTTTGTAGGCCATACAGTGCTTTGTTTAGCTTGTACACCATATCAGGATGTTTTGGATCTTCAAAGCCAGGTGGTTGAGCGACATATACTTCTTCTTCAATCTTGCCATTGAGAAATGCACTCTTCACATCCATTTGATATAGCAAGATGTTGTGATGATTAGCATAGGCTAGCAGTATGCGAATAGCTTCAAGCCTAGCAACATGAGCAAATGTTTCATCGAAGTCAATTCCTTCAACTTGAGTATATCCTTGAGCCACAAGACGTGCTTTGTTTCTGACGACTTGACCATGCTCATCTTGCTTGTTTCGATATATCAATTTCATTCCAATAATGTTATGCTTGCGAGGGTCAGGTCGCTTGACAAGTTCCCAAACATTATTCAGCTTGAGCTGTTGAAGTTCTTCTTGCATGGCTTGAATCCATTCAGGTTCCATAAAAGCTTCAACAACTTTCTTGGGTTCTGATATTGACACAAATGAAAAGTGCCCATAGAAGTTTGCTAACTGTGTTGCTCTTGAGCGAGTAAGCGGACCAGGCGCATTGATGCTGTCAATTATCTTCTCGATTTGTACTTCATTTGCAACACGAGGATGAACTGGACGAAAACCTTGCTCATGCTGATCATTGTCATCATTGGGAGGATTGTCTTCGGTCTGAGCATTGTCTTCAGGTTGTTTTGGTGCAGAAATGATAAGTTCCTCTTCAGGCTGTGCTTCAGAGGGCATGATTTCACCAGTTCCCATCAGCTTGATAGATTCACTGGAAGGAGCTTCATCTAGTGTGCTTGGTAGGAGCTCTCGTTGTGAACCATTGGTTTCATCAAATCGCACATCCACTGTTTCAACGATTTTGTAGTGGAAGAGGTTGAAGACTCTGTAGGAGTGCGAATCCTTTCCATAGCCAAGCATGAAGCCTTCGTGAGCTTTGGGTTCAAATTTTGACTTGTGATGGGGATCCTTGATCCAGCACCTAGCACCAAAGACTCTGAAGTAGCTGACATTTGGCTTCTTGCCAGTAAGGAGCTCATAGGATGTTTTACCCAGAAGCTTGTGGATGTAAACACGGTTGATGATGTGACATGCAGTATCAATAGCTTCAGGCCAGAACTTTCTTGGTGTCTTGTACTCGTCGAGCATTGTTCGAGCCATCTCAATGAGGGTTCTATTCTTGCGCTCAACAATGCCATTTTGCTGAGGTGTGTATGGAGCAGGAAATTCATGAGTGATTCCCATTGTATCCAGATAAAGATCAAGGCCGGTGTTCTTGAATTCAGTGCCGTTATCACTTCTAATATGCTTGATCTTGACGCCATAATTGTTCATTACTCGATTGGCGAATCGTCTGAAGACATCTTGTACTTCAGTCTTGTAGAGAATTATGTGCACCCATGTATATCTTGAGTAGTCATCAACAATGACGAAGCCATAGAGACACGCCGTTGTTGTGAGGGTGGAGTAGTGAGTAGGACCAAATAAGTCCATGTGCAACAACTCAAAGGGTTGAGATGTCGTCATGATTGTCTTCGAGGGGTGCTTGGCCCTCGTCATCTTCCCAGCTTTGCAAGCACCACACAAATGATCTTTCTTGAACTTGACACCTTCGATGCCTATGACATGCTTTTTCTTGACGAGAGTGTGTAAGTTCCTCATGCCAGCATGCCCCAGCCTTCGATGCCAAAGCCAGCATTCTGAAGCTTTAGGAAGAAGAAATACGGCAAGCTGTGGACCTGCTGAGAAATCTACCATGTATAGATCACCTTTCCTATACCCTTAAAAGACTAGAGACTTGTCAGATTCCATTAGTACAAGGCAACGATATTTTCCAAACATCACAATCATGTTTAAGTCACAAAGCATTGAGAGAGACATTAAGTTGAATCCAAGGGATTCAACAATCATCACTTTATCCATGTGTTGATCCTTTGAGATTGCAACTCTACCTAGACCCAATACCTTGCCTTTACCAGTGTCAGCAAATGTGATTTGACTCTTGTCGGATGGACGCAAGGTTGAGTCCATGAGAAGACTTTGATCACCAGTCATATGATTAGTGCATCCGCTGTCAATAATCCATTCCGAAGCTTTTGGTGACATGCCCTTGGCACCGCGTGCCATGAAGCAGTAGGTGGGAGCAGGGTCGTCCTTGTCATCATCAGCGTTGGTGTGGGAGTCATTGTCTTCGGTGTTGAAGATGGACTTGGCAACGTAGGCTGTGGCTAGAGCCAGACTTGCAATGCCAGAGTCGGACTCAGCTTCAGATTCCACCTCTGCCTCCTCAGAAGCAGACTCCTCCTCTAAATCCATTTCCTTGCCAACAAAAGCATGAGCCTTGCCAGATGAGCTCTTCTTATGAGATGAGGACTTTGATGTGGACTTGGAAGAAGACTTTGATGATTTCTTCTTCTTCTTGTCATCAGAGTCATATTCCTTGCTCTTCTTCTTCTTCTTCTTGTTGTCCCACTTAGGACACTCAGAGATGTAGTGCCCAGGCTTCTTACACTTGTGACATGTTCTCTTCTTGTTGTCTTGAGTGGAAGCTTCATCATTTCTTGAAATGGATCATGAAGACTTTCTGAAGCCCTTCTTCTTGGTGAATTTCTGGAACTTCTTCGCAAGCATAGCAAGCTCCCTTCCAATGTCTTCAGGATCATCAGAACCGTAGTCAGATTCTTCTTCTTCAGATGAGGAAACAACTTTTGCCTTCAAAGCATGAGTTCGGCCATAGTTGGGGCCATAGATATCTCTTTTCTCAGAAAGCTGGAACTCATGTGTGTTGAGCCTCTCAAGTATATTAGACGGATCGAGAGTCTTGAAATCAGGACGTTCTTGTATCATGAGGGCAAGGGTGTCAAAGGAGCTGTCAAGGGATCTCAGCAGCGTCTTGACGATTTCATGCTTGGTGATCTCAGTGGCGCCGAGAGCCTGAAGCTCATTTGTGATGTCGGTGAGGCGATCAAACGTGAGCTGGACATTTTCATTGTCATTTCTCTTGAAGCGGTTGAAGAGATTGCGAAGAACACTGATCCTCTGGTCTCTCTGTGTAGAGATGCCTTCATTGACCTTGGATAGCCAGTCCCAGACTAGCTTTGACGTTTCCAGGGCACTCACATGGCCATACTGTCCTTTGGTCAGATGACCACAAATGATGTTCTTTGCAGTCGAGTCCAGTTGAATGAACTTCTTGACATCAGTAGGGGTGACACCTTCACCAGTTTTGGGAACGCCATTCTTGACGACATACCAGAGGTCGACATCAATGGCTTCAAGATGCATGCGCATCTTATTCTTCCAGTAGGGATATTCTGTTCCATCGAACACGGGGCAAGCAGCGGAGACTTTGATTATCCCTGCTGTCGACATAGCTAAACTCCAGGTGGTTAAACCGAATCACACAGAACAAGGGAGTACCTTGCACTGATACCAATTGAAAGTGCTAGTTATCGACTAGAGGGGGGGTGAATAGGCGATTTTTATCTAAGTCTTCAAAACGTGGAAGTTTCGAAGACAAACAATAGAAATGACCTAATTGATATGCAGCGGAAGATAAACTACAACAAGCAAGCCATAGTCAAGTATGCAATAGCATTAACGTACGAAGACTAATAGCAGCTAGGTAGTAGGATCAGGATGGAAGATAGTATGAAGCCAATCAACAATAGTAGTCAAGCGATGAAGGCAATAAGATAAGACAGATAGGCAACGACTTCACGAAGACAAACTCAAATTAAAGCATGGAAAGGGATAGAACCAGTCACTTGTTGAAGACACAGGATTTGTTGGACCAGTTCCAGTTGCTGTGACAACTGTACGTCTGGTTAGGGAGGCTGAGATTCAACTCAGAAGACTGTGTCTTCACCTTATTCCCCTTGAGCTAAGGACACTTAGTCCTCGCCCAATCACTCTGGTAAGTCTTCAAGGTAGACTTCCAAACCTTCACAGACTTCGTTCACCCGGCAATCCACAATGACTCTTGGATGCTCAGAACGCGACGCCTAACCGGCTGGAGGATACACAGTCCTCAAGTGTAATAAGTCTTCAGGTCACACATACAGAAAGACTTCAGTGATGCCTAACACTCTTTGGCTCTGGGTGTTTGGGCTTTGTCCTCGCAAGGATTTCTCTCTCAAAGTCTTCGAGGTGGGTTGCTCTCAAAACGACAAAAGCCGTAAACTAACTCTGAGCAGCCACCAATTTATGGTGTAGGGGGTGGGCTATTTATAGCCACAAGGCACCCTGACCTGATTTGTCCGAAATGACCCCGGGTCACTAAGGAACTGACACGTGTTCCAACAGTCAGATTTCAAACACACGCGGCAACTTTACTTGGGCTACAAGCAAAGCTGACTCATCTAGCTCTGGATAAGATTTGCTCTCATTGTCTTCGCTCGAATACATAGGATTTGGGTTGAGCATCACTTCAGTCACTCTGACTTAGTTCACTTGGACCCCACTTAACAGTACGGTGGTTCCTATGACTCAACAAAGAAGAAAAGGAAACAACGAAACCACACAGTCTTCGCGCTCCATAGTCTTCACGCAATGTCTTCTCATGTCATAGTCTTCAATATGAATATCTTCTCATACCACCATTGTCTTCAATGTCTTCATACATTTTTACGGGTCATCTCCGGTAGGTAAACCGAATCAATGAGGGACACTTCCTGTGTTATCCTGCAATTCTCACAAACGCATTAGTTCCTCAACCAACTTTGTCGTCAATACTCCAAAACCAACTAGGGGTGGCACTAGATGCACTTACAGCAACAACACAATACATGCCTTGCAACCCCTGCTGTCACTGGGTAAGGACACCGCAAGATTGAACCCAAAGCTAAGCACTTCTCCCATGGCAAGAAAGATCAATCTAGTAGGCCAAACCAAACTGATAATTCGAAGAGACTTGCAAAGATAACTCAATCATACATAAAAGAATTCAGAGAAGATTCAAATATTTCTCATAGATAGACTTGATCATAAACCCACAATTCATCGGATCTCGACAAACACACCGCAAAAAGAGTTACATCGAATAGATCTCCACAAGAGAGGGAGAGAACATGGTATTGAGATCCAAAAGGAGAGAAGAAGCCATCTAGCTAATAACTATGGACACGAAGGTTTGTGGTAAACTACTCACAACTCGTCGGAGGGGCTATGGTGTTGATGTAGAAGCCCTCCTGGTCGATTCCCCCTCCGACGGAGCACCGGTGAAGGCTCCATGATGGGATCTCGCGGATACAGAAGGTTACGGTGGTGAAAATTGTTTTTCGTTGGCTCCTTGGATGTTTTCGGGGTACGTGGGTATATATAGGAGGAAGAATTACGTCGGTGGCCGCCCGAGGGGCCCCCGAGATAGGGGTGGCCGCCTCGATCACTTCTTGGCTTGCACTCCAAGTCTGGATCACGTTCGTTCCAAAAATCACGCTCCCGAAGGTTTCATTCCTTTTGGACTCCGTTTGATATTCCTTTTCTTCGAAATACTGAAATAGGCACAAAAAAACAGCAATACGGGTTGGGCCTCCGATTAGTAGGTTAGTCCCAAAAATGATATAAATATGTAAAATAAAGCCCATAAACATCCAAAAGGGGTAATATAATAGCATGTAACAATCAAAAATTATAGATACGATGGAGACGTATCAAGCATCCCCAAGCTTAATTCCTGCTCGTACTCGAGTAGGTAAATGATAAAAACAGAATTTTTGATGTGGAATGCTACCTAGCATAATTCTCAATGTAATTTTCTTTATTGTGGCATGAATGTTCAGATCCAAATGATTCAAAATAAAAGGTCATATTGATAAAATAAATAGTAATACTTCAAGCATACTAATCAAAGCAATCATGTCTTCTCAAAATAACATGGCTAAAGAAAGTTCATCCCTACAAAATCATATAGTTAGGCTATGCTTCATTTTCGTCACACAAAAATGTTCCCAAATTCTAAACCCCCGATGACAAGCCAAGCAATTGTTTCATACTTAAATAATCTCAAACTTTTTCAACCTTCACGCAATACATGAGCATGAGCCATGGATATAGCACTATGGGTGGAATAGAATATGATGATGGGGATTGTGTGGAGAAGACAAAAAGGGAGAAAGTCTCACATTAACGAGGATAATCAACGGGCTATGGAGATGCCCATCAATTGATGTAAATATGAGGAGTAGGGATTGCCATGTAACGGATGCACTAGAGCTATAAATGAATGAAAGCTCAACAAAAGAAACTAGTGGGTGTGCATCCAACTTGCTTGCTCATGAAGACCTAGGGCATTTGAGGAAGCCCATCATACGAATATACAAGCCAAGTTCTATAATGAAAAATTCCCACTAGTATATGAAAGTGACAACATATGAGACTCTCTATATGAAACATGGTGCTACTTTCAAGCACAATATATGAGACTCGCTATATGAAGAACATGGTGCTACTTTGAAGCACAATATTGCCCCTTTTTATTTATTTTCCTTTTTTTTCTTTTTCTTCTTTTTTTCTTTTTTCTTTTTTCTTTTTTCTTTTTTCTTTTTTTTCTTTGGCCTTTCTTTTTTTGGCCTTTCTTTTTTTTCTTTGGGACAAGGCTCTAATAATGATGATCATCACACTTTTATTGATTACAACACATGAATTACAACTCAAAACTAGAACAAGATATGACTCTATATGAATGCCTCCGGCTGTGTACCAGGATGGTGCAATGAATCAAGAGTGACATGTATGAAATTATGCAAAGTGGCCTTGCCACAAATACGATGTCAACTACATGATCATGCAATGGAAATATGACAAAAGCAATGTATGTCATGATGATAAACAGAATGGTGGAAAGTTGCATGGCAATATATCTCGGAATGGCTATGGAAATGCCATAATAGGTAGGTATGGTGGCTGTTTTGAGGAAGATATAAGGAGGCTTATGTGTGATAGAGCGTATCGTATCACAGGGTTTGGATGCACCGGCGAAGTTTGCACCAACTCTCAAGGTGATAAAGGGCAATGCACGGTACCGAAGAGGCTAGCAATGGTGGAAAGGTAAAAGTGCGTATAATCCATGGACTCAGCATTAGTCAAAAGAACTCATATACTTATTGCAAAAATTTAGAAGTCATCAAAAACCAAGCACTACGCGCATGCTCCTAGAGGGATAGATTGGTAGGAAAAGACCATCGCCACTCATAAGGATGCACAATCCAAGTACACTTCATGTTTCAAATTTGTTACACAACTTTAACCATACGTGCATGCTACGTGACTTGCTAACTTCAACACAAGCATTCCTTAAATTAATAATCACCCAACAATCATGACTTTAATATCAATACCTCCATATCTCAAAACAATTATCAAGTATCAAATTGATCATAGCATCCAATTCACTTCCTATGATAGTTTTTATTATACCCAACTTTGATGCCTATCATTCTAGGACCAATTTTATAACCATAGCAAATACCATGCTATTCTAAGAGACTCTCAAAATAATATAAGTGAAGTGTGAGAGACTAGCAATTTCTACAAAATTAAGCCACCGCCGTGCTCTAAAAGATATAAGTGAAGCACTAGAGCAAAAACTATCTAGCTCAAAAGATATAAGTGAAGCACAAAGCATATTCTAATAAATTTCAATCAAGTAGGATTTTCCCAAAAGGTGTGTACAGCAAGGATAATTGTGGAAAACTAAAAAGAAAAGACTAATATCATACACGACACTCCAAGAAAAACACATATCATGTGGCGAATAAAAATATAGCTCCAAGTAAAGTTACCAATGAACGAAGACGAAAGAGGGGATGTCTTCCTGGCGCATCCCCAAGCTTAGGCTTTTGGCTATTCTTGAATATATTGTGGTTCCATGGGCATCCCCAATCTTATGCTTTTGCCACTCCTTATTCCATAGTCCATCAAATCTTTACCCAAAACTTGAAAACTTCACAACACAAAACTCAACAGGAAATCTTATAATCCCCGTTAGTGAAAGAAAACAAAACCACCACATAAGGTAGTGTAATGAACTCATTATTTATTTATTTTGGTGTTGAACCTACTGTATTCCAAGTTCTCTATGGTTCATACCACTTAATACTAGCCATAGATGCATCATAATAAGCTAACAACACATGAAAAACAGAATCTGTCAAAAACAGAATAGTTTGTATCAATCTGTAACTAACGCAAATTTATGGAACTCTAAAAATCCTACCAAAATAAGAGTCCTGTAAATTTTCTCTATTGATCAACAGAAAAAAGAACCAACGCAAAAGAACATTTCTGTTATTTAACAAAACTAATTTCGTGCGTGCAAAGTTTCTGTTTTTCAGCAGAATCAAATTAACTATCAGCATAGGTTATCCTATAGGTTCTACTTGGCACAAACACTAATTAAAACATAAAAACACATCTAAATAGAAGGTAGATGCAAAATTTATTACTAAACAGAAAAAAACAAAAATACAAATAAAATTGGGTCGCCTCCCAACTAGCGCTATTGTTTAACGCCCCTAGCTAGGCATAAAAGCGAAGATAGATCTAGGTAGTGCCATCTTTAATTTTCAGTTTTTTAGCAGAGTCATGCTCGAATCCAGGAGGTTCTTTACATTTCCCTTCATACTCAGAAATTTTTAGATCTAAAGAATCCAACCACTTATTGCAAAGAGTAATCAACATATTCATGCGGTGAAGATTTCCGCTAACACTTTTAAGAGACTCAAGAGACTTTTGTAATATTTTTGTTACTTCGCAAATCTTTCCAAACACTTGTGTTTCTTCTTGGGTAGGATGTCGTCCTCCCTTTCAATGAAATAGTGTTCCCACTATTCCCTCTATAATTTCATGCGCAATACTAGGATCAATTTCAATAAAATTTCCCTTCGCAATGCAATCCAAGAGTTGTCTATGCGTCATATTTAACCCAACATAAAAATTGCGAAGAAGAATTCTAAAGTTCACCTTTAGGGTGCAATTGCGATAGGATTCCATCATCCTATACCAAGCATCTTTCAAGTTTTCTCCTAGCCTTTGCTTGAAACTCGGGAGACATAGGAGCGGATAAGGAACTAGCCATTACGACAAGGTAAACGATCTAACAAACGAGCAAATAGAAAAAGGGCAAGCGAAAAAGAGAGGATAAGATTGGGAAAGAGAGGGCAAATAAAACAGCACGGGTGAAGTGGGGGAGAGGAAAATGAGAGTAAAATGGCAAATAATGTAAATGCAAGGGAGATGAGTTTGTGATGGGTACTTGGTATGTCTTGACTTGAGCGAAGACCTCCCCGACAACGGCGCCAGAAATCCTTTTTGCTACATCTTGAGCTTGCGTTGGTTTTCCTTGAAGAGGAAAGGGTGATGCAGCAAAGTAGCATAAGTATTTCCCTCAGTTTTTGATAACCAAGGTATCAATCCAGTAGGAGGCTCCTCAAAAGTCCCACGCACCTACACAAATAAACAAACAACTCGCAACCAACGCAATAAAGGGGTTGTCAATCCCTTCACGGCCACTTGCGAAAGTGAGATCTGATAGAGATAGTATGATAAGATAAATATATTTTTGGTATTTTATATTATAGATGCGAAAAGTAAAGATGCAAATAAAAGTAGATTGAAAGCTTATATGATAAAAGATAGACCCGGGGGCCATAGGTTTCACTAGTGGCTTCTCTCGAGATAGCATAAGTATTATAGTGGGTGAACAAATTACTGTCGAGCATTTGATAGAAAAGCAAATAATTATGAGATTATCTAGGCGTGATCATGTATATAGGCATCACGTCCGTGACAAGTAGACCGACTCCTGCCTGCATCTACTACTATTACTCCACACATCGACCGCAATCCAGCATTCATCTAGAGTATTAAGTTCATAAGAACAGAGTAACGCATTAATAAAGATGACATGATGTAGAGGGATAAACTCAAGCAATATGATATAAACCCCATCTTTTTATCCTTGATGGCAACAATACAATACGTGCCTTGCAACCCCTGTTGTCACTGGGTAAGGACACCGCAAGATTGAACCCAAAGCTAAGCACTTCTCCCATGGCAAGAAAGATCAATCTAGTAGGCCAAACCAAACTAATAATTCGAAGGGACTTGCAAAGATAACTCAATCATACATAAAAGAATTCAGAGAAGATTCAAATATTTCTCATAGATAAACTTGATCATAAACCCACAATTCATCGGATCTCGACAAACACACCGCAAAAAGAGTTACATCGAATAGATCTCCACAAGAGAGGGGGAGAACATGGTATTGAGATCCAAAAAGAGAGAAGAAGCCATCTAGCTAATAACTATGGACCCGAAGGTCTGTGGTAAACTACTCACAACTCATCGGAGGGGCTATGATGTTGATGTAGAAGCCCTCTGTGGTCGATTCCCCCTCCGGCAGAGCACCAGCGAAGGCTCCAAGATGGGATCTCACGGATACAGAAGGTTACGGCGGTGGAAATTGTTTTTCGTTGGCTCCCTGGGTGTTTTCGGGGTACGTGGGTATATACAGGAGGAAGAAGTAAGTCGGTGGCCGCCTGAGGGGCCCACAAGATAGGGGGGGCACCCTCCTATCTCCTGGCCTCCTCGATCGCTTCTTAGCTTGCACTCCAAGTCCTCTGGATCACGTTCGTTCCAAAAATCATGCTCCCGAAGGTTCCATTCCATTTGGACTCCATTTGATATTCCTTTTCTTTGAAATACTGAAATAGGTAAAAAAAACAGCAATACATGCTGGGCCTCCGGTTAGTAGGTTAGTCCCAAAAATGATATAAATATGTAAAATAAAGCCCATAAACATCCAAAAGGGGTAATATAATAGCATGGAACAATCAAAAATTATAGATACGTTGGAGACGTATCACAAGGGAGGCAAGCCACAGGTGCGGAGTCCTGAGGAATCAGCCAAAGGTTTCCATTCCGGTGCAACAAGACCAAGACCACCAGGACGACAGGACGGAGGTCATCACCGAGCCCACCGCAACGTCACGACTAGGGGCTTTTCGCAGGCGAAGACCACTTTAGTCAGGATAAGTTGTACTACTTGTCCCCTTTCAAATCCGGTCGTTGTGGGATCCCTTCCCGCCAACAGTTGGGAAGAGGACCAAGGCCACTATAAATAGGACTTAGTCACCACCATAGAAAGAGAGATCCAGTCTAATTAACACCCCACCAGCTCTCTTGAGCTCAAGACCACCTCACCTCCTGAGGCCAGTTCATCCACCGTACTAGTTCATCCTCAGCCCTTCGAGGCAATCCACCGAAATGCTGGAGTAGGGTATTACACCGCAAGGTGGCCCAAACCAGGATAAACTGTTGTGTCCCTCTGTCTCTTCGAGCTCGTCGCGCTAGGCTTAGGAGGATCGCGAGTAGGCAGGCTGGGTAGGTTGAGATCTCCGCATGCACCCCAGAGTTTGAACCTTTCAAGGGTTTGTGGAACCCGTAATCCGACATTTGGCGCGCCAGGTAGTGGTGTGTCGGATCTTCTCTTCCGTCGATCGATCCACCATCACTCCGACACCTCCATGGCTGACGCACGCCGAGCTCGCATCGAGCGTCGGGCCGCAGTCGCTGCTCACGTTGCTCAGACGGCTCCGGCGGGCGATGGTTGTGTTTGCCGTGCTCCGTCCCTAGTGGACAACGCCGCCATGGGCCCTGCCGGGAGCAAGCTTCTTCGCTGCACGCTTCGGTGCGCCGTGATGATAACCCGCAAGTATATGGGATAGTTGTAGCCTCTTTTGATAAGTTAGAGTGTCGAACCCAACAAGGAGCTAAAGGTAGAACAAATACTCTCTCAAGTCCTATCGGCCACTGATACGACTCTACGCACGCTTGACGTTCTCTTTACCTAGAACAAGTATGAAACTAGAAGTACTTTGTAGGTGTTGTTGGATAGGTTTGCAAGATAATAAAGAGTAGGTAAATAAAAAGTAGGGGCTGTTTAGATAAATATGCAATAAAGTAAATGTTGTGAGTGGAAAAGTGGTGGTAGGAGTTGTGGAATTGTCCCTAGGCAATTGACTATGTTACTAGACCGGTAATCACTGTTGCAATTCTATTTGAGGGAGAGGCATAAGCTAACATACTTTCTCTACTTGGATCATATGCACTTATGATTGTAACCCTATCAAGCATCAGCAAATACTAAGGATTCATTAAGGTAAAACCCAACCATAGCATTAAAGTATCAAGTCCCCTTTATCCCATACGCAAACAACCTACTTACTCGGATCTGTGCTTCTGTCACTCACACCACCCACCATAAGCAAATCATAAACATATTGAAAACCCTACAGCGGGAATCCCTCACGCTTGCGCGACATGGAGGGCACAATAGGACAGCACCAATAATAAAACATGCAACTCAAACCAATCATAGCAATTCATCAATCACCGGTAGGACAACGAAAATCTACTCAGACATCATAGGATGGCAACACATCATTGGAAAATAATATGAAGCATAAAGCCCCATGTTCAAGTAGAGGGTACAGCGGGTAGCGGGAGAGTGGACCGCTATAGATAGAGGGTGGAAGTTGATGGAGATGTTGGTGAAGATGGCGGAGGTGTTGGTGAAGATCGCAGTGATGATGATGGCCCCCAGCAATGCTCCGGCACCACCGGAAGCAAGGGGGGGAGAGGCCCCGTTCTTCTTCTTCTTCCTTGACCTTCTCCCTAGCTGGGAGAAGGGTTTCCCCTCTGGTCCTTGGCTCCCATGGCGTGGGAGGGGCGAGAGCCCCTCCGAGATTGGATCTATCTCTCCGTTTCTGCGTTTTGGAATTCTGCCCTGGCACCGTTTCCTTTATATCTGGAGATCCGTAACTCCGATTGGATTGAAATCTTCGCCCAGATTGTTTTCCAAAAATTAGCTTTCTTGCAGCCAAAGAAGGGCATCAATCGCCTTACGAGTTGCCCACGAGGGTGGGGGCACGCCCACTTTAAGTGGGCGTGGGCCCCTATCTCGTGGCCACCTCGGGCATCGTATCACGTTGATTCTTCCTCCCAAAAATAAAAAATAATCCAAAATAATTCTCCATCCGTTTTATCCCGTTTGGACTCCATTTGGTATGGGGTTTCTGCGAAACACAAAACATGCAATAGACAGGAACTGGCACTGGGCACTGGATTGTTAGTCCCAAAAATAGTATAAAAAGTTGCCAAAAGTATATGAAAGTGGAATAATATTGGCATGGAACAATCAAAAATTATAGATACGACGGAGACGTATCAGCATCCCCAAGCTTAATTCCTGCTCGTCCTCGAGTAGGTAAATGATAAAAAAGATAATTTTTGATGTGGAATGCTACCTAGCATAATCTTGATCATAAGTCTAATCATGGCATGAATATTAAGACACGAATGATTCAAGGCAATAGTCTATCATTTGACATAAAAACAATAATACTTCGAGCATAACAACCAAGCAATTATGTCTTACCGAAATAACATAGCCAAAGAAAGCTCATCCGTACAAAATCATATAGTCTGGCTATGCTCCATCTTCATCACACAAAGCATTCAAATCATGCACAACCCCGATGACGAGCCGAGCAATTGGTTCATACTTTTTAACGCGCTTCAGCTTTTTCAACTATTACGCAATACATGAGCGCAAGCCATGGACATAGCACTATAGGTGGAATAGAATATGATGGTGGAGGTTTATGTGGAGAAGACAAAAAGGGAGAAATTCTCACATCGATGCGGCTAATCAACGGGCTATGGAGATGCCCATCAATTGATGTAAATGCGAGGAGTAGGGATTGCCATGCAACAGATGCACTAAGAGCTATAAGTGTATGAAAGCTCAAACTAGAAACTAAGTGGGTGTGCATCCAACTTGCTTGCTCATGAAGACCTCGGGCGTTTGACGAAGCCCGTCATCGGAATATACAAGCCAAGTTCTATAATGAAAATTCCCACTAGTATATGAAAGTGATAACTCAAGAGACTCTCTATATGAAGAACATAGTGCTACTCTGAAGCACAAGTGTGGTAAAAGGATAGTAACATTGCCCCTTCTCTCTTTTTCTCTCATTTTTTTCTTTTATTTTTCATTTTTTTTTTATTTTTTTCTTTCTTTTTGGTGGGCTTCTTTGGCCTCTTTTTTTATTTGGGCTTCTTTGGCCTCTTTTATTTTTCATAAAGTCTGGAGTCTCATCCCGACTTGTGGGGGAATCATAGTCTCCCTCATCCTTCCCTCACTGCGGCAATGCTCTAATAATGATGATCATCACACTTTTATTGATTTACAACTCAAAGCTAGAACTAGATATGACTCTATATGAATGCCTCCGGCGGTGTACCGGGATATGCAATGAATCAAGAGCGACATGTATGAAAATTATGAAGGTGGCCTTGCCACAAATACGATGTCAACTACATGATCATGCAAAGCAATATGACAGTGAATGATCAAGTCATGTATATGATGATGATGGAAGTTGCATGGCAATATATCTCGGAATGTCTATGAAAATGCCATGATAGGTAGGTATGGTGGCTGTTTTGAGGAAGATATAAGGAGGCTTATGTGTGATAGAGCGTATCATATCACGGGGTTTGGATGCACCGGCGAAGTTTGTACCAACTCTCGAGGTGAGAAAGGGCAATGCACGGTACCGAAGAGGCTAGCAATGATGGAAAGGTAAAGGTGCGTATAATCCATGGACTTACATTAGTCATAAAGAACTACTATACTTTGCAAAAGTTTATTAGCCCTTGAAGCAAAGTACTACTATGCATGCCCCTAGGTGGATAGATTGGTAGGAAAACACCATCGCTCGTCCCCGATTTCCACTCATAGGGAAGACAATCAAAGAACACCTCATGCTCCAACTTTGTCACATAACGTTTCACCATACGTGCATGCTACGGGACTTGCAAACCTCAACACAAGTATTTGTCAATTTCACAATTAGTCAACTAGTACGACTCTAATATCACCACCTTTATATCGCAAAACTATTGCAAGGAATCAAACATATCATATTCAGTGATCTACAAGTTTGTGTAGGATTTTATGACTAACCATGTGAACGACCAATTCCTGTCATCTCTCTAAATAGATATAAGTGAAGCAAGAGATTTTAATTCTTTCTACAAAAGATATGCCCACGCTATAACGAATATAAGCGAAGCAAAAGAGCATTCTACAAATGGCAGTTTTCTATGTGAAGAGAAACAGGCAATCCAAACTTCAAATGATATAAGTGAAGCACATGAAGCATTCTATAAAGCCATGCTCAAAAGATTTAAGTGAAATGCAATGAGCCTTCTAAAAATCAACCAAGTACTATCTCATACCAGCATGGTGCATAAAAGAAAAGTGAAAACTAAATGCAAAATACGCTCCAAGACTTGCACATATCGCACGAACGAAACGAATACGAAAACATACCAATATTTGTTGAAGAAAGAGGGGATGCCTTCCGGGGCATCCCCAAGCTTAGAAGCTTGAGTCTCCTTGAATATTACTTGGGGTGCCTCGGGCATCCCCAAGCTTGAGCTCTTCCTCTCTTCCTTTTCCTCATATCGAGACCTCCTCGTTTAGACACTTCATCCACACAAAACTTCAACAGAAAACTCGGTAAGATCCGTTAGTATAATAAAGAAAATCACTACTCTAAGTACTGTTGAAAACCAATTCATATTTTGTTTTTGCATTGTGTCTACTGTAATATAACTTTTCCATGGCTTAATCCACTAATATAAATTGATAGATTCATCAAAACAAGCAAACTATGCATCAAAAACAAAATCTGTCAAAAACAGAACAGTTTGGAACAATCTGAACATCCACCGTACTTCTGGTACCCCAAATATTCTACCAAAATTAGTAAAAATAAAAACGTTGTGTATCAAGACAGTGCAATAGGAATCATAACCAATTGACGTTCCAGTTAAAAATGTAAAATCGCTTACTACAGCCAAAGTTTCTATCCTGCACCGTACAAACCAACAAGTATTGTAAACATCCTAAAGGCAAACCTTAGCACATTATTTCTATAATACAATGGAATTGTACAAGGGGGTAATTATTTTTGATGAAAAGTTTCTGTAATTAAGATTCACAAAGTTTCCGTGAGCATGAACAAAGTTCAAGGAGCTCTCCCACTTCAACAATGCTTGTCTTTCTCACTTTCACTTTCCTTTTTGAAAAGTTTTTAGGTTCCCCTCTTTATTTTTGTGTTTTTAAACTATACGAAAGCACTCAACAGAAATAAATGACTCTCTAAAACTTCCGGGTTGTCTCCCTGGCAGCACTTTCTTTAAAGTCATTAAGCTAGGCATATAGTGCTCAAGTAACGGATCCACCCGGATCCCAAGGTATATCAAAGCCAATTTTAATTAACAATGATTTGTAATTTAGTAGTGAGCACAAAGTAACATATATCAAGCAAAGACGAAGTCTAACTCTCTTCCTATGCATCGGCATGTCATAAAAGAACAATTCATGCATACCAAGTAAAGGCCAATGCATAGTATAAGCAGTTTCTTGCAATTCTATCGTGTTGGAAACATAGAGATGTGGAGATATAGTTCCTCTCTCATAATAATTGCAAGTAGAAGCAGCAAGGACATGCATATTATATCTATCAAAATCATCATGTGCAACGGTAAAAGGCAACCCATCAATATAATCCTTACTAAGCGCAAACTTCTCCGATATAGTGTAGTCGGGAGAATTCAAAAAGATAATAGAACTATCATGCGTGGGTGCAATAGAAACAATTTAATGTTTAACATAAGGAACTATATCAAGTTCATCTCCATAAGCATAATTCATATTGGCATCTTGGCCACAAGCATAGCAAGCATCATCAAAAAGGGATATTTCAAGAGAATCAACGTGATCATAGCAATCATCATAGCAATCATCCTTCGGTAAGCACGAAGGGGAATTAAACAATGTATGAGTTGAAGAGTTACTCTCATTAGAAGGTGGGCACGGGTGATCAATCCGCTCTTCCTCATTTTGTTCCTCGCTCTCCCCATTATCTTTTTCATCCAATGAGCTCATAGTTTAGTCAATTTCTTCTTCCATAGCTTCCTGCAAAATATTAGTCTCTTCTTGGACAGCAGAGACTTTCTCAATAAATGCATTAATATTGTAATTGTATTCATAATTTTCATAGCAATCTCTAAGTATAGCAAGATTTTTAGGCCTATCAACACCATCATCATCAAAAGCTTCATACTTTTCAAACAAGGAACAATTGTATTGGTGCCGCTAGTTGGGTCACGCTCGACTGATTTGCCCCTAGTTTTTTAACAATTGTGATTTTTCCTAGCTCACTTCACTCGCCTTGTGTTTTTGCCCTTCTGGGGCGGTTCCGACCAATGAGCAGTCGCCACGCGGCGAACCGTGATTGGTCGGAACCGCCCCGGAAGGGCAAAAACACAAGGCGAGTGAAGTGAGTTGGGCAAAACCGCAATTGTTGAAAAACTAGGGGCAAATCAGTCAAGCGTGACCCAACTAGGGGCACGAATGCAAAAATCCCTTCAAACAAAGATTCAATTTCATAAGCAGCCTTAAAAGCAACAAATTCTTCTATTTGTTCAACATCATAGTAATCATATATACCATTAGCATAAGAAGCTAAGGTTTCATTATCATTAAATTTGCATGAAAAGGGAAGGTGTGGAGCCTTCATCCTAGAGCAACAAGTAATATCATATCTCAAGCATAGATCCTGAGCATACCAACGCAACACATTAATTTGATCCCATAATAGTTTCCCTTTTTGTGTAAAGCCATAATCCCTAAAGTATTCACGTTGATCCAACGTGTCTCCCATTATAAAGTTGAATGGGGTTTTCTCAGGATTACCAAAGTAGTACATAATATCTTTCACATAATGAGAATCGAGGGTTTTAGGAGTTACCCCGTCTCCATGAGTAGCAAGTACACCTAATTTTTTTGGTATTTCGTGTTCCATGTCCATAACTAAAGATAGAGAACAACTAAGAACAGCAAATAAAAATTACTTAGTGATAAATAAAACAAGCACACACGAGAATATTCACCCCACTCTATGACTCCCCGGCAACGGCGCCAGAAAAAAGGTCTTGATAACCCGCAAGTATACGGGATAGTTGTAGCCTCTTTCGATAAGTAAGAGTGTTGAACCCAAAGAGGAGCTAAAGGTAGAACAAATACTCTCTCAAGTCCTATCAGCCACTGATACGACTCTACACACGCTTGACGTTCGCTTTACCTAGACCAAGTATGAAACTAGAAGTACATTGTTGGTGTTATTGGATAGGTTTGCAAGATAATAAAGAGTACCTAAATAAAAAGTAGGGGCTGTTTAGATAAAGATGCAATAAAGTAAATGTAGCAAGTTTGGAAAAGTGGTGGTATGAGTTGTGGAATTGTCCTTAGGCAATTAACTATGTTACTAGACCGGTAATCACTATTGCAATTCTATTTGAGGGAGAGGCATAAGCTAACATACTTTCTCTACTTGGATCATATGCACTTATGATTGGAACTCTAGCAAGCATCCGCAAATACTAAAGATTCATTAAGGTAAAACCCAACCATAGCATTAAAGTATCAAGTCCCCTTTATCCCATACGCAAACAACCTACTTATTCGGGTTCGTGCTTCTGTCACTCATGCCACCCACCATAAGCAAATCATAAACATATTGCGAACCCTACAGCGGGAATCCCTCATGCTTGCGTGACACGGAGGGCACAATAGGACAGCACCAATCATAAAACATCCAACTCATACCAATCATAGCAATTCATCAATCACCGATAGGACAACGAAAATCTACTCAGACATCATAGGATGGCAACATATCATTGGAAGAGAATATGAAGCATAAAGCACCATGTTCAAGTAGAGGGTACAGCGGGTTGCGGGAGAGTGGACCACTGTAGATAGATGGGGGAAGGTGATGGAGATGTTGGTGAAGATGGTGGAGGTGTTGGTGAAGATCGCGGTGATGATGATGGCCCCCGACAGCGCTCCGGCACCACCGGAAGCAAGGGGGAGAGAGCCCCCCTTCTTCTTCTTCTTCCTTGACCTTCTCCCTAGATAGGAGAAGGGTTTCCCCTCTGGTCCTTGTCTCCCATGGTGTGGGAGGGGCGAGAGCCCCTCCGAGATTGGATCTATCTCTCTGTTTCTGCATTCTGGAATTCTGCCCTGGCACCGTTTCCTTTATATCTGGAGATCCGTAACTCCGATTGGATTGAAACCTTCGCCCAGATTGTTTTCCAAAAATTATCTTTCTTGCAGCCAAAGAAGGGCATCAACCGCCTTACGAGTGGCCCACGAGGGTGGGGGCACGCCTACTTTAAGTGGGTGTGGGCCCCTATCTCGTGGCCACCTCGGGCATCGTATCGCATTGATTCTTCCTCCCAAAAATCAAAAATATTCCAAAATAATTCTCCGTCCGTTTTTATCCCGTTTGGACTCCATTTGATATTGGGTTTCTGCGAAACATAGAACATGCAACAGACAGGAACTGGCACTGGGCACTGGATCAATATGTTAGTCCCAAAAATAGTATAAAAAATTGCCAAAAGTATATGAAAGTTGAATAATATTGGCATGGAACAATCAAAAATTATAGATACGACGGAGACGTATCACGGGACAGACGCACCGCCACTCCGTCGCTAACCCCAGCAGCTTCATCCTCCCACGCGCATCACGGCCCGGTGAACGTGCAGGCCGCCCTGCTCATGGTGCGGGAGCTCCTTTGCTACCACCCGGTCGATGACTTCTACGAGGAGTGGCTCAAGCGGGTCGCTGAGCTGGTCAGCGCAGCTGGGGGCTCCACTGCACCGGCCCGCTCGCTGCCCCAGCAGCCGACTGCCGTGGGCGACGTGGCTCACGGGGCTCCTCCACCACCTCCGGCCTAGGGTGTCATCATCGAGCCAAGGCGTGCAGCACCACGGCACGACCCACCGCGCCAGGTGCCTGCACGGGAAGAGGCGAGCTGCTAGGTGGTGCAGTGGCCTTAAGGGGAGGCACGCGTGCTTCCTGCACCCCCACGCCAAGCCCGCGTGCTGCCACAGGAGGTGGCAACACGCGTGCACCAGGACTAGGTCCCACCTCCTCATCGGGCACCAGTGGCCATAGCAGGATGTCGTGCGTTCACCTCGGAGCTCCGCAACATCGTCTGGCCGAGCAAGTTCAAGCCTGACCTGCCCCCACGCTACGACAGCACTGCCGACCCCGCCAAGTTGCTGCAGCTCTATGAGCTGAGCATCAAGGAGGCCATTGGCGATGAGAAGATCATGGCGAACTAGTTCCCTATGGCCCTCAAAGATGGCGCGCGTTCTTGGCCCCCGAATCTCCCCGTGGGATCGGTCTCTTCCTGGGAGGAGATGCACAACCGCTTCATCGCCAACTTCCAGGGCACTCGCGACCGTCTGCTGGCCGCGGGTGACCTGCCTCGCATCAAGCAGCAGCCAGGAGAGACCCTACAGAAGTACATCCAGCGCTTCAACAACATACGCCTCAAGATCCCCAAGGGGTCGGACGAGGCCATCATTTCAGCATTCGCTGATGGCGTTGTGATGTCAAGATGAAGGATGAGCTCGCCATCCTTCAGGACCTCTGCATGGCTTGGAGATGTTCAACATGGCAAACAAGTGTGCAAGGGCTGAGGAGGGGCGCCTCCTCGTCGAGCTCCCCGATGCTGACCCTGAAGACAAGAAGGCCAAGGCCAAGGACGTAAAGCGCAAAGGGAGGACGCGCTCGCTGCCGAGCCAAAGATGAAGCGCGGCTACGACCACCCCAAGTCGTCCAAAGGCAACCGACCATTCTGCGTCTTCCACCACGTCCATAGCCACAACATCAATGACTGCCAGGAGCTCAGGGCCCTCCGCGATGGGCGCCTCGGTCGACGCCCCGAGCGCAACTATTGAGGCTACGGCCATGGAGGTGGCCGAGGTGGAGGATGCTGGGACGGATGCGACAATCGCCAGGAGTGGCATGGCCATTCTCGGGAGGACTGTTGGCAGGGCCAACCTCGCGAGGGGCTTCGAGGGAGCAGCCTCGCGAGGAGCACCCTCAAGGCAATGCCGTTCTTCCTCAACGCCTCCACCACTAAGAAGGAATGAAGATCATCACCAGGACAAGGGGGCTGGGGGCTTCCAGGAGCTTCGAGCAATTGCCTACATCCTGGGAGGCTCACAGGCCCCCGCTTCTCACCGCATCTTCAAGCAGTTCGCGCGCGGGGTGAACACAGCGCTCCCCAAGCCAGAAGCAAGTCGCCCTATCAGGTGGTCCAAATGCGCCATCACCTTCAGATCCTCAGACCAACTCAAGTGCGCGGCCACTACCGACGCGCTCCCCATGTTCTGCTCTCCCGTCATCAGCAACGTGGTCGTCACCAAGACTCTCATCGATGGTGGAGCGGGTCTCAATGTTCTATCTGTTCAAACATTCGACATGCTCCAACTACCGTATTACCAGCTTCAGCCCACCAAGCCATTTTCAGGAGTGACTGATGGTTCCACACACCCATATGGCAGGTCCGACTCCCTGTCACCTTCCGCGAACGCAACAACTACCACATCGAGCTCATCAACTTCGACGTCGCCGAAATTCGCCTGCCGTACAACGCCATCCTACGGTACCCAGCACTGGCCAAGTTCATGGCAGCGATGCACCATGACTACAAGGTCCTCAAGATGCCAGGAAGCGGAGGCGTCATCACGGTCGCATTCCAGGAAAAGGACGCGGTGTGCTCTCTAGAGCGCGCCTTCCAGGCTGTGGCGGTCGAGAACCCCAAAGATGAGAGAGGTGCCCTCCCTCCCGAGGTCGCCCTCAAGACAAAGAAGCTGCAGCTCGGTGAGGGATCTCGTGAGGAAGCCTCGCCCGAGGACGCCGCGCTGAGCCTCGCGTCCTCGGACGGGGCGCCTTCACCCATCGCATAGGAAGGCGCGCCTGGCACCCCTCTCAGGCTGGGCTCGAGGGCTCTCCTATGGAGGGCCTCAGACCTATCAAAGGTCACGAGGGAGGTGCTCGGGCACCATGTGCAGGCGCGCTTTAGTGCATGCTTCCTAAGAGAAGGCATCAGGCGGGAGGCACCAGGCGTTCAGGAGTTCATCGGCAAGGCAATCGAGGAGATTCGAGAGGCAAGGGTTCTGCAAGGCGACCACCACCTACCGTGAGGCGCGGCTCACAGACCTGGTGAGGTTAAGGAGTTCCGTGTCTGCATCGACATCCCAGGGCTCAACAAGGCCGCATCTCTGCAACTCTTCTGGCTGTCTCATTTCGGCCGATGCGAGGGCCCCCCCCCCACAATTACCTCCACATGCCTTTCGGCCTACCAGGCATGGTTGTGGTGTTCTAGCGCTGCACAAGGGATGCCCTGGTGGCTCGCAAGGCCAAGTACCAGGCGACCCTGTCAGAGATGGAGGAGCACCCCCAAGAGCCTCCCAGGCCCTCCGGGCCTCCCAAGGCTCGGGTCCAGGGCGGCTCATGAGGAATGACTCCAGCAGAGCGTGTCTTTCGCTACCCCAACACCTCTTTAGTGATGGTACCAGGTGACATCTCTCTAGTTCGTTCAGTTTGGGGGTGCCCCTTGGGCTGCATCATCCCCAGGTCGCGTGGGTCCGTCCCTGCGGCGTGTATCCTTTCGCATTCACCAGGATTGTCTAACTTACTTCTATGAGTTTATCTATGATCATCACTCTGTGGCCTCGAGTCTTAACCGCCTCACGGTCTCCCCGTGTCTGCTGGCTTGTCCCTCGCTCATCTTGTTGCATGGCTACTCACGTTGGCGTGGCGCTTGTGCTCGGGTCCGTCCCTGCAACACTGACAAACCCAAGGACCGAGCTTTGGCTCATGACCCGCCTCGCGCATGCCACCTCACTAGGACCTCGGTGCCTTCGTCTGGCGCTTGGGTCCCTAGGCGGACAGCCCACTCCGCAAGGGTTCTCGTCCTCTTCTATCATCTAACCCGCAGGTCCGCCTAGCGATGATTCACGGGCCAGCTTTGATGACCGCCATCTCACCTTGTGAGACGCTTGCACGTTAAAGGGGGAGGTCCCGAGCATTGCGGCTTGGGAGCACCTACTGGCCTCCAGCCCTCACCCCTGGCCTTGACCACGGCACCGCGACCTGGCATACCAGCAGTGGCTGACCTCGCTCGAGGGCGGAGACCCGAGGATGTAGAGCACCTGGGCGAGAGAGGCGAGAGGGTGGTTGTTGCGGGCCGTGCCTAATGATACCACCACAAACGCAAGAGCAGGCACCCTCCTCCCGACGGATGAGGACTACAAAAGATAAGTCACATTCGCTGTGACACCGGTCTTGCTCCCTGTGCGCCCCACCCTCGCAATCCCCCTCCGGTGGCTTCACTACCATTTACGGTTCTCTGGGCGGCTGCTTGCACGCCAAGGGGGACCTCATGAGCATCGCGTCTCATGATCTCTCACCGCACCTCGGGCGGCTCACCTCCTAGGCTTGACCATGACATTGTGACCTAGCATACTAGCAATGATTGAAGCCTGCCTGGGGACTGGGTTCCGTCGGCGTAGAGCGTCGCGCTGTCTAGGGAAAAGAAAAGGGAGGAATCACGCCGAATTGGGATACGCGACTTCATCACAGAATCAGAAAATGAAACGCTGGTATTAAATACACACCGATCCTTACAAACCCCATGGGGGCTAGTTTTCATTCCGCGCAGGGAAAGCAAAATAAGGAAGAATACTACTAAGCTGTCGGACATCACTGGCGATGCCGGGCGGCAGCCGCTACTGCGCTCCGACCACGACATGAGCTTTGCGGTACATAGCTATCATCGCCTTGACTCCGGAGATTCGCTGGGCTCAGGAGAGTCACTGGATTCCCAGGAGTCATTGCTGCTGCTAGAGGAGGCGCCAAGGGGGACAGAAGTAGGTCCAACACCCAAGACTGCACCCTGCAGGCTGCTTGCTCCAGGGCAGCACTCCAGCCGTTCACCCTCCTCATTGAAGACCTTGAAGAACAAGGTGGATGTGCCATCATACTCAAAGTGAATCGCGAGGGATCCCTCGGGACGGCAAGCCCGAGCAACCTCACCCCATCTGCAGGTCATGAAGACGTCTCCGGGGGCAACACCTCGACCTCAGCTCCGGTTGCCAAGCTGCAGCACCCGGTGTGCTACAGCCACAGCTCAAGCGCCCCCGTCGGAGGTAGCACGCTAGCGAAGAACCTCGAGAGCCGGATCCAAGAATCGGGAGGTATCACCGCCCACACCACAAACTCGCGTGAGCTGCCATCGGCATGAGCCCAATGGCACGGTCAGCAAGGCAATGGTGGCCCGTCCTCCATCGTTGGGGGCCGCTCGATGGCGGACATCTTCATCCCGAGCGCGGGCGTACATGGGGAGGGGGAAGCCAGACGGAGGCCTCGATTGCCAAGGCCTGGTCACCTCTCTCCCCACACTGGCATCATGAGGGATGCGGAGTTGCTTCTTCGTTGGGAGAGGATCATGCCCCTTCCTAGGGGCCTTCCCCTTTTCGGCCGCCGAGAACCTCCTGATCGGCGCCATGGAAGCAAGACGAAGAAGGAGAAGAAGCGGGCGGCAGGAAGACAAAGAAGAGATCAGCAGTGGGGGACTCTGCCCCTCCCCCACATTTGTAGCCAAGGAAGGCCAACCGCCAGCCTCCACGACCTCGCGCCATGATGATCTTCTGCATGCCTCATCGTTCCGTCAAGTCGAACAGTTGCCGAGGCAGCATGGGGAAGTGGAGATGCCCACGTCCCATCAATCGCCACGCGTCATCAAGGCCATAGGCGGTTAGGGCTCGCGGCGCTCCACACTTGCCCTTTGGCTTCGCCTGGAAGCCAAGTCTGAGTGCGCCTTGGGCCTGGGGGCTACTGTCTGTGTTCTGGATATGGGGGTATCCAGACTTGCCTGCCTGCGGCCCACCACGTAGCTCCATCGACGGCCTGGTACAACCCAACTTTGACATCAACAACTCAAGACCCTCGCGAGGGGCCAAGCCTCGTGAGGCGGACGACGCCAAGACCCCCGAGGGGATCGGCCTCTTCAGGCTGGCTCGTGAGGGGCAGAGAATTCTATGCAAGGTGCACCTCACGAGGCTCAGTTGACGTGAGGCATGACGACCAAGGCCATGCGGGCACCAGATGGGCGTTAGCGGGTGGAGAGCGCCAGTTTCCTCTTTGGTGCAAGGGAGGCAAGCCACAGGCGCGGAGTCCCAAGGAATCAGCCAAATGTTTCCATTCCGGTTTAACAAGACCAAGACCACCAGGACGGGAGGACGGAGGTCATCACCAAGCCCACCGCACCGTCACGACTAGGGGCTTTTCGTAGGTGAAGACCACTTTAGTCAGGATAAGCTATACTACTTGTCCCCTTTCAAATACGGTCGTTGTGGGATCCCTTTCTGCCAACATTTGGGAAGAGGACCAAGGCCACTAGAAATAGGACTTAGCCACTATCATAGAAAGAGAGATCCAGTCTAATTGACACCCCACCAACTCTCTTGAGCTCAAGAACACCTCACCTCCTGAGGCCAGTTCATCCACTATACTAGTTCATCCTCGGCCCTGCAAGGCAATCCACCAAAATGCTGGAGTAGGGTATTACACCGCAAGGTGGCCCGAACCAGGATAAATTGTTCTGTCCCTCTATCTCTTCGAGCTCGTCGCGCTAGGCTTAGGAGGATCGCGAGTAGGCAGGCTGGGTAGGTTGAGATCTCCACACGCACCCTAGAGTGCGAACCTTTCAAGGGTTTGCAGAACCCGTAATCCGACAACCAAGTAACCAGTTGGGCGGCTTACAACTGTAATTTTGACCCACCATATCTTTTATTCCTTGGTCACAGGTCTTTGACCCAGCCAACCATGGCAAAAAAACCCACTTCCTATGACTAGGAAGCCTCCCAAGTCCTAGAAGTCATGCTTAAAGAGTTTGTGGATATGGGTGTCTTACCTTCCAAAGAAGTCATTCACTGGCGGGTTCCGGGTCCTGAAGTTACTCCATAACCCAGAGAAGGTGAAGTGGTAACCTTTTGTAGGCTACCTTTTCCGTGGCTTTTCACCGCCCGGGTTAAAGTTTTTCTGGGTCATTTTGCACTTTTATAATCTTCATCCTCAAGATATCAGCCCCAACTCCGTCTACAACATATGCCAGTTCTAAGTATTATGTGAGGTGTATCTACAAGAAGAGCCTAATGTTAACCTCTTCGAGGATTTCTTTTATATTAACCGCTAGACTAAGATGACAGATGGACCTAGTCTAGAACTTGGAGGTGTTTCCATCTAGCGGCGAAGAGATATGACCTTCCCTGCAGCTAACCTACCAAGCCACCCCAAGGGTTGGAACTGAACCTGGTTTTACTGCAGAAACACCGCCCCAGCTAAAGAGAATCCCCTGCCGAGTTATCGCCCCTACTGGCTCAACACCAACACCGAGCTCCCAGGCCGACTCACAGCCACAGAGCGCGCCCAATACACACCAACTTTTTCAAATATAAGTGCTTTAATCGCGAATGGCTTATCTAGAGTTGATTTGGCTCGTTGCTGGGTGTCATGGAGGATCTTGCCTTTGAGCTGGCGGGGCGGCTTAATGTGCGAATATACTAGTAAGGTAAAGGACCCACAATGTGACAACCAAAAACCTTTGACTGACAAAGAGGTTAATGAAATGGTCAAGTCTTTGCTTGGAGGACCTCAAGAGAACTGCAATAAGGTGGGACTGATCCCCTTCTGCACTCTTAATCCGGCCCCTCCTGTAAGTACTCTTATTAAACTTTCTTCTCACTTATTCATCCTTTATACTCTTACTCCTTTTAAACCATTGTCAATGTGTATACATATATGCAGGCTAGTCACGCCTTCTGGAAGAAAAAGATAACAACCGTTGTACCACTTAAGAAAACGAAGGCAGTGAAGACTAAAGCTCCGGGTCGTCGTAAGAAGCAAACGGCGGAAGAGCTACTTGAGTTGGACAAGTCGGAGGTAGAACTTGACTCCCTTGGACTCTTTTTCATACAACTTATTGATGCTGATCCCTCTCAGGATTACACGGAGAGAAGCCAGGCCAACATGGAAGAGGTAATTCCTGTCTCCTCCGACTCAGAACCCTTGCCAAGAAACAAAACACGGCGGGTCATTGGGAAAGTAAGAGTTTCTCATCCTCTTGCTTATCTCGACCCAAACTTTCTTTTTAAGAAATGAAAATACGAGTCCAGGCGTCAAACCCGGAGCAGTGGCACCGAAGACCTAATGGCCGACTTATCCAACACGCCGGCTCCCTATAAACGTCATAATGAGATGCCTCACAGCCCGACTCCATCCCTTCCAAAGGCTGGTCTCACGCGTCAACCTCTTAATTCTTCTCACTCAAATTATCAAGGAATGCCTCCATCCTCTGGCGACTCAACCGGAACACAGCTTCCTATCTTTGTTGTTGCCCAGGGGTAAGTACTTCCATTTGATAAAAAATCTTTTGTTACATACTCATAAACTCTTGTATTCTTGTCTTAGGGGCAAGGCAAAGCCGGGTAAGAAACAAAAGTTGGGCAGCTCTTCAAAAGATCCCAAGGCTTCTGAGATGGAGAAGCAGGTGCCGGAGGCCCTTGAAGCCTCAATCCAAAATCCTGAAGATCCTATGAACTAGCAAGACGACCCGCCTCCACAGACTGATGTTGCATCCTTTGAGCCTATGGACACTGAGGTTAACCCGGCAACCAGCCATGACCCACCGAGTCCTAAGCCTCCCTCTCTTGCCAAGTCATCTAATAAAAGTCCTACTGAGGATGATGCTGAAGATGTTACTGTTACTGGGTCAACTTTTAAGGCGCCTGAGGTCTCCAGAGTAATGACCAAACATTCAGCTACGGAAGAAACACCTTCTTTGGAGAAAGGCAAGGCTAAACTGGATTTGGAAAACTATTCCTCTTTTAGTGCAATCTAGCTCCATGCAGGCTACTTAAGCAGCCTCCATACAATCCGGGACATGGAGGCTAGCTTAGTTAATCTGATGAAACAGAGATATGAGGTATGTTTTTTGACACTTTCCACCTTAGCATATAGACATACTCATGTAGCCCCAAGTCTTAAGTATAGGAAAAACATTGGGTATGCTTGAGACTTTATGAAAACTTCCAAAGTGTAGCCCCCAAGGGCTGGCTTATTATAACAAGATGAGACGGGTCTTCAAAATATCAACTTTGAATGAACCTCGTGTAGCTCGCAAGGGCCAGCTCATATTAATAAGATGAACCGAATTGTCCCAATATGCATCTTAAAGAACCGCACGTAGGCCCCAAGGGCCGGGTTATCTTGACAAGATAACACGGGTCTCGTGATTACTCATCATAAAAGAATGTAGCCCCCAAGGGCCGGCTTATTGTTGAGCCGGGTCAAATATAATTTGAAATGACCTACATTAGCCCCCAAGTGCCAAGTGACAAAACATGCTGTTGAAACTTAAAGCTGCCTACACATTAAGGGAGAAACTTTATTCTGGAAGCCTGCGAACCCTTGTGGTTGTAGCAAATTTAAAGAAACCTCCAACTACTATCAAGACTGTGCTGGAACAACTGTCAACTGTGCCATCACAGATTGAAGAAATAAAGCTACCAGCCGCCCGCGTAGGAGCCCTTAATGCTTTAAGTCGGGCTAAGGCTTGGCAATCAGAACTAGACCCGGCAAAGATGACCTGAGGGTGTCCAGAGTTCAATGCTGATGGCTCGATCTTCCAAGAAGAATACTTTGCCAAATATGCTCGGGAGATGCGGCCTCTAGCGTGTCAACTTGCGCAAGGGGTGGATCTGTCCAAATATCAGGCGGCTTATGAAAACTACAACACCAAGATCAAGCCTCCATCTCATGAAATCATGGATTTAACTCCTCCAAGGCGCAAGCACGATTTTTCCCTGAATTTGATCCTTTGCTTATGTTTAATGATGAAGCTACCTTCGAGGCTTTAACCGACAATGACTGGACATCGGCTTCTCTCTAGATGGTAGACGAGGGAGAGCCGGCACGGGGTGACCTAGAGGCCTCTACCTCAAGGCGTCAGTGTGACAATAACCCGCCAGGCCAAAACCCAGACGACACTAATGTCGGCTCAACGGAGTGATGTAACTCCAGAAATACTTGGTCAAAACTTTTGGGCTCAGCTATAGACTTGTAATAGGTAGGTGAAAAACAATTATCTGCTTTGCCATGCCTTCATGCATGTTCTTATCAACTTATGCTTCAACAACTTGAATCTTCTGTGATTTTATCATACCCAGCTCTGATTGCAATATTGCCAACAAACTTTGGCGACCTATATAATCTGTCAAAGAGGCATTAATCTTTCAATTGGCAGCTTATAATCATAAACCAGGGCGAGTTATATAACTCAACAACCAGGGCAACTTATAATCATCTCCAGTCTATGAAAAGATCCCTTTTGGTGACTTATAACGTAATAAACTCAATATGGAGCAATATAACCCGAATCAGTATGACCCGACAACTTCTCATCTGTAAAAGGTTTTTGCAAAACAAAAATATAGAGTAGGCATAATTTTTATTAAGCCGACTTGCAAAGCACGACCAAAATAGATTGATTTTTGAAAAAAAACTCAACATTTTGCTTCAAAGAAGCTTGGCATGAAAAGCCTTTTTATCTCGTAAGTCGGCTCTTGCGTGACATAATTCCATCGCTTAAACCTTAACTAGTTTAGCGTCTTATCGAAAAGATTGACTGTTAAGAGTATGAACGGGCCACATAGTGGAGAGACTACAACAGACATGTGAGTTTCTCCTAGCTCACTGTAAGCTCGCTCTCACGTGTTATAAACCGCCATTTTAACCTTGACTAGTTCAGGGTCTTATTTAAAATATTGATTGTCAAGAGTTCGGCGGGTCACCTGGTGGAGTAGCAAGTTGCAAACAGGCAGGTTTAACTAAGTCATGGCATAAAAGCCGGTCAAAGTGGGTTATAAAGTTATACTCATAAAGTAGGAAGCCCCCAAGTGACCTATGGCATGAAAGCCTATCAAGAGGGATATAAAGCTATGCTCATAGAGCAGGAAGCCCCCAAATGACCTATAACATGGCATAAAAGCTGATCAAGAGAGTTATGTAGCTATGCTCATACAGCAGGAAGCCCCCAAATGACCTATAACATGGCATAAAAGCCGATCAAGAGGGTTATGTAGCTATGCTCATAGAGCAGGAAGCCCCAAAATGACCAATAAAATGGCATAGAAGTTGATCAGGAGGGTTATGTAGCTATGCTCATAGAGCAGGAAGCCCCCAAATGACCTTATGTTGTAATTAGTAATCACTCTTGCTTGGAAAATTTGAGATAAAACAACAGAGGACCCGAAAGTGGGGATGCCAGCTTTATTATACCGATGATAAAAAAGTATGTACATCAATGAAGGTATATACAATGATGAGAGAAAGTGACTCAAGTGTAGTAAGGCCGAAGATGAGCAATGTTCCAAGGCCGATGGGTCTCCTCTTCAGATTTGCTGGAATCTTTGTGCTCTCGTATATCAGTGAGGTAGTAAGACCCATTGTTGAGATTTTTGCTGACCACAAAAGGTCCTTCCCAAGGAGGCGAAAGCTTATGCATCCCTGTCTGGTCTTGAATCAAATGGACCACTAAGTTGCCCTCCTGAAAAGTCCGGCTTCAAACTCTATGACTGTGATAACGATGTAGGTTTTGTTGATATATCGCTGAACAAGCTGCTGCAAGATTACGTTCCTCCTCAAGAGCGTCCAAAGCATTTTGACGCACCGTCTCATTGTCAACCTCCACATAAGCTGCCACTCTGGGCGAGTCGTGACGAATATCACTGAGGAGCTCTACTTCAGCTCCATAAACCAAGAAGAAGGGTGGATAACCCGTTGATCTGTTGGGGGTGGTCCTGATACTCCAAAGAACCGAAGAAAGCTCTTCCACCCAACAACCCAGAGTCCTTTTCAAATGAACCATGAGCCGGGGTTTGTTACCTCTCAAGATCTCCTGGTTAGCCCGATTAGCCTGACCATTGGACTAAGGATGTGTAACTAATGAAACATCAAGCCGGATGTGCTCTCGTTGACAAAACTCTTTCATAGCACCTTTAGACAAATTTCTCCCATTATCAGTGATGATACTATGAGGATAGCCAAAACATAAAATTAGCTTGTTGACAAATTAAACTCCAGTAGCCGCCTCACAATTGCTGACTGGCTCTGCCTCAACCCACTTGGTAAAATTATCAACCGCCACCAGAAGGTGGGTCTTCTTATCCTAAGATCCCTTGAAGGGTCCAACCATATCAAGCCCCCAGACCGCAAATGACCAAGTGATTGGGATCATCCACAATTCCCGAGCCGGCACATGAGCTTGCCTCGAAAATTTCTGATACCCATCACACTTACTAACAATATCCTTTGCATCTACATTTGCCATTAACCAGAAAAATCCCTGACGAAAAGCCTTGGCCACCAACGATCGTGAGCCAGCATGATGACCACAGTCACCTACATGTATCACTTGCAAAATTTCACGACCCTCTTCAGGAGAGACACAACATTGGAAAACACTAGTCACACTGCGTAGATGTAACTCGCCATCCTTAATAGTCATAGATTTAGAACGCTGGTCATATGTCTCACTAAGTTTCCATCCTCTGGTAACTCGTCGCGAGTAAGATAAGACAGATAAGGCAACGTCCAGTCAGGAATAGCATGAAGAGCCGCCACCAATTGACCCTCCGGGTCAGGTATAATAAGATCCTCCTCAGATAGTAACTTGACTGAATGAGTATGTAAAACAGTAAGGAAAACATTAGGAGGAACCGACTTATGCTGAGACCTAAGACGGGGTAGTGCATCCGCTGCCTCGTTCTTCTATCGATCAATGTGATCCACCTGGTAACCTTTAAAGTGACCAGCAATGGTTTCAACTGCCTGACAATAAGCCGCCATGAGCGGGTCTTTAGAATCCCACTTGCCTGAGACTTGCTGAGCCACCAGGTCTGAGTCACCCAGACATCTGACCTGGCTTAATTTCATCTCCTTAGCCATACGAAGCCCATGGAGCAAAGCTTCATACTCAGCTGCATTGTTAGTACAAGGAAACATTAACCTTAAAACATAACTAAATTTATCACATCGTGGGGAAGTCAAAATAACTCCAGCCCCGAGCCTTCCAATTACCTAGAACCATCAAAGTGGATTATCCAATACGCGTTAGCAGGCTCCTCCTTAGGTGTTTGCATCTCTGTCCAGTCATTGATGAAATCCACCAAAGCTTGAGACTTAATAGCTGTCCTTGGCACATACTTTAAATTATGAGGCCCAATCTCAATTGCCCACTTAGCATCTTGGCCTATGGGCTCCCACAAAAATAGGATGCCCAAGGAAATAACGTTTCAGCTTACGACTTTCCATGAACACCCCAAACAGCAACTTCTGCCAATGTGGGTATCTTTGCTTGGATTCAGTCGAAACCTCACTGATATAATAAGCCAGCCGCTGAACTGGGTACTCCTTACCTGCCTCCTTGCGCTCCACAACAACTGCTATGCTGACTGCCTTATTATTAGCCGCCACGTACAGGAGCAAAGGCTCTTTTTCAATGGGAGAAGCAAGGATGGGTGGCTCAGCTAACTGTCTCTTGAGTTCAAATGCTTGATCCACTGCATCACTCCAGACAAGCTGGTATGTCTTCTTCATCATCTGATATAAAGGAATTGCCTTCTCTACCAGGCGACTTATGAACAGGCTCAAAGCCGCAATGCGACCCGCCAGACGCTGGACATCATTGACACACCCCAGCTTAGAAAGTGAAGTGATGGCCCTAACATTCTCCGGGTTTGCTTCAATGCCCCATTACGAGACCAGGAAACCTAGCAACTTTCCTGTAGGTACGCCAAAGACACACTTGTCCAGGTTAAGCATCATCTTGTAGAACCAGAGATTTTAAAAAAGTTTCTATCAAATCATCCAAGAGAGTCTCCTTCTTCCTAGATATGACCACATTATCATCTACATAAGCATGAATGATACGCCCAATCTGACTATGATGACAATTCTAAACAAAGCGCTGATAAGTCGCCTGAGCACTCTTGAGCACAAAAGGCATAGAAACATAGTAGAAACCCCCAAAAGATGTGATGAAGGATGTATTCTCTTGGTCTTTAACTGCCATCTTGATCTGATGATAACCAGAATAAGCGTCCAGGAAGCATAGACTCTCACAACCCGTCGTTGCATCGATGATTTGGTCAATACATGGGAGAGCAAACAGATCAACTGGCACGCCTTGTTAAGATCTGTGTAGTCAACACACACACGCCACGTGCCATTCTTCTTAAGTACTAGCACGGGATTAGCCAACCATTCAGGGTGAAAAACTTCCACGATAAACCCAGCTGCCAAGAGCCAGGCCACCCCTTCTCCAATAGCCTTACATCCCTCTTCATTGAAACGACGGACGAACTATTTGACCGGCTTAAACTTAGTATCCACATTAAGAGTGTGCTCAGCGAATTCTCTCGGTACACCTGGCATGTCAGAAGGTTTCCATACAAAAACGACCCGATTCTCATGGATGAACTCGATGAGCGTGCTTTCCTATTTACGATCCATATGTGCCCCCATAGTGACTGCTTAGATGAGTCGCCAGGGACAAAATCAACTTGTTTAGTATCATCAGCCGACTTAAACTTCAACAAAGGTTCTTGCTCAGTGGTGGGGTTCTTTAGAGGGGTCATATCCGCCAGATCAACATTATTCTTGTAAAAGTTAAGGTCCTCAGTATCACAAGCTAACTCTGTATAAGTTGTGTCTCCTTCCTCACATTCCAAGGCGACTTTTCGATCACCATGGACCATAATTGTGCCCTTTCACCCTGGCATCTTGAGCTATCAATAGACATAGCAAGGGCGAGCCATCAAGTTAGCATAAGCCGACCGTTCGAATAAAGCATGATACGGACTCTTGATTTTGACCACTTCAAACCACAATGTCCCTACTCTATAATCATAGTCATCACCAAAGGCTACTTCTAGGGCAATCTTTCCGACTGGATATATCGACTTACTAGGCACCACACCATGGAAGACTGTGGAAGACGGCTTAAGATCCTTGTCAGTTAAATTCATCTGGCAAAAAGTGTCATAATACAGGATGTCGATGCCACTGCCACCATCCATAAGAACTTTAGTAAACTTATAACCACCAACTTGAGGGGCCACCACAAGGGCTAATTGGCCCGGGTTATCAACCCGCGGCGTGTGATCCGCCCTGCTCCACGATATCGTGTGCTCAGACAATCTCAAATACTGAGGAATAGCAGGGTCTACCACATTAACTGCCCGCTTATGGACCTTCTGATCTCGTTTGCAAAGACTTGTGGTGAAAACATGGTACTGGCCACATTGAGCTGCTTTGGATTACTCTGATACCCTGACTGATTATCTTGTTGTTGGTTGCCCTAACCAGACTGCTCGTTATAACCACCCTGGTTACATTGACCTGGATAGCTAGAGCTTGAGCCACCACCGCCAAAGCCAGACCCCTGAGAGCCGTATACTGCCCCGCCGAGCGGCCCATTATTATTTCCATGATTCTGATTGAGGTTCTAATTCCTGAACTCTCGCATAACCCAACAATCCTTCCAGGCATGAGTGGATGGTTCGTTGGGAAGACTGTGCTTCGGGCACGGGTCATTAAGCGCCGCCTCTAGATTAAAAGGCTTTGCACTGCCAAAGGGCGGCTTACCATTACCACTGCGGTGCTGGTTCTTATACCCGTCGTTGGTGTTAGATACTAGATCTGACCTGCCATCGGGGTGTCTGCACTTAGCACCGTTGCCCTGGTTGTTGCCAATATGCCCTGCCGCATTCTACTGCTGAACCTTAACATTGCCATTCTTCTTACCCTTGTTGGACTTCTCGTCATCAGATCCAGGGTCTTTTTTGTTATCAGAGTAGGCATACTTAATGAGAGCCGCCATGAGCTCACCCATGTCTGTGCAATAATGCTTAAGCCAGCCTAGCTTCTGCCTAAGAGGGGGGGGGGTAAAGTGATAGTTCTTCTCCAAGACCAGAACCGCCTGACCTGCCGTGATACTATCCGGCGAGTGAATGATAACAGAGACCCGACGGACCCAATGGTGGGCCAAATCATCCTCATGATGCACACAATTATCCAGATCGATAATCGTCAAAGGCTGCTTACATGTCCCTTGAAAGTTTTTGATGAAACATGCCTACAACTCTTCCCACGAGTTGATGGAATTAGCAATCAAACTTTTTAACCATGTATGGGCTGGCCCATCTAACATCATAGTAAAGTACTTGGCACAGACCGCATCATTGACATCCAGCATCTCCATGGCTAACTCATAACTCTCAATCCAACCTTCAGGAGGGAGATCCGTTGTATAATTAGAAACCTTGCGAGGGCCCTTGAAATCCTTAGGTAGGTGTTCATTACGCAAAGCCGGTGTCGGTGTCAAAACCGGCGGATCTCGGGTAGGGGGTCCCGAACTGTGCGTCTAGGCGGATGGTAACAGGAGACAAGGGACATGATGTTTTACCCAGGTTCGGGCCCTCTTGATGGAGGTAAAACCCTACGTCCTGCTTGATTAATATTGATGATGTGTGTTACAAGAGTAGATCTACCATGAGATCAAGGAGGCTAAACCCTAGAAGCTAGCCTATGGTATGATCGTTTTTCGTCCTACGGACTAAAGCCATCCGGTTTATATAGACACCGGAGAGGGCTAGGGTTACACAGAGTCGGTTACAATGGTAGGAGATCTACATATCCGTATTGCCAAGCTTGCCTTCCACGCCAAGGAAAATCCCATCCGGACACGGGACGAAGTCTTCAATCTTGTATCTTCGTAGTCTTGGAGTCCGGCCGATGATGATAGTTCGGCTATCCGGACACCCCCTAGTCCAGGACTCCCTCAGTAGCCCCTGAACCAGGCTTCAATGACGACGAGTCCGGCGCGCATATTGTCTTCGACATTGCAAGGCGGGTTCCTCCTCCGAATAATTTATAGAAGATTGTGAACACCAGGATAGTGTCCGGCTCTGCAAAATAAATTCCACATACCACCGTAGAGAGAATAATATTTACACAAGTTTAATCTGCCGACGTATTTGGTGGCGTGACGTCACGCCATTACCAAGCCTTTACTCGAATTCTTTTTATTGTACCACCTCAGCATGTTTAGTGAAGCGGTTTCCTTGGCACGTCTTGTCGAAGCAAAGATCGTGTTCCCCTTATTTCGGGATTCCCATCAATACGGACGTGGCTAACCAAACCGCGCCCGTTGCCACGCCCCCTCCATCGAAGGCGGGTTCCAAACGGTCACGGGGACGGCTCTTGGTATTCTTCCTCTTTATAATGAGACCAAGGCCAGTTCTTTTTCTTTAATCCTCAATCGAATCCGCCCCTCACCCCCGAGTTCCAACACCCAGGGCTCCAGATTCAGGTACCTCCGACCTTCGACAATGTCCGGCTCCAACCTACGAGGCCGGTGGATGCCCTCTTCCGTCACGGAAGAAGACGTGCTAAAGCTGAGAGACGCCAGGTACTTGACCTACGAGATTTCGCATAGGTTGCCTGCCCGGGGGCAAGTTATTCCTACTCCCGAGCCTAGCGATAGCGTTGTGTTCGTGCCTCACCTCCGTCGGGGTTTAGGCTTCCCGATGGATCCCTTCGTGAGGGGGCTCATGTTTTACTATGGGCTGGAATTCCATGACTTGGCTCCGGAGTCCATCCTCCACATCTCATCATTCATTGCCGTTTGTGAAGCCTTCCTCCGCACTACCCCTCACTTCAGCTTGTGGCTCAAAACCTTCAACGTGGAGCCGATGATGATTGAGGGGCGTCAGGCAGAGTGCGGCGGGGCGGTTATAAGCAAGAGGGCCGATGCTCCATGGCCCGAGGGCTCTTTTCAGGAGGAGCTCGGCTCGTGGCAACAGGAGTGGTTCTATATCACCGCTCCAAGGGGCAGCAAGCAGAAGCCGCCGCCCGTCTTCTGCTTGGGCCCTCCACAACGGCTGACGTCATGGGTCAACAAGGGGCTTAACTAGGGGCCGTCCAAAGACGTACCCTTGTTGTAGGGCCGGATTCGAGACCTCCAAGAAAGGGAGATCAATCTCATGGTGGTCGCACAGGTTATGCTGATCCGACGCCTTCTGCCCTGCAAACGTCGCCCCCTCCGCTTGTGGGAATTTAACCCGGAGGGGCCACGAGCTCTCCAACACTTCATGGGTTTGACACCCGCGGAGATGTACAAATTGTTCTTCAGATTGCAAGAGATCCGTCCGGACTTGACCGAGGATGCCGGCCTAAGCTGCAATCGCCCGGATACTCAAGTAAGTAGCCCTGTGTCCGGACATATTGTCCATTTATTTATCATGGGTTTGCCTTTTAACCAGCTATCCCTTTGACAGGAGTGGATAGCGCAAGCAAAACTGATACGGGGTCCGGCCCCCCTCCCTGAGACCACGCCGGATCCCGTGTTAGTCAAAATGTTGGAGTTTGCGCCTTCAGAGGAGGGCGAAGGGGGGCACAGGGAAACTACCACCTCCACCAAGGAGGCTTTCAGTAAGGGGGGAATCGAGAGTTCCTCCTTCCAGGGGAGAAGAGGACTGCTTCCGAAGACCCGGAGGCCAAGGCCTCAAAGCGGGGAAAGAAATCTCCACCGGAAGGTCCTGTGCCGGGATGGGCCCCAGCCGCACAGTCTACCCATAGGAATCAGCCCTCCAGCGAGCCGTAAGTAAAAAGGGGGAATTTTGTAATAGGGAACGCCCCTATATTATTTCCAAAGGTAACCGAAGTTTTCACCTTGTAGGTCGAATCTCAGCCCATCTCAGCAGAAACTTCGGGGGACCTTCCTCCGGAGATGATGGAAAGCGAGACGCCTCCATCTGCCGCCCCGTCGGGCGGGGCGGACAACCCTGAGGTGTCATCACGGAGAGTCTCCCCGAGTCCGGTGGGGCCGGAGAGTCCGACACCCATTGGAGTATGGCCGGTGGAGCTGCAGGATTTGCTGAAGAGGGCGTCTATCTCGGAAGATCACTGCACATTAATGAGTATGGTGATTGAAAGGATCTCATCCGCCGAAAGCGGGTTGTATGAGGCCGTCGGAAGCTTGCTGACGGGGTTTTAGGTACGCAAAACATGACATACCTTTTGACAGTTTTGCACATGAAGTGCGCCCTGTATAGATAGTAGCCGCTGAGACTTGGTATGCTGTCGAAAGCGATAGCGTGCCAAGGATCATAATCTCAGTTATAGAATGTCGCCTTTCCTATGCAGGTGGCAGAACGTTCGGTGGCCAGCCGGACTGATGGAGTGGCCGATTTGAAGAGGCAACTCGATGTTGCGGATGCGGACATCGCGCTGGTCAATAAACGACTTAACGAGTCGCAAGGTAGGTGGTTGCTCTGCGGTTGCCTAGTAAGGGAGTTGGTGCCCGTTCCTTACAATTTGTATGCTTGATGCAGATGGCACCGCTGCTATGAAAAATCTTCGAGCAGAGCTTGCTCGAGCCAAGGAGCAAGCCAGGATAAGTAATGCGGCTGCCTTGAAGGCAACAGAAGAGCTAAAAGCCGAAAAGGCTGCTCACTGCCGAAGCAGGGAAGAGTTGGCCGGAATGGCCTTGAAATTAAAAGATGCTACCAAACGTTGTGAGGTTCTTGAAGGAGAAAGCCGAGTGGAGCAAGAGGGCCTGAAGAAGGCCGGCACCGAAGTCAAGGATGCCCGGAGTGAGATGCGGGCTATGAAGGAGGAAGCGCGTCAACTGGAGACATTGCGGCTGGAAAGCCCTTCTTCTGCGTAGGAAGTTCACGGATCCGAAGTATGCTCAGCTGGGCCAGTTGTGTGGTGTGGAGGATCCTTATCTGGATTTGGCGGCGAGTGCGGCGGATGCAGTCGTGCACTTCCGAAGCCAGAAGGATCACGAAATGGAAGAGCTTTACTGGTCTCAATTCCATAGTCTGGAGCGTCCACTTCCGTTGACTGATCGGCTGGCTGAGTGGGCTGAGCTGAATAGATTGTATTGACTTGCCATGACGGATGTGGTCACTCATCTATGGCCGGAAAGGCCCAAGCCGAAGAGTTATTTTGGCTTGTTGCAGCAATTCCTTAGGGCGGTGCCGCATATCAAGGCGATGAAGCGGTCGGCATGCATAGAAGGTGCACGGATGGCTCTCGCCCATGTGAAGACATACTGGGCGGACATGAATGCCACCGCTGTTGCATCCCGGGGTTCGGACAATAGCCGATTACCCGCCGACCACTATTTTGAGGAAGTCCTGCAGGGCGCTCGTTTAATAGAGTCGCAGTGCTCGAAAGATGTTATCTTCAAATGACGTGTATGATTTGTGAGATCATGTTTATAATGCAATAGCTTTTTATACTTGTGCGTTCAAGTATTGAACTATCTCCTGTGCGGCCGTATATGTATGAATAACCTGAAAGTTGCAGTCTTTGGCTTCACCCCCCACGCACATGGTGCGGGGGTGTTTGCAAAAAAGAAAAGCGCTTTTTCACACTTAATCCAACGTTTGGTCCTTTGAAGGAGGTGATAGCATAGCAAACTAGGCAACCGGACTATAATACTTTATCACTTTCACTTAGCCATAGGAGGTCGATGGTGGGGCTACTATATAGCCCCTAGAGGCACCACGCTCTCCGAACTTGGGGCGCGTATGTGCCTGACCGGGAAGCGGTCCTTCGTCAAAATGGAGGAATTCTAAACATTCCAATAGTCGATCGAGTGGTTGACCAGTCTCTCGCTATATCATGACAGTCAGTTTTCGGCTTTCTCTACTGAGGTGCTCGCCTGTCCGAACCGGGGCACAATCGCAGTAGTTCTCCTGGTGCCGCGTTAGCCGATGGAGCGGAACGTAAGGCAGCAAAACACAAGAGCCGGGCAAACCCAACATTTGACCAAAGACATGATTCGGAGCTGATGCATATAAGGCCTAACTCGAGACGCCGAACACTCCCTGAGGTGTTCGGTCTTTATGATACAGGGCAGAACAATGCCCTAAGCCCCTAGTGTCCAGGTACAGACGGGAACTTCTGACGCGGCCGATGCCAAAACGCCAGCCTCCTCCTCGGTTATGGTAGAAAACCGGGGGATGTGTATCAACAAGAGATAGTAAGAAAGGTTTACGCAGCGTCTTAATCTGAAAAGAATCCTTGCAACGGGTCCTTGCTGCACGTCTGTGCATGTGTCTCTGTTGTGCTGTATCCTGGACGGGTGTAGCGCGTGCTTCATCTGTAAAAGAGAAGGACTTAGTTTGGAAGAAATATCGTGCAAAGGTTGTATTTAAAATAAAGTATAATTTCGAAGATGAATAAAGTTGAGCTTTATTGGCTCTCATCGTTTATACGCGCAGCCCCTTGTAAAGGGGTATGCGGCTAGGAAGCCCCTTGTTTATTTACGCCGGATTCGCCTAACCGTGTCCGAGGTCTGAATGACCTGTTTTTAGGGGCTTTGACCTGCAAGGTCGGATTAGTGTGTGGCTGTCAAGGCGGCCTCACGTTCTCCGTGGTCGAGGAACACTCAGAGTCACTCTTTAATGAGATTTGCGTTAAAGCAGGCGAAAGCTTCGCGTCCCAGTAGTGCTTGAGGGCCACTGTGAAATGGGCGATATGGAGAGTGAGCTTTTCGCGACGGAGGTTGTCGGATGAACCGGACACAACCTCTAATGGTACAGAGCCTATTCAAGTGCTGCTATGGCGAATTTTGGTAGGGTCTATCCCCATTCTGCGGATGGTGTCCTGTTATGGGAGGTGCCGCACTATGTTTTCGTGTTATCACATGAAGTGAGTTCACTGTTTTGACTTCTAGTGGGAAAGTCTTCTGTTTTCCGGCGTTCTGCTTGTGGGGTTCGTCGTCGTCTTCGCTTGGTGTGTCGAGCCCCTTGCGTTCGGCGTTAAGTCGGCCAGACTGTTTGAAGACCCAACAATCTCTGTGGGTATGGTTTGCAGGCTTCCCAGAGGTACTATGTATTTGACATAGCCTATCCAGAATTTTGTTTAGGTTGGATAGCTCATCACTGTTGTCCTTTAGGGGCAGTGTTTTGTTATTCGGCCGAGAGCTTTTGAATCCGGCGTTGACCGTCGTGCTATTTGGGCAATTTTCCTTATTCCGGCGCTGATCTTTTCTGCGTCATGATCTTCCATTTCCATCCCTGACTTCGGATGTACTCGGGTCGCTGGTGCTACATCTAGCCAGCCAGCTGTCCTCCCCTGTGCAAAAGCGGGTCATGAGGCTTGTTAGTGCGGCCATTGTTCTTGGTTTTTCCTGGCCGAGGTGTCTGGCGAGCCATTCGTCTCGGACGTTGTGCTTAAAGGCTGCTAAGGCTTCGGCGTCTGGACAGTCGACTATTTGGTTCTTTTTGCTGAGGAACCTATTCCAGAATTTGCGTGCTGACTCTCCGGGCTGTTGAGTTATGTGACTTAAATCGTCTGCATCCGGAGGGCGGACATAGGTCCCTTGAAAATTTGCTTGAAACGCATCCTTGAGCTCTTCCCAACTTCCAATTGTATTTTCTGGGAGGCTTTTGAGCCAATGCCGAGCTAGCCCTTTGAGCTTGAGGGGTAGGTATTTTATGGCGTGGAGATCATCTCCTCTAGCCATATGTATGTGTAGGATATAATCCTCAATCCAGACTCCGGGGTTTGTTGTTCCATCATATGCCTCTATGTTTACGGGTTTGAATCCCGCTGGAAATTCATGATCCAGTACCTCGTCGGTGAAACATAGTGGGTGTGAAGCGCCCCTGTATTTAGGCGTGCCGTTGTCTTCAAACACTCGGCGGGTTGTGTTGCTTCCTGGAGTCTTCTTTTTTTGGCCCATAGATAGACCTGACCGGGTCATCCTTTTTCTGAGGATCTTTATGCTGATCGTGTGCCGGCTTGTGTGCGGAGCCCCTTGCTGTTCTTAGCCTGTCATCTGGTCGTCTATCCGGCCAGGCGGCCTCTTTCTTTTTTGACTGCGGGGGCTCTAATGCCTCCTCGTCGAATTCGGGCAACAACTTGCGCTTCGGGTAACTCTTTGCCTGGCGACTAGCGTCATATTTATCTGCGGTATTGAGTACTTTGCTCCATCTCATTCTGAGTGCGTCCTCTGCTGTTTTGAGCTTCCGCTTTTGCTTCTTCAAACTTCTTGCAGTAGCGACGAGCCTTTTATGAAGGTTCTTATGCTCTGGTGATGTGTTCGGCGTGAGATCGTCTAGGCCCTTGTTTTCACCGGGGATGGGTTCCTTGTCTAGTTCACCGTGTTCGGATGATTGCTTGGTTGCGTGTTTGCCGTCCACTACTTCGCCCTGCTCTAGGGCCGGGTCTGTATGGGTGCCGTTTTTGTCGAGGCGGGACTTTGGGCGGCGCTTGCATCGCCGTTTTGGTTGTTTGCTGGTGGAGTTGTCCTTCGCCGTGTCTCGTTGTTCCTCATTATCGCTTCCTTTTGGTGTATCCACCATGTGTCAGGACCCCGACTCGATGTCACATCGATCTAGCTGGTAACACCTCATATCACTTTGTGGCCTCACGCACGGTATCCCCACGGGTGTCGTCTTACCTTTTCCCGGGACCGTTTGCGCCTTTTGGCTCACGTATATGATAGTGTCGCTAGCATCCATATGATAAAGAGCCCGGGCTGACATGACTAGTCGTAAACCCAAAGTGGCACAGACTTACAGGGACAGGCATCCATGACCCAGCTTCGAACGTGTCGGTCATCAGCAAGTGGGTCTGGGCTGTAGCACTGGGCTAGCAGGACTCCGGTAAACCGGGCTGTAGCGGGCTAACAGGACTCCGGTACTCAAAGCGTGACATTTCCCCGAAGGGACAGACACAGGAACGAAGAAGGACACATGCCGGCCAGCCTAAGTGTTCCAGAGCAGTAGCAAGCTACCATGGCTCAGCGGTAACACTAGGAGACATTTCCCGGTAAGAGAGGCTACTAAAGATAAACAACTAGAGAGTCAGATCCCACACATACCAAGCATTTCAACCATACACACAATATGCTCGATATGTGCAAATACAACAAAGCATCACAACATGACTCTATGACACAAGTACTTTATTTAAGGCTCAGGGAGCCATACATATCATACACAAAGGTACGGGTCTCACGACCCAACATACAAGTCATACAGTCATACAAACCAACAGCGGAAGTACTTTGTCTGGGTACAGACAACTAGTAAAATAAAAGAGGCTTGGAAGCCTAACTATACTACGTGGTCCATCACAAGCTCAGGGTCACCACCTGGGTCCTTAGCCTACTCGTTGATGTCAACGTCTACATAGAACCCATCAGAAGGGGTTGCAGCGTCTTCTGTAAAAATGTAGATTATAGCAACATGAGTACAAAAAGTACTCAGCAAGACTTACATCAGATCCTACATACATGCATAGTATCAAGAAGGGTTGGTGGAGTTATTGCAGCAAGCTAGCTTTGACTCTTGGCTAGACTATCCTACGATACTCCAACTTGAAATGTTTTGCGCACACGAGTCCACTACTCACCACTTCAATACACTACCGAGGATCCACCTCCGTCTTCCTACGGAGAGCCATCCTCGGCACTCACACTTATCTTGAGGCTTTTAGTAGTTTCCATTTACTTGTCTATGAACTGTATAGGCAACCAAGTAGTCCTTTACCGCGGACGCGGCTATTCGAATAGATCATGTTAACCCTGCAGGGGTGTACTTCTTCATACACGCTCTCACCACTTACCGTCGCTTACACGACATGTACTCGGCAACCTTCAAGCGGAAGCCCAACGTGGGTGTCGGCCACGACCTACCTAATCACCTAAGCCTCCAGTCCAGGTTTATCGCCTATTCAGGTTCCATCCGCAGGGAGTCCGGCCGAGGTTTCCCATACGGCCCCGAACGATGTGAACAGGGTTCCCGAGATACCTAACGGGTATTCGGTACACCCGGCCACGTACCTACCGCATCACAGCCCACCCCTACGGTCAGCGCTGTCCACGGCCTCCAGTAGGCTACAAACACCAGAAACTACTTGCAACTCCTGGACGGAGAACTAGGATGAATAAGAAGTCGAGAGGGTCCATTGGTTTCGGGCCCAATGCATGGTAGTAGCTGATTCTTAAATCACACATACAGATCTCAGTGCTTAAGGTCGGCTTCAATGAAACAACCCACCATGTACTCCTACATGGCCTCTCATCGATACCTTTACCAAATCGTGTTCACCACACCACTCTCATTACCGACATAATCATTTCACTCTAGCCCATCACCCAGATGAACCAGACCTGACACGACTCTAAGCATAGCAGGCATAGCAAGGTAGGAACAACACATACATATGGCTCAATCAACTCCTACACATGCTAGTGGGTTTCATCTAGTTACTGTGGCAATGACAGGTCATGCAGAGGAAATGGGTTCAACTACCGTAGCACACAGCAGTTTGAATCGCGTTGTCTTAATGCAGTAAAAGAGAGCAGGAGCGAGAACATGGGATTGTATCGATATGATCAAATGGTTGGTTGCTTGCCTGATGGTTCGATGCACGGATACGATTCTTCGTTAGGGTAATCACGGTACTCCTCGGGGACAGAACCTGTCGCAAAGGGCATCGATACACAAGCATCACCAAACAATGTGCAACAATATGATGCATGCATGAAACATGGCAATATGAGTGTATTGGGCTAATGCAACTAAAGCCAGAAGGGTTTGAACAAATTTGAATCAAAGATTCAAATTTCAAATTCAAATATGGCCTTTTAAAGTGCTTTTCCTTGTTCTGCTTGAATCATCAATTTAACTTGTTTGATCATGCATGAAAATAGTACAGATGGATAGATTGGATTTTTCTGATCATTTTTCATATATAATTTGTCCAATTTGGAGTTACAGAATAAAAGTTATGAATTTTGGAAGTTTAATTAATATTCTGGAATTTCCTGATTTAATTTAAATCCAGAAAATCAATTACTGCGTCAGCCTGACGTCAGTGTGACGTCAGCAGGTCAACTGCGGCCGGCTGAAGTCAAACCTGACGTGTGGGGGCCACACGTCAGTGACAGGGGGGGTTAAACAGATTTAAATTAATTCTAATTACTAATTAGTGGCGCTGGGGCCCACTGTCAGTGTCAGGGGGGGTTGACTAACAGTAGTTAGCGCTAACCTAACCATCTGGCCGACAGGGCCCACGCGTCAGTGACCCTGGGGGGGTCAAACCCCAGGTCAGACAAGTCAAACCCCACCGGCGACATGACGCCGGCGAGATCCGAGACGGCGGCGAGAGTGCTTTTTGCCATTCCGGCGACCAAATGGACGGCGGAAGGCATCTACGTGTTGCTGAGGTTGAGCCGCGTCTATTGGTGGTGGTGGTTGGGCTCGGGGTGGCCGGAGTTGACGGCGGCGAGCTCGGCTGCGGCGGCCGGAGTTCGGGTGCGGTCGGGATCAGTGTTGCAGGGGGTTTGGGGAGGCGTTGGTGCGTTCTACGTGCTCCTGGTGATGTGTGGAGCACGATGGTGTGCTCGGTTGGGCGCTACGGCAACCGTGGCCACGACGGCGACATCGCCGGCGGCGTGGAGCTCTCGGTCGAGGTGGAGCTAGGGCCTAGAGGTCGGGAGAGACCAGGGAAGAAGGGGGAAACGCTCTGGGGGCTCACCGCGGTTGCAGTGGGCGTCGAAGCGGGCTCGGGGACGCGCCGGAGACGACGAATTTGACGGCGACGGTGGTCAGAGTCCGAAGAGGGGAACGGCGACGTGGCGGCGATGCAGGGCTTCCGGAGACCCGTGGAGCGGTGGGGAGGAAGAGGGAGTTGTGGCGGAGCTTCTGAGCTAGTCGGGGGAGCGAGGGGTGGTCGGAGACGACTGCTACGGCGAACGGTGGCGACGGTGGTGTTCGGCCGTGTGAGAGAGAGAGCGAGGGAGAGGAAGGAGAGAGCCGGGGAGAGTGAGAGAGAGCAGGGGGGATCAGGACGGGCTGCGGGCGTCGTCCACGCGGCCAGGAGGGCGTCGGCAAGCAGGAGGTGGCCGCGCGGCCGCGCGCGCGCGAGCACGCAGCAGCTTCGGGGCGAGGGGAGGAAGACGACGGGGAGCTACAGTGCTGGGTTGGGTCGGTTGCTGGCTAGGCCGGCCAGCTGGCTGGGCCGCACAGGGAAGTCTTCCCCTTTCTTTTCTGTTTTCTGTTTTTATTTAATATATCTGCAACTTTGTTGAATTAAATAAAATACCTAGGCAACTTCAAAAATCACCAAACTATTCCTGGCCCATAGTTGGATTATTTCCAACATGAAACATTTTAGTTTGGAGATATTTGAGCATTTAAATATTTTATATTATTTTAAATGCTCAAATTCAAATATTTATGATTTAATTCAAAAACCCTAGGATGGCCTAGGAAAATGTGCACCATTTTTGGCAGAGGTTCTGAACCAAGACAAAAATGATGGGCATTTTAGAAGGGCATTTCAGGTTCATTGAAAAATTATTTTAGTAACCCTAGTTGGTTTCAGAGGGGACTGGGGGTTCTGTCATCCCCATTTCAAGTTTCTGATGAATGAGTAAACATGATGCAACACTCTAATGCATGACTAGCTAGGGTGTGACAACTCACCCCCACTCAAAAGAATCTCGTCCCGAGATTTGGGTTCCTCCGCGAAGAAGGCGGGATATTCAAGTCGAAGACGATCCTCCCTTTCCCAAGTTGCTTCATCCTCAGAATGGTGCGACCATTGAACCTTGAGAAACTTGATATTATGACGTCGCGTGGTACGTTCGGCTTGGTCGAGGATACGAATGGGGTACTCTCGATATGTGAGATTATCTTGGAGATCAAGCGTTTCGTGGTCCACTTCACGGATAGGATCCGAGAAGCAACGCCTGAGTTGAGAAACGTGGAAGACATCGTGAACTCTGGAGAGGTGCGGAGGTAGTTCCAACTGGTAGGCAACTTCTCCTTGTTTGGCAAGAATGCGAAAAGGTCCAATGTAACGAGGAGCCAATTTGCCTTTGATACCGAAACGATGGGTTCCCTTCAGAGGGGTGACCCGAAGATAAGCCTTCTCGTCAACCTCGAAAGTCATAGCCTTATGTTTTCGGTCATATTGACTCTTTTGACGAGATTGGGCTGTTTTCAACTTTTCACGAACGATACGAACTTGATCTTCTGCTTCCTGAATCATATCCGGGCCAAAGAATTGTCTTTCCCCGGTCTCTGACCAGTTAAGGGGTGTTCGACATCGTCGTCCATAGAGAACTTCAAAAGGGGCTTTACCCAAGCTGGATTGATAGCTGTTGTTGTAAGCGAATTCGGCAAATGGAAGGCACTTCTCCCAGTCCATTCCGAAAGAGATAACAGAGGCTCGAAGCATGTCTTCTAGAATTTGGTTGACGCGTTCCACTTGACCACTTGACTGAGGGTGGAAAGCGGTGCTAAAGGAGAGACGGGTTCCCATAGCATTTTGGAAACTTTCCCAAAATCGAGAGGTGAAGAGACTTCCTCGATCCGAATTGATTTCCAAAGGAACACCATGGAGGGACACTATTCGGGAGATGTATAAGTCTGCCAGCTGGCTAGCGGTTATACTCTCACGAACAGGTAAGAAATGAGCTACTTTGGAAAGACGATCGACCACGACGAAAATAGCATTATTCCCTCTTTTGGTTCTGGGAAAGCCGGTAATAAAATCCATACCAATTTTATCCCATTTCCATTCAGGAATAGCTAAGGGTTGAAGGGTGCCAGCAGGCCGTTGATGCTCTGCTTTTACACGACGACAGACGTCGCAATTGGCAATATACTGAGCAATTTCTCTCTTCATCCTAGTCCACCAGAACCTCTGGCGTAGGTCCTGATACATCTTAGTACTACCGGGATGAATAGTGAGAGGAGATTCATGGGCTTCCTTAAGGATTAATCGCCTTAGGTTGCGCACTTTGGGAACTACTAGTCGATCCCCGAAGTATACGACTCCTTGATCATTAATGGAGAAACAATCCGCAATTCCTTTCTGAATGTTCCTCTTGATGCGGGAGATTCCCGGATCTACCTTCTGGGCTTTGATAATTTGATCCGTAAGGGTAGGTTTTGCCACCAAGGTGGAGAGAAAACCTTGAGGTACAATGTGAAGGTTAAGCTTCCGAAATTCCTCATGGAGAAGCGGTTGACTTTGTTGTAACATCAGATTGTTACAATAAGATTTACGACTTAACGCATCAGCCATGACGTTGGCTTTCCCTGGGGTATAGGTTATCCCTAAGTCGAAGTCAGTGATCAATTCAACCCAACGTCTCTGCCTGAGATTCAGATCCGGTTGGGTGAAGATGTACTTCAGACTTTGGTGATCAGTGAATATTTCGCAACGACTACCGAGGAGGTAATGTCGCCAGGTCTTAAGTGCATAGACTACGGCTGCAAGTTCTAGATCATGAGTAGGATAATTCTCCTCATGTGGGTGCAATTGCCGTGAAGCGTAAGCAATTACGTGTCGATCTTGCATGAGAATGCAACCTAGTCCTTGTCGCGAGGCGTCGCAGTAGATAACAAAGTCCTTGGAGAAGTCTGGCGGTACTAGCACGGGAGCAGAGGTCAGGCGTCTTTTCAGTTCCTGAAAGCTGTGCTCACATTGTGGAGTCCTTTCGAACTTCTTATCTTTCTTGAGGAGTTCGGTTAGAGGTTTAGCAACTTTGGAGAAGTTCTCGACAAAGCGACGACAATAGCTCGCTAAGCCTAGAAAACTCCGAACTTGCTTGACCGATTCGGGTGGAGTCCAATCAAGGATGGCTTGAACTCGCTCAGGGTTAACAGCAATACCTTTACCCGATATTACATGACCCAGATAGGTCACTTCTGACAACCAGAATTCACATTTTGAAAATTTGGCATAAAGGCGATGCTCTCGAAGTTTCTTCAACACTAGCCTTAGATGTTCGGCATGTTCTTCCTTGTTCTTGGAGTAGATGAGTATATCATCGAGATAAACTACGACGAATTTATCCAAATACTCCATGAAGATTGAGTTCATTAACCGAGAAAAGGTGGCTGGAGCGTTGGTTAAACCGAAGGACATGACGGTGTACTCGTATTGGCCATAGCGAGTAACAAAGGCCGTTTTAGGAATGTCCCCGTTTCTGATTTTGATTTGATGGTAGCCCAACCTCAAATCCATCTTGGAGAAGACTGAGGATCCAGCGAGCTGATCATACAGGTCGTTGATCCTGGGAAGTGGATATTTGTTCTTGATTGTGACCAAATTGACAGGTCGGTAATCTACAACCATCCGGTCCGTACCATCCTTCTTCTTGACGAATAGGACGGGGCAAGCCCACGGAGATGAACTAGGGCGGATGAAACCCTTTTTCAAGGATTCATCGAGTTGTTTATTAAGCTCGGCTAGTTCTAGGGGTGCCATCTTATAAGGTCTTCTAGCAATCGGAACGGTTCCTGGAATGAGGTCTATTACGAACTCAACATCCCTGTCAGGTGGGACACCTGGCAATTCCTCTGGAAAGACATCCGGGAAGTCACGGACTACCGGAACGTCCTCAAGGTCTGGCAAAGGGCTGGCGTTAAGAGAATATAATTGTCGCTTGGCTATTCGAGTCAAAACATTGACTATCTTCCCCGAAGGATGGGTGAGTTGAACAGTCCTAGAGAAGCAATCAATTTTGGCTTGATGAGCTGACATCCAGTCCATACCCAAAATGATATTAATATCTGAAGATTTAAGGGCTATCAAGGATGCGAGAAAAACAAGTCTGTCGACTTGGATTTCATTTCCATGGCTTACTCTAGAAGTTTGCCATTTGGATCCCGGAGTTTGAATTACCATAGAGGATGGCAAGTCACAGAATGCAACGTTATGCAAACGAGCATAATTTTCAGATATAAAAGAATGAGAGGCTCCTGTATCGAAAAGAACAGATGCCGGGTGGCAATTAACAAGAAGCGTACCGAGAACGACGTTGGGATCCTCTTGAGCTTCTTCGGCAGAGATACAGTTGACATGGCCACGTGAAGCGGTGACCGGTTTAGCATGAAACACTTTTCCTGTCGGCTTGCCACGGCCAACAGCTTTAGCAGATTGATTGGGGTTGGTCTGGGGACACTCACGCATATAATGACCAGATTCCCCACACTTGAAACAAGTCACGGAACTGGTACGTGGAGGAGCATTATTGGTTGGACCCCCATAGGGCTTGGCTGGGGCAGACTGTTGAATGGGGCGAGGCGCCTGGAAAGATGGCCTCCGTGTGAACCTGGGTGGCAGGGCGGTGTTGGGTACCCACACGCGGCGCTTCTGAGGACCAGCACCGGATGAGGAACCCATGTCACGTCCATGCTTGCGTGTTGCGTCATAGTCAGTCTGACCAGTTTCAGCACTGATGGCTTTGTTGACAAGTTTCGAAAAAGATGTGCACTCATGCAGACGGAGGTCGCGGCGAAGCTCAGGACTAAGGCCCTTACGGAACCTTGCTTGCTTCTTGGCGTCAGTAGACACTTCCTCAGTTGCATATCGGGCGAGCTTACCAAACTCCCTGCTATAGGCATCCACAGAAAGTCAGCCTTGGGTGAAACTGCAAAATTCTTCACGTTTACGGTCCATGAGACCCTCCGGAATGTGATGTTCACGGAAAGCCTCGCTGAACTCAGCCCAAGTAGTGACATGGTCCGCTGGGCGCATGGCTCCATAATTCTCCCACCATAGACTGGCGGGGCCTTCAAGATGATATGCGGCAAAGGTGACCTTGTCAGCCTCCGCTACCAGCGCGGAACGCAGCTTGTGAGAGATACTGCGAAGCCAGTCATCAGCGTCGAGAGGCTCGACGGAGTGGTGGAACGTGGGTGGATGCAATTTGATAAAATCACTGAGTGACACCACGTTAGCCCTCTGATGGTGTGCTGTATTCTGTTCAATACGCTCCAACAAACGGTTTGTCTCCCGCTTGTTTCTCTCAGCTTCCATCATCACCTCGGCTAGTGAAGGAGGATGAGGCAGATTTTCATTCCTGGCTTCACTGCCTTCGGCCTGCTCTTGGGAAGCAGGGTTAGCGCGCGTGTTGACCATCCTAGGTAAACAAGACAATGATTTAGTCAGGATGGTAAAATTCCGACATAGGATATAGAATGTAAGGAATAACTCGAAATGAGAGATGATCATCCGTATGACATGGTAGATACAGAAACTGCTTCTTTATTCCATCGTCATACACACCATACAAGGTTTAGTACAAGACCAAACAAAGTACTATTACGGTGAGAAAAGGATTACATCTCATCGGAGGCATTCCAAGCTCCTATACATTATTTTTCTACACCTCCGGAAGGAGTACAAACTAGGTCATAACCCACGAGTCACGCGGGACGATAGATGACACAGCTAGTGCGAACTAGTGATGCTACCCCTAACTCAGACCGATCCGTAGTAGTCCTCATAAAAGTCACCTCCATAGCCTGGAAGCTCAACATGTTCAACCGGAAACAGACGATCTCGCGGAGCTTGTGGACCATAGGGGCTAGGATGAGGCCTTGGACCAACAAACGGTGGCCTGCGGGGACCGCGAGGTGGGGTGATGCCTCCTACATCACGCCAAACCATCACGTCCGGCAGAGCAGATCTCACAGGATAGAGATCGCGCATATCTGAATATCCAGCTTGCACCGCCGGTGCGAACCGAGTCAAAGTGGCCCAGTGGTCAGCACGGGTATTGAAGAGCTCTAACCTTAAGGCCCGATTTTCACGGTCCTTATCCTCGAGCATCTCAGCAGTGGTGCGAGTCCGTGAATCCTCCTGAGTGGAGTCAGCATAAATAGCTTGGAGATATCCTTGTGCTCCCGGAAGTGATCCTGGCATATACCGGAAGTCAGAGTCCCGAAATAGACCAGATCTGACTCACATAATGGTCATCATAGAGTAGGCGGCGTCCTGCACAGCCATCTCAATAGTAACCCCGAGTCCATAGGAGCAGTGAAGAGGCTCGGTAGATCCAGGATAAGATGGAAATATCCTGACAGTGCAGAGATACTGGCTTTGATTGAAGTCTCAGAATTGCTCTTCGACCGTGTACTCAGGATACCAACGATATCCAGCCTCAGTCATTACCCTGACCAACTTAGCAGTATGGCCGGGTACATCTAGGCATCAAGTCAGGCGAACCACTTGATTGAGGTCGCGAGTGGCCATCTGAAAGCATAATCATAATGCAAAGGCATTAGAATTTCTAGCAAAATTTCGGCAGCATAACAGCTGTAAATGCTCAAAAAGGATTTTGAGACATTTGACAAAGGATTTCGTACACACTCAACATCATCATATCAAAGTTCTGAAACCATTCTGGCAACATGATGTGGTAGTAGAACTGAACTAGGCTTGTATCCATCAAACTTATAAGGTACTACTGATTAGTAACACGTGATCCTGATAGAGAAATAGATCCTAATTCCTTAACCCCCGGTAGAAGAATGGACTGACTCAGATCAGAAAGTCATAAGGTATAAGGAGTAAAAAGAGCCTTACGTTCCATCCCACAAACAATTCCCCTACATATAACTAAAGAATTTCTAGACTCAACATCGACCAGTTTGGCTTGGAGAACCTACAGGCAACCTGGCTCTGATGCCAACGCTGTCAGGACCCCGACTCGATGTCACATCGATCTAGCTGGTAACACCTCATATCACTTTGTGGCCTCACGCACGGTATCCCCACGGGTGTCGTCTTACCTTTTCCCGGGACCGTTTGCGCCTTTTGGCTCACGTATATGATAGTGTCGCTAGCATCCATATGATAAAGAGCCCGGGCTGACATGACTAGTCGTAAACCCAAAGTGGCACAGACTTACAGGGACAGGCATCCATGACCCAGCTTCGAACGTGTCGGTCATCAGCAAGTGGGTCCGGGCTGTAGCACTGGGCTAGCAGGACTCCGGTAAACCGGGCTGTAGCGGGCTAACAGGACTCCGGTACTCAAAGCGTGACATTTCCCCGAAGGGACAGACACAGGAACGAAGAAGGACACATGCCGGCCAGCCTAAGTGTTCCAGAGCAGTAGCAAGCTACCATGGCTCAGCGGTAACACTAGGAGACATTTCCCGGTAAGAGAGGCTACTAAAGATAAACAACTAGATGGTCAGATCCCACACATACCAAGCATTTCAATCATACACACAATATGCTCGATATGTGAAAATACAACGAAGCATCACAACATGACTCTATGACACAAGTACTTTATTTAAGGCTCAGGGAGCCATACATATCATACACACAAGTACGGGTCTCACGACCCAACATACAAATCATACAGTCATACAAGCCAACAGCGGAAGTACTTTGTCTGGGTACAGACAACTAGTAAAATAAAAGAGGCTTGGAAGCCTAACTATACTACGTGGTCCATCACAAGCTCAGGGTCACCACCTGGGTCTTTAGCCTACTCGTTGATGTCAACGTCTACATAGAACCCATCAGAAGGGGTTGCAGCGTCTTCTGTAAAAATGTAGATTATAGCAACATGAGTACAAAGGTACTCAGCAAGACTTACATCAGATCCTACATACATGCATAGTATCAAGAAGGGTTGGTGGAGTTATTGCAGCAAGCCAGCTTTGACCCTTGGCTAGACTATCCTACGATACTCCAACTTGAAATAGTTTTGCGCACACGAGTCCACTATTCACCACTTCAATACACTACCGAGGATCCACCTCCGTCTTCCTACGGAAGAGCCATCCTCGGCACTCACACTTATCTTGAGGCTTTTATCAGTTTCCATTTACTTGTCTATGAACTGTATAGGCAACCAAGTAGTCCTTTACCGCGGACGCGGCTATTCGAATAGATCATGTCAACCCTGCAGGGGGTACTTCTTCATACACGCTCCCACCACTTACCGTCGTTTACACGACATGTACTCGGCAACCTTCAAGCGGAAGCCCAACGTGGGTGTCGGCCACGACCTACCTAATCACCTAAGCCTCCAGTCCAGGTTTATCGCCTATTCAGGTTCCATCCACAGGGAGTCCGGCCGAGGTTTCCCATACGGCCCCGAACGATGTGAACAGGGTTCCCGAGATACCTAACGGGTATTCGGTACACCGTGCCACGTACCTACCGCATCACAGCCCACCCCTACGGTCAGCGCTGTCCACGGCCTCCAGTAGGCTACAAACACCAGAAACTACTTGCAACTCCTGGACGGAGAACTAGGGTGAATAAGAAGTCGAGGGGGTCCATTGGTTTCGGGCCCAATGCATGGTAGTAGCTGATTCTTAAATCACACATACAGATCTCAGTGCTTAAGGTCGGCTTCAATGAAACAACCCACCATGTACTCCTACATGGCCTCTCATCGATACCTTTACCAAATCGTGTTCACCACACCACTCTCATTACCGACATAATCATTTCACTCTAGCCCATCACCCAGATGAACCAGACCTGACACAACTCTAAGCATAGCAGGCATAGCAAGGTAGGAACAACACATACATATGGCTCAATCAACTCCTACACATGCTAGTGGGTTTCATCTAGTTACTGTGGCAATGACAGGTCATGCAGAGGAAATGGGTTCAACTACCGTAGCACACAGCAGTTTGAATCGCGTTGTCTTAATGCAGTAAAAGAGAGCAGGAGCGAGAACATGGGATTGTATCGATATGATCAAATGGTTGGTTGCTTGCCTGATGGTTCGATGCACGGATACGGTTCTTCGTTAGGGTAATCACGGTACTCCTCGGGGACAGAACCTGTCGCAAGGGCATCGATACACAAGCATCACCAAACAATGTGCAACAATATGATGCATTCATGAAACATGGCAATATGAGTGTATTGGGCTAATGCAACTAAAGCCAGAAGGGTTTGAACAAATTTGAATCAAAGATTCAAATTTCAAATTCAAATATGGCCTTTTAAAGTGCTTTTCCTTGTTCTGCTTGAATCATCAATTTAACTTGTTTGATCATGCATGAAAATAGTACAGATGGATAGATTGGATTTTTCTGATCATTTTTCATATATAATTTGTCCAATTTGGAGTTACAGAATAAAAGTTATGAATTTTGGAAGTTTAATTAATATTCTGGAAGTTCCTGATTTAATTTAAATCCAGAAAATCAATTACTGCGTCAGCCTGACGTCAGTGTGACGTCAGCAGGTCAACTGCGGCCGTGTAGTTAGCGCTAACCTAACCATCTGGCCGACAGGGCCCACGCGTCAGTGACCCTGGGGGGTCAAACCCCAGGTCAGACAAGTCAAACCCCACCGGCGACATGACGCCGGCGAGATCCGAGACGGCGGCGAGAGTGCTTTTTGCCATTCCGGCGACCAAATGGACGGCGGAAGGCATCTACGTGTTGCTGAGGTTGAGCCGCGTCTATTGGTGGTGGTGGTTGGGCTCGGGGTGGCCGGAGTTGACGGCGGCGAGCTCGGCTGCGGCGGCTGGAGTTCGGGTGCGGTCGGGATCAGTGTTGCAGGGGGTTTGGGGAGGCGTTGGTGCGTTCTACGTGCTCCTGGTGATGTGTGGAGCACGATGGTGTGCTCGGTTGGGCGCTACGGCAACCGTGGCCACGACGGCGACATCGCCGGCGGCGTGGAGCTCTCGGTCGAGGTGGAGCTAGGGCCTAGAGGTCGGGAGAGACCAGGGAAGAAGGGGGAAACGCTCCGGGGGCTCACCGCGGTTGCAGTGGGCGTCGAAGCGGGCTCGGGGACGCGCCGGAGACGACGAATTTGACGGCGACGGTGGTCGGAGTCCGAAGAGGGGAACGGCGACGTGGCGGCGATGCAGGGCTTCCGGAGACCCGTGGAGCGGTGGGGAGGAAGAGGGAGTTGTGGCGGAGCTTCTGAGCTAGTCGGGGGAGCGAGGGGTGGTCGGAGACGACTGCTACGGCGAACGGTGGCGACGGTGGTGTTCGGCCGTGTGAGAGAGAGAGCGAGGGAGAGGAAGGAGAGAGCCGGGGAGAGTGAGAGAGAGCAGGGGGGATCGGGACGGGCTGCGGGCGTCGTCCACGCGGCCAGGAGGGCGTCGGCAAGCAGGAGGTGGCCGCGCGGCCGCGCGCGCGCGAGCACGCAGCAGCTTCGGGGCGAGGGGAGGAAGACGACGGGGAGCTACAGTGCTGGGCTGGGTCGGTTGTTGGCTGGGCCGGCCAGCTGGCTGGGCCGCACAGGGAAGTCTTCCCCTTTCTTTTCTGTTTTCTGTTTTTATTTAATATATCTGCAACTTTGTTGAATTAAATAAAATACCTAGGCAACTTCAAAAATCACCAAACTATTCCTGGCCCATAGTTGGATTATTTCCAACATGAAACATTTTAGTTTGGAGATATTTGAGCATTTAAATATTTTATATTATTTTAAATGCTCAAATTCAAATATTTATGATTTAATTCAAAAACCCTAGGATGGCCTAGGAAAATGTGCACCATTTTTGGCAGAGGTTCTGAACCAAGACAAAAATGATGGGCATTTTAGAAGGGCATTTCAGGTTCATTGAAAAATTATTTTAGTAACCCTAGTTGGTTTCAGAGGGGACTGGGGGTTCTGTCATCCCCATTTCAAGTTTCTGATGAATGAGTAAACATGATGCAACACTCTAATGCATGACTAGCTAGGGTGTGACACCATGTATACGTCATGAGTTGGGGTGGCTTTCCAGTGCCCGATAGGCGCTGGTTCTTGGTCGTCTTCGGCATCGTCGTCCATACCGTCGATGTCTTCGGAGTCGAAATCTAGCATGTCGGTTAGACCGTCGACAGTGGCTATTAAGTGGGTGGTGGGTGGGTGTTGAATTTCTTCGTCGTCCACATCCCAACCGTCCTGACCGCAGTCCGGCTAGGGCTCTCCTGATAACGAGAGATACTTTAGCGAACTCAAGATGTCGCTGAAAGGTGAGTGTTGGAAGATGTCCGCTGCGGTGAACTCCATGGCTGGCGCCCAATCGGATTCGATTGGAGGGGGCGCGGGAGGTTCGGAGTCCGGCAAGGAGTCCGGCACCTCGGAGTCACGAGCTTCATGAGGGACAAGGTAAGTGTTCGGCTCTATCGCCGTAGAGGTTGCAGCTCCTGTGGCGGTGTCTAACCATCCGTCCTCGATCTACACAGCCGGCTCCGAATTGAAGATCGGAGCGGACTCGAGTGCGGCCTCCAGGGTACTGTCCGGCTGCAGAGCTAAATCATGCCCATCGTGACAGTGCGGCGCACTTGGCTGTGGCCCGAACCCATCGAGGATCAAGTCCCCGCGGGTGTCAGCCGTGAAGTTCAAACTTCCAAATCTGACCTGACGGCCAGGGGCGTAGCTTTCGATCTGCTCCAGATGGCCAAGTGAATTGGCCCGCAATGCAAAGCCGCCGAATACGAAGATCTGTCCGGGAAGGAAGGTCTCACCCTGGACTACGTCGTTGTTGATGATCGAAGAAGCCATCGAGCCTATCGGCGATGACACAGAGGAACTCTCAATGAAAGCACCAATGTCGGTGTCAAAACCGGCGGATCTCGGGTAGGGGGTCCCGAACTGTGCGTCTAGGCGGATGGTAACAGGAGACAAGGGACATGATCTTTTACCCAGGTTCGGGCCCTCTTGATGGAGGTAAAACCCTACGTCCCGCTTGATTAATATTGATGATGTGTGTTACAAGAGTAGATCTACCATGAGATCAAGGAGGCTAAATCCTAGAAGCTAGCCTATGGTATGATCGTTTTTCGTCCTACGGACTAAAGCCATCCGGTTTATATAGACACCGGAGAGGGCTAGGGTTACACAGAGTCGGTTACAATGGTAGGAGATCTACATATCCGTATCGCCAAGCTTGCCTTCCACGCCAAGGAAAGTCCCATCCGGACATGGGACGAAGTCTTCAATCTTGTATCTTCGTAGTCTTGGAGTCCGGCTGATGATGATAGTTCGGCTATCCGGACACCCCCTAGTCCAGGACTCCCTCAGCCGGCACCAAACACGACACTCTAACTGTCCTAGAAATTGTCCCAACCCCTACTAAGGTTGAAGGGGTCACTAGAGGTTGCTGATAAGCCCCCTGTTGGGCCGTCGCTACCGCCTCACGATGAGATCTAGCGCCATCCACAATCACCTGAGCATTGACCAGTAAGTTATCATCTCGGGGCGGGTTACGACGCTGTTCGCTGTTGGAAACTGCGGGTGACTCAAAACGCTGGTTGTAACTTCGACTTAGATGAGGAGTCGAATAAACACGATCACGATTGTATGAGTAAGCCGCCTGCTGCGCAATAGTCATTTGAAGGAGCTCAATGGCGTTCTGGGTCTCCACCACAACCGGTGACTCGCCCTCGATTGGAATAGCTGCCAGCCAGGTTACCGCTGCTTCATGTTATCCACCGGATTAGAAAAGTGTCCTTGCAGTGGTGTCAGAAAACGCTACGACAGTGTCTAATTGGGGGGTGGCTTAGGTGGCCGCTCCTCCCTCCATGCCGGCTCAGGCTGGTGGGGTTTCTCGGCGTTCTGGGAACGGGGGTCCCCAGACTTACCTGCCTGCGGCCTGCGGCGTGGATCAAGTAGAGGCCCGGTATGGCCCGTCTTCATCAACCCAACCTCAAGACCCTCGCGAGGGGCCAAGCCTCGTAGGGCGGACGATGCAAGGCTTCCTCAGGGCGGCCTCACCAGGTAGGCTCCCGAGGAGGCGGAAAGATCAAGGCAAGGGGTACCTCGTGAGGTGCTCGTGACGCAAGCCATGACGATCAAGACCAGGCGGGCGCCAGCCTGCGCGGTGTCCTCATTTCCTCTTTGGTGCAAAAGGGGCAAGCGCAGGCGTGGAGTACCGAGGCATCAAGCAAAGGTTACCATTTTGGTGCAACGAGACCAAGACCAGCAGAGCGGCAGGATGGAGGTCACCGTGGAGCCCAAGACAGCGTCATCACCAGTGCCTTTGGCAGTCGAAGACCAACTTTAGTCAGGATAACTTGTACCGGCCATTCCCCTTCAAAAATGGCAATTGTTGGCTCCCTTCCCGCTCAATATTTGGGAAGAGGACCAGGGCCCCTATAAATAGAGATAGCCACCACAGCAGGAGAGAGAGAGAGATATCATCTCATCTAGAGGCAGGAAGATCCATCCCAAGTGGAACACCGCACCAGCTCAAGAACACCTCTCGCGAGGCTGTTCTTTCTCTGTACTGTTCATCATCGGCCCCAGAGGCAATCCACCACACCACAAACTAGAGTAGGGTATTACACCACAATGGTGGCCCGAACTAGTATAAACCTCGTGTCCCTTGTGTTGTTCATCGTGTAGTTAAGATTCATAGCGAGGCGTTGCAACGTGGATCGGTAGGGGGAAGATCTTCGCGTGCACCCCAAAGTTCGAACCTTAAGGGTTTTGCCGGAACCCGATATCTGGCATTTGGCGCGCCAGGTAGGGGTGCTCCGGAGCTCTCCCTTCTGTCGACCCGCTCTCCATCAACACCGCGCTTCGCTCTCATGGCCGACGGCGCACCGCCCGCTCCGGCGACCGACGCCGGCACTGGGGCCAGGGGGCTCCGAGCCTTGGCCCCCGCCTTGCGGAAGGTGTAGTGGCCGCACAAGTTCAAGCTAGAGATGCCGCCGCACTATGACGGCGCGACGGATCTGCTAGCTTTCCTGCTGGCATATGAGGAGGCCGTCCTCAAGGCCGGGGGCGATGACAGGGTCATGGCTAACTGGTTTCCCATGGCCCTCACCGGCGTTCCGCGCATGTGGCTACTCCACCTGCCAACGGCTTCTGTGGCCTCCTGGGAGAAGCTGCGCGACCTCTTCCTCGCCCATTACGCTACGCCGGCGCCCCCGGTCATCGCAGCTCTCCTGGGCAGCTCGCATGCGCCACCCTCAGGCCGCCACGTCAAGCCATTCGTCCGCCAGATCGGCACTGCCCTCACGTGCCATGGAGCTCCTCCAGGTTGGGTGGCACACAAGGCCGACTTGTCCTTCAACTTGGACGATCACCCTGGCAACACCGCCTGCTCGGGTGCACTCCCAATGCTTTGCACGCCCACCATCTTCCAGGTGGCCATCACCAGGACCCTCATCGACGGCAGTGGAGGCCTTCAGCCTCCTCCACGTACCGTTGGAACGACTCCGGCCCAGCAAGCCCTTCTCGGGCGTTAGAGGCAGTTCAACCGGCTCCCTGGGGAAGATCCGCCTTCTGGTGACCTTTGGCACCCACGACAACTTCCGCACGGAGCTGGTCGACTTCGACATCATCCATATCGGCCTCCCATACAACGACATCCTCGACTACCCTGCCTTGGCCCAGTTCATGGTAGCGACTCACTCGGCCTACAACCTCATGAAGATGCCCGGGAGCAGCAGCGTCCTCACCATAGCTGGAGATATGAAAGATGCTCTGCAGGCGCTCAAGCTCTCCTTCAAGACAGCCGCACTGGAGCAGCCCACCAGCGGCGACACCCCCAAGGCCAAGGGGGTGGCGCTAACCAAGAAGAAGCAATTGTTCACCAAGGACAAGGCGGAGACCAAGAAGGTACCAGTTGATGAGGACGGATCCTCCGCACCACCTTCACCATAGGCGCCAATCTCGACCCCGACTAGGAGGAGGCTCTGGTAAAATTACTGCACGCGAACAAGGAGGTGTTCGCGTGGGAACCCAAGCAGCTAGCAGGGGTCCCAAGGCAGGTGATCGAGCATCACTTGAATGTCTGCCCCAATGTGCGCCCCATGAAGCAGAAATCAAGGCGGCAGTCCACCGAGAAGCAGGCCTTCATCGTCCAAGAAAACCGCAAGCTGGAAGCTGCATGTGTCATTTGCGAGGATCGCTACCCTGAATGGCTGGCAAACCCTATCGTTGTGCCAAAGAAGGGAGGAAAGGAGCGCATGTGCATCGAGTTACCAACCTCAACAAGGTCTGCCCTCAGGATCCGTTCCTACTCCCCCGCATCATCCAAATCGTCGACTCCACCGATGAGTGCGGTCTGTTGTGCTTCCTAGATGCCTTCTCGGGCTATCACCAAATCAAGATGGCGATAGAGGACGTGGAGAAGACGGCCTTCCTGACCCCGTGCAGGGTGTACTGCTACACCTACATGCCATTCGGGTTGCGCAACGCGGGCGCAACCTTTCAGTGACTGATGCATATCGCCTTGGGCCGGTAGCTCGGGAGAAACGCTGAGGCCTACGTCGACGACATTGTGGTGAAGTCTCGGGAGGCAAAGACCCTGATACAGGACATGGAAGAAACCTTTGCGAGCCTTCGTGAAGTGGACCTGCGGCTCAACCCGGAGAAGTGCGTGTTTGGTGTTCCCTCTGGCAAGCTTGTGGGCTTCCTTGTGTCCCACAAAGGGACCGAGGCCAACCCAGAGAAGGTCAAGGCAATTGAAGACATGAGTCCGCCGCAAACCCTCAGGGAAATGCAGAAGCTCGCCGGACGCGAAACTGCGTTAGGACGCTTCATCTCAAAGCTGGGGGAACGTGCCTTACCCTTCTTCAAGCTGATGAAGAAGAAGGGCCCGTTCAAATGGACACAAGAGGCTGACGAAGCGTTCCAAGATCTCAAGAAGTACCTGACCAGCCCTCCGGTGATGGTGGCTCCGCGCCCTCAGGAGCCCCTAGTGCTCTACTTCGCCGCCACACCCTACTCCGCCAGCGCAGCTCTGGTGGCGGTTCGGGAGGAGTGTCGGGTCAAGGCCGCATGGGCCGCAACCCCGACCGCGGCAGCTCAAAGCCAAGAAGGCCTCACGAGGGCCACGGCCTCGGCAGATGGGGAACAGCCTCAACAGGAAGACGCCCCCAGGGCTAAGGGGACCTCACCAAGCAGTCAGGAGCCGGGGGCTCCAACGTATCAGGGGGCGCTCAACTCTCTGGAGGGTGTGGGCTCCGTCGGCGCGCCCACCCTCATCAAGCATCCTGTGTATTTCGTCAGCACGGTGCTGCGGGATGCAAGGGCACGGTACCCCATGCCCCAGAAGCTCTTGCTCGTGCTGTTGGTGGCCTCGCATAAGCTGCGGCACTACTTCCAAGGGCACCCCATCAAGGTCGTCTCAGCCTACCCATTGGAGAGGGTGCTCAGGAGTCCCAACTCCGCTGGAAGGGTCGCTGAATGGAACATCGAGCTGCAAGCATTTCCGTTGGAATTCAGCATGACCAGAGTCATCAAAGGAGCCGCACTTGTAGATTTTGTGGGAGAGTGGACAGAGGCACCAGGGATTGAGGCAGGAGAAGATCGATCGTTTTCCCCAGGAAGCGAGGCACCAGACGGCTGGGTTATGCACTTCGATGGAGCATTCTCGCGACATGGCGTGGGGGCTGGCGCAGTGCTTATATCCCCCACTGAGGACAAGTTTTATTATGTTGTGCAACTCTGTTTCCAGCAGGGCGAGAAGGTTTCCAACAATATAGCAGAATATGAGGGTCTCATAGCAGGCTTAAAGGAGGCGGCCGCACTGGGGGTGAAGCGCCTCATCATCAAGGGTGACTCACAATCCTCGTCAACTTCTCCAACAAAGTGTACGAGCCCAAGGACGAGGACATGGAGGCGTATCTTGCAGAGGTGCGCAAGATGGAAAAGCAGTTTTTGGGGCTGGAGCTGCAGCATGTGCCCCGCGGCACCAACCAAGAGGTTGATGACATTGCCAAGAGGGCATCAAGGCGGCTGCCTCAGGAGCCTGGCATTTTCTAGGAATGACTCTTCAAGCCCTCAACAGCACCGTCACTATCAAGCACTGCGCAACCTCGAGAGGAACTCCCTCAACTGCCTGCCTCAGGAGCTCCGGCCTGTGGCCTGACCTTAGGAGCATGCTTGCTCCTGGTGCTGGAGCCTCAGGAGGGATGCCGGATGGTGGAGCTCAAGGATTACCTGATGCAAGGGACTCTACCAGAGAAAGAAGAGGGCATGGTACACGTGGCCCGGCAGGCCACGGCCTACTGCATCCAAGATGGAGAGCTCTACCGGAGGCGGCCAAACGGTGTTTCCCTGCGTTGCATCTCTAGGAAACAGGGGAAGGAGTTGTTGGCAGACATTCACGGCAGATACTGTGGGCACCACTCATCATCACGGACCCTTGTCGGCAAGGTGTTTCGCAGCGGGTTATATAGTCCTACAGCACTCAACGACGCGATCGAGCTGGTGAAGGCTTGTGAAGCCTCTCAATTCCACGCCAAGCAGATCCATCAGCCAGCTCAGGGCCTATAGACCATCCCACTTTTGTGGCCGTTCGCAGTCTGGGGGCTGGATATCTTGGGCCCATTTCCTCAGGCGCCAGGGGGCTATCGCTACCTCTGCGTCGCCATTGACAAGTTCACCAAGTGGGCGGAGGTGGAGGCTGTTCACACCATCCCTGCTGGCTCTGCAGTCAAGTTCATCAAGGGCCTCGTGAGCCGATTCGGGGTGCCTAATCGCATCATCACCGACAACGGTTCGCAGTTCACCAGCGATCTCTTCAACACATATAGTGCTAACCTTGGAACGCAGATATGCTACACTTCGGTGGCACACCCTCGGAGCAACGGCTAGGCTGAACACGCCAACGCAGAGGTCCTGAAGGGCCTCAAAACCAGGACCTTCAAGAATAAGCTGGGGGCCTGCGGCAGGGGCTGGTACGACGAGGTCCAGACCGGGCTATGGTCCATCCGTACTACCGCCACCAAGTCGACCGGCGAGACTCCGTTCTTCCTCGTCTACAGAGTGGAGGCGGTCCTCCCTCACGAGGTCAGGCGTCGCTCCACGCGGGTCCTGGCGTTTAATGAAGTGCAGTAGAACGCCATGCGGGGGATGGACCTCGTGCCGGGGGAGGAACACCGTTGGGAGGCCGTGCTACGAGCAGCAAGATACCAACAGGCGCTACGGCGGTACCACTGCCGCAACATCCGCCCCAGGACTCTCGAGGTAGGTGACCTTGTGCTCAGGCGGGTGCTCTCCAGGGAAGGGCTGCACAAGCTCTCGCCCATGTGGGAGGGCCCGTTCAAGGTTTTTCATGTTTCTAGACCTGGCGCCGCACGCTTGGAGACCCATGAAGGGGTGCCCATACCAAACGTGTGGAACATTCAGCACCTCCGGAGGTTCTACCCTTGAAGTAAAGCCAGTGCCTGTAAAGAAGGCCCGGTCCCTGTGAAGAAGGGCCCAACACCTATAAAGAAGAACCAGTGCCTGTGAAGCTCGCCGCCCCAAGAAAATCCCGGTGCATGTGAAGCTCGTCGCCCCAAGAAAAGGCCCGATGCCAGTGAAGAAGGCCCAGTGCCTGTGAAGCTCGTTGCCCCAAGAAAAGGCTCGGTGCCTGTGAAGAAGGCCCGGTGCCTGTGAAGCTCGCCGCCCCAAGAAAAGGTCCGGTGCCTGTGAAAAAGGCCCAGTGCCTGTGAAGCTCGCCGCCGGTGACACTCTCACATAATAATGAGTTGGGGATGTACACGCCCCGGAGTCTACGGAGTGCCGCCCTTGGGCCTCGGGGGCTCCCGCCCACGCCCAGTGGCAGCACTTAGCTCCGAGCTGGTGAGAAGACGTCGAACACTAGACTAGGTGCTGGACGCGGCTTTTCATTTGCTTTCCGCAGTTGGCTTGTTCACCCTTGTTCAAAACTTTGTTGGAGTTGCTTCTAGTGTTGTTTGCCGTCCCTTGCCTGTGATTCTCTGCCTTTGTTTTTCGACTGGCTCGTTCTCTCATTCACAAGCCTCGCGAGGGGGCTGCGTGGGTGCCCTCGTGAGCACCTTCTTGCCTAATTGCGTGAGGCTCCCTCACTCAAGTTCACAGCGGGAGCACCCCTCCCGGTCCATGACCCACAGGCATCGCGACGCAGATGCAGGACCTAAGCTGGTCACCCTCGTGACAAAGGTTTGAAAGCTATCCCCCCGACTGATTTTCGCAGGCCTTAAGACGCCCGGTGAGGCTTCAAGAAAGTACCTCGCGAGGCGAAAACTGCAACGAACCTCCGGAGCTAAGTTGTTCCTACGCGCAAGCACACAGCCGCGACACCATAACATAGCACGGGAATGGTAGAAATAGCATGATAATTAAGGGTAATAGTCTTGCATGCCCCCATAGGGCTCCATACTTCTCTCTTTCTCTCAATGCAGGAAAAAGAGAAAAACAAAATAAATGCGGCGCGCCCCGCGACAGCTCGCGAGGAGGGATCCACACCACCCTCCAGAGCTCAATCAGACTCCTCCTCGCACTTCGGGGAGGCGTGATGGCGGGACGACCTGCTACCGCCCTCGAAGAGGGCACGACGACGTGGTGGCTGATCGCGGCCACTGCTGGAGGAGCTGTCACCAAAGGAAGAGCCGCTGAAGCTCGGCGAGCTGCAGAGGCCGCCAGGAGCGGGCTCGCCTTCGCCTTCGTCATGGTCGTCGCCAAGGCCCAGCACATCGTCGCCGTCGTGGTCTTCAGGGAAGCACCCGACACGGCGGCCATCTTCTCCGAACACCCGCACATAGAGGGTAGCGTCGCCATTGAACATGAAGTGGAGGGTGCACCGCCGGCCCAGGCCACGCGCGCGGGCAATTGTCTGCCAACCGCGGGCCAAGGCCACGTTCCCGGTGACGGAGATCTCCACCACGACCCAGGAGGCCCTGCTGCAGCAGCCATCTGCCTGGAACCAGAGCCTACCAGGGGCACCAGCCGGTAGTTCGCTGGCGAAGAAGCAGGGAAGCTGGAGCAAGTTGCCGGTCGGATCCGCCGACCACACGACAAACTCCGACAGCACCTCTACCGAGTGAAAGCGTAGCCTGGGAGGCTGTGCAGCCATGACGCGCCTTCCCCCGCTCACCAGGCGTCCATCATCACGCAAAGGACCACCGCCGCGACCACGGGGAGCCGCTGCAGGAGTCGCGGGGTGCTTGCGGGGACGACCCCAGCCGCGCTTGGGCGGGGGGGGGGGGAGCCAGGCCCTTCCTGGCAAGCTTTCACCTTCTCCGCTACTGAAAACCTCTTCGTCGGCGCCATGGGACACGACAGGCAACTGGAGCAAGGAGGAAGAAGAAGCAGGCGGGGGAAGGGAGATGTGCAGCGAGGGCATGCGCCCCTCCACGTTTTAATCCAAGGGAGGCCAACCGTCGGCCTCCACGATCGCAGGTAATCATGACTCTTTTTGCATGCAGCAGGGACTCGTCAAATTAGGCAGTTGTCGAGGCAGCGTGGGGAAGTGGAGACGCCCACGTCCAATCAACCACCACGCGGAGACCAAGGCCGCAGACTGTTGGAGCCCGCGGCGCTCCGCACTTGCCCTTTTTCTTCGCTGCTAAGCCAAGTCCGAGTGCACCTTGGGCCCAGGGGCTACTGTCGGCGTTCTGGTAACGGGGGTCCCCAGACTTTCCTACCTGCGGCCTGCGGCATGGCTCAAGCAGAGGCCCAGTACGACCCGTCTTCATCAACTCAAGCTCAAGACCCTCGCGAGGGGCCAAGCCTCGCAGGGCGGACAATGCAAGGCTTCCTCAGGGCGGCCTCACCAGGCAGGCTCGCAAGGAGGTGGAGAGATCAAGGAAAGGGGTACCTCGTGAGGTGCTCGTGATACAATTCATGACGATCGAGACCAGGCGGGCACCAGCCTGCGCGGTGTCCTCGTTTCCTCTCTGGTGCAAAGGGGGCAAGCGCAGGCGTGGAGTACCGAGGCATCAAGCAAAGGTTACCATTTTGGTGCAATGAGACCAAGACCAGCAGAGCGGGAGGACGGAGGTCACCGTGGAGCCCAAGACAGCGTCATCACCAGTGCCTTTGGCAGTCGAAGACCAACTTTAGTCAGGATAACTTGTATTAGTTGTTCCCCTTCAAAAATGGCCGTTGTTGGCTCTCTTCCCGATCAATATTTGGGAAGAGGACCGGGGCCCCTATAAATAGAGATAGCCACCACAGTAGGAGAGAGAGATATCATATCATCTAGAGGCAGGAAGATCCATCCCAAGTGAAACACCGCACCAACTCAAGAACACCTCTCGTGAGGCTGTTCTTTCTCGGTACTGTTCATCATCAGCCCTAGAGGCAATTCACCACACCACAAACTAGAGTAGGGTATTACACCACAACGGTGGCCCAAACTAGTATGAACCTTGTGTCCCTTGTGTTGTTCATCGTGTAGCTTAGATTCACAGTGAGGCGTTGGGACGTGGATCGGTAGGGGGAAGATCTTCGCGCGCACCCTAGAGTTCGAACCTTAAGGGTTTTGTCGGAACCCGATATTCGACAGGGTTGAACCGCCGCCCGACGTCCACGCACGTCTGGGTTTAACTACGGAATCACCCATGCATCTAGAGTGCTTGTCCCAGCCCCTGGCGTATTATACAGATTCATGGGCTCATACTACAAAGGTAGGTGAGTCTGGTGCCTCTGACGAAGAAATGCATTAGAAGCATTGTGATCTAGACTTAAATGCCAAGCTTCCGTCCTCACGCACTCTGACTTAGCCGTGATCTGAGCCCGTTCTATTGCCATCCTAGTATTCTCTGCGTTGATATCCTCCTAGGCCTTAGTGATTTCTGCCTGAATCTTTACAATTTAAGCATTGCACTCTGCTTGGTTCGCCAAAGTCACCTCTGTTACTAGTAAAGTTCTCAAAGTGCCCAAGAGGTTTGACAAAACATGAGCCTCCCTATCTGAGCCGCCAGCACCAACCGCTGTAGCCGTCAAACTAGACGTCATAGCTGTAGATGTTGATGAATTGCTAGCCGGCCATGTGCGAGCCATGAAGATAGCATCCCGAAGCGGTAGCTCATAGGGGACCAGAATACTGTCACCCTTGGAACAGCCCCTAAGCCCGCCGTCATGAAGCTGATAGATTGACTCAGTTTCTCTGGTTGAGGATGCATCACCTGAGTAGATGAGAGTCTCTCCTCCAGATAGACAATCCTCCGCAAGATCCGTGCCATGCGCGAATCCAACAAAAAACACGCTTCCGGCCAGGTTGAACCTTGTCGGGTTGTGCCCATCGAGCCGACTCGAAGATGTCGGTGCAGATGTCCGGCTCAAGCTCTGATCCGCCAATCTTGCCGATGAAGACGTGAATCCCGTCGAAGGGGGCCCGATACCCGTACTCGATTGAGTAGGCCTCGGGGCCCCAACCAGCGTTGTCGATGTAGAGCTTGCCGCGGCAACTCTTGGTCATCCTACCAACGGTGTATCCCTCGATCCCAAGGAAAGAGCCCTTCAAGAACTCGAAACCACCATGCGCTGGCCCCACGATGGGCACCAACTGTCATGGTTTTGTCATGGCAGATTCCCTTGTGAAAGGTATTAGGTGTGAGGCCATGGCTACACCGATTAACTTCAAGGATTTTTACATCTGTGCCCCTGGTTCCTTAGTTGTACTCATTCATCACCATGCTCTTAACATTTGCTCACTTTTCCCCACTCCCTTGGCTGAAACTCTCACAAATGAGAAAGCTGGACGTTGTTGTCGGGTCAATGGCTTGACCCTTAACTCTGACTAGTGGGGACGCGTAGGCGTGCATGCAATTACCGCGGTCGTGGGGTAGCACGTGTCCATGGAACATGGTAGAAACATCCCATGTATAAGAGGGGAACCACCTCGCCCCTACCATTTTCCCCCAAATCCCTCCCTGCCGCCTCATCTCCCTCTCCCCACCGCGTCGTCTCGCTCCCCTCCACCGCACCTTCTCGCTCTCCCCCACCGCATCATCTTCCGCACGTTCATCACCTCCCTTATACCGTCTTGCAGGACATGGCAGCGTCCATGGTGGTGCGCGGAAACTCGCAACCGTTGTCATGGCTATGGATGTGGCGAACGAGGTGGCGGGCTCCGCCTCAGCGCTGCCGAAGCTGAAGGTGACGACAGCGAGCGGCACAGTCCATCCAGATGCGCAGCCTGGCAAGGAGAAGGTGGTATAGGAGGTACATCCATTTGCTTGTACCCTAGTTGCAATATTTAAATGGGTTGTAGAGTTAGTTCCATTGGTTGGATTGTCATTCATAGGGTAGTACAGATGGTTAGAGTAGTTGGTTTGAGGGATGGGGTTTTCTGTATGGGGGGTGGTTTTTTTATGGTTTTTTGGATTATGTTCATTGCAAAAATGCTAGACAGATCTTAATGAGAGATAGGGATCTATGTGCTTAAATGCTACATGTGATTATTAGATTTGTTTTTGAACGCTACAAGATTGGGGTTTTGAATGCTACATACTTGTATGCTTATATTTGTTTTTGAATGGTACACAGATTGGTGTTTGAATGTCATATGCCCAAATGGAATGCACTAATTTTCATGTACCTATCAATTGATTAAGAACTAACTTGATTCATCAGTATATAAATTTGTCCACAATATGTAGTTATATTAGCTTTGTTGTTCAATGTGTGTGCATGACAATGGAAAATGCAAATAGGATCATAGTATGGACAATATGGTCAATGTGTCATGTGTGCATATCTAAATTATCAGTTGGCTTTTGTATTTACTAGTAATGGATGTAATTGTATATTCAGGACAATGATTCTATGGGTAATAAGAGGACGCTGGGCCTTACTGCGTTTGACCTGTAGGATCTAGAGTATAGTGACGACGAAGAATATGGGGTAAGCCTACTTGAAATTTATATTGTTCATTTAGTTCCTTTGACATGGTGTATATGAATCTATAATGTATTAATGTAATTAATTCATGTGTGTAGTATGATTCGGGAGAAGATGTGTACAATGGCAACATCACGTCCTTCACAGCGAAGGAGGTGGAGAAGATCAAGGCCAAGGGAGTTGCTTCCTTCTACAACTACAAGATCAAGAAGTGGCATTGCCCCTACTGCACCACTCTTGGAGTAATGCGCCACGGGTAGGCTAACCCGAGTCCCAGGACCTTTCAAGACATCGGGGCAGGCTGCGCCCCTCAAGCTGAGTCCCAAGAGCGACTCCAAGACAAGCCGAGTCCCAAACAACGACTCTGAGATAAGCCGACTCCGAGCTGGCGACCTCCAGAGAGGCCGACTATGGAGAGTCGGCCCATGACTCCTCCCTCATCTCGAAGTACGATGTGGGGTACGGTCACGGCGTGGCCGTTCCCCCTGCTTACGAAGGGCCGGCATGGCTACAGTGAGCCGTATCGCTGGAAGATCTTCGGCGAGGCGCGGCACTGTTGCCATGCCTGCCCTGACCTCAGCCACAGTGCACAGCACATTGTGCCCACGACGCCGGCCTGTACGACCCGAAGGCGACGGGGCCGCCTGTCAGTGGGTGGGCCGAAGGCGGCCTGAGCGCCCCGAAGACGGACCTGTGGGAGTCGGCCTCCTTGGAGTCGGCCGACTCCTCCCCAGGGCCCCACGAGCCATTAACCAGATAGGGTGGGGAATGGCGACAGTGATCGCCCGATAGATGGCGGCACTGTTGCCACGACCCAATGACCAATCATGCGTCATCAGGAGTGCCGCTACAGTATCAAGCCTGTCCGCGGGACCCACCAGTCGGCGGGCCCCAGAAGCCAGCGGGGAGGACGGCGGCCTGAGAGACAGACGGCTGGGACCCGCGCCCAGCCGGATTACTATTGTACCCCCGGGGGGTAGGCCTATATAAACCCCCCGGGGCACCCATGCAGAGGGTTCGGACCTAGATAGAGATAGACCAGATAACACAGGGAGGAGAGAGCTAGCCTTGCCCTCTCTTGCCTCCCGAAACAGCTCAAGGAGCACCATTGTAGTCACTTTGCCTTAGTGATCATGTGGAGACCCCGCAGAGCAGCAGTAGGGGTGTTATCTCCTAGGAGAGCCCTGAAGCTGGGTAAGTTCCGCCGGCGTGCATGTCTTCGCCTCATCCCGCTTCCAGGCACCGGCGACGTTCTACTCGCTCCCACCATGATAAGCCATCCTTTGGCATATGTCGTATCCAACCCCCGACATTTGGCGCCCACCATGGGGCGAGGTGCACCGTCGTCCAGAGATCTGCTCTGGACGGGAACCCTGTTCCTCCCCGGCGAGCACAGCCAGCCCGGCACGCCGGATGGCGTCTGTGCCGACGCGCTGCACGGCGCTGAGATCGCCTGTGCGGCCAGCTGCCTCGCCGATCTTATCGGCGAGGTTCACCTCTCCGATGAGCCTGCGTCCGACGCAGGCACGAGTGGCCCCGAGAGCCTCCTCGCGGGCCTCCTCGACCAACTCCACGTCGCCGGCGAGCCTGCCGCGGACCTGGAGTCCATAGGATCCACCGACCCGATGCTGGTCGACTCCGACACCGCGTCGCTCGACGCGTTCCCCACCAACGTGGTGGTCTACGACGAGCCGCTCTCTTATGCGGGGAGCGGCGGAAGCACCGTCACTGAGGTCCTCGTCCTCGACCACGGCGAGCGCTCCGGCGAAGGAGCGCACGACCCGCTTGACGCGGCCCTGCGAGACCTTGCAGCGCCGATTCTGGAAGACGCCGACGCCGAGACGCTGGAGGCGCTCCGCCTTCAGCTCGTCGAGGGCGCGAAGAAGCTGGCAAGCATGAGGCGCTTGTCAGAAGCTTACCAACGCGAGATGGATCGCGCCGTAGGCGGCTCGCCGGCTCCAACCTGGCCTAGCCGCCTAGGCGCGGTCTGACAGCGCGGGGCGGCAATTGCCAACCTCTTCGGGGCTGATCGCCCTGTGTATGCCACGCCCGCAGAGAATATCCGTGCCGCCCAGGCGGCGGCAGACGAGCTCGACAACTTCGAAGGCGAAGAGCGCCGCATAATGACGGAGCGAGTTCAGCAGCTCCTCGACGCGGCTGCCGCGCAGAATGATGCCGGCTGCCGCACCGAGGCACCGCAGCGCCAAAATGACGACCCGCCGCCTCGCCGAGACCAAGGTGCGACGTCTCGGACGCCGACTGGCGGGGCCCGTGGGAAGAAGGACAAGGAGCCGGCTGTCAGCCACAGTCGGACTCACATCACCATCGAGCGCGACCAAGACGGCCGCCCCAAAGCGGTGGAACGGCGGGACGACTACCTGCCTCCCCCTCCTCGCAGAGAAAGGCGAGTCTCCCCGCCGCCCGTGGAACATCCGACTCTCGGCGACCGCCTTGGCCGCCGAGAGGGAGTCGGAGAGAACGACGCCCGCCACCGGATCGACCGACTCCACCGATCCCTGGCGCTGGAAGAAGAAGACGAGTTGGGTCCCCCCTGCTTTGGACCCCGCATCCGAGATGAGCCCTTCCCCAAAGGGTTCACGCTCCCCCGAGACACGCCCAAATATACCGGCACCGTGAAGCCGGAAGATTGGCTGATCGACTACTCCACAGCCGTCAACATAGCGAACGGCAACAAGCGTGTTGCCGTAAGATACGTCCCGCTCATGCTCCAGGGCTCGGCCCGGACGTGGTTGAACAGTCTGAAGCCTCGCAGCATCAACAGCTGGGTCGACTTCACCGAGGCTTTCGTCCGCAACTTCACGAGCACGTACAAGCGACCTCCCAAGCCACGCCAACTCTCCTTGTGCGTGCAAGGCCCTGACGAGTCTACTCGCGACTACCTCACGCGCTGGGGCGAACTCCGGAACTCCTGCGAGGGCGTGCACGAGGTGCAGGCCATCGAGTACTTTACTGCCGGGTGCAGAGAAGGCACCCTCCTCAAGCACAAGCTCCTCTGCGACGAGCCGGAGACCCTCGATGAGCTGCTGATCACAGCGGACAAGTACGCCACGGCCGACTCCTCCATGAAGGCGGAGATTCGGGTCAGCACAACTGGCAAAGTCGCCCCTCAGGCTCCAAGAACTCCGGCTGGAGACACCAGTCGGCGGCAACAGCAGAATGACCAGAAGCGCAAAGCCCCGCAGCCGACTTCCAGCAGTCGGCAAGTGGCAACAGCAGAGGACCAGCAGTTGGAGGGACCGCCTCCGGCGAAGCGACAGAAGGGCGGCAAGTCCAACTGGCTGCCGGCTTTCTCCTACGAGCAGACTCTAGATGGTCCCTGCAAGTTTCACAGCGGCGCGAAGCCGTCAAACCACACCACCAGGAAATGCCACTGGCTGACCAGAATCGCCAAGGGGGACGGCCTGCTCCCTCCCCCTCCTGCTGGGCCGCCTCCTCCACTGCCGCCCCAGCAGCCGGCCGTCAGGCCAGTCGGCGCGATACAAGACGAGTTCCCGGATGAGCACGGAGCCTATGTGGTGTTCACCAGTGTAGCGGATGACCGACGCAGCAGGCGCCAACAGCAGCAAGAAGTGAATGCGGTTGCATCAAGTACTCCAGAGTTCATGCATTGGTCCGAAAAGCCTATCAGTTGGAGCAGAGCTGATCACCCAGAGGTGATGCCGAGTCCAGGCTCCTACGCCTTGGTCTTAGGCGCCACACTCGCCACAGATAGGCGGGCCGCTCGCTTCTCGCGAGTACTGATAGACGGAGGCAGCAGTATCAACATCCTGTACAAGGATACAATGGAGAAATTAGGAATCAAGCGAAGACAGCTTCAGAGCAGCCGGACTGTGTTCCACGGAATCGTCCCTGGCCTTTCCTGCTCGCCAATCGGCAAGATCCTGATAGATGTCCTCTTCGGAGACAAGGATCATTTCCGCCGAGAGCCAATTTGGTTTGAGGTGGTGGACCTTGAAAGCCCATATCATGCATTGCTTGGCCGACCCGCCTTGGCCAAGTTCATGGCGGTCCCCCACTACGCCTACCTCAAGATGAAGATGCCGAGTTCCAAGGGAATCCTAACCGTGTCCGGCGACTACAGGAAGTCGTCCGCTTGCGCGGCCGAAAGCAGTCGGCTGGCCGAGTCCTTGGTGATCGCGGCTGAGAAACGGCTTCTTGATCGGGTCGTGGCGATGGCCGGCAAGCAGCCCGAGTTATCGCCCGACCCCAAGGAGTCGGAAGCAGAAGGATCATTCAAGCCAGCCAAAGAAACAAAGAAGATACCGTTGGACCCGGAGCACCCGGAGAGGTACGCTGTCATGGGCACAGGCCTTGACAGCAAATAGGAAGGCGAGCTCGTCGATTTCCTCCGTGAGAATCGCGACATCTTCGCATGGTCCCCCAAGGACATGCCTGGTGTCCCGACGGAATTCGCCGAGCACAAATTACACGTCCGATCTGATATGAAGGCCCGTCAGGCAGCCCTTGCGCCGCCTGTCAGAAGAAAAAAGAAGAGTTGTTGGAGAAGAAATAGCCCGGCTCCTGGCAGCCGGCTTCATCATGGAAGTGTTTTTTCCAGAGTGGCTGGCAAACCCAGTACTGGTGCTGAAGAAGAACAAGCAGTGGCGGATGTGCATTGATTACACGAGCCTCAACAAAGCTTGCCCCAAGGACCCATTTGCTCTGCCGAGAATCGATCAGGTGATAGACTCCACAGCCGGATGCGAGCTGTTGAGTTTCCTAGACGCATATTCAGGATATCACCAGATCAAGCTGAACCCGGCTGACAGACTGAAGACCGCCTTCATCATGCCGTTTGGAGCCTTCTGCTACCTGACCATGACGTTCGGCTTAAGAAACGCCGGCGCCACCTTTCAGCGTTGCATGCAGAAGTGCCTCCTGAAGCAACTCGGCAGAAATGCCCACGTCTATGTGGATGATGTAGTGGTGAAGACGGAGAAGCGTGGAACCTTGCTGGAGGACCTCAAGGAAACCTTTGAGAATCTGCGCCGATTCCAGATCAAGCTCAACCCAGAGAAGTGCGTTTTTGGACTACCAGCCGGCCAGCTCCTCGGTTTCCTGGTCTCCGAACGCGGCATAGAGTGCAATCCTGTGAAGATCAAGGCCATCGAGAGGATGGAAGCACCCAGACGAGTGTTAGATGTGCAGAAGTTCACCGGCTTTTTGGCATCCATCAGTCGATTCATCAGTCGGCTGGGCGAGAAGGCTCTTCCCTTGTATCAGCTCATGAAGAAGATGACCTTCTTTGAGTGGACTCCCAAGGCAGACGAGGCTTTTCTCCAACTAAAGAAGATGTTGACTACTCCCCCTGTGCTGGCGGCTCCGACTCCCAAAGAGCCCATGCTCCTATACATTGCCGCCACCAGCCGAGTAGTCAGCACAGTCATTGTAGTCGAGCCCAAGGAGGAAGGCAAGGCACTACCTGTCCAGAGACCGGTATATTACTTGAGCGAGGTACTGTCGGCCTCCAAGCAGAACTACCCCCATTACCAGAAGATGTGCTACGACGTGCATTTTGCCGCCAAGAAATTGAAGCCTTACTTCCAGGAGCATCCAATCACTATGGTCTGCACAGCTCCACTGGCTGAGATCAACCTGGCCCCCTACACCATCTACTACGAGCCCCGCACCGCCATCAAGTCACAAGCACTGGCCGACTTCCTCGTCGACTGGGCCGAGACCCAGTATCTGCCACCAGCGCCCGACGCCACCCATTGGCGGATGCACTTCGACGGCTCCAAGATGCGCACCGGCTTGGGAGCCGGCGTCGTCCTCACTTCCCCCAAGGGCGATAAGCTCAGATATGCGCTGCAAATCCACTTCGCCGCCTCCAACAACGTGGCCGAGTACGAGGCGCTCATCCACAGGCTCCGGCTTGCCAAAGAACTCGGCATTCGCCGGATCCTGTGTTATGGCGACTCTGACTTGGTGGTCCAGCAATCATCTGGCGATTGGGACGCCAAGGACGCAAATATGGCGAGCTACCGTTTCCTCGTCCAGCAACTCAGTGGATACTTCGAGGGGTGCGAGTTCCTCTACGTGCCAAGGAACGACAACGACCAAGTAGACGCCTTGGCACGAATCGGCTCCACCCGCCAGGCAATACCATCTGGTGTCGCCCTCCGGCGCCTCCTCAAGCCTTCTATCAAGCCGTCGCCAGTATCAGATTCAATCTTTGTGCCGGCTCCGCCTGAGGAAGACGGATCCGACTCCAAGAAACACACAGTCGAAGCCGGCCCGGGGACTTCAGAACCCGGCCCGGGGACTGCAGTGGCAAGATCGAAGACTCCAGAGCTCGGCCCGGGGACTGCTCCAGTCGGCCCCGGGACTTTGTCAAATCAGCAAGCGGCTGCGGACTCCAACCCGCCGCCTCCCAGCCCGGCCGCCCTTGTCCAAGTCGCACTAGTGGCAGTTGAAGAAATAGCAGCACCTTCATGGGCCCAGCCCATCCTCAGGTTCTTAGTAAACAGAGAGCTGCCAACTGATGAAATCTTGGCTCGGCAAGTGCAACGCCGAGCAGCAGCCTACACCATAGTCAACAGAGAGCTGGTCAGGCGCAGCGTTACCGGCGTCTTCCAACGCTGCGTCGAGGCAGAACAAGGCCAAGCAATCCTCAGAGACATCCATGAAGGCGAGTGCGGTAACCACGCGGCCTCCAGGGCACTCGTCGCCAAAGCCTTCCGGCACGGTTTCTTCTGGCCAACCGCCCTGGAAGAGGCCAAAGAGTTAGTCCAAAAGTGCAAGGGGTGCCAGATTTTCCGTTCCAAGCCACTTCAGCCAGCTTCCGCACTCAAGACTATCCCCATCGCCTGGCCCTTTGCAGTCTGGGGCCTGGACATGGTGGGACCATTCAAGACGGCAAGAGGTGGCTTGACTCACCTACTTGTCGCAGTGGACAAGTTCACCACCCAGTGGGTGGAGGTGAAACCCATCAAGAAGTTGAATGGTCCGACTGCAGTGACCTTCATCGCTGACATCACAACTCGGTACGGCATCCCACACAGCATCATCACCGACAATGGCACGAATTTTGCCAAAGGCGCCTTGGCCCGTTTCTGCGCGACACAGGGCATCCGACTGGACTTAGCGTCCGTTGCCCATCCGCAGTCAAACGGCCAGGTGGAGCGAGCGAACGGCCTCATCTTATCGACTTGTTGTACCGCTGGAGCGATCTGCCGGCTGTTGGCTTGAGGAGCTGCCAGCCGTCCTCTGGAGTCTGCGCACGACTCCAAACAAGTCAACCGGCTTCACACCCTTCTTCCTCGTCTATGGTGCCGAAGCCGTCATCCCAACGGACATAGAGTTCGACTCCCCGCGAGTCACCATGTACACCGAGGAAGAAGCAGAAGAAGCACGTCAAGACGGCGTCGATCTGCTGGAAGAGGGCCGGCTGTTGGCACTCAGCCGGTCCAGCATCTACCAGCAGAGTCTGCGTCGATACTACAACAGGAAGGTCAGGCCAAGATCTTTCCAAGAAGGCGACCTTGTGCTCCGGCTGATCCAGCGAACAGCCGGCCAGCACAAGCTGTCGGCACCTTGGGAAGGCCCCTTTATCATCAGCAAGGTGCTAGGGAACGACGCCTACTATCTGATCGACGCTCAGAAGCCCCGAGCGCGCAAGAGGGACGACTCCGGCAAAGAGACAGAGCGCCCGTGGAATGCAAATCTTCTTCGAAGATTTTACAGTTGATGCAGTATGTATCACACTACCCCTTTGTATTAAAGTACTAAGACTTTGGGCCCCCCGAGACGAGCTCGGGGACTGCCCTTTTTGTTATCTGTATGATAAGAATTATGCCTCCGAGTACATTACTTTCATTACAAGCCGCTTGGCACCGGGCCAGACTAGTCGGCCCGGGGACTCGCCGCCTTGCGCTATGAGGAGCTTCCCGCAGTCAGACAAGTAGTGCGCGGTGCCCAATCCGCCTCCTGGCAAAGCCGCAGCTCGCAGAGCGACTGTGAGGCGGGCAGGAGTGAGGAAGAACGGGCGCCCACACGAAAAATGGCTAAGGACCTAAAGCACGAACATAGCGTAAGACGGCCTCCAGCATTTCTGAAGCAGAAAGCCGACTCATGAGTAGCCGGCTCGCCGTCTTTATTAGCCTCTATCAAGGACGGCCGACTCTTGGGTAGTCGGCCTGTCGCTTTCTATCCGACTTGCTAAAGAAACTCTAAACGGCCAAGTACTTGCCTTCCCGAAGTAGCCAAGCACTTGACCCAGCGACAGTCCGCAGAGCGGCTGTCCGACTGGCAAGGCAGCGACTAAAGGAAGGCGGCAAAGGGAAAAGCCTAAAGAGCAGTAAGCAAGGAAAGACGGAAATCGGATAAATATTTACATAGGCCCTTGGCCGAATCTTCGAATAGAAGTTCAAGATACACCCCGCGGGTGGAATTGTTCGAATCTAACAAAGTTTTCAAAAGATTACTAAGACAGACAAACAGAGGCGAAAAAGGCAGCCTAGGAGGCGGCATCTGGGATCGGAGGATCGGAGGAGACGGCGGTGTCAGGCGCCGGGGCAGTCGGCTGGGCGGTCTCGGTTTGATCGCCTCCGGCGGCAGTCGCCTTCTCTCGACGCGGCTCGTTGCTGGAGGCGCGGTCGAGCTGAGGCTGGCCGCCTGCTCCGTCTTCTGGCACCTCCGCCTCGCCTTCGTCCTCCGCCTCGTCCTCCTCCTCGGTGCTGGAGTCGATCACCTCCGCCGAGTCCTCGCCATACTCCGGGTTCATCCCGAACCACTCTGGCGGCACTTCCTCGCCGCCTTCAGCCCGCTCGGGGACGAAGACACTGGTGTCCGTGTACTCGGCGATGGCCGCCGCACGCTCGATAAGGGCGCCCTCCACGGCCTCCAGCTCGGCCTGGGCTTCTGACCGGAACGCGGCCAGACGGTCCAGGTCCAGCCCTGGATACCACGCCTTGACGAACTCCAAGGCCCGGCGCGCTCCGGCCCGGGCCGAGGAGCCCTTCCAGGCCTCAAGACGGCCGGCAGCGACCTCCAGCCAGTCGGCAGTTCGGCTGGCGGTGCGCAGAGCCGGCGTGCCTGGCCACAGGGCGGCAACCGCCTGGGCGCCGGCACGCTGAAGCCGGCGCATCAGCCGGTGAGCCGGACGAAGACGGGCTTCAATGCTCAGAAGCTGCTCATCGATGGTTCGGGGGGCATTAGCGGCGATCTCCTCACCGTTTGCCCTTCGCGCCTCACGATCAGCCTCGATGGCCAGAGGGACTGCCTGCGAGTGACCAGGGAAGAAGTCTGCCAAGACCAAAAAGAAGCAAGTCGAAAAATCAGAAGTCGGCCTGACACATAGTCGGAAGCCCGAAGAAACGAAAGAAACTTACCATCAACGATATCCTCGATCTCGTGGAAGCCGGAGGTCAGCATCGCCTCCCTGTCAGTCCAGGAGGAGCGCTCGCTCTCGAACTCGGCCAGGAGAGCGGCCTCCTTCTTCTCGGCCTCGTCCTACGCCTTCTTGAGCAGCTCCTTCTGCTCGGCCAGCTGCGCCGCCAGCAGGTCGCGCTCCGCGGCAAGCTTGCCACACTCCTCCTCCTTGGCACGCCGGGCGGTATTGGCTTCGCCCAGCTGCTCCTGAAGAGCGGCGTTGGCTCCTGAAGAACGAAAGAAGAGACAAATAAGTCGTCAGCAAAGAAGATCGCCGGGAAGATCCGGCCCGACTGCTCAGCAGTCGGCCCGAATCTCAGGGACTACAGACCGTGAGTGCGCCAGCGCGCCCCCGTGAAGAAGAACTTACTCCGGCTTTCCGACAAGTCGGCAGCCTGCTTGCTCAACTCCTCAACATTGCGGTTGAAGGCAGTGGCGTGGAGGTTGTGCTACTCCTGCAATAAGTCATTGAAGACAAAGTTAGTATTTGGAACTCGTCAGAGGGAGTTCCGAACCGCCTGCTCAGCAGCCAGCCCGGAACTCGAGGACTACACCCAGTGGGTGCGCTGGCGCGCCCCCACAGAGAAAAACAAGAATCAAAAAGGAAAAGAAACTTACTCGGATGGCCGTTCGTGCGGCCAGATGCGCTCTGGTGCAGGCTTGAAGGGCGTCGCCTTCGGCCCGCAGCTTCGCCTGGACTTCCAGAAGCGATTGATTTAGCGGCCCGGTGCCGCCTCCGCGCAACCACCCGGTGGGCGCGGCGCTTGTGGCCTTGGCGTCTAGGGTTGCTGAGCTGGCAGCGCCGGTCTCCTGAGGTCGCGGCGCCGAGGTCGCCCTCTCAAGACGGCGGCGCACCGGTGAGGCGACTTGGAGAAGCAGCCGCGCCCCGGCCTCGTCCCTGACCGGCGGCTCCGATGGACCCACCGGCTGTTTGCCGTGTGGTCTCCCAGATGGTGGTGGAGGTGGCGGTGGAGGCACGAGAGTGTCCGACATAGAAGCCTCGCCGCTCTCCTTCTCCACGACGGGGTTCTCGGTGCCGGCCTCTCCGGTCTGCCCCGTGAACTTCGGAGGCGGCGGTGCAGACGACAGTGGGGGACGAGCATCGCCGATCGGCGACGCGCGGCCTCCTCGGCACGTTCGCCGCAAGGGCGGCTTCGGCCGCCTCCAGCTTCTTCTGGGTGGAGGCGGCCGCCCTGTCGGCCTCCGCCTTCTCCAAACGTTCGGCCTCCTCCTCCTCACGCTTCTCCCGCGCATTTCGCTCCGTCACCTCCCGGAGGTCAACGGCGGGGTCGGCCCACCGAGTATTAGCGGACGTCTCTGCCGACCCCATGACGGAGGGGACGGTGACTCTCTCAAGGGAAAGAGGGGCCCTGAAGAAGAATGGCAGGAGTATAAAAGAAGACTCGGACAAGATTCAACAAAGGAAAATAAAAAAGCTTAAAGAGTTACGCAGAGACTAGCGGCGGCCTTCTCACTTCCCTTCGGAAGCGGTTGGCCTTCGCGGCCGCCTCCTCCCGTCTGGTCGCGGCGGCCGCCCCCTTTATCTTCTTCAACTTGCCGCCGAGCGCACTCGGCCCGGCGTGACGCCTCTTCAAACGCCTTGGCCGGCGGAGGAACCGACCTTCGGCTGGTGGCGCGGGGCGACCTCCCCTTCGGCGTCGTCATTAGGCCAGTCGGTGAAGGTGGCCGAGGGCCTGAAGTCGCCTTCTGCTCCTTCTCCCCCGCCTTCGGTGTCGGCTTCCATCGCCTCCGCCCCCAAGTCGGGGTTGTCGACGTCGCTCTCCGCAAGATCGAGAACATACTCGCGGGGTTGTCTCGTGGCGCCGGCTGCAGGTTGCATAAGGGGATTCTAGCTCAGAAGAAACCGACAAGAGTCAGAAGCCGGAGTCGGCCGCAAAGAAGACAAAACAATAGGGGGACGCGACTTACCACTGGTGGGAGGTTGTCGCGCGAGTACGGCTCCTTGCTGAACTGCCAGTCCTCCTCGAACTCGCAGTGCGCGATATGGTTCACCAAGTTCGCCACCTCCTTGCGGGGCATCTCCTTGGTGCTCATCCGACTTGGGTCTCAGAGGCCGCTCATCTGACAGATCAGGTGAGGCCGGCCTTGGAGCGGGAGAACTCGGCGCGCCATGAAGGCGGCCAGCAAGTCGGCCCCGACGAGACCCTCCGACCGCGTCAAGACTCGGAGTCGCGCTACGGCAGCGGCTCCGGCGGGAGTCAGCGTCTTGACTCGGTGAGACCAGCTGGGGAGCCTCCCAGTTAGGGGGCGGTGTTGTAAGGCGGCAGGTTGACCCAGTCGCCGTCGGAGGCGAGGTTCTTCACGTAGAAGTATGAGCGCTGCCACATCTTCACCGACTTGATCAGCGTGATGGGAGGAAAGGGGTTGTCGGCCGTCGAGCGCCGCACCGGCGACGTGCGTGCTGAGCTTAGAAGAGAAGAATTCTCCTCACAGCTCGATGGTGGGCAGAACGCCGAGGAAACCTTCGCACAGAGTGGCGAAGGCGGAGAGCAACACCACCGTATTCAGAATGAGGTGGTGCAGTTGAAGGCTGTGGAACTCCAAGAACGAGCGGAAAAAGCCGCTCGCCGGCAGCTCCAGGCCGCGCATGAGGTGCGAGCGGAAGATAACCCGCTCGCCCTCCTCCGGCGCCAGCCGGATCTCCCCCTCCGGCGCGGCGCGGGCGCGCACGAGGTCCGCGCCAGGGAGACGGCGTGTCCGGCGGAGGAACTCGATGTGTTCCTCTTCTACCTCCGAGCCGTCCCACACGCCGGAGCGCATGGCAGGGGCCGCGTCAGAGGAAGAGCTCATCACCGTGGTGTGGAGTGCTCTTGCTCAATGGCGGAGGCAGGAGGGAGAGAAGGCAAGATGAGGCGGGGGAGCGGGGAAGAAGGGCGCGCGTGTTGTGCCGCTCCGCTCCCCCCGCCTACTTATAGCCCTGTGGGCTGAGAAGCCGAGGGGGCGGGCGTGGGATTAACTGCGCACGATGCCCCACGCCGCCCCACGATTTACCCCACGAAGTTACTGCGCGCAGTAACGACATGGAAAAACCAACCGTCCACGGCCGCAACGGATCCGTTCGTATGCCGAGGCACGGTAGTGGCGGGCCCCGCCTGACGGCCCGTCCCGTCGCGCGCGTGGGCAGGCAGACTGTCCTCTCCACGTGGCGCCACGCGATAGGACCGCCCTGATGGCTGCGGGGAAGCGTATCAGGCACGCCGCCTGGTTTCCCGCCGTGACTTTCGAGCTGCGGCTCTTCGCTAAACATCCGACTCTCGACAGTCGGCCCAAGGGAAGACGGCAGCCGAGTTCCAGAGTCCGCTCCTGGAAGGTTGAAACTGTTGAAGCCCCACAATGCAGCGTCCGCAGGGCTTCACCAGCTTCGGGGACTACTGTCGGAGTAATGGGCCACGGGTAGGCTAACCCGAGTCCCAGGACCTTTCAAGACATCGGGGCAGGCCGCGCCCCTCAAGCCGAGTCCCAGGAGCGACTCCAAGACAAGCCGAGTCCCAGACGGCGACTCCGAGATAAGCCGACTCCGAGCTGGCGACCTCCAGAGAGGCCGACTATGGAGAGTCGGCCCATGACTCCTCCCTCATCTCGAAGTACAATGCGGGGTACGGTCACGGCGTGGCCGTTCCCCCTGCTTACGAAGGGCCGGCATGGCTACAGTGAGCCGTATCGCTGGAAGATCTCCGGCGAGGCGCGGCACTGTTGCCATGCCTGCCCTGACCTCAGCCACAGTGCGCAGCACACTGTGCCCACGACGCCGGCCTGTACGACCCGAAGGCGACGGGGCCGCCTGTCAGTGGGTGGGCCGAAGGCGGCCTGAGCGCCCCGAAGACGGACCTGTGGGAGTCGGCCTCCCTGGAGTCGGCCGACTCCTCCCCAGGGCCCCACGAGCCATTAACCAGATAGGATGGGGAATGGCGACAGTGATCGCCCGATAGATGGTGGCACTGTTGCCACGACCCAATGACCGAGCCTGCGTCATCAGGAGTGCCGCTACAGTATCAAGCCTGTCCGCGGGACCCGCCAGTCGGCGGGCCCCAGAAGCCGGCGGGGAGGACGGCGGCCTGAGAGACAGACGGCTGGGACCCGCGCCCAGCCGGATTACTATTGTACCCCTGGGGGGTAGGCCTATATAAACCCCCCGGGGCACCCATGCAAAGGGTTCGGACCTAGATAGAGATAGACCAGATAACACAGGGAGGAGAGAGCTAGCCTTGCCCTCTCCTGCCTCCCGAAACAGCTCCAGGAGCACCATTGTAGTCACTTTGCCTTAGTGCTCATGCGGAGACCCCGCAGAGCAGCAGTATGGGTGTTATCTCCTCGGGGAGCCCTAAAGCTGGGTAAGTTCCGCCGGCGTGCATGTCTTCGCCTCATCCCGCTTCCAGGCACCGGCGACGTTCTACTCGCTCCCACCATGATAAGCCATCCTTTGGCATATGTCGTATCCAACCCCCGACAACCACCAAGCCAAAGCCAAAGGATGGCCGCTTCAATCACCTTGTGTCTCATGGAGAGGATGTAGCGATTCGCGAGGAGGACTACAAGATCAGGGGGCAGCATGCTTCCCTTGCAAAGGCCCTGACTCCGGTGTGATGTGATGATGTTTTATCTTTTCCTTTTGCTAAACTGAATTTGGCTGTTTGGTAAAATTTGTGTGGTGGTATCTGAACTTTGTGTGGGGTCTATGGTAGTAATGTATTATGCTATCTATATTGGGTTCTATATTTGTCTATCCTTAAATTTGCCTGTGGTGTATGGTATGTTCTATTTAGATGTTGTGAGCTATGAGTTTAGGTTCTGCAATGATCACACATGCTGCTTCAGTGTTGCTTCACTTATCAGACATGCTGCAAACAATAAGCAAAAAGAGTAAATAGTCCATCATTTGATCAAATATTCCAACAACAGAGCAAAAAAACTACATTTGAATGAAGACAGTCCATCATTTGATCAAGTATTCCAATAACAGATCAAATATTCCAATTTGAATTAGAGGCAAAATTTGAATTGAACCAACAGTTGAAGTCCATTGCCCTATGGTGTGATGTTGCAAAGTTTGATGAACTATTATAAAGGTTAGGTGATTAATCCAATCTCTTTTGTGTGGTAAAACATATAGTCATGAGAAATGTGCTCCAAATGAGCTCCATTTGTAATCAATTTCTTGGGACCTACTCCAAATGAGCCAAATGTTTTTTATTAACACCTATTCAATATATATAGTGTAGATTCGAAATTTCACTATTTATTGAATTAATCTTCATGTTTTTACATTTTTTTGAAAAAATTATGCTTTAAATGAAAGCTTTTAAAAACACGTTTAAAATATGTAAATGGAAAACTAAGTTCAGATCCTTCTTATTCACTTTGAAATCAAGCTTTGGTGATTTTTTTTGATTTTTTTGATTTTTGAAAAACTTAAGGGAACATTGGAGAGAGTTCAAGGAGACGAGCTCATAGGTGTACATGATAGCTCTGAAATGTGCTCCAAAGAGCTCCATTTGTAATCAATTTCTTGGGACCTACTCCAAATGAGCCAAATATTTTTTTATTAACACCTATTCAATATATATAGTGTAGATTTCTTGGTCTCCTTGAACTCTCTGCAATGTTGTACATGATAGCTCATATGTGTGAAGGTTTTTTCATGAAAATGTCCATAGACCAAGTTTATGATTTTTGGTTGGTAATATGTCACATAAGACAACATTTTGCGCAGGTTATATATATTTTTATTTTTTAAAATTAATGGTTCTCATTTGACCTCGATCGTGCCACCTAGGTTTTTTTTGAAAATTTTCGTATACCAAGTCTAGTATTTTTTTCCTCGTTAGTGTGTCTTATAAAACGATGAATGACGAAGGTTTCATATTTTTTTTTGAAATTAGTTATGCTCAGCCAAAGGCTAGATAACCCCATTGACCAGCTCAAAACATGTAACACCCTGGATTAGATGCGCCAGGTGTCCGCCAGTTATTCGCCTTCATTGCCATGTCGTTTGCTTGCGTGTTGCATTTTGTCATGTCATCATGTGCATCTCATTTTGCATACATGTTCGTCTCATGCATCCGAGCATTTTCCCCGTTGTCCGTTTTGCAATCCGACACTCCTATGTCCTCTGGCGTTCCCCTCTTGTCTCTTGTTGTGAGCGGGTGTTAAACATTCTCGGAATGGACCGAGATTTGCCAAGCGGACTTGGTACACCACCGGTAGACTGTCTGTCAAGTTTCGTGCCATTTGGAGTCCGTTCGCTACTCCAACGGTTAACCGGGGAACCGTAAAGGCCTCTTTTGTGTGCAGCCCAAAACCCCTCCTAAGTGGCCCAATAACCCATCCAAAACCCCTCCATGCTCTTGGTCGTTCGATCACGATTGTGTGCGCGAAAACCGCACTCCATTTGGAGCCTCCTAGCTCCCTCTACCTATAAATACACCTCCCCCTCTGAAATTCTCGGGCAAACTCTAAATAATCATCCCCATCGCCACCGGACACGTACGGCCGCCGCCGGACGAATCCCACCGCCGCGCCCAGCCAACCAGGGAGCACATGTGTCACTCCCCGCCGCCTCTGCCGCCGGCCCGCACGAGCCCATCACGGGCCCGCCCGAGCCCATCCGCTGCCGCCGCTCGGCCCGGATCTCCGCCGCCCACACCCGACCGCGCCGGTGGCCGCAACCCTCGCTGGCGCGCCCCTCTGCTCCGGCCACCGCTCGCCGGAGTTTGCCGCCCGTCACCGCCTCCTTGCCGCGCCGCCCGGCTCTTCCGCCGCCGCTGGCCGGACTCCGCCACCGCTCGCCGCCCCGAGCGCCCCGGCACCCCGCCGCCGCGCGCCTCCAGCGCCACCCGTCGACTCCGGTGACCGCCCCACCGCGCCTCGCCTCCGCCGACGCCCGCGGCTTCATCCCCGTCGCCGGCGCATCTTCGCCTCGCCGCCGGCTCCGCCTCACCAACCCTGCGTCCCTCCGCCGCTGCCCCAGCTCGCTGCCGGCCGGATCCAGCCAGATCCGGTCCGGGGCCACCTCGTTGTCACCTCCCCAGCCTCCTCCGACCTCGCCGGAGCCGCCACCGCCGCCCGGGTCCCGCCTCGGCCCGATCTGCACCCGGACCCGACCCTCTCTTCCTCCTCGCCCGATCCGCTTCGTTTTTTTTCGCGGGGTAAAAACCTCTCCAAGTCCTAGTTTTCTGTCATTATGTGCCCATGTTGATCATGCCATAACTTCTTGTGTGCTGCTCTGATTTGTGCATATAATATATCAAAATGTTCATCATGAGATGCTCTTCATTTTGTTCCATTGTGCCATGTTTTTTGAGCCCATCTTGATGCCCTAATAATCATTGCAAAAGTGCTATATGATGTTAACTGTTGTCTGTTAACAGAACTTGATGATTTGTCTTTTTCATTGCATTTTGTGTGTGCATCCTATGAGCTTGATGTCTACATGAGTTTTGAGCTACATCATGCCATCTTTTCAGTGGTGTAATCCATGTATTTTTTTGTGCCTTGTGGTGAGTGCATCGAGCTCGTGAAGTAGGGTACTTGCTGTTACTGTTTTTATAGGCTGAATCTGCTATATCTTGATGCTATAGAAACCTGCTGCTACAAGTCATTCTATGCATAATCTGGAGATGTTCACTAAGGATGTTTTGTTCTACATGTCATGCTCTATCCATCCATGCCCCTGGTTGCATTTATAGCCTGCTGTAGCTTGTTGTAATCTTGCTCTCAAATTACTAAATAATGTTGCTGTCAGCCTGTTAACATTAAGTTCAGTTTTGCCATGTCAATAACTAGTGATCTATGCACCCTATGAACTTGCTCTTGCCATGCTTAGCTTAGTAAATATGTCATCTTACTTTTGGTTTCCTTGTCATGCCATGTATTTCTCTGTGGTGAGTTGTTCAAGCTCACCAACATGCCTACTTATCGTTGTTCCTGCCATGTCTGAATCTGTCATATCATTTGCCATGTTTGCATGGATGCTACCATCTTTACTGTTGATCTTTGGATTTAGTTCAGTAAGGGAGTTTTGTTCTTTGTAGTTATAATTAGCATGCCATGCCTTTGTTTGCCATGATAAGTTCTTCTAACATGCTATTTGATAGCTCTAAACATTGCAACCTGATGTTATTTCTGCTAAGTCTATAAACTGTTATTATTTGCAATCTTACCATGTCCTTTTGAGCATGTTATATTGATTTATGGAGATAGCTCAGTGTTCATGTTTTGTCATGCTTTACTCGTACTTCATGCCCATGCCTTTTGTTCTTATGTTGAGGTGCTGTAGCATACAGTTTTGATGCTTGCTAGATGCCTAGTTGTTGTTTTGGACAGCTTGTCCTTTAAACTTGTATAGAGTGTATGTGTTGAACCGTTGCTCCGTTTTGAGTGTGCTCTATGTGAAACTTGCTTGATATTGCATGAAGTTTCATATTATCATGTTGCATCCATGTTTTGAGTGTGTTTGCTTGATGTTTGTATGCATTTTGCATCAATGCCATGTTTAGCTTGTTTTGCTCATATCTTCTAGGCCGTAGCTCCGAATTAAATGAACTTTATATGTAACTGGACTAGAATCTCGTGTAGATCATCTTGGTGCATCTTAACTTGCTGTTTAACAACTTGAACATAAGGTTTATTCAGATCTGTATCAATTTCGAAATTTGCATATGAGGACTTACCGGATTTGTTATATGTTGTTTCCGGCCTCATTTAAACTTGCTTTGATGTGTCGCTCTTGTATGCATCATCTTTTGCCATGAGTAGCTTCATGTAGCATTGTCATGCATCATACTTGGTTGTGCATCATGTCAGTATATGTGTGGTGTGTTTACCATGTTGTGTGCTTCTTCTCAATAGTTCCTGTTTCGTTGCGACCGTGAGGATTCGTTCGTCTACGCTTGGTTCGGCTTCATCCGTTCGTCTTCTTCATGGACTCGTTCTTCTTCCTTGTGGGATTTCAGGCAAGATGACCATCACCTTGGATCTCATTACTATCATTGCTATGCTAGTTGCGTCGTTCTATCGGTATTGTGCGCTACCTATCATTTGCTCTTCAAGCCTCCCAAATTGCCATGTCAGCCTCTAACCTTTTTCACCCTTCCTAGCAAACCGTTGCTTCGCTATGTTACCGCTTTGCTCAGCCCCTCTTATAGCGTTGTTAGTTACAGGTGAAGTTGGAGATTGCTCCATGGTGGACATGATTATGTTGGGATATCACAATATCTCTTATTTAATTAATGCATCTATATACTTGGTAAAGGGTGGAAGACTCGGCCTTATGCCTGGTGTTTTGTTCCACTCTTGCCGCCCTAGTTTCCGTCATATCGGTGTTATGTTCCTTGATTTTGCGTTCTTTACGCGGTTGGGTGATTTATGGGACCCCCTTGACAGTTCACTTTGAATAAAACTCCTCCAGCAAGGCCCAACTTTGGTTTTACCATTTGCCTCACCACCACCTATACCTTTCCCTTGGGTCAGCCAACCCAAGGGTCATCTTTATTTTAGCCCCCCCCCCCCCGCGGTCCAGTGCTTCTCTAAGTGCTGGTCCGAACCGAGCCGCCTGCGGGGCCCCCTCGGGGAAACTCGAGGTCTGGTTTTACTCGTAGCCTGTCTCATCCGGTGTTGCCTTGAGAACGAGATATGTTCAGCTCCTATCAGGATTGTTGGTGCATCGGGCGGCTTTGCTGGTTTTGTTTTACCATTGTCGAAATGTCTTGTAAACCGGGATTCCGAGACTGATCGGGTCTTCCTGGGAGAAGGAATATCCTTCGTTGACCGTGAGAGCTTGTGATGGGCTAAGTTGGGACATCCTTGCAGGGTATAAACTTTTGAGAGCCGTGCCCGCGGTTATGTGGCAGATGGGAATTTGTTAATGTCCGGTTGTAGATAACTTGACACCAGATCCGAATTAAAACGCATCAACCGCATGTGTAGCCGTGATGGTCTCTTCTCGGTGGAGTCTAGGAAGTGAACATGGTTTTTGGGTTATGTTTGACGTAAGTAGGAGTTCAGGATCACCTCTTGATCATTGCTAGCTTCACGACCGTTCCTTTGTTTCTCTTCTCGCTCTTATTTGCGTATGTTAGCCACCATACTTGCTTAGTCGCTGCTGCAACCTCACCACTTTACCCCTTCCTTTCCCATTAAGCTTTGCTAGTCTTGATACCCATGGTAATGGGATTGTTGACTCCTCGTTGCTCACAGATTACTACAACAACAGTTGCAGGTACAGGTTTTGTGATGATCTTGACGCGAGAGCGATGTTTGCTTGTTTTGGAGTTCTTCTTCTACTTCTTCTTCGATCAGGGGATAGGTTCCAGGTCGGCAGCCTGGGCTAGCAGGGTGGATGTCGTTTGTGTTTCTGTTTGTGTTTCATCCGTAGTCGGATGGTGCTCTTATGTAAGATGATATTGTATTCATGTGGCATTGTATGCCTTTTTTATGTATCCCCTTTTATTATGTAATGTTGATGTAATGATATCCACCTTGCAAAAGCGTATCAATATGCGGTTCTATCCTTGGTGGGACCTTCAAGTCTCTTTAGGATAGTATCACATATTGGGCGTGACAAAACACCTCTAAACCCTGCGGGGTTTCGCCTAACCCTAGCTCCGAACATCAGTCGTCCGTCATACACTAGTGCCAAGCGACATCCCTCAAATGTGGTCTTCTAGAAGGGTTGGCTGCATGCAGGCTCCATGCTATTGGATCAGATGGACGGCTCCACATCAATGGATCGTGGGGCGATCCAAGAGATATTCTCCATTTGTTGTTCTTGCCCACCATTGACTCCACGAAAAAAAACATAGTTATTGGGCCCAAAATGAAACCGGTTGGGCAAGCACCTACAGGATTGACCCTTGCTTGCCCACCATTCTCCATTGGTTGTGCTTGACCCTTGTTTTGATTGCACCTACAGGATTGAGTTCCCGATGCCATGGTGGGTGTGAAAATGAGCTAGTTCACATTTGACCCATTACTGCCACGACAAAATAACACATCACACTACGGATATTTAAGCCACCCATCATATTATTCTTCCTCTCACATCCCTCACCTATCTCCCGTCCTCTGCCATCTGCCCTTCTTGTTATTCGACCCCTTCTCCTTCTTCTTCACACCCCTCAGCCATGCAGCACACCGGAAGAGACTTCACCGAGTTCTTCCTCCTACTCCGGTGAGAAGCTCCGGCGAGTTCAAGATCCGGCCTCGGTTCGCGTGCCCGCCGAAGAACCCTAGATCTGGTTTTTTTTTCTCCAAGTCCTTAAAATTTTCAGTCCATATGCTCCTGTTCGCGGCTCCGTAACTTTGCATCTGTAGCTCTGATTCATGCATATAGAATATCAAAATGTTCATCTCAGAGAGTACATCATTTCATTCCATTGCATCATTTTCATTTGAGCTCATCTTGATGCCCGAAATGCTGTTGGAAGAGGGCTACTTGAGTTAATTGTCAGATGTGTTACTCCGTTTAGCACTTTTGTTATTTTTGCCATGATTATTGTGTGCATGATATGCCCGTGAGTTCTTCATATGTTTTGTTAAGGGTTTTGTCATCTATCTAGAGGTGCAACCCATGTATTTTTAGGATGTGTGTGGTGACTTGTGCAAGCTTGCAAAGAGGTGCACTTACTAATTCTGTTTTCAGGGACTTAGTAATTTCACTAAGTCCTGGGATTGTTTAGTTCATGATGCCATATGTTCTTGTTGTTTCCTGGTGATACGTGCCTCTTTTGAGGATGATCAGTAAGGGAGTTTTGTTAATCTTGTAGTGCTCTATCCATCCATGTCTTTGTTTGCAATTATGGAGCAACCTAGCTTGAGTCAATCGAGCTCTACTTTTGCTTCGTTGCGAATCTGGGCAGATCGTCAACTTGTTTGCGATTTTGCCGATGTTATTGTAGTTGATCCGTGCATGCTATGCCATTGTTCTTGCCATGTCTTGCTTGTATTTTGTGCCTTCTTAAGGGATGTATGCTTGTCTTGCCATGACTTGCACCGTGGTGAGTGCATCGAGCTCGTAAACATGCCTTCGTGAGTTATGTTTCAGCCTGTCCCAGTTTTCACTAAGTCTGAAAATTGATTATGTTTTTGCTATGTTCGTGTGCTTGTTACTATATTTTGTGATCCCTTTTGGCTCAAGGTCACTAAGGGACTTTTGTTAAGCTTGTTGAGTAGCTCCATGCCATGCCTTTGTTTGCCATGTTCAGGTCCTGTAGCAAGTTGTTTTGTTGCTCCGAAGAGGGCTATATGATCTGAAATTCCAGACAAGTGTTAATTTCACTAAGTCTGAGATCTGTTCTACCATTTGCGTTTTTGCCATGCTTGTTTGAACCTGTTAATGGATGAATTGGCCGTAGCTCAGTGCTAGACTTTTGTTAAGCATCTTGTGTGCATCCCTGCCATGTATTTTATTGTCATGTTTGGTGGCTGTAGCATGTTCATCTCATCGCATTTTGATGCCTACTTGCTGTAAATCGCAGGCCGGTGTCATTTTTGAAACGCTTGCCATTTCCAAACCGTAACTCCGATTCTGGCGTTCTTTATATCGTTTTCAAGCGATTTCATCTCATCTTTCCAGTGGCACCATTGGAATTCCAAGTTGAGGCCAGGTTCATGCATTTCCTGTCATATCTTGCATTTTGCATCCCGCATCGCATCCCGCATAGCATATCATCATTTCATCATATTGCTTGGTCTTGCACGTGGTTGATTGTATCCTTGTTGCTTGTCTGTCTTGTTTGGGTAGAGCCGGGAGATGAGTTCGCTAACGAGGAGCCCGTTGAGTTTGCTCTTGAGGATCCAGTCAACTCTGACAACTGTGCAGGCAAGATGATCGTACCCTCGAAATCACTACTATCTTTGCTATCTAGTTTGCTCGCTCTTTTGCTATGCCATTGCTACGATGCCTACCACTTGCTTGAAAGCATCCCAAATTTCCATGTCAAACCTCTAACCCACCATTGTCCTAGCAAACCGTTGATTGGCTATGTTACCGCTTTGCTCAGCCCCCCTCTTATAGCATTGCTAGTTGCATGTGAAGATTGGAGGCCGTCCCTTGTTGGAACATCATTTATTTACTTGTTGGGATATCATTATATTGCTATGTTATCTTAATGCATCTATATACTTGGTAAAGGGTGGAAGGCTCGGCCTCTCGCCTAGTGTTTTGTTCCACTCTTGCCGCCCTAGTTTCCGTCATATCGGTGTTATGTTCCCGGATTTTGCGTTCCTTACGCGGTTGGGTTATAATGGGAACCCCTTGATAGTTCGCCTTGATTAAAGCTTTTACAGCAATGCCCAACCTTGGTTTTACCATTCGCCACCTAGCCTCTTTTTCCCTTGGGTTACCGGAGCCCGAGGGTCATCTTATTTTAACCCCCCCCCCCCGGGCCAGTGCTCCCTCTGAGTGTTGGTCCGAACCGGGCAGCCTGCGGGGCCACCTCGGGGAAACTTGAGGGTTGGTTTTACTCGTAGCTTGACCTATCTGAGTGTGCCCTGAGAACGAGATATGTGCAGCTCCTATCAGGATTTGTCGGCACATTCGGGCGGTGTTGTTGGTCTTGTTTTAACCTGTCGAAGTGTCTTGAATTACCGAGATACCGAGTCTGATCGGAACGTCTTGGGAGGAGGTCTATTCCTTCGTTGACCATGAGAGCTTGTCATGGGCTAAGTTGGGACTCCCCTGCAGGGATTGAACTTTCGAAAGCCGTGCCCACGGTTATGGGCAGATGGGAATTTGTTAATGTCTGGTTGTAGATAACTTGAACCTTAATTAAATTAAAATAATCCAACTGAGTGTGTTACCGTGATGGCCTCTTCTCGGCGGAGTCCGGGAAGTGGACACAGTGTTGGAGTAATGTTTGCGCAGGTTGCTCTCTAGTTTCTCGCTCATGCTTTGCCTCCTCTTCTCGCTCTCTTTTGCGAATAAGTTAGCCACCATACTTGCTAGTCGCTTGCTGCAGCTCCACTCATATTTTACCTTGCCATACCCATAAGCTTAAATAGTCTTGATCGCGAGGGTGCGAGATTGCTGAGTCCCTGTGGCTCACAGATTACTATTACACCAGATGCAGGGCCTGATGATTCCGCTCCAGGAGATGCGTATGAGCTTAAGTGGGAGTTCGACGAAGACTCACAATGATACTATGTTTCCTTTCCCGATGATTAGTAGTGGTGCCCAGTTGGGGATGATTGGGACCGTTGTCGCATGTTGGGTTCTCCTTTATTTTGGCGCCGTAGTCGGGCCTTGAGTGTATCGATGATGTAATGTTATTTATGTACTTGATTGACGTGGCGATTGTAAGCCAACTATGTTATCTCCCCTTTTATTATTACATTACATGGGATGTTTGTGAAGATTGCCTAACTTGCAACATATGCCTTCAATGCGATTATGTCTCTAAGTCGTGCCTCGACACGTGGGAGCTATAGTCGCATCGAGGGTGTTACAAGTTGGTATCAGAGCCTTCCCCGACCTTAGGAGCCCCATTGCTTGATCGTTTTTAGCGGCCGAGTTGTGTCTAGAAAAATGTTTTGAGTCTTTTAGGAATTATATATCGGAGAGTTTAGGAATTCTTTTTACTTCCTAGTCTCCTCATCGCTCTGGTAAGGCATCCTGACGTAGAGTTTTGACTCTTCTCTTCTCAAATTTCACTAAAAAAAATTTAGGATCACGCGGGTATCTTGGAATCGTTCCGATGGTTTTATGATGAGAACATTGTCTTGGTGCCTCCTGTCAGGGGTTTAGTGGAAGTGTCCCGGGGAGTTGAGCTCTGAGGTGTTGTCATCATAAATTTTATCGTTTCAGTTCTGGAATACCTGAGTCTAGTACGCCGACATCGAAAATCTCTTTTATGCAGTTCGTTGGTGAGATAACCTCGACGCCACCCAGTACTGGGGCGGGAGTTCGGGAGTATCGCCATAACTTGTATAACGGATGCTTTTCGAAGGTTGAGGTAGATGGTTTCCGAAGGTTTCTTGGTTATGTGTTGAAGGATGGATACAGCTGGATGTAGGATTTGCTAGTTTGGGTGAGATATTATGCTTCCCCTGTATCCCCAACACCTGATTGCATAAGCGGAAAGGTTTGGGAGTTTCATAGGTGGGAATTCTAGTAGCTCTAGTTCTTCTTCCACGGATATTGGTTTGAGATTGGGATTTCTTACCGATTATTCGTTCTTGATCCGTACCTTGTTGATTTATTTCTCTACCTTAATTCTACGTGGCTTCTCAATTTATGGATATGTGACCATTTCAAGAGGAATGCATTCGTTCATTTTGTTCGGATGTGAAGACTATATGTTACAATTTTCATTCCGTTGGATTCAGCTTCAATATTTATCCGTCAATGTGCTAATGGTGGTCAACCTCTTCAGGATGGCTCCTCCAACGCGCACAACTCCAAATCCTGATGCGCCACCACCTCCACCTCCTCCGGCGGCATGGCAAGCTGTGATGGCCGCAACCAATGCAAACACACAGCTGATCATGCAAATTCTTCAAGAGCGCAATCAAGGCAGTCATGGGAATCAAGGCAGCAATCAGAGTCACTTTGCTACACTCAACCAGTTCCTTGCTAACGGGACAAAGACTTTCAGCAATTGTGTTGAGGCAACCGATGCTGACGATTGGCTTGTGGATATGTGTAAGCATTTTGAGTGCAATAACGTCAGGCCTGAGGACTTTGTCAAGTTCGCTTCCTTCCAACTCAAAGATCAAGCTGCAGAATGGTTCCAGCAGTACAAGGACTCCAGAGGTGGATGTGTTATCACTTGGGATGATTTCCGTCGAGATTTCCGAGCTCATCATATTCCCCAGAGCGTGACTGAAAGCAAGCGTGAGGATTTCCGCAATCTGAAGCAAGGCTCTTTGTCTATCTATGACTACAACAAATTGTTCCAGAAGCTCGCCCGCTTTGCCAAGCAGGACGTCCCTGATGAGAAAAGCATGATATATCAGTTCAGGGGTGGTCTCAGAGAAGATATTCAGCTCGCTCTTGTTCTCTTCGAGCCCTTGAGGTACGATGAGTTCTACAACATGGCACTGAAGCAAGAGGCTGCTCAGTTGAGGTGTGATGCTTCCAAGAAGCGAGTCAGAGATGTTACTCCTTCTTCCTCTACTCAAGTGACCAAGCAGCAGAAGTTCTGGCTTCCTCCTCCTCCGTTCCGTCAGCCGTATCAGCAGAAGAGCAAAGGTGGTAGTGGTTCTTCCCACCCTCCCAACCCTGGCTTTCAGAACAAGACTTCATCTCAAGTTCCAAGATCGAGTGCTCCGTATCACCGTCCGCTTTCAGAGGTCACGTGCAACAAGTGCCAACAGAAGGGTCACTATGCCAACAAGTGTTTCAACCAGAGGCGTCTTCCTCCTCCTCCTCCTGTCAGATCGGCAAATACAGCTGTGGTCAAGCATAACCCCAAGCATGCCAAGGTCAATTTGATGAACGCAGCTCAGGCAGAGGATTCTTCAGATGTCATCATGGGTAACCTTCCTGTTAATGATATTCCTGCAAGAGTTCTTTTTGACACGGGTGCATCGCATTGTTTCATGTCAAAGCCATTTTTTACCAAGCATGAGTTCATTTCTTCTCATTTGGGTAAACAAATGGATATCGTTTCTCCTGGCAAACGTTTGAGTGCTAGTCTGGAGGTGCCAGATGTTACTATCACGTTGGGCGACTACAAGTTCCTTTCCTCCCCAATGGTTCTTGGTAACTCGGATATTGATCTCCAAGGATGTTCTGGGCCGAGGAGGTCATCCAAAACTGGGTGGTGGTTGCTATCCTTGCCCACTTCACCAACCCCTTCGACGCCATCTACCTCCTCGGTCCCGTGTTTTGGTGTGGCTGCGAGTTCATCGCTTTCACCACCCACAACATCTTCACGGAGTACAACATCTTCCCCATCGTGTCGCGCATGCACACTCTGCCGTATCCCATCGACAACACCGCAGAGGAGTAGTGATGGGCACCCAGAGAAGCGAGGAGGAGCGAGGTGGAGAAGGCGGCGGCTAGGGTTTAGAACCCTCTATTTTTGTTCCTTTTTTGAGTCTATGTTATGTTATTAAGTTGTAATTGAACTATATGATCGTGGTCTGGGCTTATTGGCCCTATCTATGTTATGTTATTAAGTTCTATTATTAAGTTTTCTATCTATCCTACAATTAAGTTCTTGCTAGTTTACTTTTTTCTGAATTATTGATTGTATATTGAGAGAGCTCACTTTGTTCGTAAGCACCTAGTGCTTCCATAGCTACACAAGCCAGCACCATGTCGAGGAAGCCACAAAGAATTAAGATATGTAGTCACCTAGTGCATGCAGCCAAAAATAATACAAAAATATTGTTCAATTTATTTCCCGTAGCAAAATGGGTGCATATATGAGTGGATCGAAAAGGATCAAATGATGTTCTAAATCGAGGAGACAAGCATCGGCGCGTGCAGGTAGTGACCGTCGCTACATCCGTGGCGGCTGGCGTACACGAAAGCGGCTCGGTCGGCATGCATCAGCGCATGCAGGAAGGCTAGCTGCATGCATGCATAGCAGGCTAGCATGCGTTGCATGCTTCTATCGTGGCGGCATGTGCAGGCATTTCATGCAACGGCCCAACAGTCCAATGAAACCACGGTCCAACGATCGAATAGCGCCACCGTCCAAGGCTGCCCCACTTGTCAGGTCCAATGGGTGACACAATCCAGCACGGCCCCACTCGTCAGAGTTAATGGTCAAAGCACTGACCCAACGGCATCCACTTTTTGTGACCATTTATGAGGGTTTCGGACAAGAGAGTGGGGAAAACTGAGCAAACATTAAGAGCTTGGGGATGGATGAGTGTGGCTAAGGAATCAGGGGCACAAATGTAAAAACCCCTTAGCTTAAAGGGGTTAAGCGGGACGAGAGACACACGAGTTTACTCAGGTTCGGCCCCTCACCAACGAGGTAAAAGCCTATGTCCTGCTTTGTGTTGTATTGATTGAGTATCGATTACAAGGGAGCGGAATCGCTTAACCTAGCTATCGATTGATTGTAACTTGAATTAACCCGCCGCAGGGTCTCGCCTTTATATACACAAGTCGAGGCCCTAGGCTTACAAGAGTCCAGGTCGGGTCATACTCTGTGACCAATCTTGGTTCTAAATCGCCTTGCCTCACTAGGCAAGTCACTATTGGGCGGCTTACACCTCCAGGTCTTGCACCATCTCTGGGTCTTGGGCCTTCAGTCGACCCGCTTCCTAAGCCGCCTGCAGGCTTCACGTCTTGGCTTCTTGGGCCTACTCATGCTTCATTATGAGTCACCAACAGCGTAACCGGCCCCTCCTGGGCGGGTCACACCGTGGGGTTATATCCCCAACACCGGTGATCAGTAAGCATCCATGTTTCCCTTCCCTATTCATCTCAGATATAAGATTTTTTGGTACATGTTATTGTGGTTGACTTTCTTATTTACAATACTAATCTTTAGGTCAATTAAGCAAGTATTTCTTTATGCCATGCAGATTCAGTTTCACATATGGGGATTCTAATGTGGACATTTGATTTTCAAGTCATGTAATTGGGAAGGTTCCTTGCTGTATTACCATTTCTATCTGCATGTACATCCAATTTCTAAGTAGCAGAGGCACACAGTCAAAGCCAAGAATGAAGCTTAGTGTTCTTCATGTGTGCATGCTCCTTCGGCCATGGACGAAGTGGACATGGTAATTCAGTCAACTTTCTTCCAATTTGGTATTGGTTAGTCATGTATGATAACTAAAATTTGTGTACCATTTATAACATTGTTAGTGTTGATGCAATCGCCACCTTCACAGTCATGGGTCCAAGCAAAAGCCGCTGTGGTGACTCTTCCAACACGCAGTCCATAATTTCGGTCACCCGATCTGCACTAATAGGCATTTGTAGCCGCAGGATCTATTTATTTTTATCCCGCATGGGATTTAATGACGAACAGAGGTGTGGTTTGATTAGTTGCACGCTTCCCTCACTGAAGTTTGTACATGGCTTTAGGAGGTTAGCTTTGTTTATTCCTTGTAATTATTTATCTTTGTTCCTTCCAACAAATATGCTCAGTCTATTGCATTTAAGAGTGCAGAGTATAGAACTAAACCATTAAGGATGTCTTCACATCAAGGACATTTGGAATCTGGTATCCAATCAGGCATATTAGATTTTGTAAATCGATAAGGCCACAATGTTAGATGAAGGTATCATGTGCTATGCAATTCTACATAATTCAATTTGAAATCACATTTTCTATATGGTCTCTTACTTTTGTACTACCTATTGTGCCATAAACTCCTTTAGCACGACCTTATGGACAATGTCTATAGCAACAATGATATCACTGTTATGGAAGGAAGTGAACACCCTCACATTTATCTAAATTCTTCGGCATGTAATCTGCAAAATCACTGTATGTTGTTATTGTTTTTTACGAGCTATTGGTCTTTGTTTATATTTATATTGCACACGCTTGTTACGGAATAAATGTGAGTTTTCATTCTTTGTGATTGGACGAGTGCCAGATATCTGAAAATAATTATGCCCAAAAAAGTGACAAACATGCATACACCATTAAGTAGTTGACTTCAGCTGTGATGGCATATGAACAGTTCATGAAAGGAGCATAGGCAAGGACACTAGATAATTTTATTAGGACGATTGTCGTTTAAGTGTACAACTGACAATATATTGAAGTGCTACAGCTGGGAGATGAATCCCCATATTCATTGACCTTTAAAGGTAAAAAACGGAAATACAGAATGTACCTAAATGTGATATGCATAGTATACCTATTGCAAGTTTGTGACATTTGTTCCATCCTAATTACCACATTGTGCAATTGTAGCCTTATTTGGCTTTCCATGCTATTCGATAGAAATTGTTGGGAAACATCACCTTGGTTGCTAAATTATGACATGTCTATTCTATTACATGAACCGGTGTTCTAATGTTGTACATGGAGTACCTCACTTCATTGTTTGCATATTTAGAACAGATTGTGTTTGTCCATATATTTAGTGAAATTGTTCCTCATTGATGTCTATACTCATGTGATATATGCCAAGTAATTGGTCATTTCACTCATTTGTGCCTGAGCTTGTGTTATCTATGCGGCAAATTGTCTTAGGTATTTCAAATGTTGTTGCTTTTTTCTTGCTCTTTACAAAATAAAATACTATGAAGGCCAGAGCGTTGGTTACATTGTTTTCATTCAATTGCTAATAATAAATAGCACATGTTTCCCGCAAAAAGAAAAACAACATAGGTTGGTGATAAATCATGTATGATAATAATTTAACATCAATCAATTATAAAATATATCAATACATTTTTCTGAGTTCTAACCATTCTATTGACAAAATGAACGGGCACAGCAACGCGCTCCGTCATGATCTAGTTTGTGTTAAGGTTTGTGATTCCCGAAGCATGCACATATGGTCTCTAGTTATGCGATGAAGTTGGAGCATGATTTATTTTTTATTATCTTTCTTATGAGTGGCAGTCAGGGACGAGCGATGGTCTTTTCCTACCAATCTATGCCCTAGGAGCATGCATATTAGTAGTTCGTTTCGACAGCTAATAAACTTTTGCAATAAGTATGTGAGTTCTTTACTACTAATGTCGAGTCCATGGATTATACACACTCTCACCCTTCCACTGTTGCTAGCCTCTTCGGTACCGCACTTTGCCCTTTGTCACCTTGAGAGATGGTGCAAACTTTTCCGGTGCATCCAAACCCCGCGATATGATATGCTCTTTCACACATAAGCCACGTTATATCTTCCTCAAAATATCCACCATACCTACCTATTATGGCATTCCCATAGCCATTCCGAGATATACTACCATGCAACATCCACTGTTCCGTTTTATTATGACACACACCATCAGTGTCATAGTGCTTTCATATGCATGAAGCATTCATATAGAGTCATATCTTTGTTCTAGTATTGAGTTGTAAGTAAATAAAAGTGTGATGATCATCATTATTAGAGCATTGTCCCATGTGAGGAAAGGATGATGGAGACCATGATTCCCCCACAAGTCGGATGAGACTCCGGACTTAAATAAATAAAAGAGGCCAAATAGCCCCCAAAAAAGAGGCCAAAGAACCCAAAAAGGAAAAAAAGAAAAAAATTAAATAAAAAATTAAAATGAGAGAAAAAGAGAGAAGGGACACTGTTACAATCCTTTTCCACACTTGTGCTTCAAAGTAGCACCATGTTCTTCATGATAGAGTCTCCTATTTTGTCATGTTCATATATTACTAGTGGGAATTTTCATTATAGAACTTGGCTGACATATTCCAATGATGGGCTTCCTCAAAATGCCCTAGGTCTTCGTGAGCAAGCGAGTTGGATGCACACCCACTTAGTTTTCTTTTGAGCTTTGATACACTTATAGATCTAGCGCATCCGTTGCATGGCAATCCCTACTCCTTGCATTGACATCAATTGATGGGAATCTCCAAGGCCCATTGATTAGCCTCGTCAATGTGAGACCTTCTCCTTTTTTGTCTTCTCCACACAACCTCCACCATCATATTTTATTCCACCTATAGTGCTATATCCATGGCTCATGCTCATGTATTGCGTGAAAGTTGAAAAAGTTAGAGAACGTCAAAAGTATGAAACAATTGCTTGGCTTGTCATCGGGGTTGTGCATGATAAATACTTTGTGTGTTGAAGATAGAACATGACAAGATTATATAATTTTGTAGGGATAACTTTCTTTAGCCATGATATTTTGAGAAGACATGATTGCTTTATTAGTATGCATGAAGCATTATTGTTTTTATATCAATATTAAACTATTTTTGAATCTTATGGATCTGAATATTCATGCCAAAAAAAGAAATATTACATTGATAAACATTTTAGGTAGCATTCCACATAAAAATTCTGTTTTTATCATTTACCTACTCGAGGACAAGCAAGAATTAAGCTTGGGGATGCTTGATCCGTCTCCAACGTATCTATACTTTTTGATTGTTCCATGCTATTATATTATCCATCTTGGATGTTTTATATGCATTATTATGCTAATTGATACCATATTTTGTAACTAACCTATTAACCTAGTGCCCAGTGCCAGTTGTTATTTTCCCCTTGTTTTTGTCTTTTACAGAAAATCAATACCAAACTGAGTCCAAATGGAACAAAACTTTTTGATGATTTTTCTTGGAGAATAAGACATCCATGAAGCTTCGGGAGGAGGCCATAGGAGCCATGAGGTGGCCACAAGCCAGGAGGCTGTGCCCTAGGGTGGCGCCTCCAGGGGGTTGTGGCCCCATGGAGCTCCTCCAACCCTAATCCCAGCTCTATAAATTCCGAAACTTTCCCCGTATACCAGAGGGCACACCAAAAATACTTTTCCGCCGCCGCAAGTTTCTGTCCTCATGAGATCCCATCCAGAGACCTGTTCCGGTACTCTGTCGGAGGGGGCTTCGATCATGGAGGGCCTCTACATTAACATTGCTGCCCTACCGATGATGTGTGAGTAGTTTACCACAAACCTATGGGTCCATAGCTAGTAGCTAGATGGCTTCTCTCTCTCTCTCTCTCTCTCTCTCTCTCTCTCTCTCTCTTTGATCTTCAATACAATGTTCTCCTTGATGTTCTTGGAGATCTATTCGATGCAATCTTATTTTGCGATGCATTTGTTGAGATCTGATGAATTGCAGATTTGTGATCATATTATCGATGGATATTATTTGAGTCTTCTTTGAACTCTTTTATGCATGATTAAGATAGCTTTGTATTTCTCTCTGATCTATTAATTTGGTTTGGCCAACTAGATTGATTTTTCTTGCAATGGGAGAGGTGCTTTGTGATGGGTTCAATCTTGCGATGTCCTCACCTAGGGACAGAAGGGGTAGCGAGGCACGTATTTGTGTTGTTGCAATTACGAAAAAAAGACGGGGTTTATTTCATATTGATTGGATCTGTCCCTCTACATCATGTCATCTTGCTTAAGGCGTTACTCCGTTCTTGTTAACTTAATACACTAGATGCATGATGGATAGCGGCCGATGTGTGGAGTAATAGTAGTAGATGCAGGCAGGAGTCGGTCTACTTGTCATGGACGTGATGCCTATATTCATGATCATTGCCTTAGATATCATCATAACTTTGCGCTTTTCTATCAATTGCTCAACAGTAATTTGTTTAGCCACCATAGGCGTTCTTTCAAGAGAGAATCCTCTAGTGAAAACTATGGCCCCCAGGTCTATTCTTATCATATTATTTTCAGATCTATAAAACCAAAAAGACCAAAACACCTTGCTGCAATCTATTTACGTTTACTTCATTTTGCACTTTTTTTATCTTTTATACCTATCTCTATCAGATCTCATCCTCGCAAGTAACCGTGAAGGGATTGACAACCCCTTTATCGCGTTGGGTGCAAGTATTTGTTTGTTTTTGCAGGTGCTATCATTCGAGACTTGTGTGTTCCTCCTACTAGATTGATACCTTGGTTCTTAACTGAGGGAAATACTTATCTCTACTTTGTTGCATCACCCTTTCCTCTTCAAGGGAAAGACCGACGCAAGCTCAAGAAGTAGCACGTAGAGGCTGTTGGATAGGCTTGGTATCCTTGCAGACGTGGGGTTTGTGCTCGGTGTACTTCCTCAGAATAACCGACATGTGTTTGGGGGACCATGCAAACATATCCCGATTCTCACGGAGGAAGTCGACGAGCTCGCTGTAGCGACCCGACCCGAATGGATCAAGTCTCTGTGCTTAAGTGTCATCCCTGGATCGGTATGCTGACACACACAGTACTCGAGGGTTTATAACAGAGGTAAATCACATGTATAAAGTAGCATAAATACTATTACCTCAATCCAAAATAGCGGAAGCAACAAGGTTGTGGATTCCCATTAACACCAACGGCAAAGTTGAGTATAGGAATCGTAACCCTAACGTATCACTTACTCGTCATAAGATCCTGCAACATGAGACGTTGCAGCCACAAAGGGTCAATACATTGAATGTACTGGCAAATTCACACCATAGAGCAATGATGAATAAAAGCTATCACTACATGCATATATGGCTGGTGGAGGCTCTATGGTTACTGTTTTTGCGTAAAGCCAATTTTTCCCTACTGCAAAGAAATAAATTAGAATGGTTGACAACATCCTCAATCCCAATTAAAAGTACTCATTAACAACCCAACAATATTAATTACAAGTAACATGATGAGATTCATATGATATCCAAGTACTAGATACTCAAGATGTCCTTAACCGGGGACACGACTAATCATGATTAGTTTGTACACTCTGCAGAGGTTTGTGCACTTTTCCCCACATTACTCGATCGCCTCTGTTTGGTTTCTCGCACTACATGGTGTTTGAGAAATGGATGACTGAGACATAGTCTTTCAGAAGCGCTCGCACCTTACGTAAAGGGTAGACCGTACCAACCTACATCCCCTACATCTGCTAGTCCACCCTGTAAGAGTTCGCACGACTTAGTCAACTATGCTAGAGCCCATAATAGCATGTGGCTGCACACGGAAGTTTCTAGTTTGAATAATCTCATGATCCCTTTGAGCCTGGGTGGCGGTCCGAAGAAACACAGGCAAGTCCTGATGGAAACCAGGTGCCTCAATCCACCCAGATTTGTGTTTAAGTTGCCACCTTAAATAAACCATTAATCAACAATCTCACATCTGTCATGGATACACTCACCCAATCCACGTCTACTAGCATAGCATGGCATAATAGGCAAACGTAGAAGTAGCTCCCAGGGGTTTGAAAATAAAACAGGTAATAGGTACTACCTCAACTACTTTCCCAAAACCCACAATTTAATTCAGATCCTAATCATGCAATGTTTGAGGATTGAACTAATGTAATAAAAACTGGGTATGAGAAAAGGTATGATCAAAGTGTGAACTTGCCTGCAATGTTGATGAAGATGATTCGCACTCAAAAACTCTTGATAGTTCTATTCATCTCACTCTGGTCAATCTATCGTGAGCAAGTAATAGTAACCACGCATAAACAATCACTCAAAAGCATCGGAAAGAACGAAGAAAACAAATCGTAAAACTTCGAAAACAAGCAAATAAATCTTACAACAGAAAACCATTTCTAACAGTACCAAAATTATGTGAATTTGGCCTTATCAGAAAGTTTAGGTCAAGAGCTTCGATTTGCAAAAAGAATCAACTAAATCAGAGTTACGAAACTCAAGTTATGATCAAACGAAGTTTGAATACAAATCTAATCTAATTCAAATTTTAAAACTTTCAAAAACATGTTTGAGTTGGATTACTGGATAGAGGAGATCATAACGAAGAAGTGGGCGTTGGTTTCGTTGAATTTGGACAAATGAGTAAAAAGTAATGGTTGTTTGAAAAACAGGGACTAATCTATAAATAAAATATTCACAAATGGGTCCCTGGCCAAAAACTAAAATAAAAAGAAAATCCTATCGAATGAACTTTCGCTATAGAAGCATAAGCGACGAATTCGTCCACTACAGAGGCTTAACTAATGAACGTCCATAAAATAAATCTAACAAAAAAACGATCTAGACGTAACTTAACAGAAAAGTACCGAAATAAAACTAAACTAGGGTTTTACCGTTTGGGGCGGTTTTCCGTCAAAAAACCGGTGGCGGAACTCCGGCGGCTTCCCGCGGCGGCGGGTGTCGACGAGGAATGGGGCGACGGCTCTGGCGTTGGCGGCGGGAGCAGAGTAGCTGGGGAGGGGCGGCGTGGAGCGGCGAGTGCGGTGGTGGTGTCGATGAGGGTTGATGGAGAGGCGGGCGGCGGCAGCGGAGTTCGGCGGCGGCGGCGGCGGCTGGCGGGTGCGGATCTCACCGGCAGCGGCGGAGGAGAAAAAATGGGGCCTGGGGCTCCGGTATTTAAGGGGGCCAGGGGGGCAAGGTGGCGTGGGCAAGGGGGCACGGAGGCCGGGGCGGACACGGCGGCGGCGGCGGTCGGCGTGATCGGGCGGAACTCCGCCCTGAGTCGATGGCGATGGCGCGCGGGGCTGGGCCTTGGCTTGGCAGGAGCTGGGCCGGCCCAGTCGGCGAGAGGAGAAGATTTTTTGTTTTGTTTTGTTTTTTAAACATTTTCAGACAACCAAAAATAATAATAATAAAACCAAACAAATAAATATATTATATAGGCATATAATATATCAAAATTTTCAGAAATAGATTTTCTACAACATGAACATTATTTTATCTTCAAATAAAATACTCACAAATTCAAATAAAACAAAGAGTGCTTCTGCTCTAGAAAAATCCAGTAAAATCATTTTTAAAATACCAAAATGAATTCAAATTTATTTCTCTCCAATTTTCTGATGTAGGGAATCATGTTACCCTAATTTCTTTATATTTTATTTTTGGAGAAAAATAATTTGAATAAAACTCAAATAACTCCAAATTGAAAAATAAATTCAAAGGAACTTTGAATTTAATTCTTTGAAACTCCCAACTCATATTTCATATAATTTGAAGAAGTCATTTTATCTTCGCTCGTGAAAATAATTGAGTTGCATAAAGTTTCAGAATTGGAAATATTCTCAAATGAAATTCAAATATTTTCAACACCCCATGTCATTTAAATAAATGGAAGAAGTCATATCATCTTCACTCCAGGGTTTTGTGATGAAAAGAATTTGAATTCACTGAGATCATAAAAGCAAAATGAAAGTTTGGGAAAGTCCTTTTATTCCCTCTCATTTAACTTTCAAAAAGTTTCGAATTTCACTCACTTTCAGTCAATCAATCAAACAATCAATCAAAACTATCTATTTAATATAACATTCCAAAATTTAGAATTTTGGAATGTTACAAAACTACCACCCTTAAGAGGAATCTCGTCCTCGAGATTCGGAGAGGCTAGAAAGAAAAAGGTTAGGGTTTGGGGGTCTTCTCAAAATCCATCGATCATCTCCGGGGTCTGGGGTGCTACCACCCTTAGAAGCGTGGTTACGGTTCCATCAAAACTCATATACTCCATCCTTATTGTTGACAGTGTCGGTCTTCTAAGATCTTCAGTATAATTCCTCCTCTGGCTCTTCCGGTAGTGGCATAACCTTTTCCTCAATACTTTTGTCCTTTCCTCTTGGCAAGGTTATTCCGAGACTGGGTCTTCTTAGCTGACGGGTCTGGCGCCAATACTAATTAGCTATCGATATCTCATGGTGGTCAACCATTTATGGTTTCTCCTGCAGGAAATGAGTCCGGTTGTTCCTCACCGTATAACCTACGGTTGGCAAAAGCTGCCTTGTACAAGGGAAAAATTCTTATACCACTCTATGGTTTAAACAGGGTTTTGATCATCGTCTCTCTACTATAGGTAAGTCACTCAGATTTACCATCCGATATAACAAGACGAATAATATGAGTAAGTCGGTATGGTGATCAATCCATCCCACACCCAAATCATTACCTTGTATACGGTTTAGCGAAGCTCGCATGCTAACACTCGGTCATCCTCACAAGCATTGCAGTATTTCTCTTGTCGATGAACCAAGTTCGGATAATCCATTGATTCTGCAAGCCAAACAAACATCTATCGTTTCTTCACATCTCTCAGGTTTTGCGTTGCTCCTCTAAAATCGTTTGTTGATAAAATCATAACTTCTTCCAAGGTTTTTCCTTCAGCGAGAGTGTGCTTACTCCTTGGCAGGTCCTGGGGCCTGTGGGTTATGGCCCATCTCTTCACTTGTAAACCTTGAGCACATCATCTGGGCAACTGATCATTATCCCAACATCCAACTTCCTGGCATACTTAAAATCCATCCAATTGTACTGTCTCTTTTCTTATATTTGCACCAAACTAATACGTGATTACCCAGACACATCATAGAGTCACACTTGCTCCGTATTACCAACATTATACCTCCTTTATATCCAATAGTAATTCATCTTTTCATCCTTGTGGAATATCCCATATACCGAGATAAAAACTTATACTTATGAAGTCCATACTCCACTTCGTGGAACATCATTATCCTTTCTAGGGTCAAGCGTCCTTACAGGGGAATATTGACCATCTCTGCATGGCACTTCTTCAACTGGAAACGTGAAACACATCATGAACTCCTGACAGTCCTTCGGGTGACTCCAACTTGTTGGTCACTTCTCCCATATGCTCCAAAACTCGGTATGGTCCTACAAATCTTGGGCTGACTTTCCCTTAACTCCAAATAGTTTAACTCCTCGCAGAGGGGACACACGAAGACATGTTCTGTCTCCAATTTCATAGACTACCTCCTTGCGTTTTTGAGTCTGCATAACTCTTCTGCCTGGACTGAGCTACCTTCAGTCTATCTCGTATCAACTTAACATTCTCTTCGGACTCCTTGATCACATTTGGTCCAAACAACTGACGGTCTCCAACTTCATCCCATATTAATGGTGTCTGGCTCCTTTTCCCATACAAAGCTTCAAAAGGGGTCATCTTCAAACTAGCTTGGTAACTGTTGTTGTATGAGGACTCAGCGTAAGGCGGATTATCATCCCTACTAGATCCATAATCTAGCGCACACGCTCTCAACATGTCCTCCAGAATCTGATTTGACTTTTTTGATTTATCCATCTGTCTGCGGATGAAAGGCTGTGCTGAACTCTAGCCTAGTACCCAAAGTCTGGTGAAGCTGATTCCAAAACTTTGAGGTAAACCGTGTTCCTCTATCTGATACGATGGTCCTCGGAACTCCATGCAGACATACGATCCTGGTCAAATATATCTTGGCCAACTTCGCACTTGTATAGGTGGTTTCACTGGGATAAAGTGAGCCACTTTGGTCAAGCGAATCAACTACTACCCAGATAGAATCATATCCTGTTCAGGTTCTGGGAAATCCGGTAATGAAATCCATGCCAAGCTTATCCCACTTCCATTCGGCAACAAAACCTTTGCGAACAATCTCCAAACGAAGTTCCCTGAGATCCTTGGCTAACTCCTTTGGTAATCCTCCGCTTATGAGGGTATTCGTCCTTGTTTTCCTCATGGTTGTGCCCTATTTCTCCACAAAGCTTGTATGCACAGGGTTTCTTCATATCACTTCCATAAGGTTTCAACTTCTGGGACATAAATCGAGACTTTAGCAAGGTCAACTTAAATTCCTTCCAAGTGGTTACTCCTTGCCATCCATTGATATTTTGGTACATCCCCACCAAGTAGCAGCACCTCTTTTCAAAGCACTGTAGAGCATGTTGGGTCCTATCCTTTCCGGCTATAGGGTTATTCTTCATGTGATCCTCCATGTTCTGAATCCATTGGTCCATCTCCAGTTGACTCATCGGTCCAGATAATATGAGTTCATCTCCATTCATCCTCTATGGGTCCATGGGTTTGGGGTGGGATAAGAGAGATAGAGAGGGATGCACACCATACAAACAAGAGTTTTGGAAAAGACAGATTTTATTGTGGCTGTCGGAAAAACAACAAACAAATGACAGCTCACAATCGTCGCATCTAACGTAAGTATGTAACAGGGGTTGGGTCTTCTAGTGGTCTATAGATCTCAACGTCATCAAACTCTTCAAGTCTTGGTCATGTCTCCGATGGCTTCTTCCAATCATGCTTGTCCTTTTTGCCAGATCATCTCTGTTGACGTGAAATCTCTCATGACATCCTTTAATATTCCGGAGTTGCATTTCAAACTTCTAGGTTTCAACATCCTTGGCATGAGCCATGGTTCTATTGTCCTTTAGTTCCTGACAAATCTCAGGTATCTCAAGGTTTAGCTCCTCCAGCTTGGCTACTCGCAGCTTCTGGGTCCTGAGTTCTTCACGACATACTTCTTGATCAAATACGGCTTCCTGCATGTCCATCTTAAGGTTCCTGATGTAATTCTCCAGATCCTGGTGATACACCAGCTAAGGTTTAAAACTCCAACGTTTGCTAATAGATGCTCCATCAGCCTTCTACCATTTAATCCTTCCATGCATCTGCATGCTTAACTTTGCACGGTGACAATAGCATAAGCGGGCAATAACACCATGATCAGCCGTGTCTATGCCCATGTTACTGCCATGAGCTTTCATTCCATAGTTGATATCTCATCTCTTGGGGTTTTCTTGGCAAAACTTTGAGTTCTAATGTTCCATGTTCCAATCTTTCTTTGATACACCCTGATCTCGGGGATTGACAACTTCCTTAGTCTGACAAGCTCTATCAGAGTAGCCTTCCTAGGTCATACAAATCTGGAAATTCTTCAGAGCCTTCAAATTCACATAGTCTTCAGAGTCTTCAACCATTGTAGTTTCCATCATTCAGATGCACGGTAAAATCTTCTTCATCCCGAAGTGGACTTAGTTGTCCGATATCTTGTACTTCTTGGAGTGGTCTCATCAGTCGAATCTTCGAGTGGTCAAAAAGGGGAAAGGGGTATAGTCTCACTAAAAGGGAATGTTTGAATAAGCTCAGAAGAGAAGAGAGGTAAAAGATCCTTTTGAAAAGAATGTTGTAGAGAAAAATCTTTCCTATGGGCTTGCCAGTTTCTAGGGTCACGTCCTACAGTCAACATGTGCTCTGATACCATCTTGTAGCGACCCGGCCCCAATGGATCAAGTCTCTGTGCTTAAGTGTCATCCCTGGATCGGTATGCTGACACACACAATACTCGAGGATTTATAACAGAGGTAAATCACATGTATAAAGTAGCGTAAATACTATTACCTCAATCCAAAATAGCGGAAGCAACAAGGTTGTGGATTCCCATTAACACCAACGACAAAGTTGAGTATAGGAATCGTAACCCTAACGTATCACTTACTTGTCGTAAGATCCTGCAACATGAGACGTTGCAGCCACAAAGGGTCAGTACATTGAATGTACTGGCAAATTCACACCATAGAGCAATGATGAATAAAAGCTATCACTACATGCATATATGGCTGGTGGTGGCTCTATGGTTACTGTTTTTGCGTAAAGCCAATTTTTCCCTACTGCAAAGAAATAAATTTATTTAACTATCATGGTGGTTGTGAAACATTGAGAATGGTTGACACCATCCTCAATCCCAATTAAAAGTACTCATTAACAACCCAACAATATTAATTGCAAGTAACATGATGAGATTCATATGATATCCAAGTACTAGATACTCAAGATGTCCTTAACCGGGGACACAGCTAATCATGATTAGTTTGTACACTCTGTAGAGGTTTGCGCACTTTTCCCCACATGACTCGATCGCCTCCGTTTGGTTTCTCGCACTACATGGTGTTTGAGAAATGGATGACCGAGACATAGTCTTTCAGAAGCGCTCGCACCTTACATAAAGGGTAGACCGTACCAACCTACATCCCCTACATCTGCTAGTCCACCCTGTAAGAGTTCGCACGACTTAGTCAACTATGCTAAAGCCCATAATAGCATGTGGCTGCACACGGAAGTTTCTAGTTTGAATAATCTCATGATCCCTTTGAGCTTGGGTGGCAGTCCGAAGAAAAACAGGCAAGTCCTGATGGAAACCAGGTGCCTCAATCCACCCAAATGTGTGTTTAAGTTGCCACCTTAAATAAACCATTAATCAACAATCTCACATATGTCATGGATACACTCACCCAATCCACGTCTACTAGCATAGCATGGCATAATAAGCAAACGTAGAAGTAACTCCCAGGGGTTTGAAAATAAAACAGGTAATAGGTACTACCTCAACTACTTTCCCAAAACCCACAATTTAATTCAGATCCTAATCATGCAATGTTTGAGGATTGAACTAATGCAATAAAAATTGGGTATGAGAAAAGGTATGATCAAAGTGTGAACTTGCCTGCAATGTTAATGAACATGATTCACACTCAAAAACTCTTGATAGTTCTATTCGTCTCACTCTCTTCAATCTGTCATAAGCAAGTAATAGTAACCACACATAAGCAATCACTCAAAAGCATCGGAAAGAACGAAGAAAACAAATCGTAAACTTCGCAAACAAGCAAATAACTCTTACAACCATTTCTAACAGTACCAAAATTATGTGAATTTGGCCTTATCAGAAAGTTTAGGTCAAGAGCTTCGATATGCAAAAAGAATCAACTAAATCGGAGTTACGAAACTCAAGTTATGATCAAACGAAGTGTGAATACAAATCTAATCTAATTCAAATTTTAAAACTTTCAAAAACATGTTTGAGTTGGATTACTGGATAGAGGAGATCATAACGAAGAAGTGGGCGTTGGTTTCGTTGAATTTGGACAAACGAGTAAAAAGTAATGGTTGTTTGAAAAATAGGGACTAATCTGTAAATAAAATATTCACAAACGGGTCCTTGGCCGAAAACTAAAATAAAAAGAAAATCCTATCAAACGAACGTTCGCTACAGAAGCATAAGCGACGAATTAGTCCACTACAGAGGCTTAACTAATGAACGTCCATAAAATAAATCTAACAAAAAACGATCTAGACCTAACTTAACAGAAAAGTACCAAAATAAAACTGAACTAGGGTTTTACCGGTTGGGCGGTTTTCCGTCGGAAAACCGGCGGCGGAACTCCGGCGGCTTCCCGCGGTGGCGGGCGGCGGCGAGGAACGGGGCGACGGCTCCGGGCGTTGGCGGCGGGAGCGGAGTAGCTGGGGAGGGGCAGCGTGGAGCGGCGAGTGCGGTGGTGGTGTCGACGAGGGTCGACGGAGAGGCGGGCGGCGGCAGCGGAGTTCGGCGGCGGCAGCAGCGGCTGGCGGGTGCGGATCTCACCGGCGGCGGCAGAGGAGAAAAAATGGGGCCTGGGGCTCCGGTATTTAAGGGGGCCAGGGGGGCAAGGTGGCGTGGGCAAGGGGGCACGGAGGCCTGGGCGGACACGGCGACGGCGGCGGCCGGCGTGCTCGGGCGGGACTCCGCCCAGAGTCGGTGGCGATGGCGCGCGGGGCTGGGCCTTGGCCTGGCAGGAGCTGGGCCGGCCCAGTCGGCGAGAGGAGAAGATTTTTGTTTTGTTTTGTTTTTTTAATCATTTTCAGACAACCAAAAAAAAACCAAACAAATAAATATATTATATAGGCATATAATATATCAAAATTTTCAGAAAAAGATTTTCTACAACATGAACATTATTTTATCTTCAAATAAAATACACACAAATTCAAATAAAACAAAGAGTGCTTCTGCTCTAGAAAAATCCAGTAAAATCATTTTCAAAATACCAAAATGAATTCAAATTTATTTCTCTCCAATTTTCTGATGTAGGGAATCATGTTACCCTAATTTTTGTATATTTTATTTTTGGAGAAAAATAATTTGAATAAAACTCAAATAACTCCAAATTGAAAAATAAATTCAAAGGAACTTTGAAATTAATTCTTTGAAACTCCCAACTCATATTTCATATAATTTGAAGAAGTCATTTTATCTTCGCTCATGAAAATCATTGAGTTGCATAAAGTTTCAGAATTGGAAATATTCTCAAATGAAATTCAAATATTTTCAACACCCCTTGTCATTTAAATAAATGGAAGAAGTCATATCATCTTCACTCCAGGGTTTTGTGATGAAAAGAATTTGAATTCACTGAGATCATAAAAGCAAAATGAAAGTTTGGGAAAGTCATTTTATTCCCTCTCATTTAACTTTCAAAAAGTTTCGAATTTCACTCACTTTCAGTCAATCAATCAAACAATCAATCAAAACTATCTATTTAATATAACATTCCAAAATTTAGAATTTTGGGATGTTACACTCGCCTTCCTGTTTGTTGTTGAGGCGGGTGCCCACAATGATGCACTAGCTGGAGCTGGGGTCGGCCGGGTTGAGAGGGATGTTCTTGGTATCCTTGGACGACTTGAACGAAGCCTCATTGGCCGGCTGCTTGGGCATAGCCGGAATATCCGGCTGCTCGCCGGCTAGTGCCAGGATCCGGTCGAGCTGGCGCCTCTCCCTAGAGACGACCAGCGACTCGACTAGCTTGGAGCCAGCTCTGGCACACTCAAGAGACTTCTTGTAGTCACTGGTGACCCACAAGTATAGGGGTCTATCGTAGTACTTTTGATAAGAAGAGTGTCAAACCCAACGAGGAGCAAAAGGAAATGACAAGCGGTTTTTAGCAAGGTATTCTATGCAAGCACTAAAATTATCGGTAATAGATAGTTATGTGATAAGATAATTTGTAACGGGTAACAAATAACAAGTGTAACTAAGGTGCAGGACGGTGGCCCAATCCTTTTTGTAGCAAAGGATATGCCTGGAAAAACTCTTATATAAAGCAAAGTGCTCCCGAGGACACATGGGAATTATTGCTAAGCTAGTTTTCATCATGCTCATATGATTCGCGTTCTTTACTTTGATAATTTTATTTGTGGGTGGACCAGTGATTGGGTGTTGTCCTTACTTTGACAAGCCTCCCACTTATGATTAACCCCTCCCGCAAGCATCCGCAACTATGAAAGAAGAATTAAGATAAATCTAGCCATAGCATGAAACATGTGTATCCAAATCAGCTCCTTACGAAGCAACGCATAAACTAGAGTTTAAGCTTCTATCACTCTAGCAACTCATTATCTACTTATTACTTCCCAATGCCTTCCCCTAGGCCCAATTCATGGTGAAGTATCATGTAGTCGACGTTCACATAACACCACTAGAGGAAAGACAACATACATCTCATCAAAATATCGAACGACTACCAAATTCACATGATTACTTTTAACAAGACTTATCCCATGTCCTCAGGAACAAATGCAACTACTCACAAAGCATATTCATGTTCATAATTAGAGGGGTAATAAATATCATTAAGGATCTGAACATATGATCTTCCACCGGATAAACCAAATAGCCTCAACTACAAGGAGTCATCAACACTACTAGCAACTCACATGTACCAATATGAGGTTTTGAGACAAAGATCAGATACAAGAGATGAACTAGGGTTTGAGAGGAGATGGTGCTGGTGAAGTTGTTGATGGAGATTGACCCCCTCTCGATGAGAGGATCATTGGTGATGACTATGGCTTCATTTTCCCACTCCGGGAGGGAAGTTTCCCCAGCAGAACAGCTCCACCGGAGCCCTAGATTGTGTTTGCCCAGGTTCTGCCTCGAGACGACGGCGCTTCGTCCCGAAAGCATCCTTATGATTTTTTCCACGTCAAAAGACATCATACAATAGAAGATGGGCACCGAAGGCCTTCCAGGGGGGCCACAAGCCCTAGGGGCGTGCCCCAGGCTTGTGGCCACCTGGTGGGTCCCCTCTGGTATTTTCTTCGCCCAATATTTTTCATATATTCCAAAATATTGTCCATAAATTTTTAGGACTTTTGGAGTTGTGCAGAATAGGTCTCTTAGATTTGCCCCCTTTCCAATCCAGAATTCCTGCTGCCAGCATTCTCCCTCTTCATGTAAACCTTGTAAACCTTGTAAAATAAGAGAGAAAAGGCATAAGTGTTGTAACATCATGTGTAATTACAGCCCATAATGCAACAAATATCAATATAAAAGCATGATGCAAAATGGACGTCTCAACTCCCCCAAGCTTAGACCTTGCTTGACCTCAAGCGAAAGCCAAAATTGATAATCATATCCACATGTTTAGAGATAGAGGTGTCAATAGAATAAAATACGGACATGAGAGCATCATGATCATCTTTAGAATAGCAACATATATTGTCTATAATTTCTTATGCTAAAGTAACAATTTGTTCAAAAGGTAAAGTATGAACCAGAAACTTTATTTGATACTAACAAACTATGATCTCAATCATTGAAGCCACTGCAATTTATCATAATACCGGAAAGAGTCAATATAAGAGCTTTTGTATAGAAATTCCACATACTCAACCTTTTAGTCTTTTATAATTGCTAACACTCACGCGATACTTATGGGTTTAAAGCCTCAGTTGGACACAGACAAAGATAGGGGCTTATAGTTCACCATGGCTATCGCCCACGAAGGGTCCACGAAGAAGCAACCTTGTCTATCCCACCATGGCTATCGCACACGAAGGACTTGCCTCACTCGTGTAGATTTTCACGAAGTAGGCGATCTCCTTGCCTTTTACAAACTCCTTGAATCAACTCCACAATCTTGTGAGAGGCTCCCAAGTGACACCTAACCATTCTAGAGGACACCACTCTCCAAAAGGTAATAGATGGTGTGTTGATGATGAACTCCTTGCTCTTGTGCTTCAAATGATAGTCTCCCCAACACTCAACTCTCTCTCACAGATTTGGCTACTGTGGAAAGATGATTTAAATGGAAATCAACTTGGGGAATGCTAGAGATCAAGATTCTTGTGGTTGGATTGGAATGTCTTGGTCTCAACACATGAGTAGGTGGTTCTCTCTCAGAAAATGAGTAGTGGAAGTGTAGGCACGTTCTGATGGCTCTCTCTCGAATGGAGATGGTGGTGGAGGGGTATATATATAGCCTCCACACAAAATCCAATTGTTACACACATTTGACACAACTCGGTCAGACCAAAAATATGAACTCGGTGAGACCAATTAAGTTCGAAATGTGAATGTTAGGAATCTCGGTGGGACCGACATGATCAACTCGGTGGGACCGATGTGCTAGGGCTAGGGCAAAACCTCATCTCAGTGAGACCGATTGCATGAACTCGGTGAGATTGATTTCAGCAAGGATCAAACAGGGAGTTGGTCAAGAAAACTCGGTGGGATTGATTGCACATTTCGGTGAGACCAAAATAATTACAACAGGCAACAGAGAGTTTGCAAGGCCATCTCGGTGAGACCGAGATCCGTATCGGTGAGACCGAATTGTCTAGGGTTTCTAGCAGTGACTATGTCAACTGAACTTGGTGGCGCCGGATAGATAAAATCGGGTGGGCCGAGTTTGACTTTAGATTTTGGACATATGTGTAAATGAGAAAGTGGCTAAGAGTTTTGGAGCAATATCACTACGCACTTTGAGCAAGTAGACCATTAAGATCCACCTCATCCCCTTTTAATAATATTGGCTTCCCTATAGACTTGATGTGATCTTGGATCACTAAAATGAAAATGAAGAGTCTTGAGCTTTTGCCAATCTTTTTCCTTAGCATTTTGAAGGGGTTCCACATCCTCTTGTCCTTGCCATGCCATTGCTGAACTGATCTAAAATATACTAGATAAAGGTATTAGTCCAACAAGATATATGTTGACATTAATTACCAAAATCACCCAGGGAGAACTTGTGCTTTCAGTCTCCCCCTTTTTGGTAATTGATGACAACATACATCAAAGCTTTAGATAAAAAGATACGAAGAGTAACACGTAAACCTTTGGAAAGACATGTAACATGCATAGGCCCCCCCTACATGTGTGTGATACGTCTCCAACGTATCTATAATATTTGATTGTTCCATGCTATTATATTATCTATTTTTGATGTTTAATAGGCATTATATGTTATTTTATATTATTTTTGGGACTAACCAATTAACCGAGAGCCCAGTGGCAGTTTCTGTTTTTTTTTGCCTATTTTAGAGTTTCGCAAAAAAGGAATACCAAACGGAGTCCAAACGGAATGAAACTTTCGCGATGATCTTTCTTGGACCAGAAGGAAACCAGAAGACTTGGATATGAAGTCGGAGACGCAACGAGGTGGCCACGAGGTAGGAGGGCGCGCCCCCTACCTTGTGGGCCCCTCGTGAGTCTCCTAACCTAGCTCCTTCGCCTATATATACTCTTATACCATGAAAACATCCACGGGAGCCACGAAACCACTTTTGCACTGCCACAACCTTCTGTACCCATGAGATCCCATCTAGGGTCCTTTTTCGGCGTCCTGTCAGAGGGGGATTCGATCACAGAGGGCTTCTACATCAACACCATTGCCTCTCTGATGAAGCGTGAGTAGTTTGCCAGAGACCTATGGGTCCATAGCTAGTAGCTAGATGGCTTCTTCTCTCTCTTTGATTCTCAATACCATGTTCTCCTCCATGTTCTTGGAGATCTATTCGATGTAATATTCTTTTGCGGTGTGCTTGCCGAGATTCGATGAATTGTGGATTTATGATCAGATTATCTATGAATATTATTTGGTTCTTCTCTGAATACTTATATGCATGATTTGATATCTTTGCGAGTCTCTTCGAATTACAGATTTAGTTTGGCCTACTAGATTGATCTTTCTTGCAATGGGAGGAGTGCTTAGCTTTGGGTTCAATCTTGTGGTGTCCTTTTCCTAGTGACAGTAGGGCCAGCAAGGCACGTATTGTATTGTTGCAATCGAGGATAAAATATGGGGTTTTCATCATATTGCTTGAGTTAATGCCTCTACACCATGTCATCTTACTTAATGCGCTACTCTGTTCTTTATGAACTTAATACTCTAGATGCAGGCAGGAGTCGGTCGATGTGTGGAGTAATAGTAGTAGATGCAGAATTATTTCGGTCTACTTGACACGGATGTGATGCCTATGTTCATGATCATTGCCTTAGATATCGTCATAACTTTGCGCTTTTCTATGAATTGGTCGACATTAATTTGTTCACCCACCATAATATTTGCTATCTTGAGAGAAGCCACTAGTGAAACCTATGGCCCCTGGGTCTCTTTTCCATCATATAAGTTCTCTTTTACATCATACTAGTTTGCGATCTACTATTTTGCAATCTTTTACTTTACGATCTATAAACCAAAAATACAAAAAATATTTATTTTACCGTTTATCTAGCTCTATCAGATCTCACTTTTGCAAGTAACCGTGAAGGGATTGACAACCCCTTTATCATGTTGGGTGCAAGTTGTTGACTATTTGTGCAGGTATTCGGTGACTTGTGCATTATCTCCTACTGGATTGATACCTTGGTTCTCAAACAGAGGGAAATACTTATGCTACTTTGCTGCATCACCCTTTCCTCTTCAAGGGAAAACCCATCCCAAGCTCAAGAGGTATCAAGAAGGATTTCTAGCGCCGTTGCCGTGGAGATCTACGTCAAGTCAAGCCATACCAAGTACCCATCATAAACTCTTCTCTCTTGCATTACATTATTCGCCATTCGCCTCTCGTTTTCCTCTCCCCCACTTCTAAAACGATTTTCAAAAACCTTTGCCTTTTTCTTCGCCCCTCTTCCGTTCATTTTATTCGCTTGCCTCTTGTGTGCTCGTTTGTTAGATTGGTTTGTTGCCACTATGTCTGAAATTGGGGAGATTATTGCTGAAAAGGATAGAGTAACGATGGGGGGAACTTTGATGCTTTTGATAATACTAATCCTCATGAAGAACCTACTATTTTGCACACTAAAAAGTTCCGCATTGGTAGTGGTAATATTATTGAAAAAGGGGTTATTCAAGATTTCTTTACTTGTGCTGGTGCTTTACCCACTATGGGTGGTTCTATTCTCCATAAAACTAGTAGTCTTACGAACGCTATATCTTTGCTCGTAGTTGAACTTGAAAGACAATTTATTCACATGCATCCTTCCATACAAAGAATCTTTCTAGAGTTTTCTAATATCGATCATTCTTCTGTTAAGCGTGCAGCTACCATCTTTCTAGCACATGAGTTTAGATTTATAATGAAAGAGGCTAATGAAATTTTTGTGCATTACAGGGTGGACGCTGATCGTCCTCCCATAGAAGCAATTCTCTTTAACCAAGAAGACATAATGCATTTACGATCCTTAGATCATGTTGCTTATAATGAAAATTTAAGAAAGAGGGTTCCTACCGATGTTCTAGTTGATAGAATTTCCAAACTTAACGATGATTTTGCTATTTAGAACAACAAGTTGGGTTTCTCTCTTGAACAAAAGCTCATGACTTTTTGCCAAAAGAATGCTTATAATGATGAGTTTGTTGTATAATAAGAAGGGCCAAAGGAGGAACCAATTCCTCCCGAGCTTGATCTTGGGGATTTCTGTCCCGTTAAATTTAGCCCTTTTGATTAATTTTTCTTGCCACAAAGTAAACTTGCTGCTGAATGTAGAGAGTATGAGATGAGTTTTCGAGATTTGCCCTATCATTATTATGGCGATACCTAGATCTATTCGTGTTTTTATGCCTAGCTAAGGGCATTAAACGATATCGCTTGTTGGGAGCAACCCAATTTTATTTTTGTTCTTTGCTTTTTGTTTCTGTTTAGTAATAAATAATCCATCTAGCCTCAGGTTATATGTGGTTTTATGTTTTAATTAGTGTTTGTGCCAAGTGAAACCTTTAGGATAGCTTACGGTGATAGTTGTGTTGATCCTGCTGAAAATCAGAAACTTTTGCACTTAGTAAATTAGTTTAGAAAATTCACAGAAACGTGCTTTTGATCTGATTCTTTTTTCTCTGGATTAGTACACAAATTTCTCAGGGTTTCATAATTTGTATGGAGTTTTGGTGTTACAGAAGTATTTGAGAGTTACAGAGTACTACAGACTGTTCTGTTTTTGACAGATTCTGTTTTTCGCGTGTTGTTTGCTTATTTTGATGAATCTATGGGTAGTATCGGGGGTATGAACCATGTAAAAGTTGGAATACAGTAGATATTACACCAACATAAATAAAGAAGGAGTTTGCGACAGTACCTTAAAGTGGTGATTTATTTTCTTATACTAACGGAGCTCATGAGATTTTCTCTTGAGTTTTGTGTTTTGAAGTTTTTTCAAGTTTTGGGTAAGGATTTGATGGACTATGGAATAAGGAGTGGCAAGAGACTAATCTTGGGGATGCCCAAGGCACCCCAAGGTAATATTAACGGACAACCAAAAGCCTATGCTTGGGCATGCCCCGGAAGGTGTCCCCTCTTTCGTCTTCATCTATCGGTAACTTTACTTGAGGCTATATTTTTATTCACCACATGATATGTGTTTTGCTTGGAGCATCTTGTATGATTTGAGTCTTTGATTTTTAGTTTACTGCAATCATCCTTGCTGTAAACACCTTTTGTGAGAGACACGCATGAATCGTGATTTATTAGAATACTCTATGTGATTCACTTATATCTTTTGAGCTAAGCAATATTGCTCTAGTGCTTCACTTATATCTTTTTAGAGCACAACGGTGGCTTTATTTTATAGAAATTGTTGAACTCTCATGCTTCACTTAAATTATTTTGAGTGTCTTTTAGAACAGCATGGTAATTTGCTTGGGTTATAAAACTAGTCCTAATATGACGGGCATCCAAGAGGGATATAATAAAAAAATCATATGAAGTGCATTGAATACTATGAGAAGTTTGATTCTTTATGATTGTTTTGAGATATGAAGATGGTGATATTAGAGTCACGCTAGTGGAGTAATTCTGAATTTTAGAAATACTTGTGTTCAGGTTTGTGAGTCCCGTAGCATGCACGTATGGTGAACTGTTGTGTGACAAATTTGAAGCATGATATCTCTTTGATTGTCATCCTTTGTTTTGAGCTCGGGATCGTGTGATGGTTAACTCCTACCAACCCTTCCCCTAGGAGCATGCGTGTAGTTCTTGGTTTTGATGACTTGTAGATTTTTGCAATAAGTATGTGAGTCTTTATGACTAATGTTGAGTCCGTGGATTATACACACTCTCACCCTTTCACCACTGCTAGCCTCTCTTGTGCCATGCAACTTTCGCCGGTACCATACACCCACCATATACCTTCTTCAAAACAACGGCCATACCTACCTATTATGGCATTTCCATAGCCATTCTGAGATATATTACCATGCAATTTTCCACCGTTCTATTTATTATGACACGCTTCATCATTGTCATATTGCTTTCATGATCATGTAATTGAAATCGTATTTGTGGCAAATCCACCTTTCATAATTCTTTCATACTTGTCAGTCTTGATTTATTGCACATCCCGGTACACCGACGGAGGCATTCACATAGAGTCATATTTTGTTCTAAGCATTGAGTTGTAATTTTTCGAGTTGTAAGTAAATAGAAGTGTGATGATAATTATTATTAGAGCATTGTCCCATGTGAGGAAGAAAAAGGGGAGGCCAAAGAAACCCAAACAAAAAAGGGAGGCCAAAGAAGCCCAAAAAAATGAGAGAGCAAGAGAGAAGGGGCAATGTTACTATCCTTTTTCCACACTTGTGCTTCAAAATAGCACCATGATCTTCATGATAGAGACTCTCTTATTTTGTCACCTTCATATACTAGTGGGAATTTTTCATTATAGAACTTGGCTTGTATATTCCAATGACGGGCTTCTTCAAATGCCCTAGGTCTTCATGAGCAAGCAAGTTGGATGCACACCCACTTAGTTTCTTTTTTTGAACTTTAATACACTTATAGCTCTAGTGCATCTGTTGCATGGCAATCCCTACTCACTCACATTAATATATATATATATATATATATATATATATATTGATGCACATATCCATAGCCCATTGATACGCCTAGTTGATGTGAGTCTGTCTCCTTATTTTTGTCTTCTCCACAACCACCATTTTATTCCACCTATAGTGTTATGTCCATGGCTCACTCTCATGTATTGCGTGAAAGTTGAAAAAGTTTGAGAATATTAAAGTATGAAACAATTGCTTGGCTAAAAACGGGGTTGTGCATGATTTGAATATTTTGTGTGACGAAGATGGAGCATAGCCAGACTATATGTTTTGTAGGGATAAGCTTTCTTTGGCCATGTTATTTTGAGAAGACATAATTGCTTTGTTAGTATGCTTGAAGTATTACTGTTTTTATGTCAATATTAAACTTTTGTTTTGTAACATCCCAATTTTCAATTTGGATGTTATACATAGATCATCAAATGCATATCATATTTTATTTTGCATTTTTGTTATGATCCTAGAAAGCTTAAGCAACTCAAGGACCCAAGGAGAGAGTTGGAGGTTTCACAAAATTCATATTTGAATTTATTTCAAATTTGAAAAGAGGATAAATTTGATTTTATTATTTTTCTCTCCAATTATTTCAAAAAATAAAAATAAATGAGAGAAGATATTATGACTTCTTCAACAGAAGAGAAATATTGGAGAAGAAATTTTAAAATCCAATTATTTGTATTTTATTTGAATTATAGAAAACGTGCATTTTTGAAAATTGCATTTTAGTCCAGAAAAATGTTCATCCTGTCCTAAACATTAGGTTTGGATGATGAAAATTGTTTCTAGAATTTTTAGAATTTTTTATATTTATTTAGGATTTTTCTCTACGGTGAAAATTAATTTAAAAAAAGTTTCTTGGACCGAACTCGGCCGAAGCTCAGCCGGCCCTTCTGAGCGCCGCCGCCTTCCTGCTCGGGGAGTCCGACCCCGAGCCGCCTCGCGCCGCCGCCAGAGTCCCCTTGGACTCCGGGTCGCCTTGCCCCTCTTCCAAGGCCGCCGCACCCCCTCCCCTTAAATACTGCCCCGCCGCCGCCCTGTCCTCCTCACCCAAGCCGCCGCCACCGCCCGCAGCACCCACCCCCACCACGCCGCCGCCGACTGTTAGCGCCGCCGCCCTGCGTTGCTGCCGCTGCCATCGCCGCACCCGACCGAGCCGCCTAGCATCGCCGCCTGCCGCACACACCGCCGCCGCCTCGCCTCGCCGCCGCCGGACCCCGCCGCCCGCCGTTGACCAGTAAGAACCAGCCGGTTCTTACGGTTTTTTTCGTTTTGTCGTTTAGTTTTTAAATTAGTTTTTTTTAGGTTTAGGTTAGATCGGTTTATTTTTATTAGGTTAGTTTATTTAATGAACGTTTGTTCGTTTAGATCTATTAGTGAACATTTTCGTTTGTTAGTTTCTGTTAATGAACGTTCGCGCGGTAGATTTTTCTTTTTTCTTTTATTTTTGGCCAGGGACCTATCTGCGAATAGTTTTATCGCGATTTAGCCCCTGGTCTTAAAACTAGCGTAACTTTTTGCTCGTTAGTCCAAATTAGATGAAACCAGCGCCAAAATCTTCGTAACGATCTCTTCTTTCCGTTGAACCAACTTGAACATGTTTTTGACACTTTACAATTTGGCTTTAGTTCAGATTAGTAAACTATCTTCTTTCGTTCATATCTCGAGTTTCGTTTCTCCGTTTGAGTTGTTTCTTTTTGCAAATCGTAGCTAATCACCTATGCCTATTGCAAAGATCTAATCCACATAATAATAATGATGTTAGGTTTTGTTTCTATTTAGTTTAGTCGTTTGCTTGTTTCATGTTTGATTTGGATCTTTTCTTGATTTTGCTCGTTGTTTCATTTGAGTGATTGCTTATGTATGCTACTGTTTGTCTATGCTAGATTACCCAGAGTGCAAAGCTTGTTACTACGAATCTCTAGAGTTTTCCGCTCGTCAGCAAGGCATGTTACACTATGATCATACTCTTCTATACCCAGTTTTTATTATGCATTGGTTATGCCCTCAAATATTTGCATGAGTAGGATTGGGAACATGTGGTTTCGTTGTAGTACTTGAGGTAGAAACCTAATACCTTTTTGATCACCCTGGGAATATACGTTATGATTTATTATTGCTTAGCCATGCTCGTAGATGGCGATTGGATCGTGATTCACATGGAACTTATGAGAGTTGTTAATCCTGGATAACATTAAGGTGGCAACTTTAATACACATCTGGGTGGTTTGGTCGGGGCACCTGGGGAACCTAGTGTTGTTCATTAACGGAAATCCCGGGGTATCTGTGTGATTTTTCCTTGGTTCACCACCCAGGCTCAAAGGGATCGTATGATATTTCATGCTTAGAAACTTCTGTGTGTAGCCACAAGCCATTATGGGCTCTGGCATAGTTGAGTAAGTTGTATGAGCTCTCGAAGAGGTGGACTAGGAGATGTAGAGGGAAAGTAGGTATATCAGTCTGCCCGGAGTAGAGAGTTAATGCTTCAGAAATACTATGCCTCGATCATACGATCATGGATGCGGTCAAGTCTTGTGGGGAAAAGTACGCAACCTCTGCAGAGTGTACAAACTAATCATGGTTAGCAGTGTCGCCGGTTATGGATATCTTGAGTATCTGGAATTGGATATTATTGTTGATCTAATCACTCTTTAATTCAATTGAATTGGGTTAATGATGATACTTGTTTAATTGGGATTTTGAGTTGAGGGAACCTTCTCAAATATTGGAACAACCTGGGACTAGTTTAAAAAATCTATTCCTTTGTTTTAGGGAAAAACTAGCTTTATGCAAAATCATAAACTTAGAGCCTCCACCAGCCAAATATTGCATGTAGATATAGTTCTTGCATTCACTGCTTTATAGTGTAACTCGGCCAGCAAATTCAATGTGCTGACCTACACGGCTGCAACGTCTCATGTTGCAGACTACTCAGACAATGAATAAGGTGCGATAGGTCGTTGTCTTCAACTCAGCTATGTCGTTGGAGTTGATGGACTCATTTACCTTCGAAGCTACAGTTATTTAGTTTAGATGGCCTTCAGCCATATATTTTTGTGTAATGATACTCTTTATGAGGACTCGATGTAATAAGTGTGTGATTGAACTCTATTATAATTTCTCAAGTACTATGTGTGTCAGCATTACCGATCCAGGGATGACACTTAAGCACGGATACTTCGGTCCATTTGGATCGTGGTTGCTACAAGATGGTATCACAGCACACGCTGACTGTAGGACGCGACCACTAGAATATGCCGTAGGAATTCTCTTCTTTGCTCATTTCTAATTCTCTTCTATTTCTACTCTATAGATGGCGGACCCCAAGAACAAGTTCACCCAGCCGGATGACGACACCCCTTTCGGACGACACTTGAAGGAAGTCACTATGTACCTGAACATCGGACTACCAAGCTTCATGAGGACTTTTTCTGCAACTATACCGGAAGAGGAGCACTGGAAGATCAAAGTCTGTGTACCTGGGAGGACGTTCGTGCCAACAACGGAGCCTGTTGATTTCTACCTGGATGCACCAAGCTAGAGTTTAGGAAAGAGCATGGCATCCCATATCTACAAGGAGCTGGAAAACACTATTTACCAAATATGTGGTCGCTGAGACAAAGAATGGGAGATGATTCGTACTAGGAAGGATGGATCAATTGCTGCTTACATTCAGGAGATGGGTGATCACATTCGTCGACAAGAGAATCAATTGTGCTTCAAAATGAAGAAGATCAAGAAGCTGATGAAGAAGAAAAATGAGCTAGAAGAGGAACTCAAGTTTACACGCGATGGATATGAGGAAGAAATTGTCGTACTACTGGAGAAGCATGAAGATCTGAAGAGGAAGCTAGGACTACCAGTGGAGAGTCATAAGAGAGAACTAGCAAAGGAGATTCGTTCGGAGGAATACATCATCTTGGGCGACACCGACACAGATAGTGATGCAAATGATGACAGTGATGATGACTATGTTGACGAAGCTGGAGCAGATATCATGGAGTCTTCCTCTGATCAAAATTTCTAGACGACCAACATGTTACTAGTAGTATTCTTCCAAGTAGTTAGCACCGATTGAGTTGTAATCATAGTTTAGATCGTTGTGTGAACCTTGTGTGTTATTGAATGAAGTGAATTGATTGTGTTTGTCTCATGAGCATATGGGTAGTGAATCTCTCTTAGTCCTTATTCTATTCTGTTTTCTCACCCGTTCTAACCCATCAGATGCCTCCGAGATGTGACAATGGATTTGTGTTCCCACCGGAGCTCACTCAGTTGATCCAGCAGAGATGCGGAGAGGGTGCGCTTTGCCACACATCAGCTTGATGGACCCACAACATCTTGGTGGGAGAATTTCACCGCCACTTACCCCATTGATACAGTTACATGGGATCAGTTTCAGCAGGAGCTATGAGCATGAAGAAGAGTGAGTTTTGCAACTTGCGCCAAGGATGTCGTACAATGGGACAATATGTGGATGAGTTTAGCAAGTTAGCAGCCCCGGATGATGTGGCCACGGATGCTGCCAAGCAAGAGAAGTTTCTTGAGGGACTCAATGATGACCTGAGTATGCAGTTGATGGTGGCAACATTCAACAACTACCAGGAGTTGGTAGACAGGGCCCTCATGATAGAAGCCAAGCAACATCAGATTGACAATCGCAAGAGGAAGTATGGACAGGGGAGGCATACTTCCGGAGCTCAGCAGAAGCCCCGCTATTCCCCGTACTCGGGAGGACATACTCACAACCATGAAGGCCATAACCATGGAGGTCATGCGCACAATGGAGGAAGTTCACGCAACCATAGTGGCCCCAAGAATGTCAATGGAAATGGAGGAAGCAGCAGTCAGAACTGTTGCAACACCTCAACACCGGCCAAGAGGGATCTGAGCCACATTACTTGTTTCAAGTGCCAGAAGACCAGACATTATGCCAATGATTGTCCTGAAGCCAATAATGGAAATGGTAATGGGGGTTCTGCCAAGAATCCCAACCCCTTCACCAAAGGTCATGTGAACCACATTAGTGTGGAGGAGATTGAGGATCAACCCGACGCAGTTATCGGTAAGTTTTTGATTAATGCATTTACCGCACTTGTTCTTTTCGGTACTGGTGCGTCACATTCATTCATATCAAGGGGATTTGTGGATAAGTATAAATTTCCAATAGTAGCCCTTAAGTCACCTATATTAGTAAGATCCCTAGGAGCGGAGTATATGTCTAGTAGGGGATGCTCTCAGTTGCCTGTAACCATAGGTAGACATGTTTTCCCCACAGACCTGATTGTTCTGGAGTCACAGGGATTGGATGTGATACTAGGCATGGATTGGCTATCCAAGTTTGAGGGAAACATCGATTGTGCCAGTAAATCAATTCTTCTCACCACCCCGGAAGGAAAGAGGATCAAGTATGTATCCAGGCATGCGCCAAGGAGGACTCAAGTGAATTCCTTATCAGGATTTGTACAGGAGGAAGTACCAGTGGTGAAGTAATATCCTGACGTATTTCCGGAAGAGTTGCCAGGCATGCCACCAGCTCGAGACATTGAGTTTTTGATTGAGCTATTGCCAGGCAATGGACCTATATCCAAGAGATAGTATCGGATGCACGCAAAGGATCTGGAGGAAATTAAGAAGCAGATAAAGGAGTTACTGGGGAAAGGTTACATTCGACCAAGTTCATCACCTTGGGGAGTCCCAGTGATTCTAGTGGAGAAGAAGGATGGATCTTTGAGGATGGTTCTTGTTTATCGTGTGCTGAATGAGGTGACGATCAAAAACAAATACCCTCTTCCAGTGATCAATGATTTGTTTGACCAGTTGCAAGGAGCTAAAGTTTTCTTCAAGATCGATCTTCGATCAGGTTATCACCAGTTGAAGATCTGAGAGCAGGATATACCTAAGACAGCTTTTACCACGAGGTATGGGCTAAGTGAGTATAAAGTTATGTCATTTGGTTTGACTAATGCCTCTTTCCTATTTCATGAGTATGATGAACAAGGTGTTTGTGGAGTTTTTGGATAAATTTGTCGTGGTGTTCATTGATGACATATTGGTCTACTCAAAGAATGAAGAGGAACATATGGAGCATTTGCGTTTGGTTCTTGGGAACCTCAGAGAACATCAGTTGTATGCCAAGTTCAGCAAATGTGAGTTTTGGTTAAAGGAAGTTGGATTTCCTGGACATGTTATATCCGGAGAAGGAATAGCAGTAGACCCTACCAATGTTGCTTCTGTCACTAAATGGTTGGCACCCACCTAAGTGGGAGAGATCAGAAGTTTCTTGGACTCGCAGGTTATTACTGGAGGCTTATTGAGAATTTCTCCAAGATTGCAAAGCCCATGACAGAGTTATTGAAGAAGGACACCAAGTTTAAATGGATTGAGGATTGTGAGGCCAGTTTTCAAGAGTTGAAGAAACGTTTGGTCACAGCCCTAGTGATGATTCTCCCAGACCAACGCAAGGACTTCCAAGTGTATTTCGACACTTCACGTCGAGGACTTGGAGGTGTGCTTATGTAGGAGGGAAGAGTTGTTTCATATGCCTCATGACAGCTTCGACCTCATGAGTTGAATTATGCTACGCATGATGTGGAGTTAGCAGCCATAGTGCATGCGCTCAAGACATGGAGGCTCTTTCTCATCGGAAACCGTTGTGATGTATACACGGATCATAAGAGTTTGAAATACATCTTCATGCAGAAGAAGTTAAACCTCAGGCAAAGGAGATGGTTGGAGCTCATCAAGGATTATGATAAGAGATTGCATTATCTTTCAGGAAAGGTCAACATCGTAGCAGATGCATTCAGCCGCAAGAGTTATGTTAACATGCTCATAACTGGAGGATTACCAAAGGAGTTAGCAGACGACCTTCGAGAGCTATGCTTGGAGATAGTTCTGAGAGGTGATGTTGCAGGATTGGAAATTCAGTCCAGTTTGTTAGGTAAGAACAGGGAAGCCCAGAAGACGGACAAGGAGATTGCTGAGATAAAGGAAAGGATGAGTAAAGGAAAGGCTAAAGGATTTCGTGAGGATGAGCACGACACTTTATGGTTTGAGGATCGTATATATGTGCCTAATGACACTGAGATCAGGAAGTTGATCCTTTAGGAGGCTCATGATTCGCCTTACTCGATTTACCCAGGCAACACCAAGATGCACCTGGATTTGAAGTAAAGTTTCTGGTGGTTAGGAATGAAGAAGGATATTGCCGAGTATGTAGTAGTATGCGATATATGTCAGAGAGTTAAGGCAGAGCTTTAGAAGCCAGCATGATTGCTACAGCCATTGCCGATACCCGAATGGAAGTGGGATAAACTTGGCATGGATTTTATCACTGGATTACCCAGGACTCGTTCTGGCTATGACTCTATCTGGGTTGTAGTTGATTGCCTAACAAAAGTAGCCCATTTCATCCCGGTGAAGGCAAGTTATACGAGTGCTAAGTTGGCAAAGATATACATGACCAGGATCGTATGTCTACATGGAGTTCCGAGGACCATCGTACCAGATAGAGGAACATAGTTTACGTCAAAGTTTTGGAATCAGTTGCATGAAACTTTGGGTACCAGGCTAGAGTTTAGTATAGCCTTTCATCCACAGACAGATGGACAGACCGAGAGAGTCAATCAGATTCTGGAGGACATGTTGAGAGCTTGAGCGCTAGATTATGGATCTAGTTGGGATGACAGTTTACCCTATGCAGAGTTGTCTTATAACAACAATTATCAAGCTAGTTTGAAGATGGCCCCTTTCGAAGCATTATACGGAATGAGGTGCAGGACACCGTTATCGTGGGATGAAGTTGGAGATCGACAATTGTTCGGACCAGACTTAATCAGAGATTCTGAGGAGAAGGTTAAGTTGATTCGAGAGAGACTCAAGGTAGCCCAGTCAAGGCAGAAGTGTTATGCGGATACTAAATGAAAGGAGATAGTCTACAAAGTCGGAGACAGAGCATATATTTGTGTGTCCCCACTTCGAGGATTTAAACGTTTTGGAGTTAAGGGAAAGCTAGCACACCGTTTTGTGGGACCATACAGTGTTTTGGAACGCATGAGAGAAGTTGCGTACAAGTTGGAATTGCCTGAAGGATTGTCAGGAGTTCATGATATGTTTCGTGTTTCCCAACTGAAGAAGTGCCATGCCGAGATGGTCGATATTCCTCTCAGAGATACAGTGCCACTAGAAGCAATTCAGTTGGATAGTGATCTGACCTATGAAGAGAAGCCAGTCAAGATTCTTGAGTTTTCTAGCCGAGTTAATCGCAGAAAGGTTATCAAGTTTTGCAAAGTTCAGTGGAGACACCATGCCGAGGAGGAAGACACCTGGGAGCAAGAAGAAGATCTTCGCAAGGACCACCCGAACCTTTTTGCTGACCAACCCAAATCTTGAGGGCGAGATTCGTCTTAAAGGGGGGTAGGTTTGTAACATCCCAATTTTCAATTTGGATGGTATACATAGATCACCAAATGCATATCATATTTTATTTTGCTTTTCGATTGTGATCCTAGAAATCATAAGGAACTCAAGGACCCAAGGAGAGAGTTGGAGGTTTCACAAAATTCATATTTGAATTTATTTCAAATCTGAAAAGAGGATCGATTTGATAGTATTATTTTTCTCTCCAATTATTTCCAATAACAAAAACAAATGAGAGAAGATAATATGACTTCTTCAACAGAAGAGAAATATTGGAGAAGAAATTTTAAAATCAAATTACTTGTATTTATTAGCTATTTTATTTGAATTAGAGAACGTGCGTTTTTGAAAATTGCATTTTAGTCGAGAAAAATGTTCATCTTGTCCTAAATATTAAGTTTGGACAATGAAAATTCTTTCTGGAATTTCTAGAATTTTTTTATATTTATTTAGGATTTTTCTCTATGGCAAAAATTATTTTAAAAAAAAGTTTCCCGGACCAAACTGGGCCGAAGCCCAGTCGGCCCGTCCCAGAGCCGCCGCCTTCCCGCTCGAGGAGTCCGACCCCGAGCCGCCTCGCGCCGCCTCCAGAGACCCCTTGGACTCCGGGTCGCCTTGCCCCTCCTCCAAGGCTGCCGCACCCCCTAACCTTAAATACCACCCTGCCACCGCCCTCTCATTCTCACCCAAGCCGCCGCCGCTGCCCGCAGCACCCACGGCCGCCGCACCGCCGCCCTGCGCTGCTGCCGCTGCCGCCGCCGCCCCCGACTACGCTGCCTAGCGCCGCCGCCTGCCGCACGCGCCGCTGGCGCCTCACCTCGCCGCCGGATCCCGCCGCTCGCCGTTAACCGGTAAGAACCGGTCGGTTCTTACTGTTTTTTCGAATTTGTCGTTTAGTTTTTAGATCGTTTTTTCGGTTTAGGTTAGATATGTTTATTTTTATTAGGTTATTTATTTAACGAACGTTCGTTCGTTTAGATCTGTTTGTGAATGTTTTCGTTCGTTAGTTTCTATTAACGAACATTCGCGCGGTAGATTTTTCTTTTTTGTTTTATTTTCGGCAAGGGGCCTATCCGCGAATAGTTTTATCACGATTTTACCCCTGATCTTAAAACGAGCGTAACTTTTTGCTCGTTAGTCCAAATTAGATGAAACCAGCGCCTAAATCTTCGTAACAATCTCTTCCTTCCAGTTAACAAACTTGAACATGTTTTTGACACTTTAAAATTTGACTTTAGTTCAGATTAGTAAACGATCTTGTTTCGTTCGTACCTCGAGTTTCGTTTCTCCATTTGAGTTGCTTCTTTTTGCAAATCGTAGCTAATCACCTATGCCTACTGCTAAGATCTAATCCACATGATAACAATGCTGTTAGGTTTTGTTTTCTTTTTAGTTTAGTCATTTGCTTGTTTCGTGTTTGATTTGGATCTTTTCTCGATTTTTCTCGTTGTTTCGTTTGAGTGATTGCTTATGTATGCTATTGTTTGTCTACGCTAGATTATCCGGAGTGTGAAGCTTGTTACTACGAATCTCTAGAGTTTTCCGCTCTTCAGCAAGGCAAGTTACACTTTGATCATACTCTTCTATACCCAGTTTTTACTATGCATTAGTTATGCCCTCAAATATTTGCATGAGTAGGATTGGGAACATGTGGTTTGGTTGTAGTACTTGAGGTTGGAATCTAATACCTTTTGATCACCCCGGGAATATATGTTATGCTTTATTATTTCTTAGCCATGCTCGTAGACGGGGATTGGATCGTGATTCACATGGAAGTTATGAGAGTTGTTAATCTTGGATAACATTAAGGTGGCAACTTTAATACACATCTCGGTGGATTGGTTTGGGCACCTGGGATCCCAGTGTTGTCCATTAAGGGAAATCCCAGGGTATCCGTGTGATTTTCCTTGGTTTGCCACCCAGGCTCAAAGGGATCATATGATATTTCATGCCTAGAAACTTCCGTGTGCAGCCACAAGCCATTATGGACTCTGCCATAGTTGAGTAAGTTGTATGAGCTCTCGAAGAGGTGGACTAGTAGATGTAGATGGAAAGTACGTGTACTGGTCTGCCCGGAGTAGAGAGTTAATGCTTCAGAAGAACTATGTCTCGATCATTCGATCATGGATGCGGTCGAGTCTTGTGGGGAAAAGTGCGCAACCTCTGTAGAGTGTATAAACTAATCATGGTTAGCCGTGTCCCCGGTTATGGACATCCTGAGTATCTAGAATTGGATATTATTGTTGATCTCATCACTCTTAAATTAAATTGAATTGGGTTAATGATGATACTTGTTTAATTGGGATTTTGAGTTGGGGGAACCTTCTCAAATATTGGAACAACCTGGGAGTAGTTTAAATTAATTTATTCCTTTGTTGTAGGGAATAACTAGCTTTATGCAAAATCATAAACTTAGAGCCTCCACCAGCCAAGTATTGCATGTAGATATAGTTCTTGCATTGATTGCTTTACAGTGTAATTCTGCCGGCATATTCAATGTGCTGACCTACACGGCTGCTACGTCTCATGTTGCAAACTACTTAGACAATGAATAAGGTGTGATAGGTCGTTATCTTGCACTCAGCTATGCCGTTGGAGTTGATGGACTCATTTACCTTCAAAGCTTCCGCAGTTATTTATATTAGATGGCCTTCAGCCATATATTTTTGTGTAATCATACTCTTTATGAGGACTCAATGTAATAAGTGTGCGATTGAACTCTGTCATAATTCCTCAAGTACTAAGTGTGTCAGCATTACCGATCCAGGGATGACACTTCAGCACAGAGACTTCGGTCCATTTGGATTGTGGTCCCTACGCGATGGTATCAGAGCACACGCTGACTGTAGGACTCGATGTAATAAGTGTGTGATTGAACTCTGTTATAATTCCTCAAGTACTGTGTGTGTAAGCATTACCGATCCAGGGATGACACTTAAGCACAGAGACTTCGGTCCATTTGGATCATGGTTGCTACAAGATGGTATCACAGCACACGCTGACTATAGGACGTGACCACTAGAATAAGCCACATGAATTCTATGCTTTGCTCATTTCTAATTCTCCTCTATTTCTACTCTATAGATGGCGGACCCCAGGAACAAGTTCACTCAGCCGGATGACGACACCCCTTTCGGACGACACTTGAAGGAAGTCACTATGTACCTGAACATCGGACTACCAAGCTTCGCGGGGACTTTCTCTGCAACTGTACCAGAAGAGGAGCGCTGGAAGATCAAAGTCTGTGTAACCGGGTTGACGTTCGCGCTAACAACGGAGCCTATTGATTTCTACCTGGATGCACCAAGCTGGAGTATAGGAAAGAGCATGGCATCCCATATCACCTTTGGACACATATGTGAGGCGTATCACAAGGAGCTAGAAAACACTATTTACCATATATGTTGCCGCCAAGATGAAGAATGGGAGATCATTCATACCAGGAAGGATGGATCAATTGCTGCTTACATTCAGGAGATGGGTGATCACATTCGCCGACAAGAGAATCAAGTGTGCTTCAACATGAAGAAGATCAAGAAGCTGATGAAGAAGAACAATGAGCTAGAAGAGGAACTCAAGTTTACACGTGATGGATATGAGGAAGAAATTGTCGTACTACTGGAGAAGCATGGAGATCTGAAGTGGAAGCTAGGGCTACCAGTGGAGAGTCATAAGCGAGAACCAGCGAAGGAGATTCGTTTGGAGGACTACGTCATCTTGGAAGACACCACACGGACAGTGATGCAAATGATGACAGTGATGATGACTATGTTGACGAAGCTCGAGCAAATATCATGGAGTCTTCCTCTGATCAAAATTTCTAAACGACCACCATGTTACTAGTAGTATTCTTCCAAGTAGTTAGCACCGATTGAGTTGTAATTGTAGTTTAGATTGTTGTGTGAACCTTGTGTGTTATTGAATGAAGTGAATTGATTGTGTTTGTCTCATGAGCATATGGGTAGTGAATCTCTCTTAGACCTTATTCTATTCTGTTTTTTCACCCCTTCTAACCCATCAGATGCCTCCGAGACGTGATAATTGATTTGTGTTCCCACTGGAGCTCACTTAGTTGATCCAGTAGCAGAATGCCTTGATGAAGATGCTATTTCAGAACCAAAACCAAGGCAACAACAACAACTACAACAACCCACCGCCACAACCCCCTGTTGACAACCTAGCCCGTTTTCTGAGGTTGAATCCGCCGATGTTCTCTAGCAGCACCAATTCGATTGTTGTAGATAATTGGCTCCACAAGATTGGAAGAGAGCTGGCCACTGTACTATGCACCGATGCGGAGAGGGTGCGCTTTGCCGCACATCAACTTGATGGACCCGCAACATCTTTGTGGGAGAATTTCACCGCTACTTACCCCATTGATACAGTTACATGGGATCAGTTTCATCAGGCTTTCCGCATTGCCCATGTTTCAGCAGGAGCTATGAGCATGAAGAAGCGCGAGTTTCACAACTTGCACCAATGAGGTCGTATAGTGGGACAATATGTGGATGAGTTTAGCAAGTTAGCTTGCTATGCCCCGGATGATGTGGCCACAGATGCCGCCAAGCAGGAGAAGTTTCTTGAGGGACTCAATGATGAGTTGAGTATGTAGTTGATTGTGGCAACATTCAACAACTACCAGGGGTTGATAGACAGGGCCCTCGTGATAGAAGGCAAGCAACATCAGATTGACAATCGCAAGAGGAAGTATGGACAGGGGGGGCATACTTCTAGAGCTCAACAGAAACCCCGCTATTCCTCGTACTCAAGAGGACATACTCACAACCATGAAGGCCATAATCATGGAGGTCATGCGCACAATGGAGGAAGTTCGCACAACCACAATGGCCCCCAGAATGGCAATGGGAATGGAGGAAGCAGCAGTCAGAATCGTTCCAACACCTTAACACCAGTCAAGAGGGATCTGTGCCACATTACTTGTTTCATGTGCCAGAAGACCGGACAATATGCCAATGATTGTCCTAAAGCCAATAATGGAAATGGCAATGGGGGTTCTGCCAAGAAGCCCAACTCCTTCAACAAAGGTCATGTGAACCATGTCAGTGTGGAGGAGATTGAGGATCAACCCGACGCAGTTGACGGTAAGTTTTTGATTAATGCATTAACCGCACTTGTTCTTTTCGATACTGGTGCATCGCATTCATTCATATCAAGGGGATTTGTGTATAAGTAAAAATTGCCAATAGTAGCCGTTAAGTCACCTATGTTAGTAAGTTCCCTAGGAGCAGAGTATATGGCTAGTAGGGGATGCTATCAGTTGCTAGTAACCATCAGTAGACATGTTTTCCCCACCGACCTGATTGTTGTGGAGTCATAGGGATTGGATGTGATACTAGGCATGGATTGGCTATCCAAATTTGAGGGAAACAATGATTGCACCAGTAAATCAATTCTTCTCAGCACACCTGAAGGAAAGAGGATCAAGTATGTATCCAGGCATGCACCAAGGAGGACTCAAGTGAATTCCTTATTAGAAGTTATACAGGAGGAAGTACCAGTGGTGAAGGAATATCCCGACGTATTTCCAGAAGAGTTGCCAGGCATGCCACCAGCTCGAGACATTGAGTTTTTGATTGATCTATTGCCAGGCACCGGACCTATATCCAAGAGACCGTATCGGATGCCCGCAAAGGATCTTGAGGAAATTAATAAGCAGATAAAGGAGTTACTGGGGAAAGGTTACATTCAACCAAGTTCATCACCTTGGGGAGCCCCAGTGCTTCTAGTGGAGAAGAAGGATGGATCTTTGAGGATGGTTGTTGATTATCGTGCGCTGAATGAGGTGATGATCAAAAACAAATACCCTCTACCGATGATCAATGATTTGTTTGACCAGTTGCAAGGAGCTAAAGTTTTCTCCAAGATTGATCTTTGACCAGGTTATCACTAGTTGAAGATCCGAGAGCAGGATATACCTAAGACAGCTTTTACCACGAGGTATGGGCTAAATGAGTATACAGTTATGTCATTTGGTTTGACTAATGCCCTGCCTATTTCATAAGTATGATGAACAAGGTGTTCATGGAGTTTTTGGATAAATTTGTCGTGGTGTTCATTGATTACATATTGGTCTACTCGAAGAATGAAGAGGAACATACGGAGCATTTGTGTTTGGTTCTTGAGAAGCTCAGAGAACATCAGTTGTATGCCAAGTTCAGCAAATGTGAGTTTTGGTTAAAGGAAGTTGGATTTCCTGGACATGTTATATCCGGAGAAGGAATAGCAGTAGACCCTACAGAGGTTGTTTCTATCACTAAATTGTTGGCACCCACCTCAGTGCGAGAGGTCAGAAGTTTTTTTGGACTCGCAGGTTATTACCGGAGGTTTATTGAGAATTTCTCCAAGATTGCAAAGCCCATGACAGAGTTATTGAAGAAGCACACCAAGTTTAAATGGACTGAGGATTGTGAGGCCAGTTTTCAAGAGTTGAAGAAATGTTTCGTTACATCCCGAGTGCTGGTTCTCCTAGACCAACGCAAGGATTTCCAAGTGTATTGCGACGTTTCACGTCGAGGACTTGGAGGCGCGCTTATGTGGGAAGGAAGAGTTGTTTCATATGCCGCAGGACATCTTCGACCTCATGAGTTGAATTATGCTACGCATGATTTGGAGTTAGCAGCCGTAGTGCATGCGCTCAAGACAAGGAGGCACTTTCTCGTCGGAAACCATTGTGATGTATACACGGATCATAAGAGTTTGAAATACATCTTCACGCAGAAGGAGTTAAACCTCAGGCAAAGGAGATGGTTGGATCTCATAAAGGATTATGATATGAGATTGCATTATCATCCAGGAAAGGCCAATGTCATAGCAGATGCGTTGAGCCGCAAGAGTTATGTTAACACGCTCATAACCAGAGGATTACCGAAGGAGCTAGCAGACGACCTTCGTGATCTATGCTTGGACATAGTCCCGAGAGGTTATGTTGCAGCATTGGCAATTCGGTCCACTTTGTTGAGTAAAATAAGGGAAGCCTAGAAGATGGACAAGGAGATTGCTGAGGTAAAGGAAAGGATGAGTAAAGGAAAGGCTAAAGTATTTCGTGAGGATGAGCACGACACTTTATGGTTTGAGGATCGTATATATGTGCCTAATGACCCTGAGATCAGGAAGTTGATCCTTTAGGATGCTCATGATTCGCATTACTCGATTCACCCAGGCAACAGCAAGATGCACCTGGATTTGAAGGAAAGTTTCTGGTGGATAGGAATGAAGAAGGATATTGCTGAGTATGTAGTAGTATGCGATATATGTCATAGAGTTAAGGCAGAGCATCAGAAGCCAGCAGTATTGCTACAGCCATTGCCGATACCCGAATGGAAGTGGGATAAACTTGGCATGGATTTTATCACTGGATTACCCAGGACTCGTTCTGGCTATGACTCTATCTGGGTTGTAGTTGATCGCCTGACGAAAGTATCCCATTTCATCCTGGTGAAGACAAGTTATACAAGTGCTAAGTTGGCAAAGATATACATGACCAGGATCGTATGTCTGCATTGAGTTCCGAGGACCATCGTATCAGATAGAGGAACACAGTTTACTTCAAAATTTTGGAATCAGTTGCATGAAACTTTGGGTGCCAGGCTAGAGTTCAATATGGCCTTTCATCCACAGACAGATGGACAGACCAAGAGAGTCAATCAGATTCTAGAGGACATGTTGAGAGGTTGTGTGCTAGAATATGGATCTAGTTGGGATGACAATTTTGCCCTATGCAGAGTTCTCTTATAAAAACAGTTATCAAGCCAGTTTGAAGATGGCCCCTTTCGAAGCTTTGTACGAAAGAAGGTGCAGGACACCGTTATCCTGGGATGAAGTTGGAGATCGACAGTTGTTCGGACCAGACTTAATCAGAGATTCCGAGGACAAGGTTAAGTTGATTCGAGACAGACTCGAGGTAGCCCAGTAAAGGTAGAAGAGTTATGCAGGTACTAAACGCAAGTAGATAGTCTACAAAGTTGGAGACATAACATATCTTTGTGTGTCCCCACTTCGAGGAGTTAAACATTTTGGAGTCAATGGAAAGCTAGCACCATGTTTTGTGGGACCATACAGAGTTTTGGAACGCATGGGAGAAGTTGCGTACAAGTTGCAATTGCCCGAAGGATTGTCAGGAGTTCTTGATGTGTTTCATATTTCCCAGCTGAAGAAGTGCCTCGCCGAGATGGCCGATATTCCTCTGAGAGATACAGTGCCACTGGAAGCAATTCAGTTGGATAGTGATCTGACCTATGAAGAGAAGCCAGTCAAGATTCTCGAGTTTTCTAGCCAAGTTACTCGCAGAAAGGTTATCAAGTTTTGCAAAGTTCAGCGGAGCCACCATGCCGAGGAGGAAGCCACCTGGGAGCGAGAAGAAGATCTTCGCAAGGACCACCCGAACCTTTTTGCTGACCAACCTGAATCTCGAGGGCGAGATTCGTCTTAAGGGGGGTAGGTTTGTAACATCCCAGTTTTCAATTTGGATTTTATACATAGGTCATCAAATGCATATCATATTTCATTTTGCATTTTGGTTGTGATCCTAGAAACCTTAAGCAACTCAAGGAACAAAGGAGAGAGTTGGAGGTTTCACAACATTCATATTTGAATTTATTTCAAATTTGAAAAGAGGATAAATTTGATTTTATTATTTTTCTCTCCAATTATTTCCAATAATAAAAATAAACGAGCGAACATAGTATGACTTCTTCAACAGAAGAGAAATATTGGAGAAGAAACTTTAAAATCAAATTATTTGTATTTTATTTGTTATTTTATTTGAATTAGAAAAACGTGCATTTTTTAAAATTGCATTTTAGTCCAGAAAAATGTTCTTCTTGTCCCAAATATTAGGTTTGGACGACAAAAATTGTTTCTGGAATTTTTAGAAGTTTTTTAATATTTATTTTGGATTTTTCTCAGTGGCAAAAATTTTTAAAAAAAAGTTTCCCGGACCGAACTGGGCCGAAGCCTAGCTGGCCCGTCCGAGCGCCGCCGCCTTCCCGCTCGTGGTCCGACCCCGAGCCGCCTCGCGCCGCCGCCGGAGTCTCCTTGGACTCCGGGTCGCCTTGCCCCTCCTCCAAGGCCGCCGCACCCCCTAACCTTAAATACCGCCCCGCTGCCTTCTCCTCCCCACCCAAGCCGCCGCCGCCACCCACAGCACCCATCGCTGCCACGCTGCCACCGCCTGCTAGCGTCGCCGCTCTGCGCTGCTGCCGCCACCGCCGCCACCCCCGACCGTGCCGCCTAGCACCGCCGCCTGCCGTACGCGCCACCGCTGCCTCACCTCGCCGCCGTAGCCGAGTCGCCGCCGCCAGATCTCGCCGCTCGCCGTTAACCGGTAAGAACCGGCCGGTTCTTACGGTTTTTTTCCGGTTTTGACTTTAGTTTTTAGATCGGTTTTTTTCGGTGTAGCTTGGATCGTTTTTTATTAGGTTAGTTTATTTAACAAGTGTTCGCTCGTTTAGATCTGTTAGTGAACGTTTTTGTTCGTTAGTTTCTGTTAACGAACGTTCACGCGGTAGATTTTTCTTTTTTGTTTCGGCCAGGGACCTATCCGTGAATAGTTTTATCACGATTTAGCCCCTGATCTTAAAACTATCGTAACTTTTTGCTCGTCAGTGCAAATTAGGTGAAACCAGCGCCTAAATATTCGTAACGATCTCTTATTTCCAGTTAACCATCTTGAACATGCTTTTGACACTTTGAAATTTGACTTTAGTTTAGATCAGTAAACGATCTTATTTCGTTCGTATCTGGAGTTTCGTTTCTCCGTTTGAGTTGTTTCTTTTTGCAAATCGTAGCAAATCACCTATGCCTACTGCTAAGATATAATCCACATGATAATAATGCTATTAGGTTTTTTTATGTTTAGTTTAGTCGTTTGCTTGTTTCATGTTTGATTTGGGTCTTTTCTCGATTTTTCTCGTTGTTTCGTTTGAGTTATTGCTTGTGTATGCTACTGTTTGTCTATGCAAGATTACCCAGAGTGCGAAGCTTGTTACTACGAATCTCTAGAGTTTTCCGCTCGTCAGCAAGGCAAGTTACACTTTGATCATACTCTTCTATTACCCAGTTTTTACTATGCATTAGTTATGCGCTCAAATATTTGCATGAGTAGGATTGGGAACATGTGGTGTGGATGTAGTACTTGAGGTAGGAACCTAATACCTTTTGATCACCCCAAGAATATATGTTATGCTTTATTATTGCTTAGCCATGCTCGTAGACGGGGATTGGATCGTGATTCACATGGAAGTTATGAGAGTTGTTAGTCTTGGATAACATTATGGTGGCAACTTTAATACACATCTAGGTGGATTGGTTGGGGCACCTGGGGAACCCAGTGTTGTCCATTAAGGGAAATCTCGGGGTATCCGTGTGATTTTTCCTTGGTTTGCCACCCAGGCTCAAAGGGATCATATGATATTTCAAGCCTAGAAACTTCCGTGTGCAGCCACAAGCCATTATGGGCTCTGGCATAGTTGAGTAAGTTGTATGAGCTCTCGAAGAGGTGGACTAGCAGATGTAGAGGGAAAGTAGGTGTAATGGACTACCCAGAGTAGAGAGTTAATGCTTCAGAAAGATTATGTCTTGATCATCCGATCATGGATGCGGTTGAATCTTGTGGGGAAAAGTGTGCAACCTCTGTAGAGTGTATAAACTAATCATGGTTAGCCGTGTCCCCGGTTATGGACATCTTGAGTATCTGGAATTGGATATTATTGTTGATCTCATCACTCTTTAATTAAATTGAATTGGGTTGATGATGATACTTGTTTAATTGGGATTTTGAGTTGGGGGAACCTTCTCAAATATTTGAACAACCTCGGAGTAGTTTAAATAAATTTATTTGTAGGGAAAAACTAGCTTTATGCAAAATCATAAACTTAGAGCCTCCACCAGCCAAATATTGCATGTAGATATAGTTCTTGCATTGATTGCTTTACAGTGTAACTCTGCCAGCATATTCAATGTGCTGACCTACACGGCTGCAATATCTCATGTTGCAGACTACTCAAACGACGAATAAGGTGCGATAGATCATTGTCTTGCACTCAGCTATGCCGTTGGAGTTGATGGACTCATTTACCTTTGAAGCTTCCGCATTTATTTAGTTTAAATGGCCTTCAGCCATTTATTTTTGTGTAATCATACTCTTTATGAGTTCTCGATGTAATAAGCGTGTGGTTGAACTAATCATGGTTAGCAGTGTCGCCGGTTATGGACATCTTGAGTATCCGGAATTGGATATTATTGTTGATCTAATCACTCTTTAATTCAATTGAATTGGGTTAATGATGATACTTGTTTAATTGGGATTTTGAGTTGAGGGAACCTTCTCAAATATTGGAACAACCTGGGAGTAGTTTAAAAAATCTATTCCTTTGTTTTAGGGAAAAACTAGCTTTATGCAAAATCATAAACTTAGAGCCTCCACCAGCCAAATATTGCATGTAGATATAGTTCTTGCATTTATTGCTTTATAGTGTAACTCGGCCAGCAAATTCAATGTGCTGACCTACACGGCTGCAACGTCTCATGTTGCAGACTACTCAGACGACGAATAAGGTGCGATAGGTCGTTGTCTTGAACTCAGCTATGTCATTGGAGTTGACGGACTCATTTACCTTCGAAGCTACAGTTATTTAGTTTAGATGGCCTTCAGCCATATATTTTTGTGTAATCATACTCTTTATGAGGACTCGATGTAATAAGCGTGTGGTTGAACTCTGTTATAATTCCTCAAGTACTATGTGTGTCAGCATTACCGCTCCAGGGATGACACTTAAGCAAAGAGACTTCGGTCCATTCGGATCATGGTCGCTACATGTTTTCAATCATTCGGATCTGAACATTCATGCCACAATAAAGAAAATTACATGGATAAATATGTTAGGTAGCATTCCACATCAAAAATTCTATTTTTATCATTTACGTACTCGAGGACGAGCAGGAACTAAGCTTGGGGATGCTTGATGCGTCTGCAACATATCTATATTTTTTTATTGTTCCATGCTATTATATTATCTGTTTTGGATGTTTAATAGGCATTTATATGCTATTTTATATTATTTTTGGGACTAACCTATTAACCGAGAGCCAAGTGTCAGTTTCTGTTTTTTTGCCTATTTTAGAGTTCCACTGAAAAGGAATACCAAATGGAGTCCAAATGGAATGAAACTTTCGCGATGATCTTTCTTGGACCAGAAGGAAACCAGAAGACTTGGAGATGAAGTCGGAGATGCAATGAGGCGGCCACGAGGCGGGAGGGCGCGCCGAGGGGGGTAGGGTGCGCTCCCTACCTCGTGGGCCCCTCATGGGTCTCCTGACCTAGCTCCTTCACCTATATATACTCTTATACCCTGAAAACATCCAGGGGAGCCACAAAACCACTTTCCCGCCGCCGCAACCTTCTGTACCCGTGAGATCCCATCTAGGGTCCTTTTTCGGCATCCTGCCGGAGGGGGATTCGATCATGGAGGGCTTCTACATCAACACGATTTCCTCTCCGATAAAGCGTGAGTAGTTTACCACAGACCTGCGGGTCCATAGCTAGTAGCTAGATGATTTCTTATCTCTCTTTGATTCTCAATACCATGTTCTTTTTGACCGTAAACAGTAGGGGAACCCCCTACTGTGAAAGAATTAAATTAATGATGGTGTAAAGTTACATGGATAATTTACATCTCCGTTTTTCCTTTGGGAAAAGGCTAAGAGGCTACTCTAGTGAAGTGATGACAAGAGAAGAGGGATGAGGTTTTTGTGCTTCTCCTTGACCCTATAGGTTAGGAGAGGAAAATTAGACTTGAATCTATTAATCCAAGCTAAACGGGATGGAGCAATTCCCCTAAAGTGTTTATTGTTGCGTTCTTTCCATATACTCCACGCCGCCAAGAGGAAAACTTCCATGAAAAGTGGCCTCCCCCAAGCTTCTTTAGCCATTGAAACCTTGGTTAAGCGTGTCCCCCTTATTGCCATCCAATTCCAAGTGTGGCCCAACACTGTGTGCTGATAGTACATTCAAAGAACAAATGTTCCAAAGTTTCTTCTATGGGTTGTCCATAGAGAATGCAATCATGATTATTCCCGATGTTATAGTGGCGCCGTTTGAGCATATTCCTTGTGTTTAAGCGGTCCGATAGTAGTAGCCAACCAAAGACTTTAATCTTCATGGTTGATTTGGATTTCCAAATCCAATGAAAATCTCGATGCCCTTGGATATCTCGAAAGCAGAAAGCATAGTATTTATGAGTGGTATATTCTTTGTCTCCTCGGGTATATGTCCAGATATCATTGTATGGTGCAGCATTCGTCAATACAACTTCCCTGGTGTCCATTTGAATTTGCCTTACTTCATCATATGCTTGTGGAGATAGAGGAAGATCAAACGCTTCATGCACTAACGTGATGGCCAGGAAATCTCTAACCGAGACATCTTCCTCAGTGGCATACAAAAAAGCACGTGGGTATGAATCTGCTAGAATGTCACCACACTAGTCATCTTTCCAAAAGAGGACCGTGCTACCAGTCACTACTTGGACCTTAGTGATCCCATGAAAGATAGGCATGAGTTTGGTTACGTCCCTCCACCAGAACGAGCCGCAAGAGTTTGATGCATGTGGGATCTGGCCTTCATAATATGTGTCCTTAATAAGCTGAACCCAGGGTACGTCCCAATTGTTGTAAAACTTATGAAGAAATTTGAGAAGAAGTGCATCCCCTTGAATTTGAAGATCAATGACTCCCAAACCTCCACTTGCTTTGGGCTTGCGCATCATATGCCAAGATGCCAAGGAATTACATTTGTCGCCCTGATCCGTTTTTTTGGTCCATAGGAACTTTCGACGGATCTTGTCGAGCAATTCAATGATTTTGGTTGGTAAATGCAGAGTGCATAGGGCAAAGATGACCAGGGAGGTAATCACTGAGTTGAGAAGAGAGAGCTTTCCACCGTAGGAGATCATATTAAGGGTAGCAGATGGCCTTCTTTCAACCATGCAAACTAGGGGCATAAGATGTTGAACGGTGGGTCGTGTTGTTCCCAGTGGAAGCCCCAGGTATGTAAACGGCATTTTTCCAATGACACATCCAAAAATGCGCGCCAACTGATCAGAACATTCCGTAGCACAGTTGATAGGAATGATGGTTGACTTATGGAAGTTGATTTTCAGTCCAATGGAGGTGGCGAAATCAGTTAAGATGTTTTTCAGAATCAAAGCTTGATGCAGGCAGGCTGGGAGCACAAGTATGATGTCGTGCGTATTGTATGACTGGATAATCTTTTTGGTTGCGTGCGGGAAAAGGAAGTTGAATCTCATTGCACGCAAAAGCATCATTAATGGCCGCTTGGAGGAGGTCTGCTGCGAGGACAAAAATAAGAGGGGATAGCGGATCACCTTGTATTACCCTGCATTTACAATGAAATTGTCATCCCGGGGTGCCATTAAGGAGGACAGAAGATTTTCCCGAGGAGAAAATGCATCTTATCCAGTTCAACCATTTGTCATTGAAGCCCATACTTGCCATAATTTCAATCATTGCTTCATGTTCGATGGTATCAAACGCCTTGGCAAAGTCTAACTTTAGAAGAATGATTTCCTTTTTTGAAGATTGACATGGATAAATATATTCGTACACCCAAGCGAGGCAATCTTGAATGGATCTCCCCTTGAGAAAACCGTACTGGTTGCGATGTATTATCTTTAAGATAACCTTTTGCAGGCGGTTTGCCAAGATTTTTGTGACAACTTTCAGATAGCAGTTAAGCAAAGTGATCAGTCAAAAGTCATTAACTGAGGCTGGAGAATTAATCTTAGGGATTAGAGTAATGAATCCATCATTAATACTCTCTTGGTTAAGACCTCCCTCATGGAATTGATTGCAAAGTCGATAAAAGTCCCCTTTGATGATGGGCCAACAACGTTTCAAGAAAACTCCGGTGAAACCATCCGGACCAGGTGCTCGATCCGCTGGCATTTCCATAATGACCCGATCAATCTCATCATGTGTGAATGGTAGGGTAAGTTGATCATGCCCCTAAAATTTCTTAATGATACGGGACAGGTCAAATTTCATATTATGCAGTTTGGTTGTGCCCATTCTTTCTTTGAAGGTTTCAAAAATAACTGATTCTTTCCCTGTATGGTCATCAACAGTGTCCCCATTAGCTGTGGTGAGAGACGTAATATTATTCCTTCTGTATCTCTCAGAGGCTAGGTCTTGAATTTTTTTTGAATTCTCGTCCCCAAATTTGACCCATCTCAGTGTGCAACGTTTCTTCCAGTAGAGCTGCTGGTATTTAAGGAGTCTCAATATGTGAGTTTTTAGTGTTTTTCTAAAGTTGCCTTCTGTAATTGATAAAATTCTTTTGTTTTCCAGTTCATCAAGTTCATTAAGGGCTTTGTTAGAGTTTGCAATGGCCACTGAAAGTTTGGATATCCCTTTACTCCAATGCTTGAGATCACGTCGTAGGTTTTTGAGCTTGCGACAGAAGACAGTAGCATAGTTTGTTGATTTGACCTACTTAGCCCACAATTTTGCTACAGTCTCCATGAACCCAGGATGATGAATCCAGTATGTTTCAAATCTGAAAAGCTTATATCTAGGGACAGTCATTTCAATAGTGACAACACAAGGAGTATGGTCCGAAACAGGTTTCCCCAAGGGTTTTACCATGGTTTTGGGATATGTGGTAGTCCAGTTATTGCTGGTGAAGAACCAATCTAGCTGTTTGAGTAGTGGATCTACCTGCATATTGCTCCAGGTGAAAGAACGTCCGTTAATTGGCAATTCAATGAGACTCTGTGTTGTTATGAAATCATTAAATGTTACCATATCATTAACATTACCCCCAGGTTTCTTACGATTATCAGGTGCATGGATGAAGTTAATATTCTTTTGTGGTGTGTTTGCGGAGATCCGATGAATTGTGGATTTATGATCAAATTACCTATGAATATCATTTGGTTCTTCTTTGAATTCTTATATGCATGATTTGATATCTTTGCAAGTCTCTTTGAATTATCGGTTTAGTTTGGCCTACTAGATTGATCTTTCTTGCAATGGGAGAAGTGCTTAGCTTTGGGTTCAATCTTGCGATGTCCTTTCCTAGTGATAGTAGGGGCAGCAAGGCACGTATTGTATTGTTGCTATCAAGGATAAAAGATGGGGGTTTCATCATATTACTTAAGTTAATTCCTCTACATCATGTCATCTTACTTAATGTGTTACTCTGTTCTTTATGAACTTAATACTCTAGATGCAGGCAGGAGTCGGTCGATCTGTGGAGTAATAGTAGTAGATGCAGAATCGTTTCGGTCTACTTGACACGGACGTGATAACTATGTTCATGATCATTGCCTTAGATATCGTCATAACTTTGCGCTTTTCTATCAATTCCTCGACAGTAAATTGTTCACCCACCATAATATTTGCTATCTTGAGAGAAGCCACTAGTGAAACCTATGGCCCCCGGGTCTCTTTTCCATCATATAAGTTCTCTTTTACATCATTCTAGCTTCTGATCTACTATTTTGCAACCTTTTACTTTCCGATCTATAAACCAAAAATACCAAAAATATTTATTTTACCGTTTATCTATCTCTAGCAGATCTCACTTTTGCAAGTAACCATGAAGGGATTGACAACCCCTTTATCGCGTGGGTGCAAGTTGTTGGTTTTTTGTGCAGGTATTCGGTGACTTGTGCGTTGTCTCCTACTAGATTGATACCTTGGTTCTCAAACCGAGGGAAATACTTACGCTACTTTGCTGCATCACCCTTTCCTATTCAAGGTAAAACCCAACGCAAGATCAAGAGTAGCAGTATGCAATCATGTAAAGATAGAATATAAGAACATGTGAATGCATAAGCATGTCAGAGCAAGCAATGAGTTACATGTATCTTGGCTATATCCATCAGAGCTAATGATGTAGATACGATAAATGTACCTTCATGTTCATGAATCCTTCTTGCAAAATAATATGTACATTAGCAAGGGATCATCATTTACATGTGTGTGATGCATATATTTACCTTGTGGTCTTGAGCTGGCTTTGGAAGAGATGATCTTGGGAAAACATGGTTAGATAACACAAGAGCATTCTAACTAAAGCAATTTCAGGAAACCACAAGAGTACCAAGACTGGGATGACATGTAATGGGTGAGTACTTAGTACTTCATTTGGATATAGTCATGTCCCCAAAGATTAAAGATAAGCAGTGAGTTCCAAAGATTTTCTTCCCTAGATATGGACTCTATCTCCCCCTGAATCTGATATTGGATAATGGGAGAAGGTAGGGTAAGAGAAAATTAGAGCAAGAAAAAATAGAGCATGAAACAAACAACCATATATTAATATGTCTTTCAGCTCTTGAAGACATGTGACTTCTCTCCTCTTTTGTTAACAAGCATTTGGAGAAGCTAAGATGTGCTCTCTCTCTCTCCCATGTGATAAGCTTTGATGTGCTCTCTCTCCCCCTTTGACATCAATTTCCAAGAAGGGAACTTCTAGAGCATGAGTCAAACAGGTTTGGTCCTTGAGACACACTACAAAGCAGCATGTAGTTTAAGATGCAGATAGAGGATAAGAATCATTGAGTGGAGCTAGAGAAGCAATGAAAATATGCAATGGCAAAATGTTTTCTAAGTAGTGAAAGCGGTAACGCCAATTTGTTTTCATCTGTGACACCGAGTGGGCAGTGTCATAGATGATGCATATTGGTCAGACCAGGTTAGTCCGCGTCGGTTGTACCGATGAAGAGTCTTCAAGATATTTTTGATGTTTGGTCTAGCCGATAGGCATGAATCGGTGAGGCGGAGTTCAATGGAGAGGAAATTTTTTGTCAACTCAGCTGACTTAATAAATTTAATCTCACAAGGATTTGCAATGAATTAAATGCTGAAAATACAAATAAAATACACAATGGAAAATAATCTAGATGAAGTTTTTTTGAATGGGGAAATAAGATAGAAAGAAACATATGCAAAAACACAAATTAAGTGAACAAAGAAACACTAGAGAACTTCATCTAGAAGGGGTCGGCGACAAGGTCACCTATGTTAGAGTATATTGACTGAGGAGTCAAGTGATAACACTTGATCGTAGGTCATACTCACCGTTTAAGCTCAAAATGGGATTACTATTTTTCGTTTAAGCATTTTGATGTATCCACATCTCATTGAGTTGCTTTGACTCATGTCTTGGGTCAAAGCTTCTGTAAGATGGAATAACATACCTTGGGTTGTGTTGATCTTGATCATGTAGTCGAACTTGTTATTGGATGCTCAAGGTTGATGTAGTCCATCAAGTATTTGGAGCTCCACTTGTAGTTTGATTTCATCTTCCTACATGGGTTAGTCTTGTAAGGAAGAGCACTTGTGTATCCAAAATTCCAATCATGAAACTTGATACCAAATGAAATTTGACATATAGAAATTGTAAAAAGGATATGTTGAGTGGATTCATGCTTCCTTGTATTCAACAACCATATAGTAGGAACTTGGTGATGTAGAGATTGCTAAAAATGTGAGTGGCTTGCAGTCTCATGGATTTGAATTCATCCAAGTACCTACAAGGGTTAGATAACATGCAAGGGTACACATATAGATCCAAGACATATGATCATCATCATAAGAGAACTATTAAGGATTAGTCATAGAAAGCTCATTCCTTGCATGTATCCAAATGGAGTTTCTACTCCAAGTTTGAGGCATCAATGATGTTCAATTCACCTCTGAAATGGCAAAATACTTTCTCATCAAGCGGTTTGGTGAATATATCCGCCAATTGCTTATCGGTACAAACATGCTTAAGATTGATGTCTCCTTTAGCAACATGATCTCGAATGAAATCATGACGAACTTCAATATGCTTAGTTCGAGAATGTTCCATGGGATTGTGAGCAATATTAATAGCACTTTCATTATCACAAAGCAATGGAACATGTTTCACATATATCCCATAATCCTTAAGGGTTTGGGTCATCCAAAGTAATTGAGCACAACATGATCGGGCGGCAATGTATTCCGCTTCGGCGGTGGATAAGGATACCGAGTTTTGTTTCTTGGAGGACCAAGACACAAGAGATCTACCAAGAAATTGACAAGTACCCGAAGTGGAGTTGCTATCAACTTTGTCACCGGCATAGTCCGAATCTGAGTAGCAAACAAGATCAAAAGAAGACCTCTTAGGATAGCAAATGCCAAAATTTGGTATATGAATTAAGTATCTCACTATCCTTTTCACAGCCTAAAGATGACATTCTTTAGGGTCCGCTTGATATCGTGCACAAATGCACACACTTAGCATAATATCAGGACAGGAGGCACATAGATCTAACAATGAACCAATCATAGAGCGGTAAACCTTTTGGTCAACCGGTTTGGCATCCTTAGTCAAGTCAAGATGTCTACTAGTAGGCATGGGTGCTTTCATACCTTTGCGTTCTTGCATGTTGAACTTCTTGAATAAGTCCTTGGTATAGTTTGTTTGGGAAATAAAGGTACCCTCCTTAGTTTGCTTGATTTGTAAACCAAGAAAGAATTTGAGTTCACTCATCATAGACATCTCAAACTTCTCCGACATTAGCCTTCCAAATTTTTCACTAAAATGAGGGTTATCGAACCAAATATGATATCATCCACATAAATTTGGCACACAAATAATTCACCATTAACCATTTTAGTAAAAAGTGTAGAATCAATCTTCCCAATTTCAAAGCCTTTTTCAATAATAAACTTGGTCAAGCATTTATACCATGCTCTAGGAGCTTGTTTAATACCATAAAGAGCTTTCTGAAGTTTGTAAACATGATCACATATTTCTTAGGATTAACAAATCTGGGAGGTTGTTTAACATAGACTTCCTCCTCAATTTCACCATTTAGAAAAGCACTTTTTATGTCCATTTGGAGCACTTTTTATGTCCATTTGGTACAAAGTGATATCATGATGATTGGCATAAGCAAGTAAGATGCTTATGGACTCAAGTCTAGCAACGGGGACATATGTCTCACCATAGTCCATACGTTCGACTTGAGTGTAGCCTTGGGCGATGAGACGGACCTTGTTGCATACAACTTGTCCATCCTCATCTTTCCTATTCCGAAATACCCATTTGGTTCCAATGAAATTGTGGTTATCGTCCGGATTTTCAACCAATGTCCACACTTGATTCCTCTTAAAGTTGTGTAGCTCTTCATGCATAGCGTTCACCCAATCCGGATCATCAAGAGCTTCTTCAACCTTCATAGGTTCAATACTAGAAATGAATGAGTAATGTTCACAAAAGTTAACCAAACGAGTTTTATAGCGAGTAATTCTCCTAGTTTGAATATCATAAAAGATTTGTTCGACGGGATGATCTCTTGAGACTCTTGCTCGAACTCGTGAGAGCTTTTGTTTGGGTCGGGGTGGAATATCCTCTTAATTGTCTTTTTCTTCTTCTTGTTCTTCTTCTTGTCCTTCTTCATTGTTGTTTGCTTTGTTTTTCTCTTGTGGAGGTGGAGAAGGAGATTGATGGGGTTCATCTTGTTGTACTTCCTCGTTTCCTTCATCTTGACGTGTTCCACTTGTGGATGCCTCCAAGTCAACTTGTGGTTCACCTTGGTGTGAAGTTGAGGCTTCCACTTGAACGGGCGAGTACTCTTGTTCACCTCCACTGGGTGAATCTTGCCAATAGACAAGCCTTGAATTGCTTCCGAGGGATCTTTATCTCCTACATCAATTGGCAATTTCTCTACTTGCGAGCTGTTAGATTCATCAAACTTGACATCTACCGCCTCTTCAACCTTTCGGGTGAAATTGTTGTAGACATGGTAAGTGTGAGAGTTTGAGCCATAACTGAGTAGGAAACCTTCATGATATTTAGGGGCAAATTTCGAACGATGATGCCTATCAACAATGTAACACTTTGAGCCAAATACTCGAAAGTATCCAACTTGGGGTTTGTTACCGGTGAGAAGCTCATATGTCGTCCTGCCAAGAAGCTTGTGAAGATATACTCGATTTGTTGCATGACAAGCTGTCTCAACCGCTTCCGCCCAAAAGTGTCTTGGCATCTTGTATTCGTCAAGCATTGTTCTCACCATCTCAAAAAGTGTACGGTTCTTCCTCTCAACAAATCCATTTTGTTGAGGTGTGTACGTAGACAAGAACTCATGTGAAATCCCTTGTTTGTCAAGAAAGGTATCCACATTGGCGTTCTTGAACTCCATTCCATTGTCGCTCTGAACCTTCTTAATCTTCACTTCAAATTGATATTGGGCCTTCCTCGCGAAGTTCTTGAAGATCTTTTGGACCTGCGATTTACGATCGAGAAAGAACACCCACGTAAATCTTGAAAAATCATCAACGATGACCAAACCGAACGAGTTACCCCCGAGAATCTTGTAAGAATTGGGGCCAAAAAGATCCATGTGAAGTAGCTCGAGTGGTCATCTCATGGTCATGATGTTCTTCACGAGATGACTTCCACCAACTTGTTTTCCTGCTTGACAAGCACTGCAAAGTCTATCCTTGTCAAATATGACATCTAACACCAAGGATACACTAAAAAAATACACTTCCATGATGATACGTGTTTGTCACAGTAGGTCACATTTTCTATCATGCATGTACATCCATAACGATTTTATGACAGAATCAAGATAGTCATACATGTGCTATCATAGAAGTGTTCCATGACATTACCAAAATTATCATCACGGAAGTGTCCACTTCCATGATGATAAATTGCGTGCCACGGAAGTGCTTTCGTCAAGGGTGACCGACACATGGCATCCACCGTAATGGAACACTGTTAAGCTATCGGGTCCGGTTTTGGATCCGATAACCCGTTAACAGCCCCGACCAATGGGGATTTTCCACGTGTAAAATCATCATTGGCTGGAGGAAACACGTGTTGGCTCACCGTTGGGGCAGATGTCATCCACTCATTGGACACAAGGCGCCTATGATACGTCGACCGTGGCACGGCCCAACAGAGGCCCATTCCTATGAAAAGGCCGACCCATTTGACTTGGTCAAAAGGTGGCGGGCCGGCCCATGAAAAGCCTTTTAACGGCCTGTTCGCATATAGCCCATTTACATCCCACTAAGCCAGGACCTGTTACGGCCTATCCGAATTAGGCCCATTAGCGTCATCTGGGCCGTCCAATATGATTCCAGCCCGTTTTAACTTCCGGTCCATGTATGGCCCATGATGTCTTTCGGTCCATATGAGGCCCTTTGTAACTCTTGGCCCATTAACGGCCCATGGTGAAACTGGCCCGTAATGAACAATGTATCACTTTATACCCATTAACGGCCCATTAATCCATTGGGCCGTTTCCAGCCCATGTTATCTTTCGGCCTTCTCAAGGCCCATTTATTCTTGGACTCATTTCCAGCATTTGGTTACTTACGGCCCGTTAGTATCATTTTCTGCTTGTGGGCCAAATTCAGCCTGTGGTTACAATCGGCCCGTTTGTGACCCATTAATATGTTGGGCCATTTTCATGTAAAAAACCCGTTGGGCTGTTTTCATAGAGTTATCAAATACGGCCTATTAACGGCCCGTTATGGTCCATGAATAGTATGACGCATGATTGGCGAAATGATTATACACCCTGTAGAAGGCCCATGGATCGTACTGCCGTAAAAGACCAATGGATCCTATGGCCCATAGAAGGCCCATGGATCCTACGGCCTATAGAAGGCACATTGATCCTACGGCCCGTATAGAAGACCAATGGATCCTACGGCCCGTAGAAGGCCCATGGATCATACGGCCCGCAGGAGGCCCATGGTTACAATAGTCCGTGTGTTGCCATGATTATTGTGGCCTAGTTACCAAAAATCGGTTATTGTGGCCACTAGAAAAACATGGAAAAAGAACTGCAGTGACTATAAGCAAACAACTAAACAAGACAATAAGGAAATAAATAAGCAAGCAACTAACATAGCCTATTACCGCTATTACACATATTATATCCACTGGGCATCAAAGTTCGCCACCAGTGCAAATAAATGTGGCAGCAAAACCAGAGCATAACTGAAACAACTTCAGAATAGCTCAAAAAATGTTATCCTAGGTATCCACCATGCTGGCAATAAGCTTAGCAAGCTTATTAGCTTTGTCCTGTTTGGCGCTAAAATCCTCCAACGCTTGTTGTTGCACCAGAAAGTATGCATTTGAATGCTCCAAGGACTTCTGCAGTCCTTCCACTTCTTATCGCAGCACAGCTGATCGATGTCTTTCAGCTTGTAGTTGAGACTCAAGAAACCAAACTGATTCAGACAGTGAGTTTGAATAGCTTGTGCAAGCGGTAGTGGCCCGTAACTCAAACACTAAACCAAAACAGGACTTTGGGGTTGTCTCACTGTCTTCAAGATAGTCTTCCTTAGCTGTTTTGTCAGCTTTGTTGGAGACCACAAGGATGTCTCACTATCCTGAACCTTATCTGCATTACTTCCTTTACCATTGCTTAATAAGGCACTCTTCCCCAATATTCTGTCAACACTCTAAAAGAAGAAACAAGCAGACACATAACAGGTTTAGCATGTACTAGTATATGAAACTCATTTTGGTGAACCAGTTCATCAGTAAGGTGGACATGATTAAACTACCAAGTGTTCTATTGCCAAGTACTAGTACATAATAAAAGCATCAAACAAACATACATCTATGTCCTATGGTTACTGCATTGTCTTGCCAAATCAAAATAGAGACACGATTCAAATCATATTAGTTCAAGACAAAGCAGCAGTGAAAGAGTACAAAGCGTGGGAAACTACACGGCACAACAAGATTTCAGATGGGTAGCAAGGGTCTACATGTACAACAACACTATTGGCTCTGTTGTGATGCTAGTAATGTGCAGGATATGAGAAGTCAACTGTATACACAGTTGAAATTGAAATCAACAAAGCTATTGATAAGAGCAAACCTGTTAAAGAAACATGCGTGAACATACCTACTATGCCATTGGAGTTTCGATGGGATCCTTCAATTTAAAAATAAGTTTGTATGAGTAAATACAGTGCTACAAGAGCAAAGTAGTATGCACGATAGAAATCATAGTTAAAAAAAGGCGCGCCTAAGCGAGCGCTTAAGCGCGCCTAGGCTCTAGGCATTGGCAAAACACATTGCGCATAACTACGCTTAATCTGTGCATAACTACGCATAAGCATGCGCTTTGGTCAGTAAAGCGCAAGGCGGTGGCAAAACGCACAATTAACGCGTAGCGCTTTTTTGAACTATGATAGCCATGGAATCTTAAATTAGAACAATTGTTCTTCATGTTTAGGCACTTGTTCTATATGAGCAGAGTACAGTAAGATGCAAGAATATAGTACTTAAAATAGAAAATGAGCTCATAGACCTTACCACATTCTTGGTTCGGGACCAGTACAGAACAAGGTGTTCCCACTCATCGTCCAGTAAATGTGTCTCAGGAGAATGTAAGGGAATTTGATGAGTTTCTTTGCCGGTGAAGTATGTTTTCTTCAGGTAATTCTGATACCGCCACCAAGCATTCTTGAAGATAACAGAGGTATTAGCACATGTTACCTCATCCTGAGTTTCCAAATCGGTCCTTCTCTATAGAGAAAAATGGGAAAATTTGATGTATTATAACCATCCTGGAGGTAGGATGTATGGGACAAAGCAAAGTAATTGCCATGAATAACATTAATTACACATAACTCCTGGAGAAACACCTGCAACTGGGATTTTCCTTCATCTTTAGTATAATATTTCCAAGATGGGAAGATACGCACATAGGATTTAATAACATCAAATGCGATAGATGCTAAGCTACGACTAGCTGGTTGTGCTTCCTCCATAGGAATAGGCATACTAACTGGTGGAGTTGGGGTTCGCCGTGGTAGTACCGCCCAAAGTAGCGTCGGTCCTGCCGCATGCTCCTGCCTCCCATGGTCGGCTGTGCTGCCGCGGTGGCCTCACCACCCCCTACTATTCCCACCGCTGGCCAGACCCTGCGGCGAGCACAGCCTCACGCCGCAGTGAACCAGTGAACCCTCATACTCCTCTCCGCACGGGCTTCCACTGCCGCGTATTCCCCCAGCTCCGCATCGTCCCCTTCCTAGGCCTTGCCGTCGTCCACCGCCCTGGTGCTCTCGGCGCAGCGTGGTCAACATGGTCAAGGAATGACTCCCATCGGAAGAGTACTGTACATAGAGAGGCTAGCAGTTGGGTCCACGGCGACCGCAAGGAAGTGCCTCCTTATTACGCGCAAAATAATTATTCCTCCACCTGACTGCAGGGACCCACCGGACGGGCCACTGTATTTCATGAAAAAACATTTTCCCCCTGACTGCTGGGACCCACCAGCTACATCTTCGCACTCATGGAAGTGTGTCCATATTACGGGCAAAAAATATGATTCGCCCCCCTGACCGCTGGGACCCACTAGCTACATCTTCGCACGCAAGGAAGTGCCTGACAGTCGGAACCCACCTAGTCGAAGTGTACATAGCATTGTCATTCTTGTCGCGAACGTGTACGTACATACTGGTCGATGTAGAGGTGCACAAGTGTCGTAGTATAGGCGCGCACATAGCATGTACACATACATACAGTGGCCAGGGTGCAAGAAGGTAAATACGGCCACATACGTACATATGGGCGGGGTCTCAAATGCCTACTCACGCATACGTACGGCCAGGGCTCGTGTACATCGATGGGTCGGAACGGAGAAACTATGTCGTCGTCCTGTTCATGGGGAGGCAACGGAATGCATCATGTTCATCGGGAGGCAACGAAATGAGTGGGAGCCAACCGGCTTGGACAGAATAGCCGATGGAAACGAGGCCTCGCGTACCGCAGAATGGAGGAAACGACCTTGTGTTTGACCGGCCACAGTCGAAACGGGATCCTGTTCATCGGGAGGGGTCTGGCGTACCGCAAAACAGAGGAAACGGACTTCTGTTGGACTTCCTACGGTCGAAACGGGGTCTTGTTGATCGGGAGGGGTGTGGCGTACCGCAAAGCAGAGGAAACAGACTTGTGTTGGAGCGCTACGGTCGAAACGGGGGTCCTGTTCATCGGAAGGGGTGTGGCGTACCGCAAAATGGGACTCCACGGGATACTGTTCATCTCCACCGTTGACCTCCTCCAGCCTCCACGGGCTACTGTTCATCCACCGTTGACCTCCTCCAGCCTCCACCTGCGACTGTTCATCCACGGGCTCCTGTTCATCCAGCCTCCACTGCGCGCTACTCCACCGGCTACTGTTCAACCAGCCCTCTCCACGGGCTACTATTCAACCGCCCCTCCACAAGCTACTGTTCATCCAGCCCTTCATTGGCTACTATTCAACCATCCCTCCTCGGGGTCATCCTGTTCATCCAGCCCTCCACGGGGTCATGTTCATCCGGCCCCAACCAGCTCGATCGGGGTCATGTTTATCCAGAGGGAACACGACGAGGTCCTGTTCAACCACCCCCACTGGGAACTGTTCATCCAACCCCCCCCCCCAACAGTGCTCACTGGTTATCAAGGGAAGGAGGCAGCAGGGTTCGATCGGCTTCCGTTAGCAGTAGTAGCGAAGGAAGCGCTCGATCGCTCGGATTCAGTAATGCGTAGTCTGCAGTGCAATCGCTTGGGTTCAGTTAGGCGACGCCTCGCTCGGGTCTAGTTAGAGCCCACACCTCGCACCCATGCGCGTACAATACGAGAGAAACACGCATCGCTCGGCCAACCGACCACCCACCATAATCGGGAACTCCCCAATATTTTCCTCGCCCTCGCTTCTGCCACAGTTTTTTCCGTCATGGACGGCCCAAAGAATGTCATGCAGCTGCGTCTCCGACCCGCCCAGGACGAAAAGTCCATTTTCTGTCATGATTTTTTGTCATAGAAATAGGATCCCACCACATCTATGATGATACCAGGTTTTGTCACAATTATTGACATAGAAGTGTCATAAGTATGACAAAAAAATCATTCGGCCCAAAATGTCACAGATGTGTCTTTTTTTTTGAAGTGATATGATCACCTTTAATAAGCTTATCAAGATTTCACATGCCCATGTGACCTAACCTTCTATGCCATAACCAACCTTTAGAGGACTTAGCAATTAAGCAACTTCTAGGTTGAGCTCTTTGAGTGAAATCAACAATGTATAGATCACCTCTACGTATACCGGTAAAGACCATATTATGATTGTCTCTTCGAAACACTTGGCAATCTACTTCAGTGAATAAAACATTGAAACCGAAATAGGCTAGTCTAGATATGAAAAGTAAATTGTAGCCAAGAGATTCAACGAGCGTAACATTTTGGATGGAGCTATCATGTGAGATGGCCACCTTACCGAGGCCAACCACCTTACCCTTTGAGTTATCACCAAAAGTGACATACTTTCGGGAACCGTCGTTCTCAGCAAGCTCACGAAACATATCCTTGTCTTTAGTCATGTGATCAGTACATCCACTATGAAGAATCCATTCATTTCCTCCATCCATGTAACCACGAAGGTTAGCCATAAGACCAAAGTGTCTCATCGACTCATCTAGGTCAAAGTCACTAGCATCATCCTCATCATAATAACCATGTGCAGCATCGTCTTGTGATTGATCATCACCTAGAGAGAGTGATTCATTAGATTTATGAACATGACAATGTGCATCTTTATGAATTCTAATGACTTGTGAGATGATGCTACTAATGACTCCAACATCTTCTTTAGCACGCATGAGGTCACGAAGCTCAAATAGGCAATCACCAAATTTAGGATCACTAGGATTCATTTTATGAAAAGCAATGGACTTTTGAAGAATCTCATCTAGATTTTTCAAAGAGTAGTTTGGAAAGCGTTCCTCAAGATATCTCCATATAGTATAAGCACATTCAAATGTGGGCAAGCCTACAACCAAATTTCTAGGCAATCCTCTCGTGATAAGATCAGTAGTGCTAAGATTGTGGGTCATATCAAGATGCTCATTAGGGGTAGGATGCAAGGGATCAATATGAGGCACACAAAGGCTAGTAATATACTTGTTTAAATTATATTCATTGAAAATCTCAAGCATCTCATTTTCCAAGCACTAGAGAACTCTCGGTCAAGCATATGCACTCTACGTATAATACTCCCAATTGTAGACTCATCCATCTTCCTCCAATGGTGATTAAACCAAAGCAATGGAGACCAAAGTTGTGATACCTATTGTAGGATCGAGAAGAGGTGTCTAGAGGGTGGGGGTGATTAGACACTCAACAAGCAAAAGAAGCAATTTTTAAGTTCTTCAAGTTGAGGTGGAGTTTTTGCACAAATTTAAGCATTCACAATACATTTCAAGCAAGCATGGCACGAGTATAAGCAGTGGAAAGAGTAAAGCATGCTAATTGCAAGAAAGTAAAGGGATGGGATTGGAGTGTGCAAACACAGTGACGACATGGAGGTTTTTGGTGTGGTTCCGATAGGTGGTGCTATCGTACATCCACGTTGATGCAGACTTCAACCCATGAAGGTTAACGGTTGCGCGAGTCCACGGAGGGCTCCACCCATGAAGGGTCCATGAAGAAGGAACCTTGTCTATCCCACCATGGACATCGCCCACGAAGAACTTGCCTCACTCGGGTAGATCTTCACGAAGTAGGCGACCTCCTTGCCCTTACAAACTCCTTGGTTCAACTCCACAATCTTGTCGGAGGCTCCCAAGTGACACCTAACCAATCCAGGAGACACCACTCTCCAAAAGGTAATAGATGGTGTGTTGATAATGAACTCATTGCTCTTGTGCTTCAAATGACAGTCTCCCCAACACTCAACTCTCTCTCACAGATTTGGCTATGGTGGAAAGATGATTTGAGTGGAAAGCAACTTGGGGAAGGCTAGAGATCATGATTCTTGTGGTTGGATTGGAATGTCTTGGTCTCAACACATGGGTAGGTGCTTCTCTCTCAGAAAATGAGTAGTGGAAGTGTAGGCACGTTCTGATGGCTCTCTCTTGAATGGTGATGGGGGTCGAGGGGTATATATAGCCACCACACAAAATCCAACCATTACACACAATTGACCCAACTCGGTCAGACCGAATAGACGAACTCGGTGAGACCGATTTAGTTCAAAATGTGAACGTTAGGAATCTCGGTGGGACCGACATGAGCAACTCGATGGGAGTGATGTGCTAGGGCTAGGGCAAAACCTCATCTCGGTGAGACCGATTGCATGAACTCGGTGAGAACGATTTCAACAAGGATCAAACAGGGAGTTGGTCAAGCAAACTCAGTGGGACCGATTGCACATCCGGTGAGACCAAAATAATTGCAATAGGCAACAGAGAGTTTGCAAGGCCATTTCGGTGAGACCGAGATCCGTATCGGTGAGACCGAATTGTCTAGGATTTCTGGCAGTGGCTATGTCAACTGAACTCGATGGCGCCGAATAGATCAAGTCGTTCACGCCGAGTTTGACTTTGGGTTTGGGACATATGTGGAAATGAGAAAGTGGCTGAGGGTTTTGGAGCAATATCACTAAGCACTTTGAGCAAGTAGACCATTAAGCAACATCTCATCCACTTTTAATAGTATTGGTTTTCCTATGGACTCAATGTGATCTTGGATCACTAAAATGAAAATGAAGAGTCTTGAGCTTTTGCCAATCTTGGTCCTTAGCATTTTGAAGGGGTTCCACATCCTCTTTGCCTTGCCATGCCATTGTTGAACTGATCTGAAATCTACAAATAAAGGTATTAGTCCAACAAGAGATATGTTGACAATAATTACCGAAATCACCCAGGGAGCACTTGTGCTTTCACTTTATTATGGTGACTGTAGCTTTTATTTCTTCCATATCACAAGTTTGTATAAAGCTTATTTTCCTCACACTAAAAGATCATACATATTTAGAGAGCAGTTTTTATTGCTTGCACTGATGAGAACTTACTTGAAGGATCTTACTCAATCTATAGGTGGATATAGAGGACTCTGATGGCAAAACTGGTTTAAGGGATGTTTGGATGCGCAAGTAGTATCTCTACTTGGTGCAAAAAATTTGGCTAGCATAAGAGGGAAAGCAAGCTCAACATGTTGGAGGATCGATGACAACATAAGTTCTATTCGGATATAAGAAAACATAACACATTGTGTTGTCTTCCTTGTCCAACATCAACTTTTTAGCATGTCATATTTTAATGAGTGCTGACAATCACAAAAGATGTCCAAGATAGTATATTTATATGTAAAACCTCTCTTTCTTTATTACTTTCTATTAATTGAAACAATGACCAAAATTATGTTTGTCAACTCCCAACAAATTGTATTCATCATATCCTTATATGTGAAGTCATCACTCTCTATAAGATCATTATATAATCTTTTTACTTATTTTATTCTCTTTCTTTTTCTCAAGATCATAGCAAGAAAGCAAAGCCCTCAATTCAAAACTACTCTTTATTATATCACTCAAGGACTCAATTACATAGATAGGTCACAAAGCAAAAATCAAAGCTAGATCATACTAAACTTTATTCTACTAAACCAAGATATAACCAAAAGGATCGAACTAAGAAAAACAATAAAGGTAAAGATATGATGGTGACACGATACTGGGGCACCTCCCCCAAGCTTCGTAGTTTCCAAGGGGAGTGCCCATACCCATGTACTCAATTTCCCTTCTTCGGAGGCGATGATGATGGAGTTGATGATGTTGTAGGCTTGTCCTTTCTCCTCAGCTTACGCTTGAGCATGGAATTTTCCTCCTTCAGGTCATCGATCTCCTGCTCTAGTATTAGTATGTTTTTGCATAATTATTTCTTATTCTCCTGCAAAAGACAAAAAGAGATAAATTGGATCTTAGGTTTCTTTGCTTAATTAGGGAGACTTGGCTTCTTGAATTCCACGTGCATGTCCCTAGGTTGGGATAATGGAACTTCATCTTCATCCGAACTTGTCTCTTCTTTCCTCTTCGGATCATAGTCCTCTTCTTCATCCGTGGTCTGACCATAATGCTCCACATCCCCTTAGGCCTTTGAGTTTGTGATATAATTAGCTATATAGCCCTCTCTCTCTGAATCTTGTGACGACATATTTTTAGATCTGCCAGACAAAACAACACGAAACAAGAACAGAGGATTTTGCCATGGTACGGTGGTCAAAACCTCCGGGAGATTATATAATGAATATTTACTGACCATAAGAAGTATTCTGCAAGAAAACATAGTCCGGAGGGCACACGAGGTGGACACAAGCCTAGGAGGCGCGTCGGGGGGTAGTGCACGCCCCCAAGGCTTGTCGCCTCCTCATGCACTTTTCGGATTACTTTTTATTTTCCAATTTTTTTAAGTACTCCAAAATGGAGTAAAATTGCCATTGAAAGAGTTTTGGAGTCGGTTTATACCACATACCTATTCCTTTTCAGAGTCTGGAACATTCTAGTAGGTTTCCCTTATGTACTCCTCTGGTGTTATGGTATTAATAATATTGGTTTCAACATTTATGGGAGTACCTGAGGTATAATGTTTGACTCTTTGCCCGTTTACCACCTTCGGGTTATTGCCTTCGGTGTTGTTAATCTTGATGGCGCCGGAACGGTAAACCTCATCGATAATGTAAGGCCCTTCCCATTTAGAGACAAGCTTTCTTGCAAAAAATCGTAAACAAGAATTGTATAGCAAGACATGGTCACCTACATTGAATTCACGCTTTTGTATCCTTTTGTCATGCCATCTTTTAACTTTTTCTTTAAACAATTTGGCATTTTCATAGGCCTGGGTTCTCCATTCATCAAGTGAGCTAATGTCAAATAACCTCTTTTCACCGGCAAGTTTGAAATCATAGTTGAGCTCTTGAACTACCCAATAAGCCTTATGTTCTAGTTCAAGAGGTAAGTGACATGCTTTTCCATAGACCATTTTATATGGAGACATACCCATAGGGTCCTTATAAGTAGTTCCATAAGCCCATAATGCATCATCAAGTTTCTTAGGACAATTCTTTCTAGATCTATTAACAGTCTTTTGCAGGATCAATTTAATTTCTTTATTGCTTAATTCTACCTGACCACTAGACTAAGGATGATAAGGAGATGCAATTCTATTGTTGACATCATATTTAGCAAGCAATTTACCGAAAGCACCATGAATAAAGTGTGAACTACCATCAGTCATTAAATATCTAGGGACTCCAAACCTTGGGAAAATAACTTCTTTAAGCATTTTAATAGAAGTGTTATGATCAACATTACTAGTTGGAATAACTTCTACACACTTAGTAATGTAATCAACAACAACTAAAATATGAGTATACCCATTAGAGGAAGGAAAATGTCCCATATAATCAAAGCTCCAAACATCAAGTGGTTCAATAACAAGTGAATAATTCATAGGCTATTCCTGACGTCTACTAATATTACCAATTCTTCGACATCCATCAGAAGACAAGACAAACTTACGAGCATCTTTGAGGAGAGTAGGCCAATATAAACCAGATTGTAATACCTTGTGTGCAGTTCTATCTCCGTCATGGTGTCCTCCATAAGCTTCAGAGTGACACTTGCATAGGATTTGTTCCTATTCATGCTCGAGTACACAACGTCTAATAACAGCATCTACTCCTTCTTTATAAAGGTGTGGGTCATACCAAAGTTAATGTCTTAAATCAAAGAAAACCTTTTGTTTTGCTGGTATGTGCAACTAGGTGGTATAAATTTAGCAACAATGTAATTGTCATAATCAACATACCATGGAGTACTACGAGAAGCATTTATGATAGCTAATTGTTCATCAAGAAAGCTATCATTAATAGGTAGTGTGTCATCAAGAACATTTTCTAACCTAGACAAATTGTCTGCAACGGGGTGTCATGGGGAACCACAGCCACCTATGGGGCCTTGAGCACCTTTTTGGTTCGACAGGGGGAGATGAGCATGTTGCACAAAGAGCGATGAACATCGGCAACACGACACAGATCACATGGGAAATTTTACCCAGGTTTCGGTCCACCGCAAGGCGTAAAACCCTACTCCTGCTTTGGAGGATTGATGGTGGATTGTGGTGGAAAACGCAGTGCTCTTGCCGACATGGTTGCCTCGGGGCAAGAGTAGCTACGCGCTTATGAGTGTACGGTGCTTCGAATCCTCTCTATGGTTGCCATGGGCCTCCGTTTATAGATCAAGGGGTCACCACAGTGGCAAATCAGTCATTATGCACTGATTAGATAGCGAACAGTGCTAACATACCTAACTTTGCAGACAGGACAGAGTGCATCAAATGCGCCACTTAGTGTCACATTATGGAATGACCGGCAACTCTTGTCGGGCTGCTCTGCCACCTTCTTGCATGTCTGCTTGACACGTCGCTGGACAGGTGTCATTTGGAGGCGTTTTCCGTAGTAAGTGGCTGCCATGTGGCAAGAAACAACCACTTCGTCACTTGGGGGCTTGACCGCACCAATCGATGACTTGAGTCATCGTGAGGTGGAGCGGTGGAGCCTTGGCTGGGTAGTTTGCCATTGTTGTACCCGGCAGGCCTGTCGGGATGGTCTTGATGCTTACTCTTGGGGCCACCTCAACCTCGCCAGGCTTGTGTGTCCGCAAGGGAGGTTTTTCCTTAGTGGTGTCTTATTGCTTTGGCTTGACTTGGTCCTCTTGATCTGTCCTCTGATTTCTCAAAGAGTTGATCCCTTTAGCTTGACCTTGGCTTAAATGTTGCAACTTTGCTCCTTTAGGCATGTGCATAGTCTGGGCAACAGACCCACGGTTTTTTGCTCCGACAGGAGCCCCGGGCCTGACCCGAACGCGCTGCCGGCTGTCGTCGGGGTAGGCCCTAACCAGTGTACAAGCAAGATGGTAGTAGCTGCTTGTACTTTGACATCTTCTTTGCTTCTCCATTAACCTGTGCTCAGGTCAGTTTCCAGTTCTCCCGTGTGTCACGTAATGTCAATTGTAGTGGGGCCATCCTTGTAATGGTCCGTGAATGACTTTGACACACGGGTGAGTAACTGTCAATTCAGTCTTCCCACCATGCCCTTATACCTGGCAACATATGCTGCATGCATTGAGTGGGGTAGGTAACAGAGGTGCGTGGTGCGGGAGAGCGTCAAGGCAGGGGCTCAGTCTTCTCGGATTGGCGGAGAAGTGCGGAGGTTACCCGCCGGGGGATCAGCCCCCAGCCTTGGACCGCCTATAGAAGAGGGGCGGGAGGGAGTGGAAATATTCCCACGGATCTCTCCCCCTCTACTCCCGGCTCCTTTCTGGTTATGCTGAAAGGGAGAACCCTAGGCCAAGCCCCAGGCCTATGCTTGGGGTTGATAACGCTGAATGCTCGCGTCGATGTTCAAGGAGCAAGTCTAGTCCAGGCCCCAAGGGGATGCGGTGAGCATAAACGTGGGTGTCGCATCGCCCATGGTGCGGGAGGAGTTGTGCATCCCCATGGTGGAGAAAAGCTCGTCTTCTCCATGTAGGCCGGTCATCAGGTAGGGGGTGCGGGGCTCAGGATCGTTGGTAGTCCCAGCACCGGTCCTTCCTGTGGAATAGGGGTCGACATCGAAGAAGGGGGTGCCTTCCTGCCCGATAAGGTGGGAAGCGGCGCTCCCTACATGCCCCGACCGTATGGGTCGCCGGCCACTCCTCCGGGGAAGGCGACGGGCCAGGAGCCCGGCGTCCCCCTAGAATAGTGGTGATGGAAAGAAACTGAGGGAAGACGGAGAAAGCGGGTGGCAGGGTGTCAGCTCGAAGTACGATGGCACCGACGCCTTTGTATCCTATTGGCGACCTCCTACCTCGTCTTTCCACTCTTTCCCTCCCTCCTCGATACCATCATCACCGGCCTCTTGGCTGCCGGGGAGGGCATTGCTCTCTTGGTGCCTTCACCTCTTCCAGCTGAGCCCCCACGGTTCCTTCCGCCGTCGCCCGTGCCGGGGCTCTTCACTGGTCCTGGAGATGGTGACCAGGGCACCGCCGAGCTGCTCCTCCCCCCTCTCCTTTGCAGCCTTGCCACTCCCAATCTTGTCAGGCTATGCCTGACAAGCCTCTGATGAGACCAGGTGGGACATCTGTCGGTGTCCAAACCGGCAGATCTCGGGTAGGGCGTCCCGAACTATGCGTCTAAGGAACAAAGGTAACAGGAGGCGGGGGACACGATGTTTACCCAGGTTCGGGCCCTCTTAATGGAGGTAATACCCTACTTCCTGCTGATGACCCACAAGTATAGGGGATCTATCGTAGTCCTTTCGATAAGTAAGAGTGTCGAACCCAACGAGGAGCAGAAGGAAATGACAAGCAGTTTTCAGTAAGGTATTCTCTGCAAGCACTGAAATAGTAGGTAACAGATAGTTTTGTGATATGATAATTTGTAATGGGTAACAAGCAATGAAAGTAAATAAAGTGTAGCAAGGTGTCCCAATCCTTTTTGTAGCAAAGGACAAGCCTGGACAAATTCTTATAACGAGAAAAGCACTCCCGAGGACACATGGGAATTACCGTCAAGCTAGTTTTCATCACGCTCATAGGATTCGCGTTCGTTACTTTGATAATTTGATATGTGGGTGGACCGGTGCTTGGGTGTTGTCCTTTCTTGGACAAGCATCCCACTTATGATTAACCCCTATTGCAAGCATCCGCAACTACAAAAGAAGTATTAAGGTAAACCTAACCATAGCATGAAACTAGTGGATCCAAATCAGCCCCTTACGAAGCAACGCATAAACTAGGGTTTAAGCTTCTGTCACTCTAGCAACTCATCATCTACTTATTACTTCCCAATGCCTTCCTCTAGGCCCAAATCATGATGAAGTGTCATGTAGTCGACGTTCACAAAAAACCACTAGAGGATAGACAACATACATATCATCGAAATATCAAATGAATACCAAATTCACATGACTACTAATAGCAAGACTTCACCCATGTCCTCGGGAACAAACGTAACTACTCACAAAGCATATTCATGTTCATAATCAGAGGAGTATTAATATGCATTAAGGATCTGAACATATGATGTTCCACCAAATAAGCCAACTAGCATCAACTACAAGGAGTAATCAACACTACTAGCAACCCACAGGTACCAATCTGAGGTTTGGATACAAAGATTGGATACAAGAGATGAACTAGGGTTTGAGAGGAGATGGTGTTGGTGAAGATGTTGATGGAGATTGACCCCCTCCAGATGGGAGGATCATTGGTGATGACAATGGTGATGATTTCCCCCTCCCGGAGGGAAGTTTCCCTGGCAGAACAACTCCACCGGAGCCCTAGATTGGTTCCGCCAAGGTTCCGCCTCGTGGCGGTGGAGTTTCCTCCCGTGAGCTTGCTTGTGATTTTTTCTAGGGTAAAAGACTTCATATAGCATAAGATGGGCACCAGAGGGCCACCAGGGGGCCCACGAGGCAGGGGGCACGCCTAGTAGGGGTGGGCGCGCCCCCCACCCTCATGGCCATGGTGGGGCCACCTCTGGTACTTCTTTCGCTCAATAATTCTTATTAATTCCAAAAATGACTTTCGTGAAGTTTCAGGACTTTTGGAGCTGTGCAGAATAGGTTTCCAATATTTGCTCCTTTTCTAGCCCAGAATCCCAGCTGCCGGCATTCTCCCTCTTCATGATGAACCTTGTAAAATAAGAGAGAATAGCCATAAGTATTGTGACATAACGTGTAATGGCAGCCCATAATGCAATAAATATCGTTATAAAAGCATGATGCAAAATGGACGTATCAACTCCCCCAAGCTTAGACCTCGCTTGTCCTCAAGCGGAAGCCGATATCGAAAAATGTATCCACATGTTTAGAGATAGAGGTGTAGAAAAAAATAAAATACGGACATGAGGGCATCATGATCATTCTTATAACAGCAACATATAATAGATTTTGTCATATGATTTCTTATGCTCAAGTAACAATCTATTCACAATGTCAAGTATGGTTCAGAAACTTCATTGAGAACTAACAAACTATAATCTCAGTCACTGAAGAAATTGCAATTTATTGTAACATCAGAAAGAGTCAAAAATAGAGCTTTTCAGCAAGTCCACATACTCAACTATCATATAGTCTTTCACAATTGCTAACACTCACGCAATACTTATGGTTCTGGAGCTTTAATCGGACAAAGAGAAAGATAGGGGCTTATAGTGTTGCCTCCCAACGTTTTACCTCAAGGGTAATGTCAACAATAATAGTTCATGCTAGCTTACATCCAATTGGATAGATATATATATATATATATATATATATATATATATATATATATATATATATCAGGATCTTTCCAACATGAGGTTCTTGCCAAAGGATAAAATGAAAAGGTAAAGGTGAGGATCACCTTGACTCTTACATAATGTAAAAGACATAAAGTAAAAGATAGGCCCTTCGCAGAGGGAAGCAGAGGTTGCCATGTGCTTTTAGGGTTGGATGCACGAAATCTTAATGCAAAATAACTTCACTTTATATTGCCACTTGTGATATGAACCTTTATTATGCAGTCCGTCGCTTTTATTAATTTCATATCACACGATCGTATAAAGCTTATTTTCTCTGCACTAATAAGTCATACATATTTAGAGAGCAATTTTTATTGCTTTCAACATGACAACTTACTTGAAGGATCTTACTCAATCCATAGGTAGGTATGGTGGACTCTCATCGCAAGACTGGGTTTAAGGATATTTGGAAGCACAAGTAGTATTTCTACTTGGTGCAAGGAATTTAGCTATCATGAGGGGGAAAGGCAAGCTCAACATGTTGGACGATCCATGACAATATAGTTTAACTGAGATGTGAGAAAACATAACCCATTACGTTGTCTTCCTTGTCCAACATCAACTCTTTAGCATTTTATACTTAATGAGTGCTCACAATCATAAAAGATGTCCAAGATAGTATATTTATATGTGAAAACTTCTCTTTCTTTATTACTTCCTATTAATTGCAAGGATGACCAAAACTATGTTTGCCAACTCTCAACAACTTTTATGCCTCATACTCTTTATGTGTGAAGTCATTACTATCCATAAGATCAATATGAGCTCTTTTATTTCCTTTTATTCTCTTTTATGCACTTAAGATCACAGCAATATAGCAAAGCCCTTGACTCAACACTAATCTTTATTATATATAGCTCACGGACTCGATTACATAGAGGGATCACAAAGCAAAACTCAAAACTAAATCATACCAAAACTTTATTCTACTATATCAAGATATTACTAAAAGGATCGAACTAAGAAAAACGGTAAAGATAGGAGTGTGATGGTGATACGATACCGGGGCACCTCCCCCAAGCTTGGCAGTTGCCAAGGGGAGTGCCCGTACCCAGTGATTATGTCCCCGGAGGTGGTAAAGAAGGTGGTGATGATGATGGATAGTCGCACATCGAGCGTAGAAGCTCCTCTAGTTTGCAGATAATGCCCTTGAGTGCGATGATATGCTCCTTCAACAAAATATTTTCCTGTGTGAGATACTCGTTTTGTATACGAGCTAACTCAATCATCTTGAAAGCTTCAATCTCAGTTGGGGTAAAGAGGTTAGGTAGAGGTTGAGGATGTTTTCTTCTTCCGCTGCTGGAGCTTGATCCTCCATGGCCTTCTTGATCCCTTCATCCTTGTTGATCTCCTCCGGTTCTTCTCTTTTCATCTCTATCTTCAATAGCCAAGCATCCTTGTCTTCATTGTTCGAGGAGGGTGACGTCGTGATGCTCTAGATCTGTCAGAAAAACAGCTTGAAACAAAGACATAGGTTTCTTGCGTGATACGGTGCTCAATACCTTCGGGAGATTATATAATGAATTTTTACCGACTAAAAGAAGTTTTGTGCAAGAAAACGGAGTCCGGAGAGCACACGAGGTACCCACGAGGCAGGGGGCATGCCCAGTACGGTAGGGCGCGCCCTCCACCCTCGTGGAGGCCTCGTGTCCTTCTCGGACTACTTCTTATTTTTCTATTTTCTCAAATATTCCAAAACGGAGAAAAATTCCTATTAGAATTGTTTTGGAGTCGGTTTAATTACCGTATCACATACCTATTCCTTTTCGGAGTCTGAAATGTTCTGGAAAGTGTCTCTTATGTATTCCTCCGGGGTTACGGTTTCAATTATATTAGTTTCAACATTTATAGGATTACCTGAGATATAATGTTTGATTCTTTGACCATTCACCACCCTTGGACTTGTACCTCTGAAGTTGTTGATTTTTATGGCACCGGAACGATAGACCTCCTCGATAACGTAAGGACCTTCCCATTTAGAGAGAAGTTTTCCTGCAAAAAATCTTAAATGAGAGTTGAATAGCAACACATAATCACCTACATTAAACTCATGCTTTTGTATCCTTTTGTCATGCCATCTTTTAACTTTTTGTTTAAACAGCTTGGCATTTTCATAGGCTTGGGTTCTCCATTCATCAAGTGAGCTAATGTCAAATAACCTCTTCTCACCGGCAAGTTTGAAATCATAATTGAGCTCTTTAATGGCCCAATATGCCTTATGTTCTATTTCGAGAGGTAAGTGACATGCTTTTCCATAAACCATCTTATACGGAGACATACCCATAGGATTCTTATATGCAGTTCTATAGGCCCATAATACATCATCAAGTTTCTTGGACCAATTCTTTCTAGATCTATTAATAGTCTTTTGCAAAATTAATTTGAGCTCTCTATTACTCAACTCTACTTGACCACTAGACTGTGGGTGATATGGAGATGTGATTCTATGATTAACGTCATACTTAGCAAGCATTTTACGAAATGCACCATGAATAAAATGTGAACCACCATTAGTCATTAAGTATCTAGGGACTCCACACCTCAGAAAAATAACTTCTTTAAGCATCTTAATAGAGGTGTTATGATCAGCACTACTAGTTGGAATGGCTTCTACCCACTTAGTAACATAATCAACGACAACTAAAATATGGGTATATACCCATTAGAGGCAGGAAACGGTCCCATATAATCAAAGCCCCAAACATCAAATGGTTCGATAACATGAGAATAGTTCATAGGCATTTCTTAACGTCTACAAATATTACCAACTCTTTGGCATTCATCACAAGACAAGACAAACTTACGGGCATCTTTGAAGAGAGTAGGCCAATAAAAACCGGATTTTAATACCTTATGTGCAGTTCTATCTCTAGCGTGGTGTCCTCCATATGCTTCGGAGTGACACTTGCGTAGGATCTGTTCCTATTCATGCTCAGGTACACAACGTCTAATGACACCATCTACTCCTTCTTTATAAAGGTGTGGGTCATCCTAGAAGTAATGTCTTAAATCATAAAAGAACTTTTTCTTTTGATGGTATGTGAAACTAGGTGGTATAAATTTAGCAACAATGTAATTAGCATAATAAGCATACCATGGAGCAGTATGAGAGGCATTTATGACAGCTAATTGTTCATCAGGAAAGCTATCATCAATAGGTAGTGGGTCATCAAGAACATTCTCTAACCTAGACAAGTTGTCTACAACGGGGTTTTCAGCTCCCTTTCTATCAATAATATGCAAATCAAATTCTTGTAGCAGGAGAACCCATCTAATAAGTCTAGGTTTAGCATCTTTCTTTTCCATAAGATATTTAATAGCAGCATGATCAGTGTTAATAATTACTCCAGAATCAACAATATAAGGTCTGAACTTATCACAAGCAAATACAACTGCTAAGAATTCTTTTTCAGTAGTAGCATAATTTCTCTGGGCAGTGTCTGGAGTTTTACTAGCATATTGGATAAAATTTAATTTCTTATCAACTATTTGCCCTATAACAGCACCTACATCATAATCACTTGCATCGCACATAATTTCAAAGGGTAAATTCCAATCAGGTGGCTGAACAATAGGTGCAGTGATCAAAGCTTTCTTAAGTATTTCAAATGCTTCTACACAATCATCATCAAAGACAAAAGGAATATCTTTTTGCAATAAATTAGTCAAAGCCCTAGAGATTTTAGAAAAGTCCTTAATGAACCTCCAATAAAAACCGGCATGGCCAAGGAATCTTCTTATACCTTTAATGTCCTTGGGACACGGCATCTTTTCAATAGCATCAAGTTTAGCTTTATCAACTTCAACACCTCTTTTAGAAATCTTATGCCCCAACACAATGCCCTCATTAACCATAAAGTGGCACTTTTCCCAATTCAAGACGAGACTAGTGTCTTCGCATCTCTGCAAAACTCGTTCAAGATTGCTCAAGCAATCATCAAAAGAGGATCCATAAACGGAGAAATCATCCATGAATACGTCACAAATCTTTTCACAAAAGTCAGAGAATATAGCCATCATGCATCTTTGAAAGGTAGCAGGTGCATTACATAAACCAAAAGGCATACATCTATAAGCAAAAGTACCGAAAGGGCAAGTAAAAGTAGTCTTTGCTTGATCGTCCGCTAACACAGGTATTTGAGAGAAACTAGAATAACCATCTAGAAAGCAGAAATGTGTATGTTTGGATAGTCTTTCTAGCATTTGATCAATAAAAGGTAAAGGGTAATTATCTTTCTTAGTAGCTTTATTTAATTTACGGAAATCAATTACCATCCTATAACCTGTAATAATTCCTTGTGGGATCAATTCATCTTTATTATTAGGAACAACAGTAATACCTCCCTTCTTAGGGGTACAATGGATAGGACTTACCCACTGACTATCAGCAACGGGATAAATTATACCTTCCTCAAGGAGCTTGAGTATTTCTTTTCTTACCACTTCCTTCATCTTAGGATTTAACCGTCGTTGATGATCTCTAACTGGTTTGGCATCTTCTTCCAATTTTATTTTGTGTTGGCATAGAGTGGGACTAATGCCCATAAGATCATCAAGAGTATATCCAATAGCAGAATGGTGCTTCTTCAGAGTTTTCAATAATCTTTCCTCTTCCTACTCTGAAAGGTGAGCACTAATAATAACAGGATATATCTTATTTTCATCAAGATAAGCATATTTAAGAGTATCAGGTAATGGTTTAATCTCAAACACGGGATCACCCTTGGGTGGAGGGGGATCCCCTAGGATTTCAACAGGCAAGTTGTGTTTCAGAATAGGACCCTATTTAAGGAATACTTCATCTATCTCCCTTCTTTCATTCATAAACATATCATTTTCATGGTCTAGCAAATAATGTTCTAAAGGAACAGTAGGAGGCACGACAATAGAAGCAAGACCAATAATTTCATCCTTACTAGGCAATTCCTTATCATGGGGTTGTCTACAAAATTTGGCAAAATTAAACTTATGTGTCGTATTCCCCAGACCAGTAGTAACAACATCCTTTTCACAATCAATCCTAGCATTGACAGTATTCAAGAAGGGTCTACCAAATATAATGGGACAAAAGCTATCTTGTGGGGAACCAAGAACAACAAAATCAGCAGGGTATTTAAATTCCCCACACAAGACTTCGACATCTCTAACAACCCCAATTGGTGAAATATATCTCTATTTGCAAGCTTAATAGTAACATCAATATCTTCTATTTAAGCGGGTGCGATATCATGCATAATTTCTTTATATAAGGAAATAGGTATTGCACTAGGACTAGCACCCATATCACATAAGCCATGATAACAATGATCTCCTATTTTAACAGAAATAACAGGCATGCCTACAACAGGTCTATGTATCTTAGCATCGGGCCTAGCAATATTAGCAGCTTCCTCACAGAAGTAAATAACATGCCCATCAATATTATCAGCCAAGAGATCTTTAACCATAGAAATACTAGGTTCAACTTTAATTTGCTCAGGAGGTGTATATGTTCTAGTATTACTCTTATGAACAACAGTTGAAGCTTTAGCATGATCCTTTATCATAACAGGGAAAGAAGGTTTCTCAACATAAGTAGTAGGAACAATAGGATCATTATAAGTGATAATATTTTCTTCAACTGTAACAGGTGCAACTACTTTTACTTCAATAGGAGGATTATATTTAAACCACTTCTCCTTAGGGAGATCAACGTGAGTAGCAAAAGATTCACAGAAAGAAGCTACTATCTCAGAGTCAAGTCCATATTTAGTGCTAAATCAACGAAAAGCATCGGCATCCATAAAAGACTTAACACAATCAAACTTAGGTGTCATACCTAACTCCTTACCATAATCGGAACCCCAATCTTCAGAGTTGCGTTTAATTCTCTCCAATAAGTCCCACTTGAATTCAATAGTGTTCAGCATATAAGAACCAGCACAGGAAGTATCGAGCATGGTGCGATCATTGAGAGAAAGCCGAGCATATTTTTTTTTTGAATAATCATTTCTCTTGAGAGCTCATGATTGGGGCATGAATATAACATTGACTTAAGCCTCCCCCAAGCTTGAGAGATGCTTTCTCCTTCGTGAGGCCAAAAGTTATATATATAATTACGATCACGATGAACAAGATGCATAGGATAGAACTTCTGGTGAAATTCCAATTTAATCATTTATAGTCCCAAGATCCCGTATCATCACATAGCCTATACCATGTCAATGCATCTCCCTTCAAAGATAAAGGGAAGACCTTCCTCTTAACAACATCATCGGGTATACCTGCAAGCTTAAATAATCCACAAACTTCATCCACATAGATAAGTTGTAAATCGGGATGCAATGTTCCATCTCTTGCAAAGGGATTATCTAGCAGTTTCTCTATCATACTCGAAGGAATCTCAAAGTAAACATTTTCAGTAGGTTCAGTAGGTTGAGGAGCAACTCTTTTCTCTACTGGTTGGGGCGAAGATGCCCCAAACAAGCCCCTCAGAGGATTAGTTTCCATAGTAACAAGTGACAGTAAATTTCAGCACACTATATAAATGTTTCCTAACCAAGTTCCACTCACCAAAGGCGCTTCACTCCCCGGCAACGGCGCCAGAAAAGAGTCTTGATGACCCACAAGTATAGGGGATCTATCATAGTCCTTTCGATAAGTAAGAGTGTCAAAACCAACGAGGAGCAAAAGGAAATGACAAGCGGTTTTCAGTAAGGTATTCTCTGCAAGCATTGAAATTGTAGGTAACAGATAGTTTTGTGATAGGATAATTTGTAACGGGTAACAAGCAATGAAAGTAAATAAAGTGCAGCAAGGTGGCCCAATCCTTTTTGTAGGAAAGGACAAGCCTGGACAAATTCTTATAATGAGAAAAGTGCTCCCGAGGACACATGGGAACTATCGTCAAGCTAGTTTTCATCACGCTCATATGATTCGCATTCGTTACTTTGATAATTTGATATGTAGGTGGACCAGTGCTTGGGTGCTGTCCTTTCTTGGACAAGCATCCCACTTATGATTAACTCCTATTACAAGCATCCGCAACTACAAAAGAAGTATTAAGGTAAACCTAACAATAGCATGAAACTAGTGGATCCAAATCAGCCCCTTATGAAGCAACGCATAAACTAGGGTTTAAGCTTCTGTCACTCTAGCAACACATCATCTACTTATTACTTCCCAATGCCTTCCTCTAGGCCCAAATAATGGTGAAGTGTCATGTAGTTGACGTTCACAAAACACCACTAGAGGAGAGACAACATACATCTCATCAAAATATCGAACGAATACCAAATTCACATGACTACTAATAGCAAGACTTCATCCATGTCCTCAGGAACAAACGTAACTACTCACAAAGCATATTCATGTTCATAATCAAAGGAGTATTAATATGCATTAAGGATCTGAACATATGATGTTCCACTAAATAAACCAACTAGCATCAACTACAAGGAGTAATCAACACTACTAGCAACCCACAGGTACCAATCTGAGGTTTGGATACAAAGATTGGATACAAGAGATGAACTAGGGTTTGAGAGGAGATGGTGCTGGTGAAGATGTTGATGGAGATTGACCCCCTCCCGATGAGAGGATCGTTGGTGATGACGATGGTGATGATTTCCCCCTCCCGGAGGGAAGTTTCCCCGGCAGAACAGCTCCGCCGGAGCCCTAGATTGGTTCCGCCAAGGTTCCGCCTCGTGGCGGCGGAGTTTCGTCCCGTAAGCTTGCTTATGATTTTTTCCAGGGTAAAAGACTTCATATAGCAGAAGATGGGCACCGGAGGGCCACCAGGGGGCCCACGAGGCAGGGGGCGCGCCCAGTAGGGGTGGGCGCGCCCCCACCCTCGTGGCCAGGGTGTGGGCCCCCTCTGGTACTTCTTTGGCTCAATAATTCTTATTAATTCCAAAAATGACTTTCGTGAAGTTTCAAGACTTTTGCAGTTGTGCAGATTAGGTTTCCAATATTTGCTCCTTTTCCAGCCCAGAATCCCAGTTGCCGGTATTCTCCCTCTTCATGATAAACCTTGTAAAATAAGAGAGAATAGCCATAAGTATTGTGACATAACGCTTAATAGCAGCCCATAATGCAATAAATATCGATATAAAAGCATGATGCAAAATGGACGTATCACCTTCTTGATTGACTTTGATGAGTATAGGGGTTACAAGAGTTGATCTACCTCAAGATTGTAATGGATAAACCCTAGATGTCTAGCTTGTATAATTGTTCTTGCCCTACAGACTAAACACTTCGGTTTATGTAGACACCGGAGGGATCTAGGGTTGTACAGAGTCGGTTTACAGAGAAAGGAAGGTGCATGATCGAAATGCCAAGCTTGCTACCCACGCAAAGGAGAGTCCCATCCGGACATGGAGAATGGTCTTTAATCTCATATCCTCACGGCCCATTAGTCTGCCCATATCACATAACCCGGATGCCCGAGGACCCCTTACTACAGGACTCCCTCAGTAGCCCCTAGACTAGGCTGCAATGACAACGTGTCCAGCGGCGGATTGTCTTCGGCATTGCAAGGCAGGTTCTCTTTCCAAATTCTCCAAAGAAGCCTTCAGCACACGAGAGTTGTATCCAGCCTTTCTTAACACATACAACCATAAGCTGTAAAAAGCAACAATACTTAAAATAAGTCACGTCCACAGGAAACTTTTTTCAGCGAGACGTTATGTTCTGGCCTTATTATTATTCTGAACTGTTTTACAACCTCGTTTCGCATTTCGAGGCACGGCCAATGACATGTCTTGTCAAAGCAGAGATCGTCTCCCCTTATCACGGGATTCTCGTCAATAGGGGTTTTGGGTAATCCAACCGTGCCGTTCACACGTCCCCTCGGGAATAGGTGAGATTTAAGGCCTATAAGGGGGTGTTTGATATTCGCTGCCTCTATAAGAGGACAAAGACCCATATGTTCACCTCACGCCTGCTTCCTCCTCTGTCTTTCAATCCCCCGAGCTCCAGCGCCCAAATTCTAAACTTTCCCTTCGCCCCAACCTTTCCAGCCATGGCCGGATCAGGCTTTCAGGGAAAGTGGATGGCCTCCTCTGTAACAGAGAAGAACATCCAGGATCTGCGTGAGGCGAGGTACTTGACGGCGGAGATCAACCATAGGCTTCCAACCCCGGGGCAGGTCATCCCCACCCCGAAGCCCAGTGAGAGGGTGGTTTCTATCCCCCACTTCCTCCGAGGACTTGGGTTCGCCCTTCACCCCTTCATCCAAGGTCTCATGTATTACTAGGGGCTGGATTTCCATGATCTGGCTCCGAATTCCTTCCTCCACATCTCGGCATTTATCGTCGTGTGTGAAGCATTCCTTCGCGTGCCTCCACACTTTAGCTTATGGCTCAAGGTTTTTAATGTGAACCCGAAGGTGGTTGAAGGCCAACACGCCGAGTGCGGTGGCGCCGTGGTGAGCAAGCTCAACCATGTTACCTGTCCCAAAGGAAGATTTGTGGATACTGTCAAGGTGTCGCAGTAGGAGTGGTTCTATATTACCGACCCCGCGACACCAAGTGGGCTCCTGCTCCTGCTTTCAGATCCGGACCTCCGCTGCGGCTCACATCCTGGACCAACAAGGGTCTAGATTGGAGATCCCCTGACGAAGTGTCGACGCTGCAGAAGCGTATCAAGAGCATGATAAAAAAGGACATCACCCTCGTTGATCTGATTCTGGTGATGCTCATACGTCGAGCTCTTCCTTGCCAACGACGGCCTCTCAAAATGTGGGAGTTCAATCCGGAGGGGCCACGGACCCTGCAACGCTTCTTCGGAACAACGCATAAAGGGATCTGGAAGCTACTCTTTAAGAAGCAGAAGACATGGCCAAGGACGTCTGATGACACCGGCCTCGACTGCAACAATTTGGCATCCTTAGTAAGTATCGTACTTTCCGAACATTACCTAGCTTGTCAATCTTAGGGAGGGGTCCTGAAAATTCCATTTCCTGAATAGGACTGGATAAAGAAGGCAAAGCGGATTAAGTGTTCGGCCTCGCTCCCCGAAAACCCAACCGAGCCTCTGTTAATGAAGATGATGGTCCCGGCGCCCTATCACGCGCCGACAAAGAAGGACAATAAGAAGAAGACCAAGGAGGCCGAAAGTGGCCTCCAGCACGAAGAAACATCTGGCGCCGTGTCCGGACGAACCGAAGCTCCTTCCTCTCACGAGGAAGACGAAGACGAAGACAAGGACGAGGAGGAGGAGGAGGAGGAGGAGGAAGCAGAGAACCCTCCTCCCAAAGGGAAAAACAGGGCGTCCTCCGTTGATCCGGAGGAGGGGCCATCCAAGAGGGGAAGGATATCCCTCTCAGATGACCCGAATTCGGGCACCGAGGCCGTTCCTAAGCATCGCCCCTGAACCAAGCCCCTTGCTAAATCGTGATCTCCTTAAGATGTCTTATATACATCTAATCCCTTTATAGAGTTATAAGAATAATATCAAATTTCATACTCCAGTCCGGCCCGTGACATTCCACAAGAATCGTCGTCATCGGGGGATCTTTCGTCGGAGAAGATGGAGAGTGAGACGCCTCCACGAGCTTCCCCACCTCCTAGGGCGAATGATTCTGAGGTGTCCCAAAGGATTTCTCCGAGCTTCGGAGAAGTGCCGGAGGGGACCAAGGCGGCACCGGAGGCTGCCGAGAATATGGGGGGCGCAACCCCCATTGAGACCGGCAACGGGGGTCCTGGATCATTCGACACTCAGCCGGATACTTTTTCGGAGACCCGAACCTTTCCGGAATCGGATCAGCAACCCCCTCTACAGGAGGGGAGACGGCTATTCTGGCGGCGACCTCTACGGATGCAGAGGCGCCAAACATGCTGATGGATGCTCTGCAAAGTGCATCCGTCCTGGAGGAGCAGCATACCTTGATGGGTACGGTGGTTGAAAAGGTTCAGTCCGCAAAGAGCGGACTGAATGAAGCCTTCACGAGCCTACTAACAGGCTTTGACGTATGAGATGTAATGTCTTTTAGCCGCTTTCCATAAAAAATCTGCCTAATATATAGATAGTAGCCCCTGAGACTCTGTTTGACCAATGAAGGAGGGCGAACAGAGGGTCTATAGGTATCCGGAGGAAATAACATACTTATCGTTTTTGATAGAAAATCAGGCTTCACTGTTAGCGGCGACTGCTCAGGCAGCCAAAGTTTCCGAACTGAAGTGGAAATTGTAGCTGGTCGATGAGGACAATATCCGGATTAACATGCCGCTCGACGAGGCACAATGTATGTTTCAAGTGCTCCATATTCAATTGAATTAGTTTGCAAATGCTAAGTTGAAGCTTACACGCTGCTATATGCATAATTTCGGATGGCGCTGCTGAGGTTGAGACCCTCAGGAATGACCTTGCCGGCGCGAAGGAGCAGGCAAGGGAGAGCGATGCGGCTGCTGAGAAAGCAGCTGCTGATTTGAAGGCCGAACAGGCCACCCCGCGCTAGTTCGAGGATTGGGTATCCAAGATTGAGCAAGAGCTCAAGGACGCAACTTGCAAGTGCGAGTTCATCGAGGAGGAGAAGAAAGCTAAGGCGGCCGAACTGGCCAAGGCCCTTTAGGACGCCCAAGAGGCGAGGTCTGAAACCCGAGCGGCTCACGAGGAGCTTCGACAGGCCGAACAGATAGTGGCTGGTAAGCCCTTTCTTTTACAGTCTAAGTTTGGCGATCAGAGGTATGCCTTACTTAATCGACTATGGAGTTCTCTAGACGCCTTTGCGGATCTTCTGAAGAGCGTCGCTGATGCAGTGCAATTCTACCGGGCCTAGGAGGGGTATGCGACGGAGAAGCTATTCTCGTCGCAGTTCGCGATGTAGGAGCACTCGACGCTGCTGAACAACCAAATGGCGCAGTGGGCCGAGTTGCATAAGATGTTCGGAGCAGCCATGAAGCAGGTCATACTCCAGCTCTGGCTGGCTGAACATGTTCCGATCAGCTATTTTGGCCTAGTGCAGCGACTCATCGATGTTGTGCCCTGAATTGATGCCATCAAATGGTCGGTGTGCATAGAAGGTGCACAGAGGGCCTTCGCCCGCGCCAAGGTGCACTGGGCCAAGATGAAAGCCGCCGTTGTCGCGGTGGAGGGTCCTCCCGAAGGCAAGGACCACCGCATGCCATAGCATTATTTAGACGATGTCCTAGAGGGTTCTCGCTTGATAGAGGGTCAATGCTCAAAGGACATTATATTCGAATGAATGTATCCAAACGACCCGGTCGTGTGTATTATAGATATTAAGGCTTTGTAATATATTTGTGCCATTATCTGAAGTTGCTTTCCTCCTGCGTGGCCGTTTTTGTATGCCTGAGAGTTTTCCAGTCGTCGGCTTCGACCCCCACGTATATGCTACGGGGGTGTTTGGAATAGCACATGAGCACTCTTGACCCAACGTCTTGGTCCATGACGGAGGTGTCAGTGCGACAAACCAGGCAATCGGACTATACGGCTTACTACTCTCACTTAGCCATAGGAGTTTGACGATGGGGCTAAAAAAATAGCCCCTAGTACGTATGTGACTATCCGTATGCGGATGCGTTACATATATGACTGAAAAAACAGTCCTTTGTTTAATATGTAAAAATTGTTAAAGATTTAGTAAGTCACCGAACGGCTGACCAGCTCTCGCCGCATCATGACAGTCAGTTTTCGGCTTTCTCTACTGAGGTGCTTGACTGGACGAACCAGAAATACAATCGCAGTAGTTCTCCCTTTACTACCCTAGCCGAACAAACGGAACATAAGGTAGCAAACATAGGAGCCGGGCAACCCAATTATTGACCAAAGCCATGATTCGGAGCCGATGTATATAATGCCAAGGTCGAGACGCCGAAGTGTGCTACAAAGTTGTTCGGGCTTTTGTTTAGAGGCACATATGTGGCTGTATAGAGCCCCTAGCAATGGGTGTTGAGGTATGTGAGACAACTGGAGAGATGGAGTATAGTTTTATGAATAAAGTTGATACCGAAAAACAGTCCCTACTAGGATTTGATTGATACGTCAAGACGTGATCTTACAGAGGATACCATAAGCACCAAAATCATTTTACATGTCGAGGGTCTAATAATAAGGAGAGAAGCTCAGTGCAGGTCCTTTAAATAAGGTTTGGTCTGAAGAGTCCTTTGGATGTCCTGCCGCACGTCTGCGCCGCTTTCGCCTTGTAGAGAGGGGTTCCTTAAAGGGAACGGTCTTCCGTTACCCGCATGAAACCGGGCTCGAGGAGAGTCCCTATAAGTCCGTAGGATATATGGGCTCGAATGCACCTGTGGTAGAGAAGTAATCAAAGAAGAGTGGACGGTCATACAGGGTCGAGCCGTACTATAGACCTATTCATATTGTGCCCGCGCTGATGCCCAAGGTATTTTGAGTGCGTAGTGATGCATGCGTGGTACGAATTCTACGGTTGTGTGCGGCAATCGACGGAGGCAAAACTGCTAGTCTACCTCCGGAAATACCGAGCCATCAGCTTGCAGGACGGACCGGACTTTTTTAGCAAAGTCCAGTGGCTTAATGGATAATGAGGTGTGCGGCTTGAAGGGGCCGCTCTGTACTTCGGCTATGAGAGCCGCAGTGTGCTCCTCGGTGCGGAGGGAGCGTTCCATGTTTCCGTTGACCGTTATGATGCCGCGTGGACCAGACATCTTGAGCTTTAAATAAGCATAGTGCGGCACCGCATTGAATCGAGCAAAAGCGGTCCGCCCGAGCAGTGCGTGATAGCCACTTCGGAAGGTTACAATATTAAAGATCAAGTCTTCACTGCGGAAGTTGTTGGGCGAGCCCAAGACAACTTCCAATGTTATCGAGCCTGAGCAACGAGCCTCTACGCTAGGTATCACTCCTTTAAAGGTAGTTTTAGTGGGCTTGATTCTTGATGGATCAATACCCATTTTGCAGATGGTGTCTTGGTAGAGCAGGTTAAGGCTACTGCCATCGTCCATGAGGACTCGCGTGAGATGGAATCCGTTGATGATTGGGTCGAGGACCAAAGTTGCCGATCCTCCATGACGGATACTGGTCGGGTGGTCCTTTCGATCAAAGGTGATCGGACAAGCCGACCATGGGTTGAATTTTGGGGCGACCGGCTCTACGGCATAGACGTCCCTTAATACACGCTTGCGCTCCCGTTTGGGGATGTGGGTGACATAGATCATATTTACTGTTTTGACCTCGGGGGGAAATTGCTCCTGCCCCACTATGTTAGGTGGGTGAGGCTCTTCATCGTTGTCCTTGCTGGGCAGCCTTTTCCCCTTGTTTTCGGCGTTGAGCTTGCCAGCCTATTTAAAGACACAACAGTTTCTGTTGGTGTGATTGGCAGGTTTACCGGGGCTGCCATGAATCTGGCAAGGTCGATCAGGTATTCTGTCCAAACTGGATGGACCATCTTTATTTCCTTTGAATTACTTCATTTGCTAACTGGATTTGGAGCCACTGAATCCGGCGTTTACCGCTTGTCTTTGCTATTGTTTTGATGCTTGTGCTTATCGCGTCGTGGCTTGCCATTGCCGTCCCTGGCTTCAGAGGTGCCTGGGTCGCTGGTGCTATTGCTTCGACGAGCTAGCCAGCTATCTTCTCCTGCGCAAAAGCGGGTCATAAGTGCGGTGAGGGCTGTCATAGACTTCGGCTTCTCTTGGCCGAGGTGTCGAGCGAGCCACTCATCTCGGACGCTGTGTTTGAAGGTCGTGAGGGCTTCGGCATCCGGACAATCCACAATCTGGTTCTTTTTAATTAAGAACCTGGTCCAGAGCTTCCAGGCTGATTTGCTGGGTTGCTAGATTATGTGACTAAGCTCATCGGCGTCGGGGGGCCGAACATAGGTACTTTGGAAGTTGTCTCTGAAGGTGTCCTCTAAGTCTTCCCACCTTCCAATAGAGTTTTCTCGGAGGCTGTTCAGCCAATGTCGTGCTTGTCCCTTAAGTTTTAGGGGGAGGTACTTGATGGCATGTAGGTCATCACCGCGGGCCATGTGGATATGGAGAAGAAAGTCTTCAATCCATACTGCGGGATCTATTGTGCCATCGTATGATTCAGTGTTCACGGGTTTAAACCCTTCTGGGAACTGGTGCTTCATTACCTCATCGGTGAAGCATAGGGGGTGTGCGGCTCCTCTGTATCGGGTGACATCACAACGCAGTTCGGATGGAGTCTGTATGCGGTTTTCGGCCTAGGTGAGGTTGTGTTTATCGCACCAGGCCTGATGGCCATCTTCTTGCATTGGTGCACATCCCCTTGATCCATAAATTGATCTGGTATAACCGGCTCTATTGTCCAGGTCCTATCACAGGTCATGCGTGTACCCTGCAGCTGCTGTTTCTCTGCCTCTAGGGCAAGGAGGCGCGGGTTGGTGTTCGGCTTGGGTTGCTGCTCTGTCCCTGCCATGAGGTGGTCGGTCAGGCCCGTCAGCCACATTATGTGATGTCGATATAGGCTCTGGGACTTCATCATCGAATTGGAAGAGCAACCTGCGCTTTGGGTAACTCTTAGTTGGGCGCTCGAGGCTGTATTCCTCAGCTACCAGGACATTCGTTCATCTGTCATTGAGTAAATCCTGATCGGCTTGAAGTTGCTGCCGCTTTTTCAGGCTTCTTGCTGTGGCTATTAGCCGGCGTTTAAAGTGCTCTTGTTCGAGGGGGTCCTCTGGTACATGAAGTCTTCGTCGCCTAGGCTCTCATCCTCTTCAGAGGTCGGTAGGTAGTTACTATCCTCCAAGCCCTCGTTCTCGATAGGATCATCGGGTTGACTTGCCCCTCTTCCCAATCATCATGTTCGGATGTTGGCTGGACGGGGACGTTCTCCGGGGTGTTATAGTCTCCAGTGCCGTTATTGCTGTCTTTTTTGTGACGTGATTTTGATCTGCGCCGCTGACGTCGATGCTTCGGAGGTGCTTCAGCAGGCCCATCCTCTAGATTCTTCCCATCATCAGTGTCATTCTCTTTGGGTGTGTCCACCATGTATATGTCATATGAGGAAGTGGTCGTCCAGCGTCCGGTAAATGGCGGGTTCTAGCTTTGCTCCTCTTCAGCATCTTCGTCCATACCGTCGATGTCTTCGGAGGCGTAATCTAGCATGTCGATTAAGTCATCGACAGTGGCTATAAAGTGGGTGGTGGGTGGGATGCAAAATTCCCTGCCCTCAGCCCCTGGTGTGGGCTGGGCATACTTTGACAGCGATCCTTCTGTAATGGTGAGGGTCGCATTAAGTCCAGGGCCTCTTTTAAGAGTGAGGTTTGGACAGGGAAGTGAGAGCCCGTGGAGCAGGGCAGCATAGGAGTTCCTCGGCCGAGCTCACGTAACATGAACCTCGAGACTTCGGATCTGGTGTTCGAGGATGAGTCCGGCTTTGTGTTGATAAAGGGAGCCTGGTATGACTCTGGGTCTTCCGGTGAAATGATCCCCTCCGTATCTCCGGTGTTGAGCTCTATGGCTGTGGAGAGTCCAGCGGGCTCTAAACTCCCGTCTTCGGACTCGGTGAGGTTTTTCGGATCTAATGCCGGAGCTGCGGTTGAGGCCACAAACCCTTGGAAGATCAAGTCTCCTTGGATATCAGCGACGTAGTTTAGGTTTCCGAAACAGATCTGATGACCAGAGGCGTAGCTGTCGATCTGCTCCAGATGGCCAACCGAATTGGCATGTAGTGCAAAGCCACCGAATACGAACATTTGGCCGGGGAGAAAAGCCTCCCTCGGGGCGGTATTGATATTAATGGAGGTAACAGGAGGCGGGGGACACGATGTATACCCGGGTTCGGGCCCTCTTAATGGAGGTAATATCCTACTTCCTGCTTGATTGACTTTGATGAGTATAGGGGTTACAAGAGTTGATCTACCTCGAGATCGTAATGGCTAAACCCTAGATGGCTAGCTTGTATAATTGTTCTTACCCTACGGACTAAACCCTCTGGTTTACATAGACACCGAAGTGATCTAGGGTTGTACAGAGTCGGTTTACAGAGAAAGGATGGTGCATGATCCAAACGCCAAGCTCGCTACCCACGCAAAGGAAAGTCCCATCCGGACATGGAGAAAGGTCTTTAATCCCATATCCTCACGACCCATTAGTCCGGCCCATATCACATAGCTCGGACGCCCGAGGACCCCGTAGTCCAGGACTCCATCAGCGTCCGCTTCTCTTCCCGCTGCAATACCTGGGGGAGGAGGAACAAGAAGGGGGGATTATGGGGCACTTATCTTTTTTCAATCTAAAATTTCTAGGTGTTTGCCAAACTTTAGTTCAAATTATGTAATCTCTTTTATCCATGTTTGTGCTCTATAAGATCTATACTTGTTGATCAGCATATTAATGAAAAACATGAACCTTGCCAGGTACTTGTGCATGTAATATGTCCATGCAGAGGTGAAATGCCTATATACATTCAAGTAAACAAGTTCTGCCGGGAGGCTATCTTGGCGGTGTCCTCAGTTTGTTGTCGTGGAGCCAGTCCTGCCGGGCACACACCATAAAGAGGAACCAGCCCCCTTCCTTTTCGCCATAGGCCACTACGACCATCCTGACCTAAACAACGTTCGATTCAAAGGATGGGAGCACCAAAGTATCAAAGGTGGCGACGCTTTCTTATGCACAAGTACCTACTTATAGAACACATATGGATAAGAGAAAGAACTTACCTATTTTGTCTTGCCGGGGATCGCAACATAGGCTTGTCTTCTCTTCTCCTTTTCGGGACCAAGTCCACAGCAAGAGCCTGCAGTTTGATGCAGATGAAAATGATGCCTCTTGCGATCTTGTCTACATGAGCATGCAATTCTCATGATATGCTTATGCATGCATGCAATTTGTTGGGGGCCCCCAGCGCTTCATTATTTCTCTGTTGCTCATGGTCTACGCCTGGCTTTGTACAAGGGGTTACATGCAACTGAGGCAAGGTCTGTACAAAAGGGTGGCTGCCGGACAGGGCCTGACAGCCGCACCTTACGGGTAAAGCTTGTGGAGATGCTCAATGTTCCATGAGTTTTGCAATTTAATGCTATCTCCGGTCTCCAGATGGACTGCACCAGGTCTGGTGACTCGTACTACCCGGTAAGGGCCATCCCACTTCGGCGTCAACTTGTTTGTACCCTTGGCGGACTGAACGCGCCTAAGGACAAGGTCGCCTTCCTGAAAACATCAGGCATGAACCCTACAGTTGTGATAGCAACGCATGGCTTGCTAGTAGCGTGTAGCACATATAGCAGCCCGGAGACGGTTCTCCTTGAGTAGCACATCGTCGTGACGCCGGTGCTGTTCCTGCACTAGTTCATCGTAGGCAAGCGCTCGAGGTGACCCATAAATGAGTTCCGTGGGGATAACTGCTTTTGCCCCATAGACCAGGGAGAAGAGAGTCTGCTCGGAAGCTCGATTTGGTGTCGTTCTGTGGGACCAAAGAATCACCGGCAGCTCGTCGATCCACCGCCTGCCACACTTCTACAGCTTATCAAATGTTCTCGTCTTGACTCCTCACAACACTTCAGTGTTTGCCCTCTCAGCTTGCCCGTTGCTCCCTGGGTGAGTAACAAAGGCAAATGAGATCTTGCTTCCGAGGGCATGAACATATTGCATGATGTCGCAACTCGTGAATTGGGTGCCATGGTCGGTGATGATCCAAGCAGGGACTCCGAAGCGACAGACCGATCCTTTCAAGAACTTGATAGTTGACTGAGCAGTCAGCTTTCTCATGGGCTCAACTTCTAGCCACTTTGCAAACTTGTCAATTGCGACAAATAAGAATTCAAAGCCTGCGGCAGCATGGGGGAAAGGGCCCAAGATGTTGAGCCCCCAGACCGAAAACAGCCATGACAAAGGGATTTTCTGAAGAGCTTGGGTAGGCACGTGGATATTCTTGGAATGGAACTAGCAGGCTTCACATTTGTGACCAACTCAACTACATCTTGGAGGGCTGTTGGCCAGTAAAATCCTTGCCGGAAGGCTTTTCCAACCAGAGCCCTTGATACGATGTGTGAGTCGCACATACCCTTATGTATTTCCGCCAACAGTTCCTTTCCTTCTTCCCGGCAAATGCACTTCAATTTCACACTGTCTGGCCTTCTTCTATATATCGTGTCATCCACGAACTGATACATACTGACCCTCCGGGCTACTCTTTCAGCTTCTTCTTGCTCTTCGGTAAGTTCTCCAGTTTGGAGGAAATGGACTATGTGTCGTGCCCAAGTTGGAGCCTGGGGCTCTGCAACGAGGACTAGTGGCACCTCCTCCTTCGTGGGAGTGCACTCTTCGACCGCGGGGACCAGTGGTCTGGCCAGAGGAGGTAGCTCAGCAATCAAAGGGGAGTTGTTCCCGCCAAGCTCTATGCCGGGATCCTCGAGAAGTTCTACCGGTAGATCCTGCCGGAGTTCAGTTTCCTCCTCTTTTTGGCCATTGTTGCCGAGGATACATAGGGCTGAGTCGGATGGAGAACAAAAGTCCCTGGTTCCACAGGGAGTTTTTGTGCAGCGCACTTTGACAGATGATTAGCAATGTTGTTTTCTGCATGGGATATGTGCTCTATTTGCAATCCGTCAAAGCGCTCCTCCAACTTTCTCACTTCCTCAACGTATGCCTCCATCAATGGACTTTGGTAATCCTTGTTCACTTGTCTCACCACGAGCTATGAATCTTTGCGGATGATCAGCTTCTCGATTCCCAGTTCTGTGGCAATCCTGAGCCTGGCAAGGAGCCCTTCATACTCTGCAGTATTGTTGGTACCCTTCTTCCGGCGGAAATGCATCTGGAGGATGTACTTAAGGTCCTCCCTAGTGGGAGAAACCAGAATCACGGCAGCCCCTGCACCTTGTAGGGAGAAGGCACCATCAAAATACATAATCCATTCTTGGTGCACTTCCTTGCCGGGAATAACTGTCTCCGGCACTTCTTCACCAGGGGTTGGCGTCCACTCTGCAATGAACTCCGCCAATGCTCTGCTCTGGATAGTTTATGTGCTCTCAAACTTCAAACCATTGCTGGATAACTCCAAGGCCCATTCCACTATCCTTCTGGTGGCTTCAGGGTTTCTGAGCATCCATTGCATAGTGAAGCGGGTGAGAATCGTGATCTCATGGACATGCAAATAGTGGTGCAGTTTCCTTGTGGCCATGATGAGGTCAAAAATCACCTTTTGCATGCTAGAGTACCTCAATCTAGACCCCTGCAATAGGGAGCTGACGAAGTACACTGGGCGCTGCACCACTTTCTTCCTTGCCGCAACCTTGGGGCTGTCTCCACTACCTTGCTCTTCTCTGTCTTGATCTGCATCTGACCTTGCCAAGGTGTGCTCACTTCCCTCTCCGGAGGGGACAATAGTCGTGGCTGCCGCTTCTTCCACTTCCCGATGTGCCACTAGTGCTGCGCTAACCACTTGATTAGTTGCCAACATGTACAGCAGCAACAATTATTGTGGTTTGGGAGTGACCGAAGTGGGCACAGTGGCCAAGTAGGCGATCAAATCTTGCAGTGCAGCGTCTTCCTCTGGAGTCCACTCCATGGTCCTACCTTCTTCAAGAGTTTGAAGAATGGCAAGGCACACTCGACGGACTGGGAAGAGAACCGGCTGAGCGCGACAACGCATCCAGTCAAACTCCTCACATCCTTAACTGTCTTGGGTGCTTGAATCTGCTCAATAGCCTTGATCTTGTCAGGGTTGGCCTCTATCCTACGGTGAGACACAAAGAAGCCAAGTAGCTTGCCAGAGGTAATGCCAAACACACACATCTTCAGGTTCAGCATCAGGTTGATCTTGCGCATATTAGCAAAGGTCTCTTCCAAATCTTGGATAAGGGTTGATCTTGTCGGCGTTCTGGGAACGGGGGTCCCCAGACTTGCCTGCCTGTGGCCTGCGGCATGGCTCAAGCAGTGGCCCAGTACGGCCTGTTTTCATCAACCCAAGCTCAAGACCCTCGCGAGGGGCCAAGCATCGCAGGGCGGACGATGCAAGGCTTCCTCAGGGGCGGCCTCATCAGGCAGGCTCGCAATGAGGCAGAGAGATCAAGGTAAGGAGTACCTCGCGAGGTGCTCGTGACGCAAGCCATGACGATCGAGACCAGGCGGGCACCAGCCGGTGCAGTGTCCTCGTTTCCTCTTTGGTGCAAAGGGAGCAAGCGCAGGTGCGGAGTACCGAGGCATCAAGAAAAGGTTACCATATGAGTGCAACGAGATGAAGACCAGCAGGACGGCAGGACGGAGGTCACCGTGGAGCCCAAGACGACGTCATCGCTAGTGCCTTTGGTAGTCGAAGACCAACTTTAGTCAGGATAACTTGTACTAGCTGTCCCCCTTCAAAATGGCCGTTGTTGGCACCCTTCCCGCTCAATATTTGGGAAGAGGACCAGGGCCCCTATAAATAGAGATAGCCACCACCGTAGAGAGGCGATCGAGATCGGATCCAGAGCTGATCGAATCCTTCCCAAGTAGAACACCACACCAGCTCAAGAACACCCATCGCGAAGCTGTTCTTCCTCTGTACTGTTCATCATTAGCCCTAGAGGCAATCCACCACACCACACACTCGATTAGGGTATTACACCACAACGGTGGCCCGAACCAGTATAAACCTTGTGTCCCTTGTGTTGTTCATCGTGTAGCTTAGATTCACGGCGAGGTTTTGGGACGTGGATCGGTAGGGAGAAGATCTTCGTGCGCACCCCAGAGTTCGAACCTTAAGGGTTTTGCCGGAACCCGATATCCGACATTTGGCGCGCTAGGTAGGGGTGCGCTGACATCCTCTTTTCGCAGTACCGCTTTCCATCATTTCGTCGCATCCATGGAGGATGCTCGCCAAGCTCTCACCAAGCGTCGGTCTTCTCTCGCTGCCCGCATCGCCCAGACGGCTCCCGTCAGTGGGCCTCCTCGCCGTTCTCCATTGCATGCCACCAACGCCGCCACCGGCCCGGCGGGGAAAGAGCAGCAAGCGTCGTTGTTGCATCCCTTGGTGCGGTGGGAAGCCACACCCCCACTCCATCGCTAACTCCACCTGGTTCGTCATCCCACACTCGTCGCGCTCCCACGGATGCGCAGGCCGCATTGCTCCTGGCACGTGAGCTCCTGCACTACCGCCCCATCGACGACCTCTACGAGGAGTGGCTCGCTCGCATCACCGAGCTCGTCAGCGCCGCAGGGGGCTCTCCTGCGTCGTCCCTCTCGCTGCCTCGCCCTCCTTCCTACATGGGCGATGCAGCTCAGGAGGCGTCCCCGCCACCTCCTCCCCAAAAAGGTGCCCTGGCTCCAAGGCGCGCGGCCCCTGGACAAGACCCACTGTGTCCAGCGCCCGCGCGACAAGGAAGGAGCTGCCAAGAAATCCCTCGGCCCCAAGAAGGCGCTCGTGTGCTCCCTGCTCCAGCACGTCAAGACCGCATCCCTACGCCAGCACGTCAAGACCCCGCGCTGCCCCTGGCGGCGGCGCGCGGGAATCTCCAAGAGCAAGCCCCGCGTCTGCAAAGGTCTCCGGTGGCCACCGCAGGCTGCCACGCCTTCACCACCAAGCTACGCAGTGTCACCTGGCCGGGCAAGTTCAAGCCAGATCTGCCTCCTCACTACGACGGCACTGCCGACCCTGTGGTGTTCCTGCAGCTCTACGAGCTGGGCATCGAGGCGTCCAATGGAGACGAAAAGGTCATGGCGAACTGGTTTCCCATGGCACTCAAGGATGGTGCCCGCACCTGGCTCCTGAACCTGCCTCCCGGCTCGATCACCTATTGGGACGAGATGCGTAGCCGCTTCATCGCCAACTTCTAGGGCACTCGCGACCGCCCTCCAGTCATGGGTGAACTGCGCCGCATCAAGCAGCAGCTGGGAGAGACCTTGCAGAAGTACATCCAGTGCTTCAACAACGCTTGCCTCAAGATTCCCAAGGTGACCGAGGAGGCCATCATCTCAGCATTCTCTGACAGTGTCCGCAAAGTCAAGATGAAGGAGGAGCTCACCATCCACGAGGATCTGTGCACATCCCTAGAGCTGTTCAACCTGGCGACCAAGTGCGCAAGAGCTGAGGAGGGGCGCCTCTCCCTCCTCGAGCTTCCAGCTGCTGACCCAGAAGAGAAGAAAGCCAAGGCCAAGGACGTGAAGCGCAAAGGAGCAGCCGTGCTCGTAGCAGAACCAGACACGAAGCACGGTAGGGACCAGCCGGAGTCGTCCAAGGGCAACCGATTCTGCGCCTACCACAACATCTACACCCACAACACCAACGAATGCCAGGAGCTTAGAGTCATTCGAGAAAGACGCATCGGTTGACGCCCCGAGCGCAATCACCGGGGCTACGGCCGAGGAGGAGGAAGAGGTGGAGGACAATGGGACGACGGAGGCCCTCGCCAAGAGTGGCATGACCGACCTCGCGAGGATTGCTGGCACGACCAGCCTCGCAAGGGGGCTTGGAGGGATCAGCCTCGCGAGGATCGCCCACAGGGCAATGAAGGACTTCCTCCTCTGCCACCACTGCCAAGAAGGAATGACGACCACCACCAGGACGAGGGGCTGGGGGCTTACAAGAGCCACGTGCTATCGCTTGCATCTTGGGCGGCGCCAAGGCCTCAGCCTCTCAGCGCATCTTCAAGCAGTTTGCTTGTGAGGTGAACGCAGTCCTCCCCAAGCTCAAGGCCACGCGCCCTCTCAAGTGGTCCACGTGCGCCAACACGTTCAGCTCAGTGGATTAGCTCAAGTGTGCAGCTATAGCTGGCGTCCTCCCAATGCTTTGTTCCCCAGTCATCAGCAATGTGCAAGTTACCAAGACCCTCATCGATGGCGGCGCAGGGCTCAACATTCTGTCCGTCGAGACGTTCAACAACCTCCAAGTGCCTTATGATCAACTCCAGCCATCCAAGCCTTTCTCAGGAGTCACTGACGGCTCCACCACTCCGATAGGGCAGGTTCGCCTCCCTGTCACTTTCGGACTATGCAAGAACTACCGTACCGAGCTCATCGACTTCGACATTGTCCACATTCTCCTGCCATACAATGCCATCCTCGGGTATCCAGCCCTGGCCAATTTCATGGCGGTAACTCACCATGGTTACAATGTCCTCAAGATACCGGGAAGCGGCGGAATCATCACAGTCCCCTGCGAAGAGAAGGATGTGGTGTGCTCTCTCGAGCATGCCTTCCAAGCTGCATCAGTCGAGGACCGAGACAGCAAGGGTGGCAAACCTCCCGAGGCAGTTCCCAAGAAGAAGAAGACATCACCCGGCTCAAAGCCTCAGGAGGTTGACATCTCCGGAGGCGCCGCTTCAGGATCTGTGCCCGTGCAAGGGGCGCCTCCCACGGTCGCATAGGAAGGCGTGCCCGGCGCCCTCCTCGGGCAAGGCTCAGGGGCTCTCTCCTGGAGGGCCTCAGACTTTGCCAAGATCATGAGGGAGGCGCTCGGGCACCACTTGGAGGCATGCTTTGTGGCACGTTTCCCTCAGGAAGGCATGGGGCAAGGAGGGCCCAACCCTCAGGAGTTCATCACCAAGGCCACTCAGGAGCTTCAAGAATCAAGAGTCATACGCAGTGATCTCCGCCTACCTGGCATAGCTCCCCATCTAGACGAGGATGGCGGGCTGCGTGTCTGCATCGACTACCCAGGGCTCAGCCGAGTCGCGTCTCAGGAGCGCTTCTGGCCCTCGCGCATGGGACGCTGCGAGGGTCCGCTGCACAGCTACGTTCGCATGCCTTTCGGCCTGCCGAACGCCACTGCTGCTCACTAGGGTTTTCTACGGAGCATTCCGGCAGATCAGGAGGCCAGACACCACGCGGTCCTGGCGGAGATGGAGATGGTCCTCGAGGAGCCGCCCGGACCTCCAGAGCCTCCCGAGGCTCAGGTCTCCGGTGGCTCGTAAGGATCGGCCTCTTCACCGCGCACCGTCAGCTACTTCAACACCCGCTCTACAATGGTATCAGGTGACATCTTTCGAGTTCATTTCAGCTGGGAGCACCCTCAGGGCTGCATTATTCCCAGGTCGCGTGCGTCTGTCCCTACGGCATGTATCCCTTTTGCTTATTTCTTCAGTTTACATTGCTGGGGGAGCCCCTCGATCTGCATCATCCCCAAGCCGCTCGGGCCTGACCCAGTGGCATGTATGCTTCCTGCAGTTATCTAAGCCAATTTGCCTTTCATGCTTAACCTGCCTATGATTATCATCTCCAGCCTACCGCGGCCCCTTTTTCTCCCTCATGCAAATCGCTTGCACGTTAAAAGGGGGCGCCTGGCTCTCCAGCCCTCAACCCCTGGCCTTGTCCACAGCATCGCGACCTGGCATACCAGCGGCGGTTGAGCTCGATCGAAGGCCGGGACCTAAGGACATAGAGCATTCATATCTAACCACCCTACAGGAACACGCAGCCGCCCAAGGCTCAAGATCACGCGCAACCCGCCTTGAGGTAGGGCCTCGTGAGTCCCGCGCTGGCTCACGAGTGCCCAGATACACCTTGTCTAGCCCTACCGTGCCAGCCACGTGTCAGGGCGGGGCTGTACACGCCACGGGGCTCCTCCCTGAGGGCCCCCCCTCCCATGTACCAGTGGAAGCACCATGCTCCGCGCTGGCTGACGAGACTGCTGAGGAGCGGCTATGCCCATACACATACGAAAGCGCTATGCTCCGCGCTGGTGATAAACAACTGAGGGCAGCCCACGGCTGTATCAACCTCAGGGAGCCCAGAGCTCAGTGTCTGGCCTCATCGCAACACCTCCCCTCGGGAGCGCCACGCGAGGGGGGTGGACATGGGGGATGTGCCCGGGTCACGCCCGAGCGCACGCCACCCAGCTAGGTCCCTCGGACCTGGTCCCTCCCCAAGCAGAGCAAAGGTATGAAGACCATTTGAGCGTCAAGGGGGACTCCTGAGCATCGCGACTCGGCAGCCTAACAGGTCACGTAGCCCCTCACTCCTTAGTTCCGCAAGGCTAACAGCGGTTGAGGTATGCGCGGGGCCGGGCCCTGCCGACGCAGAACTACAGATCTACTCCTACACCCCTCCCTATTTGTTGTTTGCACATCAAGGGGGAATCCTGAGCATCAGGCCTCAGGAGCCTAACTTGTCACGTAGCCCCTCCCTCCTTGGTCCCATCCTGGTGATCCGGTCGGGCCCTGCCAACGTAGAACACAAAGCAAATAGGAAGGAAACCACAAAATCTCGCAAATTCAGAAGCAAATATTACAAACCATAAATTGTCCTCGCGATACCAAACACAAGTTTAAATGCCTCCACGAGGCACGGTGCATGTTGCGGGAGTTGAAACAGGAAAGAAGCCGCAAGGAGATCACCCTTGAGCAGCGCCGTCATTCGCCAGGAGCCCCGCCTCCGTGGCGGAGTTGCGCTTGTCAGCTTCACCTCCCGAGGCCGCGGAACCAGTAGTACCTGCCTTGGGCATAGTGGCGAAGGCACGGAACTTTGCCAGCAGGGCTTCCGCTCGGCCCTTTACGACTTCAGTAGCAGTGACGTAGCGCTCGGCGTCCACAGGCTCCAGCAGATCGTCAAAGTTAGCGCCGGGGTCGCGAAGGTAGACGTGGCTGAGGACCCGAGTCAGCGCCACAGAAGAAAGGACGCGAGCTTCAACCTCGGCCATGGGACCGATGCCGGTCACGACCTCCTCAAGCGCTTCGACCAAGAAGGGAAGCAGCTTGGCAGGGCCATCCTTGGCTCCGGCCAGCAGCTTCTCCAGACCATCATCGTAAAGCAACTTCAGCGCCTTGCGAGATCTCTTCTCAAGATCCACGAAGGCCACGCGATCCTCGGCCAAGACCTTCTCCTTGGCGTCCAACTCGGCCCTCTCTGCCTTCAGCTTCTGCTCCAGAGTCTTCAGTCGGCTGCGATCAGCGGTCAGCTCGGCATCGCGGTCACCGATGGCGGCCTCCCGAGCCTCATCTCTTCCTCCCTTGCCTTGCGGTTGCGAGCCTCCTTGGCGAGCTCATCGCGCAGGTCCCGCAGCTCGTCCTCCAGCGCCTTGCAGTGGTCCTGGGCGATCGAGGCATCCTTCAGCGCTGCGTCACGAGCAGTCGCGGCCTGGGTGGCCGCTTGCTTTTCCTCCTCGGAAGCTGATGCAGCCTGTCTCAGCGCCGCTCGGACGGAGGTCTCGGAATGAACCCAACCAGAGATCAGCCCCAGGCGCCCGGCCATCAGGCGGGGGTTGGCACCCTAGTGGTCTTCTCGCGGCCGGCCTAGCTCAGCAGCGGCACGGTCCAAGATGGCGGAGGAGGCAGAGGAGTCAGGAACCAGTGGAGCAGGAAGAGGAGACGGCAGCGTGATCACGTCTTGGGAGATTGGAAGCTCCTAAGTCTTGGCAACCTCGGCAACCGCACCAAGTGTCGGCGGCTCCAGAGCCAGCGGGGCCACGGGGGCTGGCACCCCGCTAGGGCGCTCCTCCTGGCCTCGCGAGGATGACCGGGCAGGGGAGGTGCGAGATCCACTTCCTCTCCTTCCCATAGACGAAGGCGCGGCCAGAACGGGTGAGCTTGCCCCAAGAGGAGCCACCATGTCCCCCTTCAGCCTCTTCGCCGCAGGCGGCAGCCTACCCAAGTGATGGAGGACATCAAGCCCTGACAGCAAAAACAAGCGCAAAGCGGAGTTTAAGTACTTACTGGTCAATCGCAGCGTGTTCCGGCGGTCTCCTGCCGAGCTTAAAGCCCGTGAGCCTCTTGCGGGGCGCAGCCTCGGGAGGTCCAGAGGCAAAGGAGGGTGCACCAGAGGGGCTGGATCTAGCTTTGAGCAGTGTCGGGGCCGGAGTAGCCCCTCGGGAGATCAGCCCCGACCTGTCCTTCCTCAGGATCACGGGCGGGTCCTCTCCCCATCGCCTGCTGTCGGTCTCGTCGTTGTCCGGCAGGGTGCGGAGGATGTCGGCCCTGTGCCGGGGGAAAGTCTCCCCCGTCCCCTCAGTGGTCGCCTCTGAGTCGCACTCCTCTTCTTCCTCGTCTTCCTCCTCTCCTCTATGGGAATCATCGAAAGACAATTCCACCGGCGCCGCCGCCTCCTGGCCCTCAGGAGGCACCTCCGGCACCAGGCCGCTCCCATTGAAGGTCGGCATGGCTTCCGCCACTTGCTGCCGCTCTTCGTAAAGAAACAAGCAGACAGGAGAGCCCTCCAGTCCTTCCACGTCCTCTCCAACCAGGAAGTGGAGAGCTGCGGTCAGATCCTCATCAGCCAGGGCCTCCGAGTTTAGGCGGAGATCGTCATCCGCATCTCCAAGCCTCCACAACGGGCGCGAGTGCGCCTGAAGTGGAGCCACCCACTGCGCTAGGAACTCCCTCAGGAGCGTGGCCCCTGTCAGCTTCGCCGCCTTCATGTTGCCCAGCCTCAGGTCGGCGTTCATCTTCTCCAGCACCAGCTTCGCCCATCGGTCATCAAGCTTTGCGCGAGACCACGCCTCATCAGCCTGGGGCTGCTCCGTGGGCAGCACCAACCGAGAGTGGGTGCATCTGGCGTCCATCATGATCCACTTACTCCAAAAGCCATCAAACCTCTTCCCGGCCTTCGAGATCACGTTGGCTTTGGAGTACGTGACAAAGCCAGTGCACGCCAAGGTATGGCTGCCAGTGACCCAGAGGGAGAAGAAGTGGCGCAGCAAGGCCACGGAAGGCATCAGCCCGACGTGCGCCTCGCAATAGTAGGTAAAAATCGACAGAAGAGGAACGGAGTTGGGATGGAGATGAAGGGCCTGTAACCTGTAATGGTGGAGGACGGCGTAGAAGAACTCGGAGAAGGGAGGCACCAGGCCGACGATGACGGTGCTCATGAAGAAGGGGTAAAAGGTGCTCCCTTTAGCCTCCAGCGTGGCGGAGCCGGATCGGAGCACAGTCTCCCCCATCTCGTTGCCTTGTGCCGCCGTCATCAGGCGCGTAGAGGCGAGATTCTTCTCCATCATGTTTGGGGGATCCAGGGCCGGGAGTACCAAGCCAGTGGAGCCTCGGCCGCAGCCTTGCGGGGCGCCATCGCTCGCTGGAGGAGGAAGAATGAGGCAGATCTGGAGATTTCGGAAGCAAGAGAGCAAGAGCAAGAAAAGGGGATCTGAAGCAAGGCGAATGAGAGCAATGAAGGTAAGCCTAACCCAGGCCAGCCTTTTGTCAGTCAGGCAGTTGTTGAGGCAGCATGGGGAAGCGAAGACGCCCACGTCCAATCAATCGCCACGCGGCGACCAAGGACGCAGGCTGTTGGGGCCCGCGGCGCTCCGCACTTGCCCTTTGGCTTTGCTGCTAAGCCAAGTCCGAGCGCACCTTGGGCCCGGGGGCTACTGTCGGTGTTCTGGGAACGGGGGTCCCCAGACTTGCCTGCCTGCGGCCTGCGGCGTGGCTCAAAGAAGTGGTCCAGTACGGCCTGTCTTCATCAACCCAAGCTCAAGACCCTCGTGAGGGTCCAAGCCTCGCGGGGTGGACGATGCAAGGCTTCCTCAAGGGCGGCCTCACCAGGCAGGCTCGCGAGGAGGCAGAGAGATCAAGGCAAGGAGTACCTCGTGAGGTGCTCGTGATGCAAGCCATGACGATCGAGACCAGGCAGGCGCCAGCCGGTGCAGTGTCCTCATTTCCTCTTTGGTGCAAAGGGAGCAAGAGCAGGCGCGGAGTGCCGAGGCATCAAGCAAAGGTTACCATATCGGTGCAAGGAGACCAAGACCAGCAGGGCGGCAGGACGGAGGTCACCGTGGAGCCCAAGACGGCGTCATCTCCAGTGCCTTTGGCAGTCGAAGACCAACTTTAGTCAGGATAACTTGTACTAGCTGTCCCCCTTCAAAATGGCCGTTGTTGGCTCCCTTCCCGCTCAATATTTGGGAAGAGGACCAGGGCCCTATAAATAGAGATATCCACCACCGTAGAGAGGGGATCGAGATCGGATCCAGAGCTGATCGAATCCTTCCCAAGTAGAACACCACACCAGCTCAAGAACACCCCTCGCAGGGCTGTTCTTCCTCTGTACTGTTCATCACCAGCCCCAGAGGCAATCCACCACACCACACACTGGATTAGGGTATTACACCACAACGGTGGCCCGAACCAGTATAAACCTTGTGTCCCTTGTGTTGTTCATCGTGTAGCTTAGATTCACAGTGAGGTTTTGGGACGTGGATCGGTACGGAGAAGATCTTCGTGCGCACCCCAGAGTTCGAACCTTAAGGGTTTGCCGGAACCCAATATCCGACAGATCTGTCCTTGGTCTTGACCACAATATCATCCATATAAGCTTCAACATTTCTGTGCAGCTGTGACTCAAAACCAATCTGGACTGCCCTTGCGAAGGTGGATCCGGCGCTCTTCAATGCGAAGGGCATACGTATGAAGCAGTAAGTGCCACATGGAGTTATGAATGATGTCTTCTCTTCGTCTTCCCTGGACATAAAGATCTGATGGTACCTAGAGTAGGCATCCAGAAAAGAAAGCAGGTCGCACCTGGAGGTGGAATCCACAATCGGATCGATGCGCGACAAGGGAAATGGGGGTCCTTCAGGCAGGCCTTGTTCAGATCAGTGAAATCTATGCACAACCTCCATTTCCCATTAGCCTTGCGCACTACCACTGCATTTGGTAACCACGTTGGATGCAGTACTCCTCTGACCAGACCAGCTGCCTGAAGTTTCTTAATTTCCTCGGCAATGAACTATTGACGTTCCAAAGCTTGCTTTTGGACCTTCTGCTTGATGTGTCTGGCATGTGGGAAGACAACAAGGTGGTGCTTGATTACCTCCCTAGGAACACCAGGGATGTTAGATGGTTTCCATGCAAACGCATCGACATTCGCCCACAGGAAGGCAACGAGCGCACTTTCCTATTTGTCATCAAGGGTGGCACTGATAGTAAAGGTACCATCAGCTCCAACCAGCCCTATCGGGACCCTCTTCACAGCAGGCGCATCAGCTTTGGATTTCTTGCTATTGGAATTCTCCGGAAAGTCATCAACAGGCGCAGCGCACTCTGAAGAGGCACGCTTCCCAGATTCCTCATAGGAGCCCTTGCTAGCTTTCTTCTTTTTCTTGCTTTCCTTGGTGATAATAGTGGCTTCCGCCGCCTCTGCCGCAATTGCGTCCTGGTACATCTTGTCCACGCAAATGATTGTGTCCTTCTTGTCTAATGGAATGGAAATGACGCCTACCGGCCCTGGCATCTTCAAAGTGTTGTAGGCATAGTGGGATGCCGCCATGAAATTTGCCAGGGTTGGGCGACCAAGGATTCCATTGTACAGCAGGGGGAGGTCGACCACATCAAACACAATCTTGTCAGTCTGGTAATTCAACTCTTCCCCGAATGTCACTGGCAACGTGATCTTCCATTTAGGACAACTCCTGCTAGGGTTGACTCCTTGAAACATGCCAGTAACCCCAAGATCTTCTTCTTCTATCTGAAGTTTGCTGATGACCTTCGGAGAAATCAAATTCAACCTGTCCCCGCCATCAACCAACATCTTTGTCACCTTGAGGTTGCGAATTGTTGGTGAGACCAACAACGGCACGCACCCTACCTTAGTAGTGCGGTCAGGGTGGTCCTCTTCGTCGAAGATGATGGGCGTGCGGGGCCACTTGAGCGGCCTCCAAGAATCTACCCATGGCTCCACGGCATTGACTTCAAGTGCCCACTGTTTAAGTTGGCGGTGAGAGGAGTGTAGAGATGCACCTACGTCAATGCATAGGGCGTTAGTGGCTTTCTGGAATTCCTGCTCGCTGGTTTCCTCTTCATATCCTCCATCACTCTCATTATTGCAGTCCTCCTTCTCATTACCCCTCACGGGTTTCCCTTGGTTTCAAGGAGCCTTGCCGGGGTGGCCTGCTTCGCCGCCCCGGCCCTTCCCGCCAACGCCATTCTGACCTCTTTCCTTATCATGCTTCTCATATTCAACCCTCTAGTTCTTGGCGAGCTGCTCAACCGGATGACACTCCTGGAGATCGTGGCCCTTGGTCTGGTGGATTTTGCAGTACGGGCCATCACCTTTCCCGACCTTTTTGGCAGCCGAGGCCTCCAGGCAATCAGTGCATGCACCAACTTCCTTGTCGAGTACCTTAGTCTTGGCCATCTTGCCGGTATTAGGTGTGCCCGATCCCTCGACGGTCATCACTACCTTTTATTGCGCTTCTTGTTATTCTTCTTCTGACTGGTGGCCTCGTCATCACCCTCTGAGTTGACATCGACGCCATCCTCTTCTTCGGCGAGCTGACTCCCCTCCTCCACCCGAGCACACTTATCCACTAGAGTGTAAAGCTCCTTCACTGTCTTGGAAAATCGAACGTTCATTTTGGGATGTATCCGTCAATCGCGCATGTTGGACTGGAACGTAGCTATCATATCTACCGGGTGGATATCTGGAATATTTCTGTGGACTCGGCTAAACCTCTGCATGTACTTGCACAGAGTCTCTCCTTCTTTCTGTGGGAAAAGCTGCAAGTCGCTGGGTCACCCTCGCTCTTGATGGCCACTCGTGAAGGCGCCAATGAACTCGTGGCATAGCTCAGCCCAGGTTGATATGGAGTTCTCCGGCAGGTGCATCAGCCAAGACCTCACATTTGGCTTGAGTGCCAAAGGGAAGTAATTGGCGAACACCTTCTCATATCTTCCCCCGACAAATTGAACAGCGATGGTGTAGATGCTCAGGAACTCTGCCGGGTTTAGCCTCCCATCGTACTTCTCTGGTATCTCTGGCTTGAACGTGCAGGAACACGACAAACGAACTTGCCATAGCTCTTGGGTGAAGGCAGGGCACCCAATCTCGAAAAGTAGGTAACCGCCCTGCCAAGCGCACGCTTGTCGAGGTTGGGGCCAATGCACCCATCGGACTGGCGGAGGGTGTCACGGCGTTGCTCGATGGTGACGCATGTGCCTTCCCTCTGCTTGTCCTCCGGGGCCCACCATTGGCCTTGACGCGCTCGAGGGTCGGACGAGGCCATCGAGATGTCGTCAGATTCTTTGTTGCGTGGCTCCCGTGCTGGATGCCACAGAGGGGACTGCACCATGGGGGTGGCTCCTTGTGTACGGCCAGTAGCGGGGCCATTGTCGTTGCCAGGGGAGGCTATGGCGGGCTAGCTCGCTGTGATCCTCCTGCCTCGACGAAACCAATCAGGCTTTGGATGGTGGCTCGCCACTCATCCATCTGATCGACTACCGGCGGAAATCTTAACAACAGTTAGGCTTGCGCCATGGCCTACAAGGCGGTGCTTAGCATGGGTGATGATGATGTAGATCGCAACGTCGCCAGGCTCCTGATGGTGTCGGTAGCGACCGCGCCATGCTCTCGTCGTTGGGAGTCAGCCACTTGGATGGCGTGGTGACGAGGTGGAGGCGCTTCAGGACCGGCGGCTCCATTGGGCACAATGGCTGGCTTAGCTCGCTCCGGGGGTGGCGCATGCCTTGTAGTCACACTCGCAGCGGGAGCGGTCGGAGAGCTGCGACTCGCCCTAGAACGAGCGCCGCTGCTGAGACTGTGCCCTTCGGCTGAGTGGATGGGTGCAGATGCAATAATCTCTCCACCCGTACCATGTGGAGCGTCGCTGCTGGCGTGCTGTTGACGCTGTCCTTCCTCGGTGTCTCCTGCTCCTGTTTCGGCCGCAGGGAAGTGATGACCCACAAGTATATGGGGTCAATTGTAGCCTTTTTGATAAGTAAGATTGTCGAACCCAACGAGGAGCAGAAGGAAATGACAAGTGATTTTCAGCAAGGTAATGTCTGCAAGTGCTAAAATTGTAAGTAGCAGATAGTTTGATAGCAAGATAATTTGTAACGAGCAAGTAACGATAGTAGTAGAAAAAGTGCGGCAAGGTAGCCCAATACTTTTGAGGCAAAGGACAAGCAAAAATGGTTTCTTATGATAAGAAAAGTGTTCTTGAGGGTACATGGGAATTTCGTCTAGTCACTTTCATCATGTTGGCTTAATTCGTGTTCGGTACTTTGATAAGTTGATATATGGGTGCGCTTAGGTGCTATTCTTAGTTGAAAAAACATTCTATTTATGATTAACCCGCTCGTAAGCATCCGCAACTACAAGAAAAGTATTAAGAATAAATTCTAATCATAGCATTAAACTTTTGGATCCAATTGGTCCCTTACGGAATAGCGCATAAACTGGGGTTTAAGCTTCTGTCACTCTCGTAACCCAGCATCTAATAAATACTCCACAATGCATTCCCTTAGGACCAAATATGGTGAAGTGTCATGTAGTCGACGTTCACATGACACCACTAAGAGAATGGCAACATACATATCATCAAAATATCAAACACATATCAAGTTCACATGATTACTTGCAACAAGATTTCTCCCGTGACCTCAAAGAACGAAAGTAACTACTCACAAATGATAAACATGTTCAAGATTAGAGGGGTATTAAATAGCATAATGGATCTGAACATATAATCTTCCACCAAATAAACCACATAGTAATCAACTACAAGATGTAATCAACACTACTAGTCACCCACAAGCACCAATCTATAGTTTTGATACAAAGATTGAACACAGAGATGTACAAGGGTTTGAGAGGAGTTGGTGATGTGAAGATGTTGATGAAGATAGCCCTCCCAAGATGGGAGAGTTGTTGGGGATGATGATAACGATAATTTCCCCCTCCAGGAGGGAAGTTCCCCTGGCAGAATCGCTCCGCCGGAGGACAAAAGTGCTCCTGCCCAAGTTTCGCCTCGAGGTGGCGACGCTTCATCCCGAATGTCCTCATCTGATTTTTTCTAGGTCAAAATTACTTATATACCAGAAGATGGGCACCGGAGGTGGGCCGAGGAGGGCAGCACCCACCAGGGCGCGCCTGGGCCTCCTCTGGTACTTATTTGCTCCAATATTTACTAAATATTCCATAAAAAATCCTCGGGAAGTTTTAGCTGATTTGGAGTTGTGCAGAATAGGTAGCTTGATGTAGCTTTTTTAGGTCCAGATTTCCAACTATCAGAATTGTCCCCATTGGTGCATACCTTGCATATTCTGAGGGAAAAGGCATTAGAATTACTCCAAAAAGCATTATTATACAATAAAACAACATAAATAACAGTAGAAAAACATGATGCAAAATGGATGTATCAACTCCCCCAAGCTTAGACCTTGCTTGTCTTCAAGTGAAAACCGAAATCGAAAAACATGTCCACATGCTTAGAGAGAGTGGTGTCGATAAAAACATAAATACGGACATAGCAGCATCATGTGACTTATTATTATAACAGAAACAAACTTTAATATAAAAACTTATATCATAGAACTTTTATCATAGGCTTCTCATGAACAAGTGACAATTCATCACAACATCGAAGTATAAAGCATAAACTCTATTGGAAACCAACAAACTATGTTCTTAGTCAACTTTGCAACTACAATTCATCATCTTTTCAGGAAGGGTCATGTACCGGAGCCTTTAGGCAAGTCCACATACTCAACCATCATTTAGTCTTCTATGATTGCTAACACTCACCATGTACACATTAGCAAAACATTTCAACCAGACGCAAAGAAAGATAGGGGCTTATAGTTTCGCCTCCCAACACACTCACCTCAAGCGTGATGTCAACAATAATAACTTATGCCACCCATACTCAACTGGACATATGTGCCTAGATCTTTCCTCACCACATGATGCTTGACAAAGGAGAAAAATAAAAGGAATAGAGATAAAAAACTTGACTCTTGCATGAAAGTACATACATGAAAGTAAAAGATAGGCCCTTTGCAGAGGGAAGCAGAGGTTGCCATGCTCTTTTGTTTGTATGCTCAACCCCTTAGTGTAAGAGAACGTCACGTTATATTGCCCCTTGTGATGGAAACCTTTATTATGCATTCTGTCGCTTTTATTCTTCACTATCACAAGTTCATACAACGCTCAATTTTCCCTTACACTAAAAGATCTCACATTTTATAAGAAATTTTTATTGCCCTTTTCGCACCAATGACTACTTACTTGAAGGATCTTACTCAATCCATAGGTAGGTATGGTGGACTCTCAAACAAGATAGGGTTTAAGGGTTTTGGATGCACAAGAGGTATCTCTACTTAATGCGGAGTTTTTGGCTAGCAAAGATAGGGGTAAGCACCACATATTGAAGGATCTATGAAAATATAACTTCTGTGTGGATATGAACAAACATAACATTAAGTTGTCTTCCTTGTCCAACGTCAACAATTTTGGCATATATTATTTTTATGGGTGCTTACAATCATAAAAGATTTCCAGGATAGTATATTTATATATGAATCTTCTCTTCCCTTATTAATTCTTTCATGAGTTGCATCATTGACCAATGCTATGTTTGTCAATCTACAATAAGTTTTTCTACTTATACTTTCCTTGTGTAATGTCATCACTTACCATAAGATTAGCATATGATCTTTTTATTTTTATTACAACAAAAAAGTAAAGATGGCAAAACTCAAACTAAACTTTATTATATTTCGCACATGATTACAAGGATTGATCACTAAGCAAACTCACAAAAAGAAAGCATCAAACTAAACTTTTATTCATCTAATAGCAAAAGATAAACATTGATCAAACTAAGAAAGTAAAGGCAAAAGATAGTGGAGATTGATATGATACCGGGGCACCTCCCCCAAGCTTGGCGAAAGCCAAAGGGAGTGCCCATACCCGATACTCAGTTTTCTTTTGGTGATGAAGAAGAAGATGGTGGTGATGAAATAGAAGGTTTCTTGTCCTCGGGTTTCCACAGCAGAGGCTCGCCATCATAAGAGGAGGAGTGAGTCTCCGGGATCCTGCAACTGGCAGCCAAACTCATACCTTTAAACCTTGCCTCATATTCAAAGACTTGGCTTTGAAGATCATGGACCTAGCTATGGGGGAAGTTTATTTGCTCGTTGAGGGAGAAGATGATGTCCTTTATGGGCTTGCCATCCACCTTGAGATCACGGGTATAGTCCATGATCAGGAGGTGATTAGCATTGAGTCCACGCTCCACCATTCTCTTGCACTTGAAGATGTCCTACTCCATAGCTCCAAGCCTAGCCTCCATGGATCCAGTCCCCTTGGGTCCTTGCACATCGCGGATGTGCAACACCCCATCGTGCATTTGGATAGCTTGAGGGTGGTGCATCACCTCCCGCAGATATGGGTTGATGATGTTGTCGAAGAACTTGTCCTTTGAGGAGTTTGAAGCGGCCATGGTGGATTGGATCTGATAGAAAACAACAAGAAAAGAAAACAGGAGATTTCTCCATGATATGGACGTTAACAGGTTCGGGACGTATATATAGATTGTTTATCTTGTTGAAAAGCAGAACGGAAGAAAAACTGAGTCCGGAAAGTACCCGAGGTGGGCACAACACCTGGGCACGCCAGGCATGCCTAGCGCGCCCTGGTGTATCGTGCCCACCAGGGTCACTTTCCTGAAAGTTTCTTATTTTCCTAATTTTCTAAATATTCCAAAACAGGAAAAAATATTTTTGTGGATTTTTCGGAGTCCGTTTACTTACTGTATCACGTACCTTCTTTTTTTCATTATTCTAGAGTGTTCCGGAAGGTTTCCTTTAAGTGTTCTTCCGGTGTGAAAGTTTGGAACATTGCTTTCAACATTAATGGGCATACCCGAGATATAGTCTTTTATTCTTGCCTTGACAACCTTCGGGTTAGTCCCTTCGGCATTATTTATTTTGATAGCTCCGGATCAATAGACCTCCTCGATGATATAGTGTGACGCCCCGAGACCGACGCTCCAGAAGACTTCCAGGCATTCTGAGTTTCGCCGTCTGATTTTAGTTTTGTTTGTTGCATTCATCATTGCATCATTTGCATTACATCATTTCGTCATGCAACTCTTTTTAAAAACTCAACTAAATAAATCGTGTGGATCTTCGGTCCATTTAAATTTAGGGATATTCACATGGTGATATCTCTTGATAACATATCCTCCCAATATTAGGGAGCTATAACAAATATTCCATTATTTTGGAATTAACCATAACACACTTGCAAAATAATTCCCATGCCTTTGTTATCTCACTTCTTGACCTCAAACTTTGTCCATTAAATTCTTTCATCATGTTCTTGAGCTCCACCGAATTGTCAACATTTCTGGACCTACCAAACACCCACTTCTTTCACCACTCATTTGTATTAAATTCAAATGAGTTTCGATCTTGGTTGCCCAACACCCTTCCAACCATTTCCGTTAAATCACTCATATTTTCCCGATCTCAGGAAAATATCTCACTAGTCCATACTCCTTCACTAACCTCTTCTTTTCTCTATTTTCTTTCTTTCTTTTTCTGTAAATGGAAAAGAGAGAAGCCCATTTTGGCCCAATGACCAGGCCAGCCCATCTAACCTCCTAAAGCCCGGCCTCCTCCCGAACCCTAGCACCCCTGGTTCGATCCCCTTCATCTATCCTTCTCTCGATCCCTGCCTCCTCCCTCCAGCGCCACACACCCATAACGCACGCACGCGCAGCACCCGATCCCCTCCTCTGCTCTGCTCCATCACACAAATGCCGACGTCGGCCACTTCGCCCATCGCCGCCGCTCAGACCCGACCCGGCGGGCCGGTAGCCGGAGTGATCCGCAGGACCCCGTCGCCTCCCGCGACTCCTCGTTGGTGCCTAGGCCCCGCCGACCTCGCTGCTACCTCCGCTGGCCATGGAGCCGCCATGACGCCTGCGCCTCCTTCCCTCGCCATGGCGCCGCACCCTCAAGCTCCTCCTTTGGTCGCTCCTCTGCTCCTGACGCCCCCGGCATCGGCAGCGTCGCGCCCTCGCCCCTGCTGTGCCACGCCTTCCTCCTTTGCGCCTCCACCTCACCGCTGTCAACTTCCTCCGCCTTCCCTCGCCGAGCCTCATGGCATCGACCTTCTCCGGCAACTGCGCCCCGCAGCTCTTCTCCCGCTGCTGCGTCGCCTCCTCTTTCCACCGACACCTTGTGTCGCTCGCCATGGATATTGTCGCGCCTCTGCCTCGCCTCTGTACTCCCGCGGCTTTGCTAGCTCCGTCACTGCCGCTGCCGCTCCCCTACACCATCTCCATGGCCCCGTGCACATGCTGTTGTTGCCTTGCCCCATGCCTCCACCACTGCTACAAGCACAACACCCTTGCCGCCATCTCTTGTCGCGACCAGCTGCCCCGCCCCGAACACCATGTCTGCAAGATGCTGCCTTCTGATGCGGTTGGTTTCTTTCGGCCATTTGGACATTGTCTCTGTTTTGCTGCCAAGTACCTGCTTGACCACCGAACCAGGATGCCAAGATCCCAAGTCCAAGACCCCTCAAGTTCGAATACAGGGAATACCACCAAGTACCCCTTCGGATCGCCAAGTTCGACTACCACGTGTACCACTACCGTTGCAAGAATCGAGACCGACAAGTCCGAAGACCCCAAGTACCACGACGATCGACGAATAGTACCACTACCTCCTCTACCATCGACCCCGTGGACATCAAGTTCCTCGCCGTGACCCCGATCATCTATGGAGTGCGTACGACTACGAAACGTGAACGACTACTTCCACGATGACCATCCCGAGAACGTCTACTTCCTCTACACCACTCCGAACTCAAACCGCCCAGAAAATGCACGATTCAAAGGTATAACAACGAGACGAACACCCATGGACCGAATGCATGTGTTGTATGAGATGTACCACTTGTTTGCACCGTGCCCGTTTGTTTCGTGCATGTTCCTCTTTTGCCATGCCACCGACACGTGGGACACCCGGTTAACGGGATCACACCCCGTCACTCTTGCATGTTCCGCACTTCCGATCACTTCCTTTTGCACCGATATCTCCGTCAGCTACCGCAACCGATATGTTGTGGTGGCATCATTTTCGGATTCGTTGCCGTGGAACCCCTTTCGTTCCGCCATGGTGACCAAATGCTTCATAACATGTTAATGTCAACATTTTCATTAAAATTGCATAAAACTTGTATATGTCATCTGCATCATGGTAACAACATTTAAAAAATTTAAAATTGTGTTTGCATTAAATTGCTAAATGACATTTGCGGATTTTTCGGAATTGTTGTTTGTTGTTTCCGGCCTCATTTAAACTTGCCTGGATAGGTAGTTTTCTTATGTTTCACCTCTTGCCATGTTTAATAACATTTAATATTGTTGTGTACCTAAACAAGAGCAAACTAAATAACTCGAATGTGGTGTTTCGTCAATATGCAACTCGCTGCATATTGAACTCCACTTAACTTGTAGTTTTGTTTGGTTCAAATTGCCATGCCATGCCTTAGTACACCGGACATGCATCATACTTGTTTGTGCATCATGCCATGCTTATGCTTGTTGGTTTACCATGTTGTTTGCTTCTTTCCGGTTTGCTTCTCTCGGTAGCTTCGGTTTCGTTCCGGAGTTGTGACGATTCGTTCGACTACATCCGTTTGTCTTGTTCTTGGACTCGTTCTTCTTCCTTGCGGGATTTCAGGCAAGATGACCATTACCCTCTATATCACTTCTATCTCTGCTTGCTAGTTGCTTCATTATATCGCTATTTTGCGCTACCTATCACTTGTTTACCATGCCTCCCATATTGCCATATCAAGCCTCTAACCCACCTTCCTAGCAAACCGTTGTTTGGCTAAGTTACCTTTTTGCTCAGCCCCTCTTATAGCGTTGTTAGTTGCAGGTGAAGTTGAAGATTGCTCCATGTTGGAACATGATTATGTTGGAATATCACAATGTCTCTTATTTTAATTAATGCATCTATATACTTGGTAAAGGGTGGAAGGCTCGGCCTTTTGCCTGGTGTTTTGTTTCACTCTTGCCGCCTTAGTTTCCGTCTACCAGTGTTATGTTCCTTGATTTTGTGTTCCTCACGCGGTCGGGTTTATGGGAACCCCTTAACAGTTCGCTTTGAATAAAACTCCTCCAGCAAGGTCCAACCTTGGTTTTACAATTGCCTAACAACCTATAACTTTCCCTTGGGTTTTCGTGAGCCCGAGGGTCATCTTTATTTTAACCCCCCGGGCCAGTGCTCCTTTGAGTGTTGGTCCGAACTAGAGCCACTTGCAGCGCCACCTCGGGGAAACTTGAGCGCTGGTTTTAGCTGTACGTAGTGTTCATCCGGTGTGCCCTGAGATCGAGATATGTGCAGCTCCTATCAGGATTTGTCGGCACAGTCGGGCGGTCTTGCTGGTCTTCTTTTACCATTATTGAAATGTCTTGTAACCGGGATTCCGAGACTGATCGGGTCTTTCTGGGAGAAGAAATATCCTTCGTTGATCATGAGAGCTTGTGATGGGCTAAGTTGGGACACCCCTCCAGGGTATAAACTTTTGAGAGTCGTGCCCGCGGTTATGGGCAAATGGGAATTTGTTAATATCCGGTTGTAGAGAACTTGACACTTGACTTAATTAAAATGCGCCAACCGCGTGTATAGCCGTGATGGTCTATTTTCGGCGGAGTCTGGAAAGTGAACACGGTTTGGGTTATGATTGAACGTAAGTACTTCAGGATCACTTCTTGATCACTTCTAGCTTCACGACCGTTGCGTAGCTTCTCATCTTACTCCTATTTGTGTATGTTAGCCACCATATTTGATTAGCGCTTGCTGCAACTCCACCTCATTACCGCATCCAACCCATAAGCTTAAATAGTCTTGATCTCGCGGGTTTTGAGATTGCTGAGTCCTCATGACTCACAGATACTACCAAAATAGTTGCAGGCGCCGACGATACCAGTGCAGGTGATGCTACCAAACTCAAGTGGGAGTTTGGCGAAGACCTTGGTCGTTACTATGTTTCGTTTCCTGATGATCAATAGTGGAGCCCAGTTGGGACGATCGGGGATCTAGCATTTGGGGTTATCTTCTTTTCATTTGGGTTTGTCCGTAGTCGGACTATGTGCGTACTCTGGATGATGTATGAATTATATGATCTTTGGGTGAAGTGGCAATTGTAAGCCAACTCTATTTATCCCTTTCTTGTTCATTACATGGGATTGTGTGAAGATGACCCTACTTGCGACAAAACCACAATGCGGTTATGCCTCTAAGTCGTGCCTCGACACGTGGGAGATATAGCCACATCATGGGTGTTACAAGTTGGTAATCAGAGCCATCCCCGACTTAGGAGCCCCTGCTTGATTGAATCACTGACGTTGTTGAGTCTAGAACAAAAATGTTTTGAGTCTTGGGATTATATATATTGGAGAGTAGGATTCTTTTTACTCCTCAGTCCCTTCGTCGCTCTGGTGAGGCCTCCTGACGTAGATGTTTTGCCTTTCCTTTCCTCAAATTTCACAGAATTTTTTTTAGGATCACGCAGGTATCTTGGGATCGTTCTGATATTCTTATGACGAGAACATTGTTCTTGGTGCCTCCTGACATTTAGGGGTTGTGGCAGTGTCCCGGGGAGTTGATCTCCGAGGTGTTGTCGTCACAATTTTAATGTTGCAGTTCTGGAATACCTGACTTTCACCGACATCGGAAATCTCTTTTATGCAGCTAGTGGTAAGATAACCTCGAAGCCACCCAGTAGTGGGGCGGGAGTTCGAGAGTATTTCCATAGCTCGTATAACAGATGCTTTTCGAAGGTTGAGGTACACTATTTCTGGAGTTTTCTTGGTTATGTGTTGACGGATGGATATAGCTGGATATAGGGATTGTCAGTTTGGGTGAGATATATTGCTTCCCCTGTATCCCCAACACCAAATTGCATAACCAAAAAGTTTCAGGAGTTTTATAGGTGGGAATTCAAGTAGCTCTATTTTTTTCTTTCTGACAGATGCATGATTTGAGATTGGGGTTCGACGTCTAGTGGTCCGCCTATCCATGGTCATTTTTATAGTGGTCTCGTTGTGTCTTAAAGAGTCCTTGGCTATGCTGACTCGGGGACGCTTCGTATGTCATGTGCACTACCTTGTACATGATGGTGATGTACGATCGAGCCTGTGTGGGCCCCACCATGAAAACTTCAGACAAAATCTCTATCATATGTTTGTTTCCGGCTTATTCTGCAATCCAAATCCTTTGTTTTGTTTTATTTGTGGTATTCGAGTTGCTTCGAAGTTAAATGTTGAATCCATACCTTTCCTAAATGGTGTTCTCATATTGCTATGTGAATACTAATCCTTCTTGATCATTGAGGTCGTCAGGTTAATTCTTTTCCAATCGGCATGCTTCTCTTTAAGTGGATCCGATCATTTCAACATTTGCAAGATCAGTTCCAAGTTTTCTCAACGGTGTTTGTTTCATTCATGCCAAGTTGTCTTTGTTTTCCCGCCCTCCCACCCTTTTCTTCAAGGACTCATATATTTTAATCAAGTATCCATTTATTCATGTGAAGTCTCTTCACTCTTTTCAATCAATGTTCTGATTCGGTGATCCCTCGTGAAGATGCTCACGAGCTTCAAGTTCATCATTCTTCATTCTCGTATTCTTTTCCGGTGGATTTAACTCAAGCTTTTAGTGTTGATCATATCCCTTTCCTCGTTTCAAATGCTATCCCATGCCGGTGCATCTCATAATCGTTCACCTCTCTCTATTCGTATCTGTAGTGCTAAAGATATCTCAGAAGAATCATGTTTCCATTCTTAATCCGTTCGAGTTATTTCGAGGTTTTTATCTCATTCAAGCTATTTAATTCTACCGGTGCAATCTCTATTTCAAGCAATCCTTCAACGATGTTTCTTTTGAGTGGGCCCTAACCCAGGTATTTTCCCAGGATCTTACCTGACTCTTCTAATTTATCTGGAGCGATTCCCAAAGTCTTTTGAAGTTTGACGTAAGAATGAATTTTCATCAGTAATATTCCTTCTCCAAGATTGCTTTCAAAATATTTTCATCGTTGGTTCATCATTTCTATTTTTCTTTGTTCCGAAGTGCCTCAACAATTTTGATGGTTCTCGTCATCATTCTCAGCATGTGAAGACCGAAGAAGTGTTTCCTCTAAATCTTGTCCCTTCTCTCGAAGATTCATGGTTTTAGCGTTATGCCATCCTCTCATAATTGCCTTCGATTGTGAGAATTCTTTTCACCCATCCGAAGCAATTCAGGACTCTTTTCAGTTTGATTCTCCGGAGCCAATCATCTCAGAATTATTCATTCCAGCTTTCAGTTCTCGTTATCCAAATCTTACCGGTGCATCGCTCAAGTATTCTCTATTGAGCTCATGATCTCTTCGTTCTCATGTATCTAAATCCCCTCAAGTATCTTCATTCGTTTTCCAATTCTTCCCGGTGAATTGTGCCTTTGCTACTCTCATTTTCAATTCTTACGGTGGTTCCTTCAACATTCCTCTTCCGTTGTTATCGTATCAATTAATTCGTTCTTTCCGAATCCTACCAGTGGTTTGTTCAAGTTTTCTTAAGTTTACGCTATATCCCTCTTAATCCTTTCTACGAGAATAAGTAGTATGCCAAATCCGTTGCTTGTCATCAATTTAAATTGGCAAAGGATATGCATAACGTAATTCATATTATTGTTTCATCCAAGTGATCTAGTTTCTTCTTTCCAAAGTTGTTCATCATGTCACATTTCTCGGTTCGAGATGCTTCATCTTTTCTTTTCCGGAGTTCCAAGTTTTCTCGGTTATATCGTCGCGAAGCTCCATCTAAATCATTGCAAGGCTTCGCCTTGTGTTTTCAACTTCTCTTTCGTTCTATCATTCTCTTTTTACCGGAGTTCTTCATGGAGGCTCTACATGATGGTTCATCAAGGATTATTTTCATTCTTCAATTGTTCTTCAAGATTTCTCTCGAAGTTATGACCCACCAAGCTATACTCAAAATTAAACATGGTGCTCAACACATGTTTTGTTTTGAGGCATTCAAGCATTCTTCATCTTGCATTCCAAAGTGCAATTCTCCTACCTTATCTTTTGAGATGGTGTTATGTCATTCTTGACAATTTCCCTTCGTGTTTCATGATCCACAACTTGTCAGGAATGAGATATTGTACAACCATCATTTTCTATTCTTTCATGAGTTGTTCCAACCCATGATAATTTCTTTGTTGGAGTTATCTTGGTATAGATTTCATCTAAAGCCTTCCCTAAGGAATGTCTCTATCTGTGGTGCGTACCTATGATCCGAGTTTTCTCTTTGTCCTCTTGGCGAAAGAAGTTTTAATCCCTTTGTTGGTCGCAATCAAATCTTTTTTTCCGTGAGTGGCATAATTTTGAGAAATTTTCCATAAGCCCACTACAAGCTTATTCGTTTCTTTGTTGGTTTTCCAACAACCCCGTTATAACCTTCTTGGAATGGTGCTTTCCAAGCTCATTTGTGGTAGAAGTTGGCATTTTCTTCTCCATTCTATTATTCCAATGATCTATCTTCTATTGTTTCTTCTAGAGGCATTTAATGTTGCTCTCTTCACTCATCTTATCAAATTGAGGATCGTGTTCTTTTCATGCTTATCCATTTAACCAGAGTGTCGTGTCCTCTTTTCAAGTTCTTTTCATCTTATCAAGTCTTGCATCTCTTTTCAATCGGAGTGTTTTCCGAATTTGATCTTCCTTGTTCCTTGTTTATCTCGTTTCAACCAGAGTGGTTTCAATTCCTTCTTGTCCATTGCACTTGTCATTCATAGCTTTCCAACCTCCAAGGTTCACATGGTGTTCCTTGTTTCTATTTTCTACTGCAGTGCTCTCAATTGTGTTCAACTCCGTTGTGTTATTTCTTTCAACCTTTCAACCTCTCAAGGTTCTTTGGTTTCACTCACTGGTCGAAGAAGCAACTTTGTTTACCTCTTCCTTTTCCGCTTCTCTCCGATGCCAGCCCTAGGATCTCGGGTCGAGATCCTCTATTAGTGTGGGAGAGTTGTGACGCCCCGAGACCGACGCTCCAGAAGACTTCCAGCCATTTTGAGTTTTGCCGTCTGATTTTATTTTTGTTTGTTGCATTCATCATTGCATCATTTGCATTGCATCATTTCATCATGCAACTCTTTTTAAAAACTCAACTAAATAAATCATGTGGATCTTCGGTCCATTTAAATTTAGGGACATTCACATGGTGATATCTCTTGATAACATATCCTCCCAATATTAGGGAGCTATAATAAATATTCCATTATTTTGGAATTAACTGTAACACACTTGCAAAATAATTCCCATGCCGTTGTTATCTCACTTCTTGACCTCAAACTTTGTCCATTAAATTCTTTCGTCATGTTCCCGAGCTCCACCGAAATTCTCAACATTTCTGGACCAACCAAACACCCACTTCTTTCACCACTCATTTGTATTAAATTCAAATGAATTTGGATCTTGGTTGCCCAACACCCTTCCAACCATTTCTGTTAAATCACTCATATTTTCCTGATCTCAGGAAAATATCTCACTAGTCCATAGTCCTTCTCTAACCTCTTCTTTTCTCTCTTTTCTTTCTTTCTTTTTCTGTAAATGGAAAAGAGAGAAGCCCATTTTGGCCCAATGACCAGGCCAGCCCATCTAACCTCCTAAACCCAGCCTCCTCCCGAACCCTAGCACCCCTGGTTCGATCCCCTTCATCTCTCCTTCTCTCGATCCCTACCTCCTCCCTCTAGCGCCGCACACCCATAACGCACGCATGCGCAGCACCCGATCCCCTCCTCTGCTCTACTCCATCACGCCAAGGCCGACGCCGGACACTTCGCCCATCGTTGCCGCTCGGACCCGACCCCACGGGCCGGTCGCTGAAGTGATCCGCTGGACCTCGTCGCCTCCCGCAACTCCTCGTTGGCGCCTAGGCCCCGCCGAGCTCGCTGCTGCCTCCGCTGGCCATGGAGCCGCCATGACTCATGTGCCTCCTTCCCTCGCCATGGCGCCGCACCCTCAAGCTCCTCCTCCGGTCGCTCCTCTGCTCCCGATGCCCCCGGCATCGACAGCGTCGCGCCCTCGCCCCTGCTGCGCCGCGCCTTCCTCCTTTGCGCCTCCACCTCACCGTTGTCGACTTCCTCCGCCTTCCCTCGCCGAGCCTTGTAGCGTTGACCTTCTCCGGCAACTGCGCCATGCAGCTCTTCTCCCACTGCTGCGTCGCCTCCTTTGCCCACCGACACCTTGTGTCGCTCGCCTTCGACATTGTTGCACCTCTGCCTCGCCTCTCTACTCACGCAGCTTTGCTAGCTCTGTCACCGCCGCTGCCGCTCCCCTGCACCATCTCCGTGGCCCCGTGCACATGCTGCTATTGCCTCGCCCCATCCCTCCACCACTGCTGCGAGCACAACACCCCCGCCTCCATCTCTTGTCGCGACCAGCTGCCCCGCCCCGAACACCATGTTTGCAAGCTAGTGCCTTCAGATGCGGTTGGTTTCTTTCGGCCATTTCGACATCGTCTCTGTCTTGCTGCCAAGTACCTGCTTGACCACTGAACCAGGATGCCAAGATCCCAAGTCCAAGACCCCTCAAGTTCGACTACAGGGAATACCACCAAGTACCCCTTCGGATCGCCATGTTCGACTACCACGTGTACCACTGCCATTGCAAGAATCGAGACCGACAAGTTCGAAGAGCCCAAGTACCATGACGACCGACGTATAGTACCACTACCTCCTCTACCGTTGACCCTGTGGACATCAAGTTCCTTGCCGTGACCCTGATCATCTACGGAGTGCGTACGACTATGAAACGTGAACCACTACTTTCACTACCGTCACCGTGTGCCACTACTTCCACGACGACCATCCCGAGAACGTCTACTTCCTCTACACCACTCCGAACTCGAACCGCCCCGAAAATGCACGCTTCAAAGGTATAACAATGAGACAAACACCCGTGGACTGAATGCATGTGTTGTATGAGATGTACCACTTGTTTGCACCGTGCCCGTTTGTTTCATGCACGTTCCTCTTTTGCCATGCCACCGACACATGGGACACCTGGTTACCGGGATCGCTCCCTGTCACTCTTGCATATTCCGCACTTCCGATCAACTACTTTTGCACCGATACCTCTGTGAGCTACCATAACCGATATGTTGTCGTGGCATCATTATAGGATTCGTTGTCGTGGCACCCCTTTTGTTCCGCCATGGTGACCAAATGCTTCTTAACATGCTCATGTCAACATTTTCATTAAAATTGCATAAAACTTGTATATGTCATCCGCATCATATCAACAACATTTAAAATGTTTAAAACTGTGTTTGCATTAAATTGCTAAATGACGTATGGGGATTTTCTGGAATTGTTGTTTGTTGTTTCCGGCCTCATTTAAACTTGCCTAGATAGGTAGTTTTCTTATGTTTCACCTCTTGCCATGTTTAATAACATTTAATATTGTTGTATACCTAAGCAAGAGCGAACTAAATAACTCGAATGTGGTGTTTCGTCAATATGCAACTCGCTGCATATTGAACTCCACTTAACTTGTAGTTTTGTTCGTTTATTTGTCGCACTTTGCCATGCCATGCCTAAGTACACCGGACATGCATCATACTTGTTTGTGCATCATGCGATGCTTATGCTTGTTGGTTTACCATGTTGTTTGCTTCTTTCCGGTTTGCTTCTCTCGGTAGCTTCAGTTTCGTTCCGGAGTTGTGAGGATTTGTTCGACTACGTCCATTTATCTTCTTCTTGGACTCATTCTTCTTCCTTGCGGGATTTCAGGCAAGATGACCATTACCCTTGATATCACTTCTATCTCTGCGTGCTAGTTGCTTCGTTCTATCTCTATGTTGCGCTACCTATCACTTGTTTACCATGCCTCCCATATTGCCATGTCAAGCCTTTAACCCACCTTCCTAGCAAACCGTTGTTTGGCTAAGTTACCATTTTGCTCAGCCCCTCTTATAGCGTTGTTAGTTGTAGGTGAAATAGAAGATTGATCCATGTTGGAACATGATTATATTGGGATATCACAATATCTCTTATTTTAATTAATGCATCTATATACTTGGTAAAGGGTGGAAGGCTCGGCCTTTTGCCTGGTGTTTTGTTCCACTCTTGCCGCCTTAGTTTCCGTCTACCGGTGTTATGTTCCTTCATTTTGCATTCCTCACGCGGTCGGGTTTATGGGAACCCCTTGACAGTTCGCTTTGAATAAAACTCCTCCAGCAAGGCCCAACCTTGGTTTTACAGTTTCCTAACAACCTATAACTTTCCCTTGGGTTTTCGTGAGCCCGAGGGTCGTCTTTATTTTAACCCCTCAGGCCAGTGCTCCTTTGAGTGTTGGTCCGAACTAGAGCCACTTGCAGCGCCACCTCGGGGAAACTTGAGCGCTGGTTTTAGCTGTACGTAGTGTTCATCCGGTGTGCCCTGAGAACGAGATATGTGCAGCTCCTATCGGGATTTGTTGGCACAGTCGGGCGGTCTTGCTGGTCTTCTTTTACCATTGTCGAATTGTCTTGTAACCGGGATTCCGAGACTGATCGGGTCTTTCCGGGAGAAGGAATATCCTTCGTTGATCATGAGAGCTTGTGATGGGCTAAGTTGGATCACCCCTGCAGGGTATAAACTTTCGAGAGCCGTGCCCGCGGTTATGAGCAGATGGGAATTTGTTAATATCCGGTTGTAGAGAACTTGACACTTGACTTAATTAAAATGCACCAACCGCGTGTGTAGCCGTGATGGTCTCTTTGCGGCGGAGTCCAGGAAGTGAACACATCTTGGGTTATGATTGAACGTAAGTAGTTCAGGATCACTTCTTGATCACTTCTAGCTTCATGACCATTGCGTAGCTTCTCATCTTACTCCTATTTGCGTAGGTTAGTCACCATATTTGCTTAGCGCTTGCTGCAACTCCACCTCATTACCACATCCTACCCATAAGCTTAAATAGTCTTCATCTCGCGGGTTTTGAGATTGCTGAGTCCTCGTGACTCACGGATACTACCAAAACAGTTGCAGGTGCCGATGATACTAGTGTAGGTGATGCTACCGAACTCAATTGGGAGTTCGACAAAGACCTTGGTCATTACTATGTTTCATTTCCTGATGATCAGTAGTGGAGCCCGGTTGGGACGATCGGGGATCTAGCATTTGGGGTTATCTTCTTATCATTTGGATTTGTCCGTAGTCGGACTATATGTGTACTCTGGATGATGTATGAATTATATGATCTTTGGGTGACGTGCCGATTGTAAGCCAACTCTATTTATCCCTTTCTTGTTCATTACATGGGATTGTGTGAACATGACCCTGCTTGCGACAAAACCACAATGTGGTTATGCCTCTAAGTCGTGCCTCGACACGTGGGAGATATAGTCGCATTGTGGGCATTACACATAGGGACCTTCCCATTTGGAGAGGAGTTTTCCTGCAAACAATCTAAAATGAGAGTTGTACAAAAGAACATATCCGCCGACATTGAACTCACGCTTTTGTATTCTTTTGTCATGCCATCTTTTAACTTTTTCTTTGAATAACTTAGCATTTTCACAAGCCTGGATTCTCCATTCATCTAATGAGCTAATATCAAATGGCCTCTTTTCCCCAACAAGTTTGAAATCATAATTGAGTTCTTTTATTGCCCAAAATTCTTTGTGTTCTAACTCAAGAGGTAAATTACATGCTTTTCCATAAACCATTTTATATGGAGAAATACCCATAGGATTTTCATAAGCCGTTCTTTAAGCCCAAAGTGCAACATCTAATTTCTTAGACCAATTCTTCCGGGACCTATTGACAGTCTTTTGTAAGATTAGTTTTTTTTCTCTATTGGTAAGTTCAACTTGCCCACTAGACTGAGGATGATAGGGTGACGCAATTCTATGGTTAACATCATAGTTAGCAATAATTTTACGGAAAGCACGATGAATAAAGTGTGAACCACCATTAGTCATTAAATATCTAGGGACTCCAAACCTTGGGAAAATAACTTCCTTCAGCATTTTAATAGAGGTGTTGTGATCATCACTACTAGTTGGAATAGCTTCTACCCATTTAGTAACATAATCAACAGAAACCAAAATATGTGTATACCCATTAGAGGAAGGAAAAGGTCCCATGAAGTCAAATCCCCAAACATCAAATGGTTCAACAACAAGTGAATAAGTCATAGGCATTTCTTGACGCTTACCGATATTACCTATTCTCTGACATTCATCATGAGATGAGACGAGCTTATGGGCATCTTTGAAGATAGTAGGCCAATAAAAACCAGGTTGCAATACCTTATGAGCGGTTCTGTCTCCCGCGTGATGTCCTCCATAAGCTTCAGAGTGACATTTCCATAGGATTTGTTCCTGTTCATGCTCAGGTACACAATGTCTAATAATACCATCTACTCCTTCTTTATAAAGATGTGGGTCATCCCAAAAGTAATGTCTTAAATCATAGAAGAATTTTTTCTTTTGTTGGTATGTGAAGCTAGGTGGTATGTATTTAGCAACTATATAGTTAGCATAGTTAGCATACCAAGGTGTACTATGAGAAACATTTATTGCAGCTAGTTGTTCATCAGGGAAGCTATAATTAATTGGTTGTGGGCCATCAAGAATATTTTCAAGCCTAGACAAGTTATCAGCTACGGGGTTCTCTGCTCCTTTCCTATGAGTGATATGCAAATCAAATTCTTGTAGCAGAAGAACCTACCTAATGAGTCTAGGTTTAGCATCTTTCTTTTCCATAAGATATTTTATAGCAGCATGACCGGTGTGAACAATTAGTTTAGAATCAACAATGTAAGATTTGAATTTATCACAAGCAAACACCACTGCTAAGAATTCTTTTTCAGTAGTAGCATAGTTTCGTTGAGCACTATCTAGAGTTTTAGTAGCATAATGAATAACATTTAGTTTCTTATCAACTCTTTGTCCTATAACAGCACCAACAACATAATCACTAGCATCACACATAATCTCAAAAGGCATGTTCCAATCAGGTGGTTGAACAACAGGTGCAGTAATTAAGGCTTTCTTTAGTGTTTCAAAGGCTTCCATACAATCATCATCAATCACAAAGGGAATATCCTTTTGCAAAAGATTAGTAAGAGGCCTAGAAATTTTAGAAAAGTCTTTGATAAACCTCCTATAGAAACCAGCATGACCAAGGAAACTACAAATAACCTTGATATCTTTAGGACATGGCATTTTCTCAATTGCATCAACCTTGGCTTTGTCCACCTCAATGCCTTTCAAAAAAAATATAGCACAAAACAATACCTTCGTTAACCCTAAAGTGGCACTTCTCCCAATTCAAGACGAGATTCTTTTGTTCACGTCTCTACAAGACTCGATCAAGATTGCTTAAACAATCATCAAAAGACTTCCCATAAACAGAAAAGCCATCCATCAAAACCTCAACAATCTTTTCACAAAAATCAAAGAATATAGCAGTCATACATCTTTGAAAGGTAGCAGGTGCATTACATAAACTGAAAGGCATACGTCTATAAGCAAATGTTCCAAAAGGACAAGTAAAAGTGGTCTTTTCTTGATCAAATTGTAAAACAGGTATTTGTGAAAAGCCAGAGTATCCATCAAGGAAGCAAAAATATGTGTGCTTGGATAATCTTTCTAACATTTGATCGATAAAAGGTAGAGGGTAATGATCTTTTCTAGTAGCTTTATTTAATTTTCTATAATCCATTCTATAGCCCGTGAAAATTCTTTGTGGAATAAGCTCATTCTTATCATTAGGCACAACGGTAATACCTCCTTTCTTAGGGACACAATGAACAGGACTTACCCATCTACTATCAACTATAGGATAGATTATACCTACTTCCAGAAGTATCAATATTTCTGTTCTCACCACTTCTTTCATTTTCGGATTTAACTGACGTTGGTGATCAACAACGGGTTTAGCATCAGGTTCCATATTAATCTTGTGCTGACATAGAGTGGGACTAATGCCCTTAAGATCATCAAGAGTATATCCAATAGCAGCCCTGTGCTTCCTTAGAGCTTTCAACAATCTTTCTTCTTCAAGTTCTGAAAGGTTAGCACTAATAATAACAGGATGTATCTTCTTTTCATCAAGATAAGCATATTTCAGAGTGTCTAGCAATTGTTTTAATTCAAACACAGGATCACCTTTAGGTGGAAGAAGACCTCCTAGAGCTTCAATAGGCAAATTGTGTTCAAGCAGAGGTTGTTGTTCGAAAAAGATTCTATATATTTCATTTCTTTCATGCATATGCAAATCATTTTCATGGTCTAGCAAATATTGTTCCAAAGGATCAGTAGGAGGCACAACAATAGAAGCAAGACCAATAATCTCATCCTTATTAGGCAAATCTTTCTTATGAGGTTGTTTACTAAACTTAGAAAAATTAAATTCCTGAGATTCATCACCAAAGCTAACACCGACAGTTTTTTCTCACAATCTATTTTGGCATTGACGGTGTTCAAGAAAGGCCTACCAAAAATAATGGGACAAAAGTCATCTTGTGGGGAGCTAAGAACAAGAAAATCATTAGTGTATTTTATTTGCCCACACAAGACTTCAACATCTCTTAGAATCCCAATTGGTGATATAGTATCTCTATTAGCAAGTGTAATAGTGACATCTATGCCTTCTATTTCAGCAGGTGCTATTTCATCTTTAATTTCTTGATATAAGGAGAAAGAAATAGCACTCACACTAGCACCTAGGTCACATAACCCATGATAACAATGATCTCCTATCTTAACTGAGACAACAGGCATGCGAACAACTGGTCTATGTTTATCCTTTCCTTCAAGTCTGGCAATTCTAGAAGCTTCACCACATAAGTAAATAACATGCCATAAATATTATCAACTAAGAGATCTTTAACCATAGCAACACTAGGTTCAAATCTGATTTCCTCAGATGGTTTGGGTGTTCTAACATAACTTTTGTTAACCACAGTTGAAGCTTTAGCATGTTCCTTCACCCTAACAGGAAAAGGTTTTTTTTAATATAAGTAGTGGGAACAAGTGGATCAACATTGTAAATAATGGTTTCTTCTTTAGATTTTATCGGTTCTTTAATTTCTTCTTTAATTGGTGGGTGATATTTAAACCACTTCTCCTTAGGGAGATCAACATGAGTAGCAAAAGACTCACAGAAGGAAGTTACTATCTGAGAGTCAAGTCCATATTTAGTGCTAAACTTTTGAAAAGCTTTGGTATTCATTATAGATTTAACACAATCAAACTTAGGCTCAATACCTGACTCTTTACCTTCGTCGAGTTCCCAATCTTCAGAGTTGCGTTTAATTCTTTCTAAAAGATCCCATCGAAATTCAATAGTTTTCTTCATAAAAGAACCAGTACAAGAAGTATCGAGCATGGATTGATCATTACAAGAAAGCCGAGCATAAAAATTCTGAATAATAATTTCTCTCGAGAGCTCATGATTGGGGAATGAATATAACATTGACTTAAGCCTCCCCCAAGCTAGAGCGATACTTTCTCCTTCACGAGGCCAAAAATTATATATATAATTCCGATCACGATGAACTAGATGCATAAGATAATATTTTTGATGAAATTCCAATTTCAAACAGTTCCAGTTCCAAGATCCAATATCATCGCATAGCCTATACCATGTCAATGCTTTTCCCTTCAAAGATAAAGGGAAAACCTTCTTCTTAGCTTCATCTTCGGGCAGACCTGCAAGCTTAAACAATCCGTAAATTTCATCCACGTATATCAAGTGCATATCAGGATGTTCGGTTCCATCTACTGCATAAGGATTAGCTAGCAGTTGCTCTAACATATCCGAGGGAATTTCATATTCAATATTTTCAGTAGGTGCAGTAGGTTGAGTGGCAACTAATTGTGGTTCCGTTCGAGGTGAAGATACCCCGAACAAACCCCCCAAAGGATTGTTTTCCATGGTAGCAAGTGACAATAAATTTCAGCATGTAGTAATAATGTTTCCTTCCCAATTTCCACTTACCAAGAGCGCTTCACTCCCTGGCAACGGCGCCAGTAAATAGCCTTGATGACCCACAAGTATAGGGGGTCAATTATAGCCTTTTCGATAAGTAAGAGTGTCGAACCCAACAAGGAGCAAAAGGAAATGACAAGTGGTTTTCAGCAAGGTAATGTCCGCAAGTGCTAAAATTGTAAGTGGCGGATAGTTTGATAGCAAGATAATTTGTAACAAGCAAGTAACAATAGTAGTAGCAAAAGTGTAGCAAGGTAGCCTAATCCTTTTGAGGCAAAGGACAGGACAAAATGGTTTCTTATGATAAGCACAGTGTTCTTGAGGGTACACGGGAATTTCATCTAGTCACTTTCATCATGTTGGCTTAATTCGTGTTCGGTACTTTGATAAGTTGATATGTGGGTGGACCGGTGCTTAGGTGTTGTTCTTACTTGAACAAACCTCCTACTTATGATTAACCCTCTCGCAAGCATCCACAACTACAAGAAAAGTATTAAGAATAAATTCTAACCATAGCATTTAACTTTTGGATCCAACCGGTCCCTTACGGAATAGCGCATAAACTGGGGTTTAAGCTTCTGTCACTCTCACAACCCACCATCTAATAACTACTCCACAATGCATTCCCTTAGGCCCAAATATGGTGAAGTGTCATGTAGTCGATGTTCACATGACACCACTAAGAGAATGGCAACATACATATCACCAAAATATCAAACACATATCAAGTTCACATGATTACTTGCAACATGATTTCTCCCGTGACCTCAAGAATGAAAGTAACTACTCACTAATGATAATCATGCTCGAGATCATAGGGGTATTAAATAGCATAATAGATCTGAACATATAATCCTCCACCAAATAAACCATATAGTAATCAACTACAAGATGTAATAAACACTACTAGTCACCCACAAGCACCAATCTATACTTTTGATACAAAGATCAAACACAATAGATGAACTAGGGTTTGAGAGGAGTTGGTGATGTGAAGATGTTGATGAAGATAGCCCTCCCCAAGATGGGAGAGTTGTTGGTGGTGATGATGATGATGATTCCCCCCTCCGGGTCGGAAGTTCCCCCGGCAAAATCGCTCCGCCGGAGGGCAAAAGTGCTCCTACCCAAGTTCCGCCTCGAGGCGGTGGTTCTTCATCTCGAATTTCCTCCTCTTATTGTTTCTAGGTCACAATGACTTATATACCAGAAGATGGGCACCAGAGATGGGCCGAGGAGGGCAGCACCCACCAGGGCGCGCCTGGGCCTCCTGGCATGCCCAGGTGGGTTGTGCCCACCTGGTGGACCTCCTCTGGTACTTTTTTGCTCCAATATTTATTAAATATTCCATAAAAATTCCTCGGGAATTTTTAGCTCATTTGGAGTTGTGTAGAATAGGTAACTTGACGTAGCTTTTTCAGGTCCGGATTTCCAGCTGCCGGAATTCTCCCCCTTGGTGCATACCTTGCATATTACGAGGAAAAAGGCATTAGAATTACTCCAAAAAGCATTATTATACAACAAAACAACATAAATAACAGTAGGAAAACATGATGCAAAATGGACGTATCAGGAAGGTGGTGACGCCGCTGCCTGCACAGACCACGTTCCCTGCAGCGTCCACACCCGCTTGCGTCCCCGTATCCCCCATGGCGTTGGAAGCCACATGTGACTAGGCCTTTAAGGTGGACAGGTGAGCTGCGTCACTGGGCTTCTTCTTGGGCGCCATGGTCGATGGAGACGTCGATTAAGAGAATGATATTGAAAATGACGCGCTACGTACGCTTCTCGGGTTCGCGCAAACGCTACCCCCTACCTGGCGCGCCAAAGATATCGTGGGGAACTATGACCACCTATGGGGCCTTGAGCCCCTTTTTGGTTAGGCGGGGGGAGATGAGCACATTGCACAAAGAGCGGAGAACGTTGCGCAGCACGACAGAGATCACACAGGCAATTTTACCCAGGTTCGGCCACCGTGAGGCGTACAACCCCACTCCAGCTTTGGTGGATTGTGGTTGAAAACGCAATGCTCTTGCCCAGCAGGGTTGCCTCAGGGCGAGAGCAGCTACCCGCGTATGAGTGTACAGGGGTCCGAATCCTCTCTATGGTTGCCATGGGCCTGCTTTTATAGATCAAGGGGTCACCATAGTGGAAAATCAGTCATTATGCACTGATTAGATAGCGAACAGCGGTAACATACCTAACTCCGCAGACAGGGAAGAGCGCGTTAAATGCGCCGCTTAGTGTCACATCGTGGAATGCCCGGCAAGCCTTGTCGGGCTGTTCTGCCACCTTCTTGCCTGTCTGCTTGACACGTTGCTGGATGGTGTCATTTGGAGTTGTTTTCCGTAGGAAGTGGTTGCCATGTGGCAAGAAACAACGACTTGGTCACTTGGGGGCTTGACACCGCACCTCTTGATGACTTATGTCACTGTGAGGTGGAGCGATGGAGCCTTGGCAGGGTGGTTTGCCTTTGTTGTGCTCGGCAGGCCTGCCGGGACAGTCTTGATGCTTACTCTTGGGGCCACCTCAACCTCGCTAGGCTCGCCTGCCCGGCAAGGGAGGTTTTCCCTTAGTGGTGTCTTATTCCTTTGTCTTGCCTTGGTCCTCTTGATCTACCCTCTGATTTCTCAAAGAGCTAATCCCTTTAGCTTGACCTTGGCTTAGATGTTGCAACTTTGCTCCTTTAGGCATGTGCATAGTCTGGGCAACAGACCCAGGGTTTGTTGAACCGACACAACACCGACACAGGGTTCTTACCTCCCTTGCTATCAATAATATGCAAATTAAATTCTTGTAGCAAGAGAACCCGTCTAATAAGTCTAGGTTTAGCATCTTTCTTTTCCATCAGAAATGTAATAGCAGCATGGTCGGTGTGAACAGTAAATTTGGAATCAACAATATAAGATATGAACTTATCACAAGCAAAGACAACTGCTAAAAATTCCTTTTCAGTAGTAGCATAATTTCTTTGAGCACTGTCTAGAGTTTTAGAAACATAATGGATAACATTTAAGTTCTTATCAACTCTTTGTCCTAAAACAGCACCAATAGCCTAATCACTAGCATCACACATAATTTCAAAGGGGTTCCAATCAGGTGGTTGAACAATAGGTGCAGAAATCAAGGCTTTCTTAAGTATTCCAAATGCTTCTACACAATCATCATCAAGAACAAATGGAACATCTTTTTCGAAGAGATTAGTGAGAGGCCTAGAAATTTTAGAGAAGTCTTTAATAAATCTCCAACATAAACCAACATGACCAAGGAAACTTCTTATACCTTTGATATCTTTAGGACACGACATTTTTTCAATAGCATCAACTTTACTTTTATCGACTTAAATACATCTTTCAAAGACTTTATGCCCCAAGACAATACCTTCATTAACCATAAAGTGGCACTTCTCCCAATTCAAGACAAGATTAGGTTCTTCACATCTCTGCAAAACTCGATCAAGGTTGCTCAAGCAATCATCAAAAGAAGTTCCATAAACAGAGAAATCGTCCATGAAAACCTCAATAATCTTTTCGCAGAAGTCAGAGAATATAACAGTCATATATCTTTGAAAAGTAGCAGGTGCATTACATAAACCAAAAGGCTTACGCCTATAAGCAAAGGACCAAAAGGGCATGTAAACGTAGTTTTTTCTTGATCCTCTTGTGACATAGGTATTTGAGAAAAAACAGAATAACCATGTAGAAAGCAAAAATGTGTATGTTTGGATAGTCTTTCTAGCATTTGATCAATAAAAGGTAGAGGGTAATGATCTTTCCTAGTAGCTTTGTTTTATTTTCTAAAATCAATTACCACTCTATAACCTGTAATAATTCTTTGTGGGGTCAATTCATTTTTACCATTGGGAACAACAGTAATACCTCCCTTCTTAGGGACACAATGAACAAGACTTACCCATCTACTATCAGCAATAGGATGAATTATACCTCCTTCCAGAAGCTTTAGTATTTCATTTCTTACCACTTCCTTCTTAGGATTTAACCGTCGTTGGTGATCAACAACTAGTTTAGCATCATGCTCCATATTAATTTTGTGCTGACATAGAGTGGGACTAATGCCCTTAAGATCATCGAGAGTATATCCAATAGCGGCACGATGCTTCTTCAGAGTTTTCAATAATTTCCTTTCTTCATGCTCTGAAAGGTTAGCACTAATAATAACGGGATTTTTTTTTCTCATCAAGATAAACATATTTCAAAGTATCAGGTAATTGTTTAAGATCGAACACATGATCACTCTTGAGTGGTAGAGGATCTCCAAGAGTTTCAACAGGCAAATTGTGTTTCAAAATGGGCATCTTTTTAAAGAAAAATCTCATCTAGTTCCCTTCTTTCATTCATAAACATATCATTTTCATGGTCTAGCAAATATTGTTCTAAAGGATCAGTAGGAGGCACAACAATAGAAGCAAAACCAATAATTTCATCTGTATTAGGCAATTCTTTATCATGGGTTTGTCTATGAAATTTGGAGAAATTAAACTCATGAGACACATCCCCAAAACTTACACTAACAGTTTCTTTCTCGCAATCTATCTTAACATTAACAATGTTCAAGAAAGGTCTACCAAATATAATGGGACAAAAATCATCTTGTGGGGAACCAAAAACTAGAAATTCAGTAGGGTATTTTATTTTCCCACACAAGACTTCAACATCTCTAACAATCCCAATTGGTGAAATAGTATCTCCAATGGCAAGCTTAATAGTAACATCAATATCTTCTATTTCAGCAGGTGCAATATCATTCATAATTTCTTGATATAATGTAAAGGGAATTGCACTCACACTAGCACGAAAATCACATAAGCCATGATAACAATGATCTCCTATCTTAACAGAAACAACAGGCATGCCAACAACAGGTCTATGCTTATCTTTATCACCAGGTTTGGCAATTCTAGCAGTTTCATCATAGAAATAAATAACATGCACATCAATATTATTGACCAAGAGATCTTTAACCATAACAATACTAGGTTCAGCTTTAATTTGTTGAGGGGGTGTAGGTGTTCTAGTATAACTCTTACGAACCACAGTTGAAGCTTTAGCATGATCCTTTATTTTAACAGGGAAAGGTGGTTTTTCAATATAAGCAGTAGGAACGACTGGATCAACATTATAAGTAATAGTTTCTTCTTCGACTTTAATAGGTTCAACTACTTTCACTTTAATGGGAGGATGATATTTAAAACACTTCTCCTTGGGGAGATCAACATAAGTAGCAAATGATGCACAAAAAGAAGCTACTATCTCAGAGTCAAGGCCATATTTAGTGCTAAATTCATGAAAAGCATCAGTATCCATAAAGTTTTAGCACAAATCAAACTTAAGATTTATACCTGACTCCTTACCTTCGTCAAGCTCCCAATCTTCAGAGTTGCATTTAATTCTTTCCAATAAATCCCATTTTAAATCAATAGTCTTCTTCATAAAAGAACCAATACAAGAAGTATCGAGCCTGGATTGATCATTACGAGAAAGCCGAAAATAAAAATTCTGAATAATAATATCTCTTGAGAGCTCATGATTGGGGCATGAATATAACATTGACTTAATCCTCCCCAAGCTTGAGCGATAATTTCTCCTTCACGAGGCCAAAAAATGTAAATATAAGTCCGATCACGATGAACCAGATGCATAGGACAAAACTTCTGATGAAATTCCAATTTCAAGCGGTTGTAGTTCCAAGTCTCAATATCATCGCATAGCCTATACCATGTCGGTGCCTTCTCCTTCAAAGATAAAGGAAAGACCTTCTTCTTGACTTCATCCTCAGGCAGTCCTGCAAGCTTAAATAATCCACAAACTTCATCCACATAGATTAGATGCATATCGGGATGTGATACATCTCCGCCGTATCTATATTTTTTGATTGTTTCATGCCAATATTATACAAGTTTTACATATTTTTGGGAAAAATTTATATGACTTATTGGACTAACCTATTGATCCAGTGCCCGGTGCCAGTTCCTGTTTGTTGCATGTTTTTTGTTTCATAGAAAATCCATATCAAACGAAGTCTAAATGCGAGAAAAATTTACGGAGAATTATTTTGGAATATATGTGATTTTTGGGAGGTGGAATGAATGCATACGGGGGCCCATGGCCCCCAAGATACACCAGGGCGCTCTAGGAAGTGTGAGGCGCGCCCAGATGTATTATGCCCTCCTCGTAAGGTGTTTGGGGCCCTTCTTCTGGTGCAAGAAAGATAATTTATGGAAAAAATCGTGTAAAAATTTCAGCGTAATCGGAGTTATGGATCTCCGGGAATTTAAGAAATCATGAAGAGCCTGATCTGGGGAACACGAAACAGAAGGGAATAGAGAGACAGATCCAATCTCGGAGGGGCTCCCGCCCTCTGCCGCCATGGAGGCCATGGACCAGAGGGGGAACTCTCCTCCCATCTAGGGGGAGGCCAAGGAAGAAGAAGAAGGAGGGGGCTCTTTCCCCCTCCCTCCCAGTGGCGCTGGAAAGCCGCCGGGGCTAGGATCGTGACGGTGATGTACATCAACAACCTTCCTACCGTCATCACCAACTTTCTCCCCATCTATGCAGCGGTGTAACACCCCTTCTCCCCGCTGTAATCTCTACTTAAACATGGTGCTCAACTCCATATATTATTTCCCAATGATATTTGGATATCCTATGATGTTAGAGTAGATCTGTTTTGTCCTATGGGTTAATCATGATCTTGGTTGGTATGATTGTATATTTTATTTATGGTGTTGTCCTATGGTGCCCTCTGTCTCGCGCAAACGTGAGGGATCCCCACTATAGGGTCTTGTAATACGTTCATGATTCACTTATGGTGGGTTGCAAGAGTGATAGAAGCTTAAACCCGAGTAGGTGGGTTGTTGCGTATGGGATAAAGAGGACTTGATACTTAATGCTATTGTTGGGTTTCACGACCTTAATGATCTCTAGTAGTTTCAGATGCTTACTAGGGGTCCAATCATAAGTGCATATGATCCAAGTAGAGAAAGTATGTTAGCTCATGTCTCTCCCTCATATAAAATTGCAAGAATGATCACCGGTACTTGTTATCGATTGCCTAGGGACAAATGACTTTCTTATTGACAAAAGCTATCCATTTTTATTACCTTGCAATTTATTCTTAGTTTTATTCTCGCAAAGTACTCGTAGTTTTATTCTTGCAAAATAGTTTCAAACTTGTTTTAGGTAAAGCAAACGCCAAAGTGTGCATAGAGATGTATCGGTGGTCGATAGAACTTTAGGGAACATTTGTTCTACCTTTAGCTCCTCGTGGGGTTCGACACTCTTATTTATCGAAGAAGGCTACAAACGATCCCCTACACTTGTGGGTTATCAAGACCTTTTTCTGGCGCCGTTGCCGGGGAGCAATAGCGTGGGGTGAATATTCTCGTGTGTGCTTGTTTGCTTTATCACTAAGTATTTTTTATTTTGTGCTCTTGTTTTCTATCTCTAGCTATGGGTAGGAAACGCAAAATAGCAAAAAATAGTTGTACCTGCTAAACCAATGGTTGAAGAACCACCTAAAATCTATCATACTACTGAAGCTTTCTATTTGGATCATCTTCGATCCATTTGTGCTCGTGCTGAAAATCCAACTAGCTTAGTTGAGGGAGAATAATTAAATGAGCATGCTTATTTTGTGCGACATTGTTTATCTAAAAAAGGAAACTTTTGTGGCATCATATTAACAGTTTGTATTGCTATGCTTTGTATTTATGTGAAATACATGATTTTACTTATTATTCCGAAGACCCTAAGAAAAACATTTTCTTCCAATGTGAGTTTAAGGATAATGGAATCTCATCTTCTTATGCCAAGGGTGTTTATAATTACTTTGATATTGAACAAATTGAAGAATTTGTTGCTTTTAAGGGTGCCTATGAAGTTGCTTCTTTGATTGAAAAGTATGATGCTACTCTTTACAAATCTGAATTTTTTTGGCATACTTAAATATTGCTATGAAATTCTTCTTATGATGCTTATATTAAACCATATATTGAGGACTTCTTCATTGTCCAAGAAGGGACTAACATTTTGCAGGAGATGATGGTGGAAGAAATTGAACCATATATGAAGAAGAATTGATGAAACTGTGAGCTCATTGGATGAAAGAGATGATGAGGAGAGTGAAGAACAGAAGGAGGTAGAGCGGATTAGCTACATGTGCCCGCCTTCTAATGAGAGTAAATCTTCAACTCTTACATTATTTAATGCCCTTCGTTCTTACCGAAGGATGAATGCTATGATAATTGCTATGATCCCATTGATTCATTTGAAATATCCCTTTTTGATGAAATTGATGTTTGCTATGCTTGTGGCCAAGATGCCAATATGAATTATACTTATGGAGATGAACTTGCTATAGTTCCTTATGTTAAGAATGAAATTGTTGCTATTGCACCCACACATGATAGTCCTATTATATTTTTGAATTCTCCAAACTATATTATATCGGAGAAGTTTGTTCTTATTAAGGATTATATTGATGGGCTGCCTTTTATCGTTGCACGTGATAATTTTGATGAATGTAATATGGATGTGCTTGCTTTTCCTACTTGCAATTATTATGGGAGAGGAACTACATCTCCACCTCTTTATGCTTCCAACACGATAAAATTGCAAGAAACTGATAATGTTATGTATTGGCCTTTACTTGATGTGCATGGATTGTTCTTGTATGACATGCCGATGCATAGGAAGAGAGTAAGCCTTCTTCATTGCTTGATATATGTTTCTTTGTGCTCACTACTAAATGCCAAATCATTGCTAATTAAAATTGTCTTTGATATACCTTGGGATCCAGGTGGATCCATTACTTGAGCACTTTATGCCTAGCTTAATGGCTTTAAATAAAGCTCTGCCAGGGAGACAACCCAGAAGTTTTAGAGAGTCATTTTATTCTGTTTAGTGCTTTTATGAAGTTTAAAAACAAAAAAAATATAGAGGCGAACTCAAAACTTCACAAAAGGAAAAGTGAAAGTGAGAAAGACGAACACCGTTGAAGTGGGGGACGTCCTCGAACTTTGTTCATGCCCATGGAAACTTTGTGAATCTCAATTACAGAACCTTTTCAACAAAAATAATCACCCCATTGTACAAATCCTTTGTATTGTAAAATTATTGTGCCATGATTTGCCATTAGGATGATTAAATTGCATGTTGGTATGTGCGGTGCAGAAACAAAAACTTTGGTTGTAGCGCATGAATTTTCATTTTTTACTGGAACGTCAAAAGGTTTTGAAACATTTTCCATAGTATTGCTATACAAATTGTTTATCTTTTCCTATCTTTTCATAATTTTTGGAGTACCATAAGTATGGTAGATGTTCAGATTGCTACAGACTGTCCTGTTTAAGATAGATTCTATTTTTGATGCATTGTTTTGCTTGTTTTGATGAAACTATAAATTTTTATCGGTGGTATAAGCCATGGAAAGCTTATATTATAGTAGCTGCAATGCAAAAAAAAGAATTCGTTTTCAACAGTACTTAGAGTAGTGATAACGGATCTTACCAAGCTTTCTGTTGAGTTTTGTGTGGATGAAGTGATCAAAGATCAAGGAGGTCTCGATATGAGAAGAAGGAGGAGAGGTAAGAGCTCAAGTGTGACATCCGGATAATTAAGCTAAAATAACCCTCTACTAATGATGTCACATCCCCACGATTACTGTCATTAATCTCGCGTTGATTCAAACCCGATTCAAATTCAAATTTAAAATAAAGTCAAATTATTATTTATTCAAACAGTAAAACAAAAATGTTTGGTGGTTTGCAAATATTCACTAACAATTTTTCATGAAGGAATTAACATTTTTCAATATATCAAATTCCCCCTGGATACTAGAACAGTAGATCAACAACACCTTTTTATCCCATTTAAATATAAACTCAAACTTAATAAATTATTTTGAACCCAAAATATTTTTTGTGACAGTGTAAAATAATGCATAGTAATTATATGGCAAGGTTTTACATTTTACAAAAGTATTCTGATGCAAAAGAAAGTACAAAACAGTAGCTAAATAATTAAACAGAATAGAAATTGAAAATAGTAGTAAAAAGAAAAAAAGGACGTAAACTACTGGACCCCCTGGCAGATTTAGCAAAATAGGCCCAGCCCACCCACACTTGTCCTGTTCCTCTCGCTACAGGAGACAGGGGGGCCGTGGCGGCCATCAGCCGGCCGTGGTCGTGCGTGGGGGCCATCCCGCACCTCCCCGGCGCCTACAAGTCACCCCTCGCCCCTCCGGAACCCTAGCCCCCGTCTCGACCATTCCCCCCCCCCTCGATCCCCATCGTTCCCCTTCCTCTCTGGACCGAATCAATCTCGTGAGATCCCACGGTGATCGCTGCCCCGTCGTCGTTGTCACGGCCACCGGCGTCTCCGTCGTGCCGGAGGGCGTCTAGGAGCTCCACCAAGCTTGACTTAATCGGTCCCGAGCATCGCCTCAAGCCGTGGCACTGGGTTGCCGACGCCATCGTCGTCTTCTCCGTGCTCGGTCGCCACGACCTCGCCGTAGATCCGTCACTCTGGTCCATTCCGGCCTCGTCGAGCTCGCCTACGACCTCCGCTGTGAGCGCCTCCCCTCGTCCCCCCCACCTTTCCGTTTGATTCCGCCGTCGATTGGGTTGTCCCGTGCTCGTCCGCCATGGCCGATTCTTTCTGTAAGGTCAGTTCAGTACGTGCACATGCCCCCCTGCTTCTGTTGTTCCCGTTTCCTTGTTGCGCGCCCCGCCGCTAGTGCCGCCGCTGGCCCCCGCGCATGCCCACGCCCGCGCCCGGTCGTGCCTCCGCACGCGTCAGGCTGCGCGTGGCCTCGCCCGCTGCTCGTCCCTACTGCTCCTACTGCTTCGCTGATGCGTTGCTGCTGCTCTTGCCGCTGTGCTGCTCCTGCCGCGTTGCTGCTCCTGTGTGCCGCTGCTTACTGCTACTTCTGCTGCTCGCTAGCTGAGGCGATGCGCTACGGCTGCTTGTTGCTTAGCTGCGGCTGCTGCCTACTGCAGCTGCTGGCCATGGCCGCCGTGGCCCTGTGTCGGTGCGTGCTAAGTGCTAACCATGGCTAGCCCTGTGAGTGTGTGTGTTTTGGGTGTGTATATGGCCGGCCCAAATACTAGTTTAGGAACTAATTTAGTTAGTTAGTCTATATAATTAGTATTACTCCCTACATTCCTTTATATAAGGTGTATTTGTTTTTTTATAAAATTCTACATTGTAAGGTGCATTTGTTCTAATTTCTCGTAATTTCGATTTTGACCCTCCAGAAAAAGAAAATATCTCCCCTAATTGCATGTATCTTTTCCTGTAGAGAAAGACAAAGAAACTATCTCTCTCCCAATTGTGTGTATCTCTTTCTTTCCTAGCCTAAATGATTTACTTGCCGCTAATCTACAAATTAAAAAAGGGTAATTTTGTCCTTACTAGTGCATAATTATGTGCCTTGGTCACTGTGCTGAAAATAATACACCTTAGATAAAGGAATGGAGGGAGTACTAGTTAATTAGTCCAATAGTAGATGACATGTGGACCCACTGTAGTTTAAAGAAAAACAAAATTTTAAAAAAACACCTAAGACAATGACATGTGGCCTCCTACACTATTCATATGTTGACTAGTCCGCATTTGACTAGGTCAACCGAACCCCACCGGCCCCACTGTCATACACTATGGCTAGACTAGCACTAAGTGACGAAAGTATTTTGTTGTTTCATATTCGAATTAAAAGAATTTTGCAAATTTAAAAATGAATTAAAAACTTTAAACATTAAAATAAAATAAGTTGTAGCTCGGATGAAAAACTTTGCACAAGAAAGTTGCTCAGAACGACGAGACGAATACGAATACGCAGCCTGTTCGTCAGCCACGCGTCCCTAGCATAGCGAACCTGCAACATTTCACCTCCGATTCATCTGTCTGAAAACGTGAAACACCAGGGATACTTTCCCGGATATTCCCCCCCTTCGCCGGTACCACCTACTGCCGCGTTAGGGCACACCTAGCATCACTCATTGCCATGTCATGCATCGTCATGCTTATGTTTGCATTATATTTATTATTTCTTCCCCCTCTTCTCTCTGATATACTACGAGACCGACGATGCTGCTGCCCCGTTCGACTACGGAGTTAACGAACCCTCCTTCTTGCCAGAGCAACCAGCAAGCCCCCTCCCCCCCCTTGATCACCAGATATCGCCTATTCTTCTCCCTACTGCTTGCATTAGAGTAGTGTAGCATGTTACTGTTTGGTTAATCCTATTATGTTGCATAGCCTGTCATTGTTGCTACAGTTGTTGATACCTTACCCGCAATCCTAAACGCTTAGTATAGGATGCTAGTTTATCATCAGTGGCCCTACTGTGACGCCCCCGATTTAATCGTACACTAATCATGCACGCAAATGTGTACGATCAAGATCAGGGACTCACGGGAAGATATCACAACACAACTCTAAAACATAAATAAGTCATACAAGCATCATAATACAAGCCAGGGGCCTCGAGGGCTCGAATACAAGTGCTCGATCATAGACGAGTCAGCGGAAGCAACAATATCTGAGTACAGACATAAGTTAAACAAGTTTGCCTTAAGAAGGCTAGCACAAACTGGGATACAGATCGAAAGAGGCGCAGGCCTCCTGCCTGGGATCCTCCTAACTACTCCTGGACGTCGTCAGCGGCCCGCACGTAGTAGTAGGCACCTCCGGGGTAGTAGACGTCGTCGACGGTGGCGTCTGGCTCCAGGCCTCCAGCATCTGGTTGTGACAACCAGGTAGAAGGGAAAGGGGAAAAGAGGGAGAAAAGCAACTGTGAGTACTCATCCAAAATACTCGCAAGCAAGGAACTACACTACATATGCATGGGTATATGTGTAGGGAGGCCATATCGGTGGACTGAACTGCAGAATGCCAGAATAAGAGGGGGATAGCTAATCCTGTCGAAGACTACGCTTCTGGTAGCCTCCGTCTTGCAGCATATAGAAGATAGTAGATTGTAGTCCTCCAAGTAGCATCTCCAAGCAGCATCTCCAGTAGCATCGCATAGCATAATCCTACCCAGCAATCCTCTCCTCGTCGCCCTGCGGAAAAGCGATCACCGGGTTGTCTGTGGAACTTGGAAGGGTGTGTTTTATTAAGTATCCGGTTCTAGTTGTCATAAGGTCAAGGTACAACTCCAAGTCGTCCTGTTACCGAAGATCACGGCTATTCGAATAGATTAACTTCCCTGCAGGGGTGCACCACATAACCCAACACGCTTGATCCCATTTGGCCGGACACACTTTCCTGGGTCATGCCCGGCCGCGGAAGATCAACACGTCGCAGCCCCACCTAGGCAAAACAGAGAGGCCAGCACGCCGGTCTAAACCTAAGCGCGCAGGGGTCTGGGCCCATCGCCCTGAGCACACCTGCATGTTGCGTGGGCGGCCGAAAGCAGACCTAGCCTAGTGGCGTTCCAGTCCAATTCGGCGCGCGCCGCTCCGTCGCTGACGTCTGAAGTGCTTCGGCTGATACCACGACGTCGGGATACCCATAACTACTCCCGCGTAGATGGTTAGTGCGTATAGGCTCGTAGCCAACTCAGATTAAATACCAAGATCTCGTTAAGCGTGTTAAGTATCCGCGAATGCCGAACAAGGCCAGGCCCACCTGTCTCCTAGGTGGTCTCAACCTGCCCTGTCGCTCCGCCACAAAGTAACAGTCGGGGGCCGTCGGGAACTCAGGCCCACCACTACCTGGATGGAGCCACCTGCCCCTTCAGCCCCCATCTCCAAACAGTATCACCAGTAATGTAACAGTGTAAAATATATAGTATATGCCCGTGATCACCTCCCGAAGTGATCACAGCCCAGTAGTATAGCATGGCAGACGGACAAGAGTGTAGGGTCACTGATGGAACACTAGCATCCTATACTAAGCATTTAGGATTGCGGGTAAGGTATCAATGACTGTAGCAGCAATGACAGGCTATGCATCAGAATAGGATTAACGGAAAGCAGTAACATGCTACACTACTCTAATGCAAGCAGTATAGAGAAAAGTAGGCGATATCTGGTGATCAAAGGGGGGGCTTGCCTGGTTTCTCTGGCAAGAGAGAGGGGTCGTCAACTCCGTAGTCGAACTGGTCAGCAGCAGCGTCAGTCTCGTAGTCTACCGGAGAGAAAAGGGAGGGAAGAAACAATGAATACCATGTAAACAGATGCATATCGATGCATGACAAGACAAGTAACGATGCTAGGCGGGCCCTAACGTGGTATGAGGTGATGCCGGTTAAGGGGGGAAACATCCGGGAAAATATCCCCGGTGTTTCGTGTTTTCGGGCAGAGGAGCCGGAGGGGGAAAGTTGCGGGTTCGATAGGTTAGGGGTGTGCGGCGGACGAACGGACTGCGTATCCGGGTTCGTCTCGTCCTTCTGAGCAACTTTCATGTACAAAGTTTTTCCATCTGAGCTACGGTTTATTTTATATTAATTTTAAAAGATTTAATCATTTTTAGATTTATCAGAAATTAATTTAATTTGAAAACGTTTATTGCGTCATCATTACATTAGCGGTCAGCGTTGACCGTTGACCGGTCAAACAAGGCAGTGGGCCCAACTGTCATTGACTGTCTACCTAATCAAGTAATTAAGGCTAATTAACAGTGTTAATTAGATTAACTAATAGGATTAACTAAGTTAATTAATTATCTTAATTAATTAATTATTATTTTTACTATTATTTGTATTCATCTTTTTTTAACACCTATTTTTTGTAAAAAGGAAGGGGCTGTGGGGCCCGCTGTTAGTGGCCCATCTAGCCACTGGAGCGGGTGCGCTAACGGGCGCTGGGGCGGGGCGCACCCAGGCGCACATCACGCAGGGGGCGAGGCAGTGGCCACGGCGGGGCTCGCTGGCAGGCCGTTTCCGGTGATGAAAGCCGGCACGGCGGGGCGCGTTGGGTAGCGCGGGCGGGGAGGTGGCCGAAGACGAGGCCTGGGGCGCAGGCGCGGGCCGCGGTGGCGAACAGCGCGAGCGGGGTGAGGACGACAGGCGAGGCCACATGCGCGGAAGCGGACAGAGAGTCTCAGGCGCATAGGTGGTGGCGTCCTACGGCGACGGGAGGGGGAGAGGAAGGGGGTGAGGGCTCACAGGGCCCTGTAGATGTGCAAAGGCGTGCTCGGGGCAGCCGGTCGGGGGAGAGGCAGGAAGGCGACGCCGACAAGGTGACGGCGAGCGGCAACGGCGCGACGTCGAGGCAGTTCGGCGCGAGGGCGACGAGGCGTCGGCGTTGACGGAGTCCGGCGTCGCCGGGGTGGGCGCCGGTGTCGTGGGGTGGGAAGGCGCGGTCGCCGGGGAGAGGCAGCGGGGTCGGGCACCTTGGCCGCGGGCGCGCGTCAGATCAAGCGAGGGAGCGGGAGGAGGGGATCGGGGTGAGTGGCGTCGTGCGGGGGGGGGGAGTGGGTGAGTGGGGCGTGGGGAATCGGGGCGGCCTAGGGTTTGCCCTATAGGCCAGAGGGAGGGGCCGGCTGGGCCAAGTGGGTCGGCCAGCTGGGCCGTCTGGCCCAGTTGGGGGGTGTCTGTTTTTTGTGTTCTTTTTGTTTTGAGCTTTTTCCTTTTATCTATTTTTCCTTTCTAACTTAGTTTCTATTTATTTTAGTTTTATTAAGTATACCACTAGCCCCTAAATTAGTATTTATAAATACTCTATTGCCACATGAATTTCTCATACCTAAAAAATAGTTTAATGTTTTATAAAATGCATTTAATTATTTGTTTAAGCCACTGTATTATTTAGTTTAGTGCTTTTAATTATTTTTTTAAAAATGTGATCCTCCACCATAATTACCTAAGCATTATTTGCCACCTCTAGAACATTTTAATTTTAATGTTTGAAAACTTTACCGTTTGACTTGATTTTAAATTTTGAATTCGAACGGGATTGAATCATCGTGATATTTACAACACTAAGAGTGGTGACGTGGCCTCATTAGCAGAGGTTACTGTAGCTTGATTATCCGGGCGTCACAATTCTCCTCCACTACAAGAAATCTCGTCCCGAGATTTAAGAGGTAGTGAAAGGGGGGAAGGTTTGGTAACGAATCTAGCGGGTCTTCTCATTCTGGCTTGCTCTTCTCGAAGAGATCGGTCCAATACATTGATGTCTTCATTTCTCCGCTTTAGGACATCATGATGAAGTCGGCATCCTTTCTTCGGGATCTTCATCGTATTTACGAATAGGTAACGAGGCAGGTCAGCAACGACAGAATGTTATAAGGTTAATGATCTGGGATTAATCCATGAAGGAGCATATGAGTACCTCTCGAGTTGAACAAATAAAACACATCAGGAGTGAAGTTGGAAGGTACAATAAGAAGTTTCAAGCAGCCAAGCAATCGTTCAATGCCTAGACAGAAGGTGAAAATGGTTTCAAAGCCACGGATAATTATTGTGTCTGATGCCAGAATTGATGATCTCATCGGAAGGTGGCTCATGAATTACATACAAGTCCACGCGGGAGGAATAACTTTGGAAACAGGGGGTGTACAGGAGAGTCAGATTTCGATTTTGTGGAACTGTGGGTTATGGGCCCACCATGTGGTTGAAAGTAGGAAGGGGGGCGACATTTTGCACGGTCATGATAGTAAGGCGTGTCAAAGGGTAGCCTGTCAGATATGTCGGCAACAACATCGATACCAAGGGCGAGGGACGAAGAGAACCATTTCCTGCTCGTTGAACGAGGCGGACCAGTAGGCGAAGTTCTCGTCCATCGGTGGTTACCGGAATGTCATCAACAAAAGTAACAGGGTCTTACTGACAGAATTGTACAACGAGGTGTTTACATAAGCAGTGAATTATTACTGCTTAGTTTATATAGATCACAAGAAAAGTCAAACAAACCAATGGAAAGGAAAATATGATTATCAGATTAAACAGAACAATGGAAAGGAAAATGTGTTGAAACACATATTCCAGGGGTATATCCTTCCCAAGGATAAGCAGAGCATGATATCCACGACGGGATATAACGTAGAAAACCCTTTTAGGTAAGGGGAGAGGAATTTCATGACATTACCCATACAACGGTGTTTGGATAATTGAGCAGAAAACATTTAGCATTGGGCTTCAAATGTTCTTGTTGAAAATTGAAGTACCAGTGACATGCTTCGAGATAGCATTGACATGGCCTTCAAGCAAGGTCAGACCTTGGATACACAAAGGACCCATCAGGAACAACTTATGGAATAAGTCTTACAGTTTCCTCATGGAAGAATGGATAACATTGCTAAAAGGGAACTATAACAATAGGGCCTCCGGCTAGGTGGGCTAGGTATGACACCGCCTCACCGGGTCATATAAAGACCAACGTTATAACTCTTGGAAATATGTCCCAACCATCATATCTGACCGAGATTCAGATTTGATTGGTGTCAGGATACCTCAGACTCAGGATGCCTGAGAAGAAAAGGTGCAACACAATTTGATGAGATGACATTGTGAGGTTCTCAGAAATGATCTATGGAAGTGAGCTCTGAAACAAGAGTTCATCAGTAAACCAAGGAGAGGATGAGGAGGTGGCTGATAGGCTCAGCAACAAATCATCGAGATTTCCAAAGGATTGATTTCCACAATTATGTGAACAAGGAATATCATTTGTCGGATCAAAAGATATAATGGTGTATGCTCGAGGGAAACATACACAACTGAACAATGATGGAAGGGTGCACCCAGGAATCTGGACTAGGTAGCACGATCAATGTTCGAATGATGATTCAATAAGCAATAGATTTAGAACGAAACTGTAACCAATAAATTCAAAGCAATAGGGTTGCTAGAAGTTTAGAATTTACACATCACAGACCATTTGTCGGTATTCTGGTTAGAAACAACACGGAGACCAAGAAAAGAACGCAAAAAGCGGAAGATATTACTATATCAAGAACTCTCAAGAGGTGGTAAAATTACCACGACATTCTTGACATAAAAGGTGGTAAAATTCCAAGGTAAAGATGAAAAAATGCTGGATAGCAAGGATCTCAAGGTATAACACAAAACACGAATAAGTTTGTGTTGAACGGAAGGCAATAAAGTGGTCAGTGTTAACACAAACCATTGAGGGGCGAGGATGCTATTTCTCATCAAGAATTCGATATATATCTTGGAAGAGCTCAGGATGTTGCTGATGACCACGACACATTTGTCGAGAGATTTCATGAAGATGTAATCGGTCGGCGATGACATCAAGTCAAATGATGATGCAGCGAAAGTCAAATAATACTTGAAGAAGAACTCATAAGAAATTATGTAGTTCCGTGATAATCTCGAGATACCAGAGGGGGTAATACTCGATGACAGATCATAGTAGTGGTTGGACTAGGGTAATGCTCTGCAGAAGACAAGTGCTTAAACTTGCTCGTGAAATGGGGTCAAAGAAGAACATATGGCCGAAACCCCGATTGCAAAAGGCGGGATCCCAGATATAAGAACTTATACCAAGGGAAAAATTAATTTAAGAGAAGCTTTAATGATAAGTTCTACATCGTGTCCATGGGCATGAACACAAAGTTCAAGGTCGACTCCCATTCTTCAATGTATAACCTTACATTTACCTCCCCTTTTCGAAGTTGTAGTGATGAAAAGTTATCTGACAAAGCGTCAGCAGGGTATAACCCGCATAAATTTCGAGGTCACACAAATTAAGGAAGGCATAGGTTCAACCCGTCAGGGTATCGTGGAAACATATACCACAAGCTTTGAGAGTAAATATTACCAGCTCGAAAGCAGAGCATGGTTGGCAAAAGGAGAGGATACAAATTACCAAAGGCATTATGTATCGGAGATAGAACTCACAAGGTGATTAATTATGAAGGACATCGTCGGATAATAATCCAACAGTGGATATGGTGATCCACAATGGAGCTGATGTGAGTATCGATACCCAATCAGAGGAAGAAAGAATGCAAATGCATCGTTTTACAGAACATCTGAATAATTCAACGTTTAAATAACAAAGGAATTATGATTTCCATTGGAAGGGATCAGGAGCAAACGCTCCGATCAAGGACGGACAAGTTGGATAGACTTAGGGGTACCATCGATGGCAATCTGATTGGCCGAGGACCAGCTCACGTTTTAAATGACATCTGAGCCGGCAGGATGAATTCTATGATCTGAGTGAGGATTGTGAGCATTCGCAACCTATTGAATCAACGGACTCAAAATGATATTGACAAAGGTTGCCAATAAGATTACTATACTTATGGGATTAACCATAATGCAAGCAAGCAAGAATTTCAGGAGCAATAGGTTGCTGAGGATTTTCGGAATATCGGGTGGTATTTCGAAGACTTTTGTGTAACACATGAACAACTGGGGATAAGCGGATACTCGACAAGTGCGAGAATTATCCATAGGGGTATTCATGTGACAAGGAATTGCAAGACAGTAGGCACAAGATATTCTCGGATCAATAGAGAGAATTTCGGGGTATCTTGTAATAACAAGATCAACTGGGAATAAAAGTAAGAACGTCAAGTGTATGTATTTATCCATAGGGATATTTCAATGGTAAGGAATTGCAAAAGCGACGGGCACAAAGTCTCAAAAGAGTTTCGGCGAGTAACTTCGAAATCTTCTGGTGCAGTCGGCGATCACCTGGACTGAAGGGGCTCTCCGAGAGAAAGTATTTTCGAGAACCTAAAGTCAGATTTTAGTAAAAATCGTTTAACCCGAGTAGAAGAGAGTTCAGAGTCCCAGAGTAAAGGTCGAGGAGTAAAAGATCCTAGTACCACCCGATGGCGACGTGGGCCCGTAAGGCACACAGCCAAGTTAGTAAAAGTTTTGCAATGTCTAGACTCGACTTCGGCCAAGGAGTGTGGAAGGGGGATTCCTACAGGCAGTCGGCTCTGATACCAACTTGTGACGCCCCCGATTTAATCATACACTAATCATGCACGCAAATGTGTACGATCAAGATCAGGGACTCACGGGAAGATATCACAACACAACTCTAAAACATAAATAAGTCATACAAGCATCATAATACAAGCCAGGGGCCTCGAGGGCTCGAATACAAGTGCTCGATCATAGACGAGTCAGCGGAAGCAACAATATCTGAGTACAGACATAAGTTAAACAAGTTTGCCTTAAGAAGGCTAGCACAAACTGGGATACAGATCGAAAGAGGCGCAGGCCTCCTGCCTGGGATCCTCCTAACTACTCCTGGACGTCGTCAGCGGCCCGCACGTAGTAGTAGGCACCTCCAGGGTAGTAGACGTCGTCGACGGTGGCGTCTGGCTCCAGGCCTCCAGCATCTGGTTGCGACAACCAGGTAGAAGGGAAAGGGGAAAAGAGGGAGAAAAGCAACTGTGAGTACTCATCCAAAGTACTCGCAAGCAAGGAACTACACTACATATGCATGGGTATATGTGTAGGGAGGCCATATCGGTGGACTGAACTGCAGAATGCCAGAATAAGAGGGGGATAGCTAATCCTGTCGAAGACTACGCTTCTGGTAGCCTCCGTCTTGCAGCATATAGAAGAGAGTAGATTGTAGTCCTCCAAGTAGCATCTCCAAGCAGCATCTCCAGTAGCATCGCATAGCATAATCCTACCCGGCAATCCTCTCCTCGTCGCCCTGCGGAAAAGCGATCACCGGGTTGTCTGTGGAACTTGGAAGGGTGTGTTTTATTAAGTATCCGGTTCTAGTTGTCATAAGGTCAAGGTACAACTCCAAGTCGTCCTGTTACCGAAGATCACGGCTATTCGAATAGATTAACTTCCCTGCAGGGGTGCACCACATAACCCAACACGCTTGATCCCATTTGGCCGGACACACTTTCCTGGGTCATGCCCAGCCGCGAAAGATCAACACGTCGCAGCCCCACCTAGGCAAAACAGAGAGGCCAGCACGCCGGTCTAAACCTAAGCGCGCAGGGGTCTGGGCCCATCGCCCTGAGCACACCTGCACGTTGCGTGGGCGGCCGAAAGCAGACCTAGCCTAGTGGCGTTCCAGTCCAATTCGGCGCGCGCCGCTCCATCGCTGACGTCTGAAGTGCTTCGGCTGATACCACGACGTCGGGATACCCATAACTACTCCCGCGTAGATGGTTAGTGCGTATAGGCTCGTAGCCAACTCAGATCAAATACCAAGATCTCGTTAAGCGTGTTAAGTATCCGCGAATGCCGAACAAGGCCAGGCCCACCTGTCTCCTAGGTGGTCTCAACCTGCCCTGTCGCTCCGCCACAAAGTAACAGTCGGGGGCCGTCGGGAACTCAGGCCCACCACTACCTGGATGGAGCCACCTGCCCCTTCAGCCCCCATCTCCAAACAGTATCACCAGTAATGTAACAGTGTAAAATATATAGTATATGCCCGTGATCACCTCCCGAAGTGATCACAGCCCAGTAGTATAGCATGGCAGACGGACAAGAGTGTAGGGTCACTGATGGAAAACTAGCATCCTATACTAAGCATTTAGGATTGCGGGTAAGGTATCAATGACTGTAGCAGCAATGACAGGCTATGCATCAGAATAGGATTAACGGAAAGCAGTAACATGCTACACTACTCTAATGCAAGCAGTATAGAGAAAAGTAGGCGATATCTGGTGATCAAAGGGGGGGCTTGCCTGGTTGCTCTGGCAAGAGAGAGGGGTCGTCAACTCCGTAGTCGAACTGGTCAGCAGCAGCGTCGGTCTCGTAGTCTACCGGAGAGAAAAGGGAGGGAAGAAACAATGAATACCATGTAAACAGATGCATATCAATGCATGACAAGACAAGTAACGATGCTAGGCGGGCCCTAACGTGGTATGAGGTGATGCCGGTTAAGGGGGGAAACATCCGGGAAAATATCCCCGGTGTTTCGTGTTTTCGGGCAGAGGAGCCGGAGGGGGAAAGTTGCGGGTTCGATAGGTTAGGGGTGTGCGGCGGACGAACGGACTGCGTATCCGGGTTCGTCTCGTCGTTCTGAGCAACTTTCATGTACAAAGTTTTTCCATCTGAGCTACGGTTTATTTTATATTAATTTTAAAAGATTTAATCATTTTTAGATTTATCAGAAATTAATTTAATTTGAAAACGTTTATTGCGTCATCATTACATCAGCGGTCAGCGTTGACCGTTGACCGGTCAAACAAGGCAGTGGGCCCAACTGTCATTGACTGTCTACCTAATCAAGTAATTAAGGCTAATTAACAGTGTTAATTAGATTAACTAATAGGATTAACTAAGTTAATTAATTATCTTAATTAATTAATTATTATTTTTACTATTATTTGTATTCATCTTTTTTAACACCTATTTTTTTGTAAAAAGGAAGGGGCTGTGGGGCCCGCTGTTAGTGGCCCATCTAGCCACTGGAGCGGGTGCGCTAACGGGCGCTGGGGCGGGGCGCACCCAGGCGCACATCACGCAGGGGGCGAGGCAGTGGCCACGGCGGGGCTCGCCGGCCGGCCGTTTCCGGTGATGAAAGCCGGCGCGGCGGGGCGCGTTGGGTAGCGCGGGCGGGGAGGTGGCCGAAGACGAGGCCTGGGGCGCAGGCGCGGGCCGCGGTGGCGAACAGCGCGAGCGGGGTGAGGACGACAGGCGAGGCCACATGCGCGGAAGCGGACGGAGAGTCTCAGGCGCATAGGTGGTGGCGTCCTACGGCGACGGGAGGGGGAGAGGAAGGGGGTGAGGGCTCACAGGGCCCTGTAGATGTGCAAAGGCGTGCTCGGGGCAGCCGGTCGGGGGAGAGGCAGGAAGGCGACGCCGACAAGGTGACGGCGAGCGGCAACGACGCGACGTCGAGGCAGTTCGGCGCGAGGGCGACGAGGCGTCGGCGTTGACGGAGTCCGGCGTCGCCGGGGTGGGCGCCGGTGTCGTGGGGTGGGAAGGCGCGGTCGCCGGGGAGAGGCAGCGGGGTCGGGCACCTTGGCCGCGGGCGCGCGTCAGATCAAGCGAGGGAGCGGGAGGAGGGGATCGGGGCGAGTGGCGTCGTGCGGGGGGGGGAGTGGGTGAGTGGGGCGTGGGGAATCGGGGCGGCCTAGGGTTTGCCCTATAGGCCAGAGGGAGGGGCCGGCTGGGCCAAGTGGGTCGGCCAGCTGGGCCGTCTGGCCCAGTTGGGGGGTGTCTGTTTTTTGTGTTCTTTTTGTTTTGAGCTTTTTCCTTTTATTTATTTTTCCTTTCTAACTTAGTTTCTATTTATTTTAGTTTTATTAAGTATACCACTAGCCCCTAAATTAGTATTTATAAATACTCTATTGCCACATGAATTTCTCATACCTAAAAAAATAGTTTAATGTTTTATAAAATGCATTTAATTATTTGTTTAAGCCACTGTATTATTTAGTTTAGTGCTTTTAATTATTTTTTTAAAAATGTGATCCTCCACCATAATTACCTTAGCATTATCTGCCACCTCTAGAACATTTTAATTTTAATGTTTGAAAACTTTACCGTTTGACTTGATTTTAAATTTTGAATTCGAACGGGATTGAATCATCGTGATATTTACAACAGTAAGAGTGGTGACGTGGCCTCATTAGCAGAGGTTACTGTAGCTTGATTATCCGGGCGTCACACCTACATTCTTGTCAGTCTGCCTTGCTATACTATCGGGTCGTGATCACTTGGGAGGTGATCATGGGTATATACTATACATATATACATACTATACAGATGGTGACTAAAGTCGGGTCAGCTTGTTGAGTATCCGCAAGTGATTCGGATATGGGGGCTGAAAGGACAGGTGGCTCCATCCCGGTAGAGGTGGGTCTGGGTTCCAGACGGCCCCCGACTGTTACTTTGTGGCGGAGCGACAGGGCAGGTTGAGACCACCTAGGCAAGAGGTGGGCCTGGCCCTGGTCGGCGTCTGCGGTTACTTCAAAATAACACGCTTAACGAGATCTTGGTATTTGATCTGAGTTTGGCCACTAGCCTATACGCACTAACCAACTACGCGGGAACAGTTATGGGCACTCGACGTCGTGGTATCAGCCGAAGCCTTTTTGACGTCAGCGACTGAGCAGCGCGCACCGGGTTGGACCATGTAACGCAACTTCCTTTGTAATGGAGGTTGCTAGGTCTGCTCACTAGCCGCGTTCGCAACGTGCAGGTGTGCAATGGACGATGGGCCCAGACCCCTGCGCGCATAGGATTTAGACCGGCGTGTTGACCTCTCTGTTGTGCCTAGGTAGGGCTGCGACGTGTTGATCTTCCGAGGCCGGGCATGACCCAGGAAAGTGTGTTCGGCCAAAGGGGATCGAGCATGTTGGGTTATGTGGTGCACCCCTGCAGGGAAGTTGATCTATTTGAATAGTCGTGTCCTTCGGTAAAAGGACGACCCGGAGTTGTACCTTGACCTTATGACAACTAGAATCGGATACTTAATAAAACACACCCAGACAAGTTCCAGAGACAACCCGGTGATCGCTTTTCCACAGGGCGACGAGGGAAGGATCGCCGGGTAGGATTATGCTATGCGCTGCTACTTGGAGAACTTCGATCTACTCTCTTCTACATGCTGCAAGATGGAGGCTGCCAGAAGCGTAGTCTTCGATAGGACTAGCTATCCCCCTCTTATTCTGGCATCCTGCAGTTCAGTCCATCGATATTGCCTCTTTACCCATATACCCATGCATATGTAGTGTAGATCCTTGCTTGCGAGTACTTTGGATGAGTACTCACAGTTGCTTTGCTCAATCTTTTCCCCCTTTTTCCTCTTTTTTCCGGATGCCGCAACCAGACGTTGGAGCCCAGGAGCCAGACGCCACCGTCGACGACGACTCCTACTACACTGGAGGTGCCTACTACTACATGCAGGCCGCTGACGACGACCAGGAGTAGTTTAGGAGGATCCCAGGCAGGAGGCTTGCGCCTCTTTCGATCTGTATCCTAGTTTGTGCAAGCCATCTTATGGCAACTTGTTTAACTTATGTCTGTACTCAGATATTGTTGCTTCCGCTGACTCGTTTATGTTCGAGCACTTGTATTCGAGCCCTCGAGGCCCCCTGGCTTGTAATATGATGCTTGTATGACTTATTTTAATTTTTGAGTTGTGTTGTGATATCTTCCCGTGAGTCCCTGATCTTGATCGTACACGTTTGCGTGCATGATTAGTATACGATTGAATCGGGGGCGTCACAAGTTGGTATCAGAGCCGACTGCCTGTAGGAATCCCCCTTCCACACTCCTTGGCTGAAGTTGGATCTAGTCGATGAAAACTGTTTTACTAACATGGTTGTGCGGCCCATGGGCCCACGTCGCCCTTGGGTGGTATTAGGATCTTTTATTCCTTGTCTATACTCTGGGACTCCGACCTCTCTTCTATTCGGGTTAAATGAATTTTACTAAATCTAACATTAGGATTTCGTGATCACTTTCAATCGGAGAGCACCTTATTACCGATGATCGTCTGCTGCACCAGAAGATTTCGAGGATACTCTATGATGTTCTCTCGAGACTTTGTGCCATCTCTTTTGCAATTCCCATCCATCGATAAACCTTTATGGATAACCACATACACTTGCCATTCATACAATTATCCCCCGTTGATCTTGTTATTATAAGATACCTCGAAATTCTCTCTATTGTTCCGAGAATACTTTGTGCCTACTGCCTTGCAGTTCTTTGCCACATGAATACCCCTACGGATAATTTCTCGCACTTACCGAGTATCCACTCATCCCCACTTGATTCATGTATGTCGCCAATCTTCGTAATACCATTCGATCTTTCGAAAATCCTCAGCAGCCTATTGCTCTTGAAATTCTTGCTTGATTACATTAAGGTTAATCCCATATGTCTAGTAATCTTATTGGCATCCTTTGTCACTATCATCTTGAGTTCGTCGATTCAATATGCTGCGGATGCTCGCAATCCTCAGGAATTATCCTTCCGACTCAGACATCATTTGGATATGAGCTGGTTCTTGACCAATCAATGCCTTGATCGGTTGTGCTTCTAAGTCTATTCAACTTATTTATTTTCGATCAGAACGTTTGCTTTTGATCCCTTAATTTGGAAATCATAAATTCCTTTACAGTTGAGCCTTGAATTAGTCAGTTGTTTCTATAATCTGATCTCCTTGCATTCTTTCTTCCTCTGGATGAGTACCGATACTCACATCAGATCTCTTGAGGACCATCGAATCCTTTGTTAGATTTTATTTGACATCGTCCTTCATGTTCAATCACTTTGGGAGTTCTTTCCCTGATACGTAATGCCATTGCAAAATACTATTCTCTCATATGGCCAACGATGCTCTGCTTTCGAGCTTGAGTTATTTACTTCTGTACTTTGTAGTATATGTTCCTAAGATATCCGATGGGTTGGACCAATGCCTTCCCTAATCTGAGCAAACCCGAAAGATTTCATGGGTCATACTTATCTGGTATTACACCAGGTAAAACTTTCAACAACTAATGTCATTTTAGAAATACGAGAGGTGAATGGAAGGTTATGCATTGAGGAAGTGGGAGTGGACCTTGAACCTTTGTGTTCATGCCCATGGACACGATGTAGATCCTATCATGGAAGCTTCTTGTAATAATAACTATTTCCTTCAAATAATATCCTTTGGTATCGGTGAATTGATCCTTTGCAATCGTGGTTCCGACCATATGTTCTTCTTTGATCCCATTTCCCGGGCAAGTTTAAGCACTTGTCTTCCGCAGAGCAATACCCCAGTCCAACCTCTACTTTGATTTGTAGTCGAGTATTACCCCCTTTGTATCTCGAGATTATCACGGAACTGCATAACTTCTTATGAGTTCTTCATCAAGCACTACATTCTCACTGATTCCAATCTTTTCACAAGCTTTGAGTTATTAAACACTCAAAGACATCGATAACTAAATCGAGTCCGCATCGCGATTAAACAACTATTACTAATCTTCTTTACTTACGAGTTTGTACTCCATCACGTTATTTCTAACCTGATCGGCTATATCAATATCGTGCTGATTTTAACTGTGCTACCTGGTTCTTATTCCCGGAGCACCACTTTCGGCGATGAGCTAAGCTTACATCGATCTTCCTTGTCTTATCATTTCACCTCGAACAGCAAGCTTGATTCCGAGTTGGTGTCGTATTCGTGGTTCCAATAACCTTTCGCTTCGGCATTCCTTTTGACTTGATGTCATCATCGATCGGTTACATCTTCTTGAAACCTCTCGACAAATTGGCCGTGATCATCATCAACATTTTGAATCCTTCCCAGGCATCAATTGAATTCATGATGGTAAGTGCCATCCTCGTTCCTTGGTAATTTGAGTTACCATTGACAACATCTTTACCTTCCTTTCAACACAAACTTGTTCTTGTTAAGGATGCAACTTGCTATTCAGTTTGTGTTATGTTCTACCTTGAAGTATTACTGCCCCTTATGTCAAGGATGTTGCAAGGATTGCTCCACCTCTTAAGAGTTCCTGGTATAGTGATACTTCTCACCATCACTATTAATTCTTAGTCCCCGTGTCGATTCTAACCGGGACACCAACAAGTGAACGGTACTGTTTGGAATTCTGCCCGTCTAGCAACCCTATTGCTTTGAAGTTAATGGTCGATAGCTTCATTCTAAGTCTATTGCTTATTGAATCATCATTTGAACATTGATCGTGCTACCTAAGCCCATATCCCGGGTGCACCTTTCAACCAATGTTTAATGGTGTATGGTTTCCTTGAGCATACATCATTATATTATTTGATCTGACAAATGTTATTTCCTTGTTCACATAATTGTGGAAATCCATCTTTTTGGAAATCTCAATGAATTGTTGCTGAGTCCATCAGCCACCTCCTCATCCTCTCCTTGGTTAAATAATGAACTCATGATTTAGAACTTGCTTCCATAGTTCATTTCCTGAGAGTCTTGCAACGCCATCTCGTCAAATTGTGTTGCACCCCTTCCTTCTCAGGCAACATGAGTCTGAGGTATCCTAACACCAATCAACTCTGAATCTCGGTCAGATATGATGGTTGGAACATATTTCCAAGAGTTATAGCATTGGTCTTTATATGCACCGGTAAGGTGATGTCATACCTAGCACACCTGGCCGGAGGACCTAATGTTATAATTTCCCTTTGAGCAAGGTTATCCATTCGTCCATGAGAAAATTGTAAGACTTATTCTGTAAGTTGTTCCTGATGGATCCATTGTGTAATTCAAAGTCAATCTTTACATGATAACCATGTCAATGCTATCTCGAAGCATGTCTGTGGTACTCCGATCTTCAATAAGAACATTTGAAGTAATGCAAAAATTCCCTTATCAATTATCCAAACACCGTTGTATGGATAATGTTATGGAATTTTCTCTCCCATCATCTAAAGGGTTTTCTATTTATGTCTTGCGATGGATATCATGCTCTGCTTGTCCTTGGGGAGGATATACCCCTGAAATACGTGTTTAAACACATTTTCCTTTCCACTGTTTTGTTTAACTTTTCTAGTAATCTGACTTAACTGAGCAGTGACAATTCCCTGCTTATGTAAGCACCTTGATGTCTAAACTATGTCAATAAGACCCTGTTACTATTGTTGATGACATTTCGGTAGCCACCGATGGACGAGAACTTTGCCTAAATGGTCCGCCTCGTACAACAAGCAAGAAAATGGTTCCCTTCGTCCCTCGCCCTTGGTATCAACATTGTTGCCGACATAACTGATAGGCTACCTTCTAACATGTCTTGCCATCATGATCGTGCAATATGTCAGCGCCCTTTCTACCTTCAATCCACATGGTGGGCCAATAACCCACAACTCCACAGGATCAAAACCTAGCTCTCCTGTACACCACCGGTTTCCAAAGTTATTCCTCGCGCGTGGCCTCATATGTAATTCACGCGCCACCTTCCTAGTGATCTATTCTGGTAACAGACGCAATACTCAATCTCGTTGCTCTGGACCCCTTTCGCACGTTGTTTCAGACATCGAACGATTGCCTATCCATTTGAAACTTCTCATGGTACCTCCTTACTTTGCTCTCGATATTTCTTCAGCTTCAATTCGAGAGTTACTTTCCGCCACCTTCCCCGATGTTATCGACCAGATAGTCAACCTTGTAGAGGTCCGTTTTCCCGGAATACCCCCTTTATTCTTTCGTAAGTACGATGGAGTTCTCGAAGAAAGGATGTTGACTTCATCATGATGACTTGAAGTAGAGAAATGAAGACATCAACATAATGGATCAAATTCTTCGAGAAGAGCAACCAAGACCGAGAACACTCGCTAGAATTTCGTAACCAGAACCTCCCCCCTTACGCCTCTTAAATATTGGGATGAGATTTCTTGTAGTGGAGGAGAATTGTGACGTCCGGATAATTAAGTTACAGTAACCCTCTACTAATGATGCCACATCCCCACGATTACTGCCATTAATCTCGCGTTGATTCAAACCCGATTCAAATTCAAATTTAAAATAAAGTCAAATTGTTATTTCTTCAAACGATAAAACAAAAATGTTCGGACTTGCAAATATTCACTAACAATTTTTCATGAAAGAATTAACATTTTTCAATATATAAAATTCCCCCTGGATATTAGAATAGTAGATCAACAACACCTTTTTATCCCATTTAAATATAAACTCAAACTTAATAAATTATTTTGAACCCAAAGTTTTTTTTTGTGGCAGTGTAAAATAATGCATAGTAATTATATGGCAAGGTTTTACATTTTACAAAAGTATTTTGATGCAAAATAAAGTAAAAAAAACAGTAGCTAAATAATTAAACATAATAGAAATTGAAAATAGTAGTAAAAAGAAAAAAGGACCTAAACTACCGGACCCCTGGCAGATTTAGCAAAATAGGCACAGCCCTTCCCCACTTGTCATTATAGCTGGCCAAACGGGCCGGGCCGGCCCGGCCCGGCACGGCCCATCCTAATCGTGCCTGGCACGGCCCAGCCTGTCTAGGCACGATTATTATACGGGCCGGGCCGTGCCAGCCCGCGTGCTGCAGCCTGTAGCCCAGGCACGGCCCGTATGCTAATCGGGCCGGCCCACCGGCACGCCAGGCCTACTAATCTACCTCTTATTTTGCGCACTGAGCGTTTTTTAGCCTATTTTTACCTATTGGCCCATATTAGGATACATAAAAAAATATAAAAAAGTTAATCGGGCCGTGCTGTGCCGGCCCGCGTGCTCGCCCTTCAGGCCCAGGCACGGCCCATGGCGTGCCGCGTGCCGGGCCCGGCCCGTTTAGCACGTGTCGTGCCGTGCCAGGCCCGTGCCGTGCCGGCCGTGCTACCGGGCTGGTCCAACTATCCCGGCCCGTTTGGCCAGCTATACTTGTCATGTTCCTCTCGCTACAGGAGACAGGGGGGCCGTGGCGGCCATCCGCTGGCCGTGGTCGTGCATGGCGGCCATCCCGCACCCCCTCGGCGCCTACAAGTCACCCCTCGCCCCTCCAGAACCCTAGCCCCCGTCTCGACTATTCCCCCCTCGATCCCCATCGTTCCCCTTCCTCTCTGGACCGAATCAATCTCGTGAGATCCCACGGTGATCGCTGCCTCGTCGTCGTTGTCACGGCCACCGGCGTCTCCGTCGTGCGGGAGGGCGTCTAGGAGCTCCACCAAGCTCGACTTAATCGGTCTCGGGCGTCGCCTCAAGCCGTGGCACTGGATTGCCGACGCCATCGTCGTCTTCTCCGTGCTCGGCCGCCACGACCTCGCCGTAGATCCGTCACTCCGGTCCACTCTGGCCTCGTCGAGCTCGCCTACGACCTCCGCTGTGAGCGCCTCCCCTCATTCCCCCACTTTTCCGTTCGATTCCGCCGTCGATTGGGTTGTCCCGCCATGGCCGATTCTTCCTGTAAGCTCAGTTCAGTACGTGCCCACGCCCCCTGCTTCTGCTGTTCCCGTTTCCTTGTTACGCGCCCCGCCGCTAGTGCCGTCGTTGGCCCCCGCGCACGCCCACGCCCGCGCCCAGCCGTGCCTCCGCGCGCGCCCGGCTGCGCGTGGCCTCGCCCGCTGCTTCGTCCCTGCTGCCGCGTTGCTGCTCCTGCGTGTAGCTGATTACTACAACTTCTGCTGCTCGCTAGCTGAAGCGATGCGCTACGGCTGCTCGTTCCTTAGCTGCGGCTGCTGCCTACTTCAGCTGCTGGCCATGGCCGTCGTGGCCTTGTGCCCGTGCGTGCTAAGTGCTAACCATGGCTAGCCCTGTGTGTGCGTGTGTGTTTTGGGTGTGTATGGCCGGCATACTAGTTTAGGGACTAATTTAGTTAGTTAGTCTAATTAGTATTACTAGTTAATTAGTCCAATAGTAGATGACATGTGGACCCACTGTAGTTCAAAGAAAAATAAAATTTAAAAAAAACACCTAAGTCAATGACATGTGGCCTCCTACACTATTCATATTTTGACTAGTCTACATTTGTCTGGGTCAACCAAACCCCACCGGCCCCACTGTCATACACTACGGCTAGACTAGCACTAAGTGACAAAAGTATTATGATGTTTTATATTCGAATTAAAAGAATTCTGTCAATTTAGAAAATGAATTAAAAACTTTAAACATTAATATGAAATAATTCGTAGCTCGGATGAAAAAACTTTGCACATTAAAGTTGCTCAGAACGATGAGACGTATCTGAATATGTATCATGTTCGTCAGCCACGCGTCCCTAGCGTAGCGAACTGCAACATTTCACCTCCGGTTCATTTGTCCGAAAACGTGAAACACCGGGGATACTTTCTCGGATATTTCCCCCCTTCACTGGTACCACCTACTGCCGCGTTAGGGCACACCTAGCACCACTCATTGTCATGTCATGCATCATCATGCTTATGTTTACATTATATTTAGTTTTTCTTCCCCCACTTCTCTCCGATAAACTACGAGAGCGACGTTGCTGCTGCCTCGTTCGACTACGGAGTTGACGATCCCTCCTTCTTGCAATAGCAACCAGGCAAGCCCCCCCTTGATCACCAGATATCGCCTATTCTTCTCCCTACTGCTTGTATTAGAGTAGTGTAGCATGTTATTGTTCGGTTAATCCTATTCTATTGCATTGTCTGTCATTGTTGCTACAGTTGTTGATAACTTACCCGCAATCCTAAATGCTTAGTATAGGACGCTAGTTTATCATTAGTGGCCCTACATTCTTGTCAATCTGCCTTGCTATACTGGCCATGATTGATACGTCTCCAACGTATCTATAATTTTTTATTGTTCCATGCTATTATATTACCCCTTTTGGATGTTTATGGGCTTTATTTTACACATTATATCATTTTTGGCACTAACCTACTAGCCGGAGGCCCAGCCCGTATTGCTGTTTTTTTTGCCTATTTCAGTATTTCGAAGAAAACGAATATCAAACGGAGTCCAAACGTAATGAATCCTTCGAAAGCTTGATTTTTATACCGAACGTGATCCGGAGAACTTGGAGTGCAAGTCAAGAAGCTTGCGAGGCGGCCAGGATACAAGAGGGCGCGCCCACCCCCTCTAGGCGCGCCCCTATCTCCTGGGCCCCACAGGCAGCCACCGACGTACTAATTCCTCCTATATATACCTACGTACCCCCGAAAACATCCAAGGAGCCAACGAAACACAATTTCCACCACCGTAACCTTCTGTATCCGCGAGATCTCATCTTGGAGCCTTCGCCAGCGCTCCATCGGAGGGGGAATCAACCACGGAGGGCATCTACATCAACATCATAGCCCCTCCGATGAGTTGTAAGTAGTTTACCACAGACCTTCGGGTCCATAGTTATTAGCTAGATGGCTTCTTCTCTCTTTTTGGATCTCAATACAATGTTCTCCCCCTCTCTTGTGGAGATCTATTCGATGTAAACTCTTTTTTGCGGTGTGTTTGTCGAGATCTGATGAATTGTGGGTTTATGATCAAGTTTATCTATGAGAAATATTTGAATCTTCTCTAAATTCTTTTATGTATGATTGAGTTATTTTTGCAAGTCTCTTTGAATTATCAGTTTGGTTTGGCCTACTAGATTGATCTTTCTTGCCATGGAAAAAGTGCTTAGCTTTGGGTTCAATCTTGCGGTGTCCTTTCCCAGTGACAGCAGAGGCAGCAAGGCACGTATTGTATTGTTGCCATCGAGGATAAAAAGATGGGGTTTATATCATATTGCTTGAGTTTATCCATGTACATCATGTCATCTTTCTTAATGTGTTACTCTATTCTTTATGAACTTAATACTCTAGATGCAAGCAAGAGTCGGTCGATGTGTGGAGTAATAGTAGTAGATGCAGGCAGGAGTCGGTCTACCTGTCGCGGATGTGATGCCTATATACATGATCATGCCTAGATAATCTCATAATTACTTGCTTTTCTATCAATTGCTCGACAGTAATTTGTTCACAAACCGTAATACTTATGCTATCTTGAGAGAAGCCACTAGTGAAACATATGGCCCCCGGGTCTATCTTTTATCATATAAGCTTTGAATCCACTTTTATTTGCATCTTTACTTTTTGCATCTAGCTTATAAAATACCAAAAATATCTTTATCTTATCATACTATCTCTATCAGATCTCACTTTCGCAAGTGGCCGTGAAGGGATTGACAACCCCTTTATTGCGTTGGTTGCGAGTTCTTTGTTTGTTTGTGTAGGTGCGTGCGATTTTTGAGGAGCCTCCTACTGGATTGATACCTTGGTTCTCAAAAACTGAGGGAAATACTTATGCTACTATTGCTGCATCATCCTTTTCTTTTCAAGAAAAAACAACTCAAGCTCAAGACATAGCAAGAAGGATTTGTGGCGCCGTTGCCGGGGAGGTCTTTGCTCAAGTCAAGACATACCAATTACCCATCACAAACTCATCTCCCTCGCATTTACATTATTTGCCATTTGCCTCTCGTTTTCCTGTCCCCCACTTCACCCTTGCCATTTTATTTTCCATCTCTTTCCCAACCTCTCTCTCTTTCGCTTGCCTTTTTTCTGTTTCCTTGTGTGTTGGATTACTTGTTGCCATGGCGCAAGATAATACCAAATTGTGTGATTTCTCCAATACCAATAATAATTATTTCCTTAGTACTCCGATTGCTCCTCTTAATGATGTTGAGTCTTGTGAAATCAATACTGCTTTGCTGAATCTTATTATGAAAGATCAATTCGCCGGCCTTCCTAGTGAAGATGCCGCTACCCATCTAAACAACTTTGTTGATTTGTGTGATATGCAAAAGAAGAAAGATACGGATAATGATATTGTTAAATTGAAGTTATTTCTGTTTTCACTTAAAGATCGTGCTAAAGTTTGGTTTTCGTCTTTGCCTAAAAATAGTATAGATTCTTAAAACAAGTGCAAAGATGATCTTATCTCTAAATATTTTCCTCCCACTAAGATCATCTCTCTTAGGAACGATATTATGAATTTTAAACAACTTGATCATGAGCATATTGCCCAATCTTGGGAAAGAATGAAATTGATGATTCGCAATTGCCCTACTCATGGTATCAATTTATGGATGATCATACAAAAAATTTATGCCGGTTTGAACTTTGCTTCTAGAAATCTTTTAGATTCGGCCGCGGGAGCCACGTTTATGGAGATCACTTTCGGAGATGCTACCAAACTTCTTGATAATATTATGGCTAATTATTCAATGGCACACCGAAAGATCTACTAGTAATAAAGTGCATGCTATAGAAGAAATCAATGTTTTGAGTGGAAAGATAGATGAACTTATGAAATTATTTGCTACTAAGAGTGCTCCTTTTGATCCCAATGATATGCCTTTGTCTACTTTGATTGAGAATAATAATGAATCTATGGATGTGAATTTTGTTGGTAGGAATAGTTTTGGAAACAATGCTTATAGAGGAAACTTTAATCCTAGACCGTTCCCTAGTAATTCCTCTAATAATTATGGAAATTCCTACAATAATTCTTATGGTAATTTTAATAAGTTTCCCTCTGATTTTGAGAATAGTGTGAAAGAATTTATGATCTCTCAAAAGAATTTTAATGCCTTGCTTGAAGAAAAATTGCTCAAAGTTGATGATTTGGCTAGGAACGTTGATAGACTTTCACTTGATGTTGATTCTCTTAAACTTACATCTTCTTCTCCTAAGCATGATATCAATGAGTCTCTCAAAGCAATGAGAATTTCCATTGATGAGTGCAAGGAAAGAACCGCTAGATTGCATGCTAAGAAAGATTGCTTTGTAAAGGCGTGCTCTTCTAGTTTCAATGAAAATAATGATGGAGATTTTAAAGTTATTGATGCGTCTCCTATTAGATCTTTGTTTTGCAATATGAATCTTGATAATAATGGGACTGAAGATGAGTCAACTTTAGTTAGAAGGCGTCCCAAGAATTCGGAGTTTTTAGATCTTGATGCTAAATTTGGTAAATGTGGGATTAGAGAGGTCATGACTTTAAATAGTATTGAGCCAATTATCTCGGATTTCAAGGAATTTGATTATGATAATTGTTCTTTAGAAGGTTGTATTTCCTTGTTGCAATCCGTTGTTAATTCTCCTCATGCTTATAGTTAAAATAAAGCTTTTACCAAACATATCGTTGATGCCTTGATGCAATCTTATGATGAAAAACTTAATTTAGAAGTTTCTATACCTAGAAAACTTAATATGAGTGGAACCTACTATAAAGATTGGAATTAAAGATCATGAGTGTTTTGCTTTGTGTGATTTGGGTGCTAGTGTTTCCACTATTCCGAAAACTTTATGTGATATTCTAGGTTTCCATGATCTTGATGATTGCTTTTTAAATTTGCACCTTGCGGATTCCACCATTAAAAAGCCAATGGGGAGGATCAATTATGTTCTTATTGTTGCAAATAGAAATTTGGTGCCCGTAGATTTTATCTTTCTTGATATAGATTGCAATTTTTCTTGCCCTATTATTCTTGGTAGACTTTTTCTTAGAACGATTGGTGCGATTATTGATATGAAGGAAGGGAATATTAGATTCCAATTTCCATTAAGGAAAGGCATGGAGCACTTTTCAAGAAAGAAAGTCAAACTACCTTATGAATCTATCATGCGAGCTACTTATGAATTGAGTGTCAAAGATGGCACTATTTAGATCTATCTTCGCTTTTATGCCTAGCTAGGGGCGTTAAACGATAGCGCTAGTTGGGACGCAACCAATTTTATTTGGTTTTTGTTTTTGTTCCTGTTTAGTAATAAATTTTGCATCGACCTTCTGTTTAGATGTGTTTTTATCTTTTAATTAGTGTTTGTGTCAAGTAGAACCTATAGGATAACCTATGATGATAGTTGATTTGATTCTGCTGAAAAACAGAAATTTTGCACGCATGAATTTAGTTTTGTTAAATCACAGAAACGTGATTTTGTGCTGATTCTTTTTGCTACTGATTAATAGATAAATTGTCCAGGACTTCCTATTTTGGTAGGATTTTTCGAGTTCCAGAAGTTTGCGTTAGTTACAAATTGCTACAGACTGTTCTATTTTTGATAGATTTTGTTTTTCGTATGTTGTTTGCTTATTTTGATGCATCTATGGCTAGTAAAATAGTTTATAAACCATAGAGAAGTTGGAATACAATAGGTTTAACACCAAAATAAATAAAGAATGAGTTCATTACAGTACCTTATGTGGTGGTTTTGTTTTCTTTCACTAACGGAGCTTATAAGATTTCCTGTTGAGTTTTGTGTTGTGAAGTTTTCAAGTTTTGGGTAAAGCTTTGATAGACTATGGAATAAGGAGTGGCAAGAGCCTAAGTTTGAGGATGCCCATGGCACCCCAAGATACTAAAAAATAGCCAAAAGCCTAAGCTTGGGGATGCCCCGGGAAGGCATCCCCTCTTTCGTCTTCGTTCATTGGTAACTTTACTTGGAGCTATATTTTTATTCGCCACATGATATGTGTTTTGCTTGGAGCATCGTGTATTATATTAGTCTTTGCTTTTTAGTTTACCACAATCATCCTTCCTGTACACACCTTTTGGGAGAAGCCCACTTCATTAGAATTTGCTAGAATACTCTATGTGCTTCACTTATATCTTTTGAGCTTGATAGTTTTTGCTCTAGTGCTTCACTTATATCTTTTAGAGCACGGCGGTGGCTTAATTTTTAAGAAATTGCTAGTCTCTCATGCTTCACTTATATTATTTTGAGAGTCTTTTAGAACAACATGGTATTTGCTATGGTTATAAAATTGGTCCTAGAATGATGAGCATCCAAGTTGGGTATAATAAAAACTATCATAGAAAGTGAATTGGATGCTATAATGAATTTGATGCTTCATAATTGTTTTGAGATATAAATGTGGTAATGTTAGGGTCATGCTAGTGGGTAATTATGAAATTGAGAAATACTTGTGTTGAAGTTGGCAAGTCCCGTAGCATGCACGTATGGTAAAAGTTGAGTGGCAAATTTGTTGCATTAGGTGCTCTTTTGATTGTCTTCCCTATGAGTGGAGGTCGAGATCGCGCGATGGTTAACTCCTACCAACCCTTCCTGTAGGAGCATGTGTAGTAGTATTTTGCTTCGAGGGCAAGTAGACTTTTGCAATAAGTATATGAGTTTTTTATGACTAATGTGAGTCCATGGATATACACACACACTCATCCTTCCACTTTGCTAGCCTCTATTATACCACACAACTTTCGCCGGTATCATGCACCCATTATTTACCTTCCTCAAAACAGCCACCATACCTACCTATTATGGCATTTCCATAGCCATTCCGAGATATATTGCCATGCAACTTTCCACCGTTCCGTTTATTAAGACACACTCATCATTGTCATATTGCTCTTTGCATGATCATGTAGTTGACATTGTATTTGTGGCAAGACCACCTTCATAATTTTCATACATGTCGCTCTTGATTCATTGCATATCCCGGTACACCGCCGGAGGCATTCATATAGAGTCATATCTTGTTCTAGCTTTGAGTTGTAATTCTTGAGTTGTAAATCAATAAAAGTGTGATGATCTTCATTATTAGAGCATTGTCTCAGTGAGGAAAGGATGATGAAGACTATGATTCCCTCACAAGTTGGGACGAGACTTCGAACTTTACAAAAAGAAAAAAATAGAAAAAATAAAGAAAGGCCAAAAAGAAAAAAAAGAAAAAGAAAAAAAATAAAAAATAAAAAAATAAAATTAGAGAAAAAGAGAGAAGGGACAATGCTACTATCTCTTTTTCCACACTTGTACTTCAAAGTAGCACCATGATCTTCATGATAGAGAGTCTCCTATGTTGTCACTTTCATATACTAAGTGGGAATTTTCCATTATAGAACTTGGCTTGTATATTCCAATGATGGGCTTCCTTAAAATGCCCTAGGTCTTCGTGAGCAAGCGAGTTGGATGCACACCCACTTAGTTTCTTTTGTTGAGCTTTCATATATTTATAGCTATAGTCCATCTGTTGCATGGCAATCCCTACTCACTCACATTGATATCTATTCATGGGCATCTCCATAGCCCGTTGATATGCTTAGTTGATGTGAGACTATCTTCTTCCTCTTTTTGTCCTCACAACCACTATCTTATACCATCATAGTGCTATGTCCATGGCTTGCGCTCATGTATTACGTAAGAGTTGAAAAAGCTGAAGCGCGTTAAAAAGTATGAACCAATTGCTTGGCTGAAACCGGGGTTGTGCATGATGGAGTATTCTGTGTAATGAAAATGAAGCATGGCCTAACTATATGATTTTGTAGGGATAAGCTTTCCTTGACTAAGCTATTTTGATAGGACATGATTATTTGTTAGTATGCTTCGAAGCATTATTATTTTTATGTTTTATAAGCTTTTATTTTGAATTATTTGGATCTGAACATTCATGCCACAATAAAGAAAATTACATTGAGAATTATGCTAGGTAGTATTCCACATCAAAAATTCTGTTTTTATCATTTACCTACTCAAGGACGAGCAGGAATTAAGCTTAGGGATGCTTGCTACGTCTCCAACGTATCTATAATTTTTGATTGTTCCATGCTATTATATTACCCCTTTTGGATGTTTATGGGCTTTATTTTACACATTTATATCATTTTTGAGACTAACTACTAACCGAAGGCCCAGCCCGTATTTCTGTTTTTTTTTTGCCTATTTCAGTATTTCGAAGAAAAGGAATATCAAACGGAGTCCAAACGGAATGAATCCTTCGGGAGCGTGATTTTTGGAACGAACGTGATCCGGAGAACTTGGAGTGCAAGTCAAGAAGCTTGCGAGGCGGCCAGGAGACAGGAGGGCGCGCCCACCCCCTCTGGGCACGCCCCTATCTCCTGGGCCCCATAGGTGGCCACCGACGTACTTCTTCCTCCTATATATACCTACGTACCCCGAAAACATCCAGGGAGCCAACGAAATACAATTTCCACCACCGTAACCTTCTGTATCCGCGAGATCCCATCTTGGAGCCTTCGCCGGCGCTCCACTGAAGGGGGAATCGACCACGGAGGGCTTCTACATCAACACCATAGCCCCTCCGATGAGTTGTGAGTAGTTTACCACAGACCTTCGGGTCCATAGTTATTAGCTAGATGGCTTCTTCTCTCTTTTTGGATCTCAATACAATGTTCTCACCCTCTCTTGTGGAGATCTATTCGATGTAAACTCTTTTTTGCGGTGTGTTTGTCGAGATCCGATGAATTGTGGGTTTATGATCAAGTTTATCTATGAGAAATATTTGAATCTCCTCTGAATTCTTTTATGTATGATTGAGTTGTCTTTGCAAGTCTCTTCGAATTATCAGTTTGGTTTGGCCTACTAGATTGATCTTTCTTGCCATGGGAGAAGTGCTTAGCTTTGGGTTCAATCTTGCGGTGTCCTTTTCCAGTGACTGCAGGGGCAGCAAGGCACGTATTGTATTGTTGCCATCGAGGATAAAAATATGGGGTTTATACCATATTGCATGAGTTTATCCATCTACATCATGTCATCTTTCTTAATGCGTTACTCTGTTCTTTATGAATTTAATACTCTAGATGCAGGCATGAGTCGGTCGATGTGTGGAGTAATAGTAGTAGATGCAGGCAGGAGTCGGTCTAATTGTCGCGGACGTGATGCCTATATACATGATCATGCCTAGATAATCTCATAATTATTCGCTTTCTATCAATTGCTCGACAGTAATTTGTTCACCCACTGTAATACTTATGCTATCTTGAGAGAAGCCACTAGCGAAACCTATGGCCCCCGGGTCTATCTTTTATCATATAAGCTTTCAATCTATTTTTATTTGCATCTTTACTTTTTGCATCTATCTTATAAAATACCAAAAATACATTTATCTTATCATACTATCTCTATCAGATCTCACTTTCGCAAGTGGCCGTGAAGGGATTGGCAACCTCTTTATTGCGTTGGTTGCGAGTTCTTTGTTTGTTTGTGTAGGTGCGTGGGACTTTTGAGGAGCTCCTACTGGATTGATACCTTGGTTCTCAAAAACTGAGGGAAATACTTACGCTACTATTGCTGCATCACCCTATCCTCTTCAAGAAAAACCAACGCAAGCTCAAGACGTAGCAGTGATCACTCGGGAGGTGATCACGGGTATATACTATACATATATACATACTATACAGATGGTGACTAAAGTCAAGTCGGCTCGTTGAGTACCCGCAAGTGATTCGGATATGGGGGCTGAAAGGACAGGTGGTTTCATCCCGGTAGAGGTGGGTCTGGGTTCCCGACGGCCCCCGACTGTTACTTTGTAGCGGAGGAACAGGGCAGGTTGAGACCACCTAGGCAAGAGATGGGCCTGGCCCTGGTCGGTGTCTGCGGTTACTTCAAAATAACACACTTGACGAGATCTTGGTGTTTGATCTGAGTCTGGCCACTGGCCTATATGCACTAACCAACTACGCGGGAACAGTTATGGGCACTCGACGTCATGGTATCAGCCGAAACCTTTTTGACGTCAGCGACTCAGCGGCGCGCGCCGGGTTGGACCGCGTAACGCAACTTCCTTTGTAATGGAGGTTGCTAGGTTTGCTCACCAGCCGCATTTGCAACGTGCAGGTGTGCAATGAGCGATGGGCCCAGACCCCTGCGCGCATAGGATTTAGACCCATGTGCTGACCTCTCTATTGTGCCTAGTTGGGGCTGCGACGTGTTGATCTTCCGAGGCCGGGCATGACCCAAGAAAGTGTGTCCGACCAAAGGGGATCGAGCGTGTTGGGTTATGCGGTGCACCCCTGCAGGGAAGTTGATCTATTCGAATAGCCGTGTCCCTCGGTAAAAGGACGACCCAGAGTTGTACCTTGACCTTATGACAACTAGAACCGGATACTTAATAAAACACACCCAGACAAGTTCCAGAGACAACCTGGTGATCACTTTTCCGTAGGGCGACGAGGGGAGGATCGCCGGGTAGGATTATGCTATGCGTTGCTACTTGGAGAACTTCAATCTAGTCTCTTCTACATGCTGCAAGACGGAGGCTGCCAGAAGCGTAGTCTTTGATAGGACTAGCTATCCCCCTCTTATTCTGGCATTCTGCAGTTCAGTCCAGTGATATTGCCTCTTTACACATATACCCATGCATATGTAATGTAGATCCTTGCTTGCGAGTACTTTAGATGTGTACTCACGGTTGCTTTGCTCCATCTTTCCCCCAGTTTTCCTCTTCTTTTAGGATGCCGCAACCAGACGTTGGAGTCCAGGAGCCAGACGCCACCGTCGATGACGACTCCTACTACACTGGAGGTGCATACTACTACGTGCAGGCTGCTGACGACGACCAGGAGTAGTTTAGGAGGATCTCAGGCAGGAGGCTTGCGCCTCTTTCGATCTGTATCCCAATTTGTGCTAATCATCTTATGGCAACTTATTTAACTTATGTCTGTACTCAGATATTGTTGCTTCCGCTGACTCGTTTATGTTTGAGAACTTGTATTCAAGCCCTTGAGGCCCCCTGGCTTGTAATATGATGCTTGTATGACTTATTTTACTTTTAGACTTGTGTTGTGATATCTTTCCGTAAGTCCCTGATCTTGATCGTACACATTTGCGTGCATGATTAATGATGATTGAATCGGGGGTGTCACATCAAGCTTGGGGATGCCCAAGGCATCCCAAGTAAATATTCAAGGAGACTCAAGCATCTAAGCTTGGGGATGCCCCGGAAGGCATCCCATCTTTCTTCAACAAGTATTGGTATGTTTTCGTTCTCGTTTCGTTCATGATATATGTAAATCTTGGAGTGTCTTTTGTGTTTATTTTTCACTTTTCTTTTATGCACCATGCTGGTATGAGATAGTCCATGTTTGATTTATAAAATGCTCATTGCACTTCACTTTTATCTTTTGAGTATGGATTTATAGAATGCTTCATGTGATTCACTTATATCATTTGAAGTTTGGATTGCCTGTTTCTCTTCACATAGAAAACCGTTGTTTGTAGAACTAGCAAAGTGGCCCGCTTGATGCGCGGACTAGCGTTTTACAAAGTTAAATGGTGAAAGCATATTATTTGATTTTTTTGAAGAAAGAATTGAAACCAAATGTGATGCATTTTCAAATATAAAACTACTTCGAACATAGTTTTATCTTCGACATGTTTGGGTCCTTATTGATATATAAATATATATGTTACCCCTTCATCATTTACTTCCTAATTATGCATGCCATACTAATTTCTTTATGATCACTCGCGATGTTTAAATTATGTTTGTATTATTTTCTATCTTGTTTATCATGTTGCTTATCTATATATTTTCTGTAAACATAAATTTAATAGTTGTCATAGTGTTAGTGTAGTTATAGGTAAATCTTCTAACACCATGCAAAATTCATATATTTATTTTAGTGATTTAGTTTATTTACGTACTATACATATCCAGGAAAACTTTCTCGATAAGACACGTGCACTCTGTAGTACCAATTAGGGCTGGAAAAAAAGCTCAAAGCTCGCGAGCTAAACGAGTAGCTCGTGACTCGGCTCGAATTGACTCGAATTCGAAGAATAACGAGTCAAGCCGAGCTTCATTTTAAGATCGTTTATAGACCGAGTTAAACGAGCCAATCTCACGAGTACTCGTATAACTCGTTAAGCTTGGTAAAAAAAAGGTTATCCACTCAGCCCATCCGTTCAAGGCCCAGCCGCCCAAGGCCCATCCGCCGAGGAATCTAGGATACTCATACGTCGCCCGACGATTTCGCTTCTTTCCATCCCTGGCGATGTTATAGATGGTCGTTTCCGCTCCTGCCTTCTCTGTTTCTTTCTCCTCTGAATCTCGACGGCGGCGGTGCCGCGCCTACGCTGCAACCCCACCTCTCCGGCGAGCGGCCTGCGCTTCTTAGGTGCGTGCGTAGGACCCTTCCTTCCAGCACTGCTCATCTCATCCTTCTCTTCCTTTAGTTACTTCTCTACTACTGATCTATATGCTCGCATTCTTCTGTCCGACCCAGCGGCGAGCCGCCGGTGACCATGCGGAAGCCACCAAGCTCGGAGTCGAAGGCCGCAAAGAGGAGGCGATCTGGTCCCATTGCTTCGCCGGCATCTGCTACTGCCCGGACACGGGCACACAAGTGCACAGAGCCACCACGCTCCAGAGAAGTTGCTGTAGTGCCAACGCCTGTAGAAGCAGTAATCAAATTCCTGCATTATTTCCTTTGTCTTGACTATATACAGTACATGTGCTCTCGTATATACTTGTTAATTAGTGGCCAAAATCTCTTGAAGAATTTGAAGTACTTGATTGCTGCTATGTTTCTGATTCGTTTGCCCACTGCAGTTGGGCATGTACTGATGCACATGTCACACGTACAGTACATCTCCAAAGAAAAACCATTAGCCATTAGGATTGCTGCTATGTTTCTTATATGTTTTGTTTTGATTTCTATTTCCTTCTTTATGTGTAGGATAATCGTGATTATGAGTATGAAGAGGATGAGTCTGATATGGATGATGAAATGTCTGAGGAAAGCTTACCTCCACATGTGATGATTGATTATGGAAGTGAGGGCCAGCAAGAACATGGGCCAGTTGATGGTGTATCCTCCGAGCCGAAGAAGAGCCGTAGAAGGAAAAAGGGTATTGCAGTGTCCCCCAAGGTGAAAAAAAAGAGGGTGAGAGGAAAGCGTTCAAAATGTTGGCAGCATTTTACCATGGTTCCAGTTGAAGGGGAAGAGAAAGAAAAGGCCAAGTGCAACTATTGTGGAGATTTATTTATTTACAAACAAGGGGGGCAGACTACTAGTCTTAATAGGCACAATGACTTATGTCCAGCATATCGAGCATTCATGAGGGGAAAATCACAAGGTCAGGGTACACTCAACTTCGAGCCGGGTTCATCACTTACATCTGTTTGCACTGAATATAATCCTGAAGAAACTCGTAAGATCATTGCTAAGATGGTAATTGCACATGATTATCCTTTTAGAATGGTAGAACACAAATGGTTTAATATCTTGATGAGACATATGAATCCAGCATATAAGTTCATTGGTAGAAAGACCATAAGAAAAGAGTGTATCAAGGTTTATGAATCTGAGAAGGAACTTCTTAAGAAGAGTTTCAGGGATGTCGAACATATTTGTTTAACAAGTGACTTGTGGACATCAAATCAAAATCTCTCCTACATGGCTTTGGTCGCTCACTACATAGATGTCGATTGGGTTATGCAATGTCATGTCCTGAACTTTATTGAGTTAGATCCACCACATTCAGGAAGCATCATAGCTCAAGCAATATTTGAATGTTTATGTGAATGGAAAATAGAGGACAAGGTCATCTCAATCACAGTTGACAATGCTAGAAATAATGATGGGGCTGTGAGGAATTTGATTAACAAGTTTGTTGCAAGGAAAGTACCTGGCTTCATTTCCACACATTTTCATGTTCGTTGTTGTGCTCACATAGTCAACTTGGTAGTGAATGATGGTTTGGAACCATTGCAAGCTTTTATTAGCTCGCTAAGGGAAACTGTGAAGTATTTGAAGAAGTCTCCTAGTCGCATGTATAAATTCCTTGAAGTTTGTAAAACACTGAATATAGAACCTGGGGCTGGATTATGTCTAGATGTGTCAACAAGGTGGAATTCAACATACAAGATGTTTGATTCTTGTACTCCCTATAGGCCTGTTTTTCATGAATATGCAGACTCTGATATGAATTACACGTGGGAGCCTTCTCATGCAGATTGGAATATGTATTCCAAGGTGCAACCAATCTTGACGCAATTTGCTGAGATAACTAAGGTGTTATCAGGATCTGTATACCCTACTGCAAGTATCTTTTACCCTTATATAGTGACTGTCAAAATGGAGATAGTGGTTGCATGTCATTCTAAAGATAAGCATCTATCAGCTATGGCGTACGCAATGATAGATAAATTTGATAAGTATTGGGCGGAGAAAAACAATGTTATGGTTCTTGCTACTGTTTTAGATCCTAGGTGGAAGATGAGATTTGTTGGTTACTGTTTTAGAAAGATTTATGGTGAAACCAAGGGCTGTGAGGAGGAAGCTGAGGTTAGAAAGGAGTTGTACGACCTATATGACACTTATGAGGCTGAGTATCGCCAAAAGAATTCTGCTACTCAAAATACTGGAGGTACGTCTTTGAGTATGCAATCAAGGGCATCAACAAGCACAGTACGACCAAGTGGTTTTCGGAACTATCTACAAGCAACAGCTACAGAAGCATCTAAATCAGAATTGCTCCTCTATTTGGATAAAGCAAATGTAGATCCCGAAGACACAACATTTGTGTTACTTGATTGGTGGAAGGTGAATGCTCATAGGTTCCCCGTTATATCCAAGATGGCACGTAGATTCTTGACTATACCCGCTACTAGTGTTTCTTCCGAGTCAACTTTCTCTACAGGAGGTAGAATCCTTGATGATTACCGGAGTTCTCTACGTCCAGCAATGGTCGAGGCATTAGTATGTGCCTCTAGCTTCATACGAGGTTCACACCAGGACAATCAACCACCAATAATAGTGGTAAGTCTTGTTATCAATCTTTCTGTTACTTTCCATACAAATATTGTGTCTAACCTGCATGACATTCGTTGTTTCCATGTACAGGATGAGAAGGAGGATGTTGAATTCATACCATTTCCTAAGAGTGAGGTGGCAAGCTCTTGAATGACAAGTTTGCTGCCTAATCTATTTCTTGCTAGTAGGTTGTAATTATCAAATTCTTATATGTTTGATTGGTAATAGCTATTAATTATCGAAATCTTATCTAGTTTGGCATTTCAATTTGCACAGGTACTCAAAATAAATGTATATGGGATGCTGGACATGTGGGAGTGGAAGACCTTTTGGAGTTTTGGTAGATGCTAGCAGCATGTGATGGATGGATGATTGATCATCAACAATTGAACATTGATGCCGCAGCTGCAACTTATGCTTAATTTCCTATCTCTCTATGAATTGTGGTCTGTGCCCTTTAATGTAATGCGAACCTTGGAATATTATGCTGCATGAATTTTCGACTGTTAAGCTACCTACAATGTGATAGTGGACTTTTATGTGGATTTTTAAGTACTTCTGGTTTCTGTACACGTTTTTGTCACAAGTGTGAATATTGTGGTCATGCTGCCTTGCTGTTGTGACAAGGAAATTGCATCTGTTTGGTGATGTATATGTTTAATATATACATACTAATTTTTATCATAATGTAGGTTTTATGGACATTTATTTAACGAGCTTAACAAGCTAAACGAGCCAGCTCGCGAGTTATACGAGTCGAGCCAATCTTGAATTTGAACTCGTTATAGTAACGAATCGAGTCGAGCTAGCTCGTTAACAAAACGAGCTTTAGCGAGTCGAGTCGAGCTGGCTCGACTCGGCTCGAATTCCAGCCCTAGTACCAATGGTAGCTTGTACTTTCACATTACATTGTTTGCTTTCACACTGTCCACTTTCTAGTAAGAAATAGTGCCTACTTTCTTTGGAGAAAAAAAACATTGTCCACACTACTACATGTCCAAAACATCATTTGTTTATCGGTCCCACCAAGCTGATTCTTTACTTTCCGCATTATCTAGTCTTCTCGACTTCTCAGTTCTTCAGACATGTTTTTTTAGCTAGAGACCTTATAACAATTGTTATATACTAATTTGCACTAAAAGCAATTAAAGATGTATGTACAAAAGGGGTCAAAAAGAAAAGGAGATGGCCAAGCCCATCTAACCAATGCCTACTCTTGGAAACATGTCTAACTCAAGGATCTTTCAGACTACGAAAGTGTGGCAATCCGGTCTTAAAAAACTTGAAGGAGCTAGTGCTTAGTTCTATGCTGTAGCAACTGTAAATCTTTCTTGTGTAGCAGCTTCCATGATGTGGTGATCGGATCAATATGCTTAAATATCTTTTTGTTCCTTTGCATCCAAATATGCCAACAACCCATAATGACACTATCATGGCCACTCCATTTGGTAATTCATTCTTAGCCAGCATGATTTCTTGAATAACATATGTGTCCCTTTTCTTATTAGGGGCGATCAAGTCCCAGCATTGCAGAGCAAATGAGCAGTCCAAAAAGCGGTACAATGTGGTCTCTTCAATTTTCTCATTACATAGCGCACATTGGTAGGAGGGGAGGTGAAATGATTTCCTGAGAAGCAGACTTCTTGTGTTTAGCCTATCTTCGATGAGAAACCAACAAAAAATTTGGTATCTCTAACTCCCTACCGATTTCCAAATCTTCTTAAATGCAAGGTGTGCCATCCGTCCTTCAATTAGAACTCTGCAAAGTTTGGCAGCAGAAAAGGTTGCAGAATTTCAACAGTAGCTCCATATATCCTAACTAGCCAGGTGTGAGAGTGGTGTGAGCTAATGTTAATTGAACTTGTCGGAACTGGCCAAAAGCTTGGGTAGAGAGGGGCCTATGAAAGATCTCTTGGATATTATCGGTCTTAGAAACTTGTTGAACTGAGGACAAACTGTTAAGGCAAAAAAGAGAATAGGTCAGGGTATTGTAGCTTAAGAGCATATGTATTCCACTTATCATGCTAGAATAGATTATTCTTTATGACACATCATATGTTCTAGACTGACCGTTGCCTATGTCATAATATGAGGAATATGAGTTCAGGTTGTTAGAATGGAGAGAGAGGTTTGATGTAATGGTTGTTGTATTGCTTGAGCCTCATGGGCATATATATAGGAGTACAATGATCTACTTGGAGTACAAGACAAGCCAGAACAAATCCTAGTCTATCTCGTCTTTCCTAATAATCATGATACTCAACATCCCCCCGCAGTCACAACGGTAGCGACACAGACGGTGAGACTGGAGAAGAATCCGAAGGCAAGCAGACGAACACCCCCCCACAGTCGTAACAGTCGATGCATTGCAGAGTCGTGGCTGAAGTGAGAACCGACGAGGTTGCTCAAGCAAGGCGGTAGCCCTTTGTGCCGTTTGTCGATGTAGCCGAGAGCGTGGGTGGTGGAGTCATGGTCAAGGTAGCCGTGCGAAGATGTCGTGGTCGATGTCGAGTCAGGGTGGCCGGTGTCGAGGAAGTCGCCGTGGAGCCACAGGCGCAAGGGGGCGCCGAGTTAGCATGGGCGCAGTGGTGTCGAAGTAGGGGTGCGCCAAGAAGAAGATGTTGTTGACGACGCATCGCGGCGGGTTTGCCAAGCCCAGGGACACATCGAGGATGAAGGCACGCACCGGTGTTGCCAGCATCGGGCATGCGTAGACGGACGAAGACGAAGTTGACGAAGCGTCGCACCAGGCTTGCCAGGCCCGGGGACGCGACGTGGATGAAGGCACGCATCAGTGTTGCCAGCACCGAGCATGCGTAGACGAGGGACCTGCACGAGCTGTACGCCATGTCAAAGAAGTCAGAGGGCCAGCAGAGAAGAACTCGACGACGATTGCGGCGTCCATCGGCGTGGGGCCAATATCACCAACGGTGGTCGGAGTAGACGAAGTAGTCGGCGTAGATGACGGCGACGCTGACGACGGGCTGGTGCTGGATGAAGACGAAGGAGGTGGACGGGTGGCTGCGGCGACTACGGGGTAGCAGTCGCGGCGGCCAAAGAAAAGCGGTGACGGCGGCCTTACGGCGGTGGCGGCGGCTTGATTAGGAGCGCGGCGGCGATGCTCGAAGTAGGCGGAAAACCCTGACAACATGACGAAGACCGGCGCGGACGGTGGCATTCCCGCGCCAAGGGAGACGACACATCGCATACCACGGGAGGTCGACTTGGGGTGACGGCGGAGTGGACCGCGGGCCGTGCGCTGCGGCCCGAAGGGGCGACGCAGCGGCGGCGGGCAGATCAGGGCGATGGAGGGAAGACCTCGGGGCGGTGGCGAAGACCGCGGGCCGCGGCGCGACAGCCCGAAGGGGCGGCGCGGCGGAGGAGTGCGGCTTGGTGCAACCGCGGGGACGGCCTCGGGATGGCTGCGTGGACCGCGTGCCACGCTCGCTACGGCCCGACGGGGCGACGCAGTGGCGGCGTGAGGATCGGTGCGGCCACGGGGACAACCAGGAGCGGACGACCTCGGGTGGCGGTGGACCGCGGGCCGTGGCACTACATCCCGAAGGGGTGACGCAGCGGTGACGCGGGTCGGTGCAGCCGGGAGAAGAACCACGGGGCGGCGGCGCTGGAGCCCGACGGGGTGACGCAGCGACAGCCCGTTGCTCGATCGATGGAGGGACGCTGAACTAGGGGACGATCTTCACAGGACCTGCGGAGGCGCGCGCAACCGACGGGCCAGGTCGGTCGCACGACATAGATGAGGCGGATCACGACGGCGGGCGGGTGATCAATCCGATCGCGCGCGAGGTCGGGGATGCCGCTCGATGGAGACAGGGTGGCGGCGAAGTCCGGGATGAAGCCGGCGACGGCGGGCGGCAGGGCGGCTATGATTGGCCGCCGCATGGCGCGAGGCCGCCAGGTCGGGTGATGCTGGAATCCCGATCGGAGCAGGGCCGTGACAGCCGACGTAGATCAACGGGCGGGCCGGCGCGCGAACGGCGGCGGCGAAGGGCCGCCGCATGACGCGAAGCCGCCGGGTCAGGGCAACCGGCAGGTAGACGCGCGGACGACGCGCGAGGCCGCCGGGTCGGGGCGACCGGCGGGCAGATGCGCGGACGACGCGCGAGGCCGCCGGGTCGGTGAAGAAGTCGGCGGATCGCGCCGGGGTTGGAGTAGAGGCGCACGGGTTCTAAGGCGACGGTGGGCGACGCAAACCGATCAAGATTAGGTCGGAAAACCAAAAAGAAACCACCGATCAAGATGACCGGCGGGAGAGAAAAAATCCGGAGCAAGGGCTCGGGAAAAAGACTCTCTAGGGCAGCCGGTCAACACGATGGCGGACGAACCCTAGGTACGGGCGGCGCGGCCCCGGCGGCGGTTATGGAGGCAGACCACCCCAAGGGCGGCGTGCGGGTGCGGAAGCGGCGGCGGTTAGGGTTTAGAACCCGGAAACTGATACCATGTTAGAATGGAGAGAGAGGTTTGATGTAATGGTTGTTGTATTGTTTGACCCTCATGGGCATATATATAGGAGTACAATGATCTACTTGGAGTACAACAGAAGTCAGAACAAATTTTAATCTACCTCGTCTTTCCTAATAATCATGATACTTAACACAGGTGATAATTAAATGGTTGGCTGTTGCCTGGTTGTAAATCAGTACACATAAATTTTAATAAGTCATAATTTAGTGATTCATGCCTAGAACTAAAAATGTGTTCTGCTCATGTGCATGATTAGTTAACGCACATAGCCAGAATTCAGGTCGCAAGCTAGTCCATGGCCAATATGCAGGATGTACGACCACCAAAAGAAAGTGCAATGTTCTATCTACGAAACTATTACGCATACGACAGTTGCCAAGAGAACTTTGCATGATGGAGGATTGGACGGTGATGTCCATGTTTACAGTACGCTCAAACAGCTTGATGTGCTGCATCATCCCAAAATCATTTGGAAATTACCCAAAAAGGCTTTCGTTCCGCTTTATATATAAAGCAAAGATCATCAATAACCTGGTACAACGCACGTCACCAGAACACACGCACACATCCAAGGCAGAATACATTGGCGCTGAGCACAGCAACATCACCCATAGCACTACAAGAGCCACCGAGGGTCTCAACCATGAACACGCCACCGCGAAGAGAAGAAGCTACATACAACGCACCGTGGGCTCCAAGGCGGTGCCTTCAGGAAGGTTACGACACCGAAGCGCCGCCACCGCCCGACCCAAGGATCAGAGTTTCCCCCGGAGCAACACGATGGGCAGTGAGAGCCGCGGCGACACCTTCAAGAAGGGAACGAGCTTCGCCGCCGCCGGTCCGTCCGAAGATAGAGCAGGTTTTCACCCCGGCCGATATTCACCGCCACCAAACGCCACACCCTGGCTACCACGCCGCCCACACGGCCATGGCCACCAGGCAGCACCAAGCCACGGGCTTTGCCCAGGAGCACCGCGAACCGCCACCAGAGCCGCCGCCCCGGCATCGAGGACCTTGAGGCCACCTCACCCGCCATCCACCGCTACCTCAACCAAAGAGACGAGTGAAAAGGAACCGCCTTTTGCACCCCTGAGCTGTCCCCAACATCGAGACCCAATAGGCCGGCCAAAACTGGCTACCATCGACCCGTCTTGCCGCCGGGCGCGAGACGAGCTCGGTCCTGCCGCCGGGCGCGAGACAAGTCAGGTCTTGCTGTCGGGCGTGAGACGAGCTTGGTCCTGCTGCCGGGCGCGAGATGAAACCGGTCCTGCTGCCGGGCACGGGACGAGCTCTGACCCGCAGCCGGACGCGAGACGGGCGATGGACGCCATTGGGAGAGGGCCAACCCTCCGATGAAGGTAGCGCTCGAACGACGGGGAGAGGAATCAAAGGTCAACAAGGGCGCTCACCGACAGACAGACGCTGAAGAGGTCCAGCCGTCGCCGTGAAGCGACGCAGACCACCGCCATGGGCCACCACCACGTCGTGGCAGCCCACATTCATGTTGGGACCCCGAGGGACAGTCCCGAGCCAGTGCCACCACCCTCGCCACCAACGGCCGCCGCACGCAAGGTCGGCCGAAGCCCACACCGCCGCCAACGCCACCACCAGCACGAACCACCACCACCAACAACAACAACCACGGCAGGGTGGCCGCTCGCGGGCCGCTGACCCCGTCCCGCGCCGCCGGCCGGGATCCCAGCGGCAGATCTGGCCGACAAGCATCCACCCGGCGCCGACCACCACACCGCGCAGCCGCTCGAGTCTGCCCGCACGCAGCCCTCCACGCCACCGCCACGACATTCAGCGCCGCCGCCTGCCGCCGCCACGCCCCGCACAGCGCCGCGCCCTGGCCGAGCCAGATCGACCGGCGTTGACCTCACCAGGCGAGGAGGAGAAGGCTCCCCGCCGCCGCCCACGCCAGGCAAGCTTCGCCCGCCGGCGCGCCCGGGCGGCGGCGAGGGAAGAGGAGGAGGAGAGGGGACGGGGGGCGGCGGCGGTGAGAAGCCTCCTCTGTCGCCTGCGGGAGCGCCAGAGGAGGGTTAGGTCGGGGGATTAGGTCCTCAAAACAGAGAGGCGAAAAGGACCTCACGAAACCGAGATTATAGCGACTTATGCCCTGTGTTTGATTCCAAGTTGCCAAAAACATGACCATTGAATCTGATTAATTAATCTTTATTTCCCTTTACTACAAAAACTTCCTGTGGCGTAGTATATTATATAGCAGAAATACAACAACAGTAATCATCGTAGTACTCCTTTTTCTGCATTACTATCTCCTATTACTGTGTGATTACAATTTGAGCGCAGGTTGTCATGGCAGATAAATTAGTAAGAGAAAGGACTAATTTTGGTGGACATGATGATGATATTTCACCATGTTTCCTGGTATTATATCTTACAGAAATAGAACGGCATTTCTAATTTTGGTGGACATGATGATGATATTTCACCATGTTTCCTGGTATTATATCTTACAGAAATAGAACGGCATTTCGGAAACACTGAAAGCTAAACTCGTAAGCATCATTCTTCTGGACAGATGTACTCTGAAGGAAAAACAAAGACTAAAATGGGAAACGTATATGAGAACTGATCATTATTATAGTTGAACGGCTTGCTTCATAACCAATAACTCCCAATAAAATCAAATAGCAATATGTAAGCAATAATTATATATATGTTAGCATTTACCTTTAAGAAATTAATATCTCATCTTCAGTTCTTGCATGCTAAGCCAAGTAACAGTGTTGGCTAGGTGGAAATAACTGGTCAGTTGAAGCCTTGAAGGTGTAAACCGTAAAATAAGTGGTGCATTAACGTATTTCATGCCTAGAGAAGGATCTTTCCTACGGACCCATCATTAAACAACACAAAAACTATGATTACATTAACTATGATAGTCGGGGGTCCCACTTATAAAAACAGGAGTCTGTAATGTACCTTATGGACAAATTTATTCACCCTTAATGTGTAAAGCATGTACAACCCAATTTTCTGAATAAAATATTCGGAATCAGCAAGAAATTTCTGAAAACAAAACATAGTGCAAATGATGGTGCTTGAAAGTTGTCCTGGTAGGATCCTATCCAGCAAAATGTACATATCAAGCTTTGTAATTTGAAGACTATCTTTTTTATGGAGAATTACACTGATCTTTATTGCACAAATTTTCTTATACTACAGGTGTGTTTACTCTTTCAACCTCCTGCATTTATGAAAAAACTCTAAGTGCAAGGGAAAAATCATGAGTATCATGAACTACAAATCTCATATGCCAATCAATTTTACTTATCTGAAGAAAATGTTTTGACTACTATATGTTGGCAAGTGCAACTTACCAGTACCAGTGAACTGAATGCCGAAAAATATCTAGTACGTAGGCATGGTTTATGTACAGAAGTAAGTGGCAGCAAGTTCCTTAGTAAGGCAAGAAGTTGAGAGGAACAATCTGCTGTAGTTACTATGGATAGCTTTTAGGCTAGGAGTGAAGCTAGTTGTGCACGTTTTTGTGCAGCCCCATATAGTTAGTTGTATGTGCATGCACTCTTTCTTTGTAACTCCAAGAAATCAACTTCAAACTTGTAGTGTACGTGAGCTACTCTAGTGCTAATGTATGTGCGTGTGTTTGTAGATTGCACTGCATGTATATGCTGCAACTTGTTTTATCTTCCTCTATTCGAGACTTCGATTATAGCAGCCCACACACATAGCTGTTATCTGATCTTCAACTTTGGTTCCGGGAGTTTAGCTAACAATATTAATGCCCAATAACATGTTTGACTAAATACATACACGCACCTGAAATTTCAAATCTTGTGGTTAGATGACTGAGCTTCCTTCCAAGCAACCGAAAAGACCACTCCAATCGTCGAGGTTCAGTGATGAATTTAACAGTTGAGTCCTTCCAACAAATCATTGTACCACCAATCCGCAGCAACCTGCACCTCCTCGTGGCTGTGAGATCGGCTTGAGTCCAGCAAATACACCCCATCTACCGCTACATCTACCATCATGAGAATGATTCAATAATTGACCAAAAAATAGAAGCTCGATTGATGCATGGCCAGAACCTAAAATATGAGGCGATTAAAAGATTAAAAGAGAAAGAGATTAGGAGAGAAACTGGATTGGGTTGGCGGCCCTTTTTTAAGATCAGTTACAGAGTTGGATCGATCTAGGATGACATGAAAAGTAGATATAAAAGGATTAAGCAGAGGCTGGACTGGATCATCGCCATTTACCACATCGTCAATAACATCGTGGGGATCTAGAAAATAATGGCACCAATAATTACAATCGGTGGATCAAGGAAAGTTGAAATACATGTACGCACCTCTCTTATCAGCACATAAGTCATCATAGAATGGATCCAGCCTCAGCACCTTTGGGCGCAACCCCATTGATGTGAGAACCTGAGCCGCCAGAGAAACCATAGCGCCAGGTCGTGAGCGGTGCCTCTCTTTGCAATATGATTCTGACAAAACGATTTTTTAGAAGACAAAATGATTAGTTACCTATTAATCCCATGGTATTTTTTTGTAATTAGCTTAGAATATGCTGAAACGTTTTTTGCTTTATTATAATGGCAATGGGGGTAATTTTTTCACTTTAAGTCTAATCTAATGGTTATATAATTTTAGTTAGCTAAATAAACGGTTGGATGTTTCTAATTATTGTGGTAATTTTTAGCCTATTTATCTTTTTTTGATGAGTCATTAAGCGCTTTTTATATATAATAGATGCTCTTTTGCTTCACTTATATTTGTTAGAGCATGGTATTTTGTAGAAAGAATTAAATTCTCATGCTTCACTTATATCTATTTAGAGAGTCAACATGAATTGGTCAATTGCATGGTTAGTCACAAAATCCTACATAAAACTTGTGGATCACTGAATATGATATGTTTGATTCCTTGCAATAGTTTTGCGCTATAGAGATGGAATATGTGGGAGGTACTAGTAAATGGTTGTGGTTAGTAAGAATATTGGTGTTAAGGTTTGTGGTTCCCGAAGTATGCACGTATAGTCTCTTGTTATGCCATGAAGTTGGAGCATGATCTATTATTGATTGTCTTCCTTATGAGTGGCGGCTGGGGACGAGCAATTATATTTTCCTACCAATCTATCCCCCTAGGCGCATGCGTAGTAGTACTTTGCTTCGAGGGATACTAAACTTTTGCAATAAGTATATGAGTTTTTTATGACTAATGTGAGTCCATGGATTATACGCACTCTTACCTTTTCGCAATTTGCTAGCCTCTACGGTACCGTTCATTGCCCTTTCTCACCTCGAGATGTGGTGCAAACTTCACAGGTGCATCCAAACCCCATGATATGATATGCTCTATCACACATAATCCTTATTGTATCTTCCTCAAGACAGCCACCATCCCTACCTATTACGGCCCTTCCATAGCCATTCCGAGATATATTGTCATGCAACTTCCACCTCTTCCGTTTTGATGACTTGAGCATTCATTGTCATATTGCTTTGCATGAACGTAAGATAGCTAGTCAGCAGTGGAATCAGCTTCTTTGCCATCCGTCATGGCGGACGACAAACTGTCCGGCTGAACATGTGCCAGCAAAGGCCTTCTTTGCCGTCCGCTTTCAAGTAACGGACGACAAAGGATTGCGCCGTCTGCCATCCGAGACCAGCAGACGGCAAAGACAACGGACGACAGTGGTTTGGGGTGAGAGCCGTTAGGGGATTAACGACGGCAAAGAGGCAAAACTCTTTGCCGTCCCCTGACAGACGGCAAAGAGCTTAGCCAGGGCAACACTGGGAAGCTATCACGCGGCCAGCTATGTCGTCTGCCAACAGACGGCATAGATGGCCCTGTTTGCCAGGCCTATTTGGTCACTTTGTCGTCCGCTTGCAGAGGCAAAATGACCAAATAGGTAGCCAGTGTTTCCAGTTTGCACAAGTGACTGACACGTGTACTTTTTGCCGTCTGCAAGCGGATGGCAAAGCTCTTTGTCGTCCGCTAGAAGACGACAAAGAGGCTATATGTGACGACCCGTATCATTATTATTATAGATAATGACGCTAGTCCTTGGATCATTTCTTGACAAAATCTTGTTTTGTCAAATAATAATCCATGTCAGAGATTTGCAACAAGGAATAGCTAGAGATGGTCATTTATATTACAATACCATGCCACGCAGGACTAAAAGTCCTAGGTAGGCTTCTCACATGTTCACCAAATTATTACATGTCCTAACACTTGAGTTCCAACTAGCAGTACTGGATATATATAGTATTGAAATAGTTATTGGATTACATAGCTAGCTCACAAGTTACTTATTCATCCCAGCCCCCATATGTGGCATCCAGATCGTACATAGCATTAGATGGATCCACATCTAGGTCCCCTGTGTAGTTGTAGCCATGACCATTGCTCTCCTCACTTGGTCCAGTAGGATTCTCATACAAGCTTTGCTCTAAGAAAAAGATGATTAATAGCAAGAGTGAGTACAAAGTACTCAGAAAGCTCAAATAGCAAAATGCAACACTCATGATAGCTTAATATAAATCAACAAGTCCTACCTCAACTCAACACCTTCCAAAATAAACATTTGTTGCGGAAGTTCATTTCAGTTTATAAAAGCTATCAAACACTCGTATTGCAAGATAGACCACCAATAGGTCCCCGTAGTCCCCAATCCAAGAGACTGGCATGAATTCATGTTTTCCTTTAACTCTGCAGAGTTTGTATCACTTTACCCATAGAGCTCGAAACCATAATTGCCATCTGCATTTCCTTAGATGCGAGACATGGTTCAGAACCTAAGCTTTTTCCCATTTGTATATTATATCTCCACCCGGCTAGTGGTCACTAGCCGTTGTGTCGGGTTTCGGAACCCGCACTCCACCAACGCTTAATATATAGCGCTTGCTAATGCACCCATCCGGCATTAGCGTGGGAACTCATCGCCCATCCTACTACTACTTACCCATGTGGAGAGTATAATAACTTGATGGTATTGGGCTCAACTCGTCTTAGACGAGACCATGGTTGATACGGTTGTAGTACGACGCATAAAACGAGTGAAAGTTATTTAATCTTAATATACTAGCCATATGTAGAGGGCCCCACCTTCCAGTATGTCCATCCAGGGCACCCTCTACCCACCAAATAATTATAAAAATAAATAAATCAATGGATTAGCTGCTCCATCAGCTAACCCAACTTTTGTCAACAGTCACTCCACACAATTTATTACCAAAACATTTTATGCAAGTTGATGATAAGATGCAGCAGAGAATAGTGTTTTTCAAAATAGTTCTACTCAGCATGATCAAGGAGAGCTTGCCTGAGTTCTCGTACTCAGACCCGGACTCAGTTTGCTTCTGTAGCGCCTCCTTCTCCTGACTGTACTCGCTTCCTGCAGTTCGGCAAATATATATTTCGAGACTAAGTCGAGTGAATACTAGGAAATAAAAAATATACGTCGGTGCAGTGTGGTCATCCTACAGTCAAATATTACTCTTTTTTTCTAATGTCTTTTTACTAAGCTTGCATTAGTACGTGTACTAGGTGTGCACCTGGGTAAGTTACTAAGCTAATTTATCCTCCACGTGCCCTCTCCCTTTCTCTAAACTAAGCCTATCTCTCTCTTCCCTGTACTAGTTCTGTACTAGTAGTCCTCAACCGAACAGAGCACCCACTAGTACTACTAGTCCAGCAAGAACACAAGTAATAATACAGACTGATGCTCCTCTGCTCCTTGCCCAGATCGGCGCCGCCGCCAGCGACGGGAAAGATGCCGCTGCTAGATCCTCCACACTCTCTCTCCCCTGATGTGATCCCCATATTATCCCCATGAATTTCAGCCTCAACTCTCTAATCCCCCTCTGTGTGTGTGTTCTTTTTGGCTTGCAGGTCAAACCCTATTGGGGATGTGATTTCCCTGCTCCAGATTGAAGTGGTCGGTGTTGGGCGTCGCCGTGATGCTGGATGGTGCAGGTTAGAGCTCCAGTGCGTGGCCATGGAGCAGATCGAACATATGTGCAGGTTAGTGATGCCTTGTTCCCCTTCCCAATTTTTATTTTTTTACGTTCAAGTTCTCAGATTTAGTAAATTAAATTGGCTCACATGTGTGTTGAACAAGTTCATCACTCCCTGTTCAAGATTATGGTGTGCTGATACTGTACAATAACCTGATCCCTTTTATTTGAGTTATTTGAGGCTGTATCCCCTTTCTTCCTCATACTTTTATTTCCTAAACTGAGATGTGATGCTACTGTGATGGCTTATCTTTTATGTGCATATGTGAAAATCCATTGAGGAATATTGTGTGTGCATCTGGGTTAGGCCTCTTTGTGTATGTGAGTACTAAGAACTGGCAGAAGAGGAAGAACTCACCTTTCTTCTTCTGTTCTCTCTGTTGGCCCTACTCTTGCTGCTCCTACGCTCCAGACCCCAGTCCAGTAGGCTAGCTTCTTGCTCTAGCCTGTCCCCTTCAGTCTACTGATGATTTCTCATGTCACCATCTTCACTTATTGTTCTTGGATCTTTGTTGGTTTTGGACAGGGGAATGCTAGTGTTGCTGGGAAGAAGAGGGCTTGGTCTGGCTATTTTGGGTAGAGCTGAGACGAGTGAAACTTGGCAGTTGCTTACTCTGCTCTCCTTGCCATCTAATATCTGATATCCACCTCCCTTGGCTGGTATGGCTGCCCATCCTCTTCTCCATTGTTCTCACAGGTGCTAGCTTCTAATTGGCTGAAGGTTGAAGCCCATACATAGACTATACTGTTGACCAATTGACTATTAATATGGTGCACGTGAGGGTGGTGGTCCATGTGTCTTGCTGTTCTGGTTGACCCAGAGATATTTTGTGTTGGTCCAACTGTATAGCTTAGCATAGCATGGTCTCCCTAATTTTTTTCCAAAGATTTGTAATACACTTTTACAGCTATACTGTCTGAGGTTTATGAATATAAATATATATACTTGAGTGGTTATGATGCTTGTTGAAGAAATCTGATATGTATTTGCTTAATGGATTCTACTTAATTATCTAGTTAAGAGTGGAATTACTATGTGAAAAAAATACGGGTCGTTACATCCTACCCTCCTTAGAAAAAGATTTCGTCCTCGAAATCGAAAACTTACTTAAAAAGGTTGGGGTAGGTTACTCGTAGGTCTTCCTCCTTCTCCCACGTCGCCTCACGAACTGAGTGGTTCTTCCATTGCACTTTGCAGAACCGAATGGTCCTTGTCCTGAGCTTGCGGTCTTCAACTTCTAAGATCTTCAATGGTCGTTCTTCATACGTCAGGTCTGGTTGTAATTCAATCTCCAAGTCTGATACTTGTGGTGGTGGCTTGTTGCATTTCTTAAGTTGAGATATGTGGAAGACATTGTGAATTCTTGATAAACGTTCTGGTAACTCCAACTTATAAGCAGATGTTCCCTTCTCCTCCAAAATTTTAAATGGCCCAACATATCTAGGACTCAACTTTCCTTTGATTCCAAAGCGTCGAACCCCTCTCATAGGTGATACTTTTAGATAAACCAAGTCTCCTACTGCCAATTGCATAACCCTCCTATTCCGGTCAGCATAGCTCTTCTGCCTATTTTGTGCAATCTGGAGTCGTTCTTTGATTAGTTGGATCTTCTCATCATTCTCTCTCACTATGTCAGGACCAAGTAATGGTCTCTCTCCAACTTCATACCAGCATATAGGTGATCTGCATTTCCTCCCGTACAATGCCTCATATGGAGCCATTTGTATGCTGGATTGATAACTATTATTGTAAGCAAATTCTGCTAGGTGTAGATGCTTATCCCATGATTCTCCAAAGTTCATTACACATGCTCTCAACATATCCTCAAGGATCTGATTTACCCACTCTGTCTGGCCATAGGTTTGGGGATGATAAGCCGTGCTAAAGTGGAGCTCAGTTCCAAGAGACTTTTGTAGGCTCTTCCAAAAACTTGATGTAAATACTGAACCTCGGTCAGATGTTATGGTCTTTGGCACACCATGGAGGGCAACTATCCTCTCTAAGTACAGTTCAGCCAACTTATCAAAGGAATATTTCTGGTTTGTGGCAATGAAGTGTGCTGACTTAGTGAGTCGGTCGACCACAACCCATATAGCATCCTTCTTTTTTGGTGTCATAGGAAAACCAGTAATAAAATCCATACATAGATCTTCCCATTTCCAATCTGGTGTCTCTAGTGGCTTTAATAACCCGGCAGGCCTTTGATGTTCTGCTTTTACCCTCTGACAAGTGTCACACTTGCTGACATATTCTGTGATTTCCCTTTTCATACCAGGCCACCAAAAATTTCCCTTCACATCCTTATACATCTTCGTGCTCCCAGGATGGATAGTGTACAAAGTATCATGAGCTTCATGCAAAATAATTTCCTTGATCTGTAGGTCATTTGGCACATAGATCCTACTATGGTTCCAAAGAACTCCTTCCTGGTCCAACCTGAATTGTGAAGGCTGTCCCGCTCGAATTCTTCTCGTTTCCTCCTTGATGAAGGCATCCATTGCTTGCTTTTCCTTAATCTGATCTAGCAATGTGGGGTGAAATGTCATGATTGCTATATTAGCACTAGATGTGGCCTCTCTCATCTCTATTCCCATCTTTGCAAGATCCTGCAATAGCTCTTTGCCATACCCTTCAATCGATATGTGGTTGCATTGCTTCTTTCTACTAAGTGCATCTGCCACTACATTTGCCTTACCAGGGTGGTAGTTAATTGTCAGATCATAATCCTTGATTAGTTCCAGCCACCTCCTCTGCCTCATGTTCAACTCTTTTTGTGTAAATATGTATTTGAGACTCTTGTGGTCGCTGTACAGTGTGCACTTAGAACCATATAGGTAGTGCCTCCATATTTTCAGTGCAAACACAACAGCTCCCAACTCCAAGTCATGGGTAGGGTAATTTACTTCATGTGTCTTTAATTGCCTAGAAGCATAGGCTATCACTCTATCATTTTGCATCAGAACACATCCTAGTCCAGATTTTGAAGCATCACAATACACCACATAATCTTGTCCACTTTCAGGTAATGCCAACACTGGTGCGGTAGTTAACCTTTTCTTAGTTCCTCAAAACTTCTCTCACACTCTTCAGTCCAAATAAATTTAGCTTCTTTCCTAAGCAATTTGGTGATTGGTGCTGTAATCTGCGAAAACCCTTTTATAAATCTGCGGTAGTATCCAGCAAAGCCCAAGAAACTCCTTATCTCACTTGGATTGGTCGGACGAGCCCAAGACACAACTGTCTCAATTTTGGATGGGTCAACCTCAACTCCTCTTCCTGAAATTACATGCCCCAAGAAAGCTACTTGGTCCAGCCAAAACTCACACTTACTAAATTTTGCATACAATTGATTCTCTCTTAAGATTTGAAGTGCTATCCTCAAGTGTTCAGCATGCTCTTCCTTGCTTCTTGAATATATTAATATGTCATCAATAAAGACCACTACAAACTTGTCCAGATATTGCATGAAAATTTTGTTCATCAAGTTCATGAACATAGCTAGGGCATTAGTTAGACCGAATGGAACCACAGTGTACTCATGGTGTCCATACCGAGACACAAATGTCGTCTTCTCAATGTCCTCTTCCTTCACTTTCATTTGGTGATATCCAGATCTCAAGTCAATTTTCAAGAAGACACATGCACCCTTGAGTTGATCAAATAAATCATTTATTCTTGGTAACGGATACTTATTCTTTACAGTTACCTTGTTGAGATCTCGAAAATCTGTGCATAGCCTCAACCCTCCATCCTTTTTCTCTACAAATAATACTGGTGCTCCCCATGGTGACATGCTTTCCCTAATGAATCCTTTTTCCTTCAGCTCATCCAATTGTTTCTTTAGCTCCACTAACTCTGGCTGTGACATTTTGTAGGGTCTTTTGGAGATAGGTGATGCCCCAGGCATTAAAACAATGCTGAACTCTAACTCCCTATCAGGCGGCATAACCGGCAGTTCATCTGGAAATACATCAGGAAACTCACAAACTACAGGTATATCCTTTATTTCTTTCTTTTGTCCACTTGCTGCCATTACTAAGGGATTGTTGGGTCTGGTTCTACTTCCAAAATATATCAGCCTAGAGCCATCAGACTTCCTTATGGATACACTTTTAAGTTCACAATCTACTTTCACTCCATTAGCAGCTAACCAATCCATCCCAAGGATTATTTCTAACCCTGACATCTCTATAACATGCAGGTCTGCTGAAAATTTGGTGTTGTGGATTATTATTGGTTGATTTCTGTGCATTGCCTCTACTGTAATCTTCCCTCCAGGTGAGTTAACTCCTAAAGCTTTTTCCAATGGTGTGCATGTTAATCCATTCTTATTCACGAAATCTTGGGAAATAAATGAGTGTGTGGCACCGGTATCAAAAAGAACGATACCAACTAAAGGAGGAATGAGTAGTTTACCAATGACAACATCTCTAGCTTCTCCTAGTTGCTCTACAGCCACATAATTCAGCTTTGGCTGTCCTCCTACTTGTCCTCCACGCCCAACTCCTCTTGCTGCATAGTTCATAGGTCCACCTTGTCCTCGCCCAGCTGGTGGACGATGCACTTGAGTCTGCTGCATAGGTGGCCTTGTAGGATTTGCGGGAGGAGAGGTGCAATTGAGCTTGTGGTGTCCTGGTCTCCCACAATTGAAGCAAAGTCCTGTACCCGTCATACAATCTCGAGTAGCATGACCTTTTCCACACTTCCCACATTTAGGAACAAAGGTTGGCTGAGTAGGAAATCTAGGCCATGGTGATGGCATATGAGGACGCACTGGTCCAGGCATCATAGGACGTGGGTGATGCATCATGGGGCGTGGATCTACCCTTGCTTTCTTCCTTCTTTCTTCACTTAGGTTGGCATGCTCATTCTCAAGTATGAAGGCCCTGTTGACAAGGTCTTGAAACTGGGTGATCCCGTGAATTGAGAGGTGCATTTTCAGGAATGGATGTAGCCCCTCCATAAACTTTTCCACCTTCTTGGCTTCTGTATTCACATCATCCGGAGCATATCTTGCGAAATCATTAAACTTGTTTAGGTAGTCATTTATCCTCTTGCTACCTTGAGTCAGATTGCGAAACCCCCTCTTTTTGATATCCATCTTTCCCTTTGGAATATGGGTCTGACGGAAATTCTCCTTGAACTCCTCCCAAGTGATAGGCTGATTATTTGCTCGGTTAAGGCTGAAATTTCTCCACCAAGCTGCTGCTGGTCCGGTTAGCTGGTGCGATGCATATCTCACCTTTTCTTCATCTGAGCACCCCACGGTTTCCAGATTGTGTTCTACTTCTAACAGCCAGTCATCTGCCTCTAGTGGATCCACCGCCTTGGAGAATGTAGGTGTCTGAGTTTTCAGAAACTCTCCTAAACTAACTCCTGCACCGGGTAGGTTTGCTCCTCCAGGAACTAGTCTGGTCTGTATTGCTTCGAGGAAGCGGTTCTGGTTCTCTTGGGACTCCTTTCGAGAATTCTCCATGAACTTAAGGACATCTCCCAGATTGCCTTCTCCACCCATAAGTCCAGAAGTTCCAGCATTGCCCACTTCTGGATTGCTTGGAAGTTGCGCCGCTCCAGGTAGGGCACTTTGATTTTCTGAAACTGGAGTACCCCCATGTTGATCATGGCCGCTTGATCCCAAACAAAAAACAAGGTCTTGCTCAGTCAAACCATTGTTATTCATCCTGCATTTTTTTATTCTAGTTAGTTGGTTACTTCTTTGCATGATTATTGATTCAAATCAGCAAGCACAAGTGCAAGTGATACCAATAAATAGCATGCTATCCTTAAATTTGTAGTAACCAAACATGAAGTGCAATCATGGTGGCAAATGCCTCTTACTAACCAGAATGATACCACTCTGATTACTCACTAAAGCACACAATAGTAAGGTACTATGAGCCTCCTAATGCACACAAGTTATATACTACAGAACAAGCACTTATATTACAACCAGTACATCACACAAGTCTTAGTTAAGGGCATAACTGCATTACAACTACAACACACTCCACATAGGGTTCAGATCTTACTAGTACATAGGGGACAAACTCTGCTTTGCCACATATCTTACATAAACACACATATTCAGGCTGCCACTACACTAACTACTGCCGATCCCAAAAGACTAGTCTATGGCCAAGGCGTCCCACGCCTAAGAGTCTGGCAGATTGGAACTTGATTAGATGATGCTGCTGCCACCGTCATTGTTGCTACCGCTGCCACTTCCATTGCTTCCTCCGCTGCCACTCGCGCCAAGCCCAAGTACCCTTTCATACGTAGCAGCCTCCCTGTACTCCCTCGAGCTGGCACTCATGTGTGGGTGGATAAAGTCAGGTTGGTGTGGTCGTGGAATAGGGAAGTGGGGTAGCTGCTGCTGCTCTATATCTGGCTGTAGGGCTGGTTCTGGTTCAACTATACATTTAGGTAGCATCTGGGGTGGTGCAGGTGGTACGTTTGGTGAGGGTGGAACTAGTGGCTCATTTGGGTTCTCTACTCCCTCAACTTCTTCCTGTTCCTCTAGTTCTACTTCCTCTGGATCCTCCTCTTCTTCCTCTTGAACATCACCTGGTACTATTACAGGATTAAGAGGACCTTCAGGCATAGCATTTAGTGCTCCCTGAAGCACAATCCTATCATGTTCGCTCATCTGATAGCATTGATACCAGAATTGGGTTGCTTCCTGGTGTCTAATAAGCTCCTCCTTCATTGTATGACACATCATCATATCAGCAATCATTGTCATACTAGAAGTGGTGCTAACTGTTGAAGCGACAGGTGTAGGCTGAGCTGATGAAGACCCAACACCCAGGCTTGCTCCTCTAGGTCCTTGCTGATGGTTCTGCCCAAAAACCCCAGAATCAAGTGCTGGCAAGTCTCGGTATCCGGTGGTGCGCAGTTTCTCTCCAAAGCGTGCTCGTAGTCCAAGCATAGCTTCCTTGGCAACCTCCTGCATGGGTAGAGTGTCATCGGATGACCGCTGCATTGTGGAGAGCTCCACATAGAAGTCCATGTCTGATGGAACACCGTTGAGCACCACAACTACACGCCTGTAGGAGTGTGTTCCATCATCTGGCATCTCTTCAAAGAATTGAGGACATGGTGCCCCAAGCTCCTGCATCATTTGCCAAAGTAGTAGGACATGCTGGCCACGAACCCTTGATGGTGGAATTCTAATTCGAACCATCCTGCAACAGGCTTCTAATTAGCATGGTAGTCATCTAAAGTTACTGGACAGAATAATTATGATGTGGGATTTATTGGTAGTGCAATATAGCAAGTATGGGTTCCAATTAAAGTATTCCTACCGTCTCTAACTATCTGCGTGGCCCTCGAAACCATTCCTCTGATACCACCTGTGACGACCCATGTCATTATTATTATAGATAATGACACTAGTCCTTGGATTATTTCTTGACAAAATCTTGTTTTGTCAAATAATAATCCATGTTAGAGATTTGCAACAGGGAATAGCTAGAGATGGTCATTTATATTACAATACCATGCCACGCAGGGCTAAAAGTCTTAGGTAGGCTTCTCACATGTTCACCAAATTATTACATCTCCTAACACTTCAGTTCCAACTAGAAGTACTGGATATATATAGTGTTGAAATACTTCCTAGATTACATAGCTAGCTCACAAGTTACTTATTCATCCCATCCCCCATATGTGGCATCCAGATCGTACATAGCACTAGATGGATCCACATCTAGGTCCCCTGTGTAGTTGTAGCCATGACCATTGCTATCCTCACTTGGTCCAGTAGGATTCTCATACAAGCTTTGCTCTAAGAAAAAGATGATTAATAGCAAGAGTGAGTACAAAGTACTCAGCAAGCTCAAATAGCAAAATGCAACACTCATGATAGCTCAATATAAATCAACAAGTCCTACCTCAACTCAACACCTTCCAAAATAAACATTTGTTGTGGAAGTTCATTTCAGTTTATAAAAGCTATCAAACACTCGTATTGCGAGATAGACCACCAATAGGTCCCCGTAGTCCCCAATCCAAGAGACTGGCATGAATTCATGTTTTACTTTAACTCTGCAGAGTTCGTATCACTTTACCCATAGAGCTCGAAACCATAATTGCCATCTGCATTTCCTTAGATGCGAGACATGGTTCAGAACATAAAGCTTTTTCCCATTGTGTATATTATATCTCCACCCGGCTAGTGTCACTAGCCGTTGTGTCGGGTTTTGGAACCCGCACTCCACCAACGCTTAATATATAGCGCTTGCCAATGCACCCATCCGGCATTAGCGTGGGAACTCATCGCCCATCCTACTACTACTTACCCATGTGGAGAGTATAATAACTTGATGGTATTGGGCTCAACTCGTCTTCGACGAGACCATGGTTGATACGGTTGTAGTACGACGCATAAAACGAGTGAAAGTTATTTAATCTTAATATACTAGCCATATGTAGAGGGCCCCACCTTCCAGTATGTCCAGCCAGGACACCCTCTACCCACCAAGTAATTATAAAAAAAATCAATGGATTAGCTGTTCCATCAGCTAACCCAACTCCTTGTCAATAGTCACTCCACACAATTTATTACCAAAACATTTTATGCAAGTTGATGATAAGATACAAAGAGAATATTGTTTTTTTTGAAAATAGTTCTAGTCAGCATGATCAAGAAGAGCTTGCCTGAGTTCTTGTACTCAGACCCGGACTCAGTTTGCTTCTGTAGCGCCTCCTTCTCCTGACTGTACTCGCTTCCTGCAGTTCGGCAAATATATATTTCGAGACTAAGTCGAGTGAATACTAGGGATATAAAAAAATACGCCGGTGCAGTGTGGTCATCCTACAGTCAAATATTACTCTCTTTTTTCTAATGTTTTTTTACTAAGCTTGCATTAGTACGTGTACTAGGTGTGCACCTGGGTAAGTTACTAAGCTAATTTATCCTCCACGTGCCCTCTCCCTTTCTCTAAACTAAGCCTATCTCTCTCTTCCCTGTACTAGTTATGTACTAGTAGTCCTCAACTGAACAGAGCACCCACTAGTACTACTAGTCCAACAAGAACACAAGTAATAATACGGACTGATGCTCCTCTGCTCCTTGCCCAGATTGGCGCCGCCGCCAGCGGCGGGAAAGATGCCGCTGCTAGATCCTCCACAATCTCTCTCCCCTGATGTGAATCCCCATGATATCCCCATGAATTCCAGCCTGAACTCTCTAATCCCCCTGTGTGTGTGTGTTCTTTTTGGCTTGCAGGTCAAACCCTATTGGGGATGTGATTTCCCTGCTGCAGATTGAAGTGGTCGGCGTTGGGCGCTGCCATGATGCTAGATGGTGCAGGTCAGAGCTCCAGTGCGTGGCCATGGAGCAGATCGAACATATGTGCAGGTTAGTGATGCCTTGTCCCCCTCCTATTTTTCTTTTTATGCTCAAGTTCTCAGATTTAGTAAATTAAATTGGCTCACATGTGTGTTGAACAAGTTCATCACTCCCTGTTCAAGATTATGGTGTGCTGATACTATACAATAGCCCGATCCATTTTATTTGAGCTATTTGAGGCTGTATCCCCTTTCTTCCTCATACTTTTATTTTCCTAAACTGAGATGTGATGCTACTGTGATTGCTTATCTTTTATGTGCATATGTGAAAATCCATTGAGGAATATTGTGTGTGCATCTGGGTTAGGCCTCTTTGTGTATGTGAGTACTAAGAACTGGCAGAAGAGGAAGAACTCACCTTTCTTCTTCTGCTCTCTCTGTTGGCCCTACTCTTGCTGCTCCTGCGCTCCAGACCCCAGTCCAGTAGGCTAGCTTCTTGCTCTAGCCTGTCCCCTTCAGTGCACTGATGATTTCTCATGTCACCATCTTCACTTATTGTTCTTGGATATTTGTTGGTTTTGGACAGGGGAATGCTAGTGCTGCTGGGAAGAAGAGAGCTTGGTCTGGCTATTTTGGGTAGAGCTGAGACGAGTGAAACTTGGCAGTTGCTTACTCTGCTCTCCTTGCCATCTAATATCTGATATCCACCTCCCTTGGCTGGTATGGCTGCCCATCCCCTTCTCCATTGTTCTCACAGGTGCTAGATTCTAATTGGCTGAAGGTTGAAGCCCATACATAGACTATACTGTTGACCAATTGACTATTAATGTGGTGCACGTGAGGGTGCTGGTCCATGTGTCTTGCTATTCTGGTTGACCCAGAGATATTTTTGTGTTGGTCCAACTATATAGCTTAGCATAGCATGGTCTCCCTATATTTTTTTCCAAAGATTTGTAATACACTTTTACAGCTATACTGTCTGAGGTTTATGAATATAAATATATATACTTGAGTGGTTATGATGCTTGTTGAATAAATCTGATATGTATTTGCTTGATGGATTCTACTTAATTATCTAGTTAAGGGTGGAATTACTATGTGAAGAAAAATATGGGTCGTTACACTATACATCCCTTGTTTTTATTTAAATCCAATTAATTAGACATGGTTTCAAACATAGATATACATGCATACATATCCAACAAATCCAACAACATGTCCAACAACATATTTCATCAAATCCAACAACATAGTTCAACAAAGTCCAACGTATCCATATATACATAACCAGAAACAAGTTTCCAACAACATATCCATATAGACATACATATACAAACAAGTTTTCATAAACAACAAGGAAGCACAAGAAGAATAGTACACTCCATGAATCCAAGCTTCCTCATGTAAAGCAAATCTACAATTGGGAAAGATGAAAGTTAGAAGAAGAAGAAGAAGAAGATTAGTTAGAAGAAGAAGAAGAAGAGGAAGAAGGAGATTTTTTTTTCTTCTCTTTTTTTTCTCCTCTCCTCTTCTTTATCTTCTTCTTCTTCTAACTAAGGTGGGTAAAAATGCCATTTTATTGCTAAGCTAGGTAAAAATGCCAAGTGTAGGTCATTTTAGAGCTAAGTTAGGTAAATAGGCCATTTTGGAGCTTAGTAAGGTTATTATGTCCTTTTCGAGGAAAATAAGCTAAGTCTATATCATTTTGGAGGTACCAAAGATTATCATGCCATTTTTGACCTAAGTATGCTAAGTATGTGATAAATGAACTGAATAAGCTAAGTATAGCTCATTTTTTATCTAACTTAGGTAATTATGCCATTTAGGAGGAAAATAAGCTAAATATCCATTTGTAAAGAAAAACATTAGAGAAAAATTACCCTCATCACAACAAATATGATGAAGATCGGAAGTAAGGTAACAATTGATCCAACGGCATAATGATACCAAGCCTCATTATCAATGGCATATTTTCTAATCTTCTTAAGCTTTAGGCGCATTTCATCCATCTTCATCTTGTGATCATCGATGACATCGACAACATACAACTCCAATGTCATCTTCTCTTCTTCAATTCTTTTAATTTTTTCTTTCAAATACTTATTTTATTTTTCAACTAAATTTAACTTCTCGACAAGAGGGTCGGTTTCAAATTCCGGTTCACATACCTCCCAGATTAAAATATCTCTATGTCAACTTGATGGCCATAATTGTCATAAATGTGAAATGAAACAAATAGTTATGAAAGAGAATTTACCACATCCGAATCATAAAGCGGGCGAGGGCCAACGGGGACGGACATCAAGACCATGGCACTATGTATAAGAAACAATCATACGAAGTAAGAAAATTATACATACCAACTATATAAATCATACAATCATATAAATAACTATATAAATCAAGTACAACATAAAAATTTGAATACATAATAATCACTATTGGTAATGACGTGCTCATCATCATCATTAATAAATGCATCATCATCATCACTATCGGTAATGACATGCTCATCATCATCATTAATAAATGCATCATCATGTGGAAGGCCACCTTTACGTAATCGTTCAAGCATTGATAGGTCATCTACAACAGTAGCTTCTTCTTCTTCCGGCTCTTCTTGTCCCGGCTCAGGGGTGATGTCGGATTCACTATTGTTGTCTACTTCAATGTTCTCAGGGTGGAGTAGAGCGGTTCTTGAAACGTTTTTTGGCAAGACGTGTTTCTTGGAAGAATTCTCCTTCGTCATATATGTCTTGGTTAATGTGAGATTCATAATCCTATTCATTGGGGGGAGGTGGTCTAACACGTGGCGGCACTTCATAAACGACATCCCAACCACTGAGATTTGGATCACTTTGACAAGTCCATGGTAGATAGAAAACTTGGGCCTGTTGAGCCTTAATATAGACATCGGGAACATCCAAATGGGTGCTTTGTTTGATTTTGACTAGCCCTATATGTTCATGAGTCCTTCTAGTCTCCCTGGGCTAGAACCAATAACATCTGAAGACTATGACGTTTGGTGGGTTTTCACCATAGAATTGAAGTTCATAAATTGCTTCAACTCTTCCATAATACTCGATACCTCCTTCACCGATAGCAGACACAATAATTTTTAGACTTTCGGTCGGCCATAGATAGCTCTTTGCCATAGGTACGAAAGCGATACCCGTTGATGTCATAATTGTCAAATGAACGGACCTTATAGTCAAAACCGTTAGCTAGTTGTCTCAATTCGGCATCCATAATCTCTGAATTAGCCTACAAGTTTAATACGAAAGGATTGTTGCATTAGTCGCAAATTAGCCAAAGAAATGAAAAGGTCTAATGGAAATTACCATTTTTTTGAACCAAGAGATGAAACCGGGATATTCGCCTCCTTGCTTTGCCAGAAGCTCATACTCTTCGATGGAATCCTTTTGGATCACTGCTCCATACGAGAATATGGCAACGTATCGACTGCATCAAATATCCAGGAATAAGAGCAGTTCAAAGAAATGAGAAGTTGCGAAACAATGTACTGAGATCTTACTCGATGTATGGCCGCACTTCTGTTAGGTTGTTAAAGAGATACAACAAAATGGCCCTCCATCTTCAACATCCAACGATACTGGTTTCCAAGCACTGGATGGTGCGAGATTCCCTTTGAATAGGCTGAGGTTGGATTGACCCTTTTTAGGGTCGTCAGCATTGTACCGAGGCTTTGGATTATGCAAATGACGATTTTTGGCTTTGTAGTGTGCTGTCACGAAGTTTGACGCCTCCTCAGTGATGAATGCCTCGGCCATTGATGCTTCTATTCTTTGTTTATTTTTACATTTTGCTTGAAGCGTCTTCTGCATCCTCTCCGTTGAGTAGCACCAACGATTTTGCACGCCCCCCCCCCCAATCGTGCCTCGGTCGGGAGATGCAAAATCAAGTGTTGCATTGGATTAAAGAAGCTTGGTGGAAAGATCATCTCAAACTTGCAGATCAACTTCGGCACCAACTGTTCCATTTCTTCTAGGAGGCCAGGTGATACGTCTCCAACGTATCTATAATTTTTGATTGTTCCATGCTATTATATTACCCCTTTTGGATGTTTATGGGCTTTATTTTACACATTTATATCATTTTTGGGACTAACCTACTAACCGGAGGCCCAGCCCGTATTGTTGTTTTTTTGCCTATTTCAGTATTTCGAAGAAAAGGAATATCAAACGGAGTCCAAACGGAATGAAACCTTCGGGAGCGTGATTTTTGGAACGAATGTGATCCAGAGGACTTGGAGTGCAAGTCAAGAAGCAGCCGAGGCCTCCACGAGATAGGAGGGAGCCCCCCATAGGGCGTGCCCCCTGTCTCGTGGGCCCCTCGGGCGTCCACCGACGTACTTCTTCCTCCTATATAAGCCTATGTACCCCGAAAACATCCAGGGAGCCAACAAAACACAATTTCCACCACCGTAACTGTGACGCCCGGATAATTAAGCTGCAGTAATCCCACGCTAATGATGCCATGTCACCACGGTCACTGTTGTTAACCTCGCGATGATTCGAAACCATTTCAAAATTCAAATTCAAATTAATGTCAACAATAAAAGTTTTCAAAAGTTAAATAAAAATGTTCGGGAGGTGCTATAATTTGCATACGTAAATATGGTGCAATAAACACATTTTTATTAAATGCCTAGATATTTTATAGTGGATAGAAATAACAAAACAATTAAATAAAAATAAAAGCAGAACCTAACTAAACTAAAAAAAAGACAAAAGCCTGCCCCCTTGCCCCCCATTAGGCCTCGGCCCAGCTGGCCATCGGGCCAACCAGGCCGGTCGACCCGCGCCTACTAACCGGCCAGCCCACCCCCACTCACCTTATCCGCCCACCTACCGAAACCCTAACCGCACCCCCTCACTCCCGCCTCACATCTCTCTCCCCCTCCTCGATCCAGATCGGATCGGGGGACCGAACCAGACGATCGCTCACTGCGCCCCCGACCCCGCCGATGTTGATGCCGTGCGCGGCACCGCCGCACCTCGCTGGCACCCCGATGCCTGCTGCCGTCACCGGACCTCCCGCACCTCTTCCTCGCGGGATCGACCCGCCGCCGCCGCTGGAACCGCGTCGACTCCATCACCTCGAGGCCGTGCCCCGTCGCCCTACGCCTCGTCACCTCAACATCGTCGCCTCGCCTCCTCATCTCCTCCTCGTCGGCCGACCTGAGCCACGCCGACCCCTCCCCTTCAACGCTCCCGCGCCCGCGCCCGAGCCCGCGCCCGCGCCCGTCACCGAACGCGCCCGCGCTCCGGGCTGCACTCGCCCCGCACGGTACACCATCGCGCGCGCACACGCCAACCATGCTCCCTAGCCGCTCTCGCGGGCCTCTGGCCGTGACCGGCCGCGACCGTTGTCGCGCCTGCTCGCCCAGCCGCGACCCAGTGCGCGACCGCTCATCCCCACTACAACCCACTGTGGCGCTCGCCGCCCGTCTGCGTGCGGCCCCGCCGCTGCTGGTCGTCCTGCCGCCGTCGCTGGCCCCGCCCGCGACGGTTCCAGCCGCCGCCGCTCTCGTAGCTTCCTGGAGCCCCTCCGCCGTGGTTCCCCAAAGCCGCTCCGTCGTGGCCCTGCCTCTGGGTGTGCTTGTGCGTGTGCCACTTACATGCGGGCCCCAGCAGATTAGATTATGAACTAATCTAATTAGTCAAACTAGATAACCTCTAATAGACACTAACAGCAGGGCCCCACCTACTAATTAGGATAAATTAAATTAAAACAAGCCCCTGTTAAAAAGTAGGAGTCAATGACATGTGGGCCCCGCTGACCCTGTTAACCAGTCAACATTGACTGGGCAACTGCTGACTGTACATGCTGACTCAGCCCCCTGGACCCCACTGGTCATAGACATAGACTAGCTAATAACCTGATAACAGAAGTATTTAGGGATTTCAATTCTAATTAAATAATATTAGAAATTCAGTAAAAGAGACCTTAAACTTTGAAAATTAATATAACATAAACTGTAGCTCGGATGAAAATACTTTCTACATGAAAGTTGCTCAGAACGGCGTGACGAATCCGCATACGCAGCCTGTCCGTCCGCCATGCATACCTAGCATAGTGAACCTGCAACATTTAACCTTCGGTTCATCTGTCCGGAAACGCAAAACACCGGGGATACTTTCCCGGATGTTTTCCCCCTTCACCGGTATCACCTCCTACCGCGTTAAGGCATTTTTGGCACCGCTACTTGTTATGTCGTGCATCGTTATGCATCTATTTGCATTGTATTCATTGTTTCTTCCCCCTCTTCTCTCCGGTAGACTACGAAACTGACGCTGCTGCTGGTACCCCGATCGACTACGGTGTGGATGACCCCTCCTTCTTGACAGAGCAACCAGGCAAGCCCCCCATGATCACCAGATATCGCCTATTCTTCTCTATACTGCTTGCATTAGAGTAGTGTAGCATGTTACTGTTCGATTACTCCTATTTTGTTGCATAGCCTGTCATTGTTGCTACAGTCATTGATACCTTACCCGCAATCCTAAATGCTTAGTATAGGATGCTAGTTTATCATCATTGGCCCTACATTCTTGTCAGTCTGCCTTGCTATACTATTGGGCCGTGATCACTCGGGAGGTGATCACATGTATATACTATACATATATACATACTTCAGATGGTGACTAAAGTCGGCTCGGCTCGAGGAGTACCCGCGAGTGATTCATGGATTGGGGGCTGAAAGGACCTTTGTCCCGACGGCCCTCTATGTGGATCTTTGTGGCGGAGTGACAAGGCAGGTTGAGACCACCTAGGAGACAGGTGGGCCTGGCCCTGGTCGGCGTTCGCGATTGCTTCATAATAACACGCTTAACGAGTTCTTGGTATTTGATCCGAGTCTGGCCACTGGCCTATACGCACTAACCAACTACGCGGGAAAGATATGGGCACTCGATGTCGTGGTATCAGCCGAAGCCTTCGTGACGTTAGCGATTGAGCGGCGCGTGCCAGATTGGACCGCGTAACGTGACTTCCTTTGTAATGAAGGTTGCCAGGTCTGCTTCCGTCCGCCCTCGCAATGTGCAGGTGTGCAATGGGTGATGGGCCCAGACCCCTGCGCGTATAGGATTTAGACCGGCGTGCTGACCTCTCTGTTGTGCCTAGGTGGGGCTGCGACGTGTTGATCTTCCGAGGCCGGGCATGACCCAGGAAAGTGTGTTCTACCAAACGGGATCGAGCGTGTTGGGTTATGTGGTGCACCCCTGCAGGGAAGTTAATCTATTCGAATAGCCGTGTCCCTTGGTAAAAGGACGACCCGGAGTTGTACCTTGACCTTATGACAACTAGAACCAGATACTTAATAAAACACACCCAGACAAGTTCCACAGACAACTCGGTGATCGCTTTTCCATAGGGCGACGAGGGGAGGATCGCCGGGTAGGTTTATGCTATGCGGTGCTACTTGGAGGACTTCAATCACTCTCTTCTACATGCTGCAAGACGGAGGCTGCCAGAAGCGTAGTCTTTGATAGGACTAGCTATCCCCCTCTTATTCTGGCATTCCGCAGTTCAGTCCACTCATATTTCCTCCTTACACATATACCCATGCATATGTAGTGTAGCTCCTTGCTTGCGAGTACTTTGGATGAGTACTCACGGTTGCTTTGCTCCCTCTTTTCCCCCGTTTTCCTCTTCTTCTCGGATGCCGCAACTAGACGTTGGAGCCCAGGATCCAGACGCCACCGTCGACGATGACTACTACTCTGGAGATGCCTACTACTACGTGCAGGCCGCTGACGACGACCAGGAGTAGTTAGGAGGTTCCCAGGCAGGAGGCCTGCGCCTCTTTCGATTTGTATCCTAGTTTGTGCTAGCCATCTTATGGCAACTTGTTTAACTTATGTCTGTACTCAGATATTGTTGCTTCCGCTGACCCGTGTATGATCGAGCACTTGTATTCGAGCCCTCGAGGCCCCTGGCTTGTATTATGATGCTTGTATGACTTATTTATGTTTTAGAGTTGTGTTGTGATATCTTCTCGTGAGTCCCTGATCTTGATCGTACATGTTTGCATGCATGATTAGTGTACGATTGAATCGGGGGCATCACAAGTTGGTATCAGAGCCGACTGCCTGTAGGAACCCCCCTTTCCAACTCCTTGGCCGTAGTTGAGTCTAGTCGATGAAAACTGTTTTACTAACATGGCTGTGCGGCCCATGGGCCCACGTCGCCATTGGGTGACATTAGGATCTTTTATTCCTTGTCTATACTCTGGGACTCTGAGCTCTCTTCTATTCGGGTTAAATGATTTTGCTAAAAACAAAATTAACTTTAGGTTCTCGAAAATACTTTCTCCCGGAGAGCCCCTCATTTCAGATGATCGTCTGCTACACTAGAAGATTCCGAAGTTACTCTACGATGTTCTCTCGAGTCTTTGTGCCATCGCATTTGCGATTCCCTTCCACGGCCAACCCCTATGAAAACTTCATACACTTGCCATTCAAACAAGCATTCCCCGTTGATCTTGTTATTACAAGATACCCCTAAAATTCTCTCTATTGTTTTGAGAATACTTTGTGCCTACTTCCCTGCAGTTCCTTACCACCTGAATACCCCTACGGATAATTTCTCGCACTTATCGAGTATCCGTTCTTTCCCAGTTGATTCATGTATTTCACAACTGTCTTCGTAATACCATTCAATCTTCCAAAAATCCTAAGCAACCTATTGCTCTTGAAATTCTTGCTTGCTTGCATTATGGTTAATCCCATAAGTCTCGTTGGCATCCCTTGTCATTATCATTTTGAGTCCATTGATTCAATAAGTTGTGAATGTTCACAATCATGAGTCGAATCCTAGGATTATCCTTCTGGCTCAGACGTCATTTGGATATGAGCTAGTTCTTGACCAATCAATGCCTTAATCGGTTCTGCTTCTAAGTCTATTGAACTTATTCATTTTCGATCAGAATGATTGCTTCTGATCCCTTGATTTGGAAATCATAAAAATTCTTTGCATTAAGCCTTAATTAGTCAGTTATTTCTATAATTTGATGCCTCGGCATTCCTTCTTCCTCTGATTGAGTACCGATACTCACATCAGCCCCGTTGTGGACCACCATACCCGTTGCCGGGTTATTATCCAACAGTGTCCTTCATGACCAAAATTCTTGTGGGTTCTTTACCTGATACATAATGCCTTTGGTAAATTGTATCCTCTGATTTCTCAACCATGCTTTGCTTTCAAGCTGGTGGTATTTACTATTGAAGCTTGTGGTATATGTTTCCATGATACCCTGATGGGTTGAACCTATGCCTTCCTTAATATGGGTGAACTCAAAAGTTTTCACGAGTCATACTCTTCTGGTATTTTGCCAGATAAAATTTCAACACTACAACTTCTGCGAAAGTGAGAAGTGAATGAAAGGTCATGCATCAGAGAAGTGGGAGTCGACCTTGAACTGGTGTTCATGCCCATGGACACGATGTAAATCCTATCATGGAAACTTCTTGTAATAATAACTATTTCCTTGATATAGGTTCATCTAGTATCCATGTTTGGTCCTTTGCAACCATGGTTCCGACCATGATTGTTCTCCTTGGATTCCATTTCTCAGACAAGATGAAGTACTTGTCTCCTGTAGATCATTTCACGTGTCCACCTTCTACTCTGCTCTACCGTCGAGTAGTACACTCTGGTATCTCAAGAATATCAACGAACTACATAACTTCTTGTGAGTTCTTCATCAACATTATTTCTCGATGATTCCAATTTTCTCCGGGTTTTGAGTTGTTTTTCACTCGAAACCCCGATAACTGAATCGAGTCCGTTCTACGTTTCAACTACTCTTTGTAATCCTTATTACTTGTGAGTTGTACTTGCTGATGTCATACCCAACCGATTGGCTACATCATCATTGTCATGTTAAAGCTTAAACTGTGCTACCTGGTCCTTATTCCCAGAGCACAACTTTCGATGATGAGCTAAGCTTACGTCGATCTTCCTTGTCTTACCGTTTCACCTCAAGCAACAAGCTTGATTCCAAGTTTATGTCGTATCCGTGGTTTCAATAACTTTTTGCTCCATCCTTCCTTTTGCTTGATGTCGTCGATGACCGATTACATCTCCATGAAACCTCTCAACAAAATTTGTCATGATCATCATCAACATTCTGAGTTCCTCCAGGATATCAATTGTATTCATGATGAGGAATTCCATGCTTGCCCCCTCGATGATTTGTGTTATCATCGGCAACATTCTTGCTTTCCCTTCAACACAAACTTTTTCATGTTTCATGTTGTACCTTGAGATCCTTACTACCCAACTTATGTTATGTTCTACCTTGGAGTATTGCTATCTTCTATGTCAAGAATGTCATGGGAAATTCACCACCTCTTGAGAATTCTTGATATAGTAATACTTATCGCCATCTCCATTTGTTTTCTGATCCCCATGTTGTTTCTAACCTGAATACTGACAATTGAACTATGATGCGTGAATTCAAAACTTCTAGCAATCCTATTGCTTTGGAGTTAATGGTCGATAGTTCATTCTTAGACTATTGATGATTGAATCACCATTCCCATGTTGGCCGTGCAACCCAGCCCATATTTTGGGTGCACCTTTCAACCAATGTTTAATTGTGTATGTTTTCCTCGAGCATACACCATTATACCATTTGATCTGACAAATGCTATCTCCTTGTTCACATTATTGTGGAAAATCCATCCGCTTGGAATTCTCGATGAATTGTCGCTGAGCCCATCAACCACCTTCTCATCCCCTCCTTGGTTTAATGATGAACTATTGTTTCAGGAACCCGCTCCCATATTTCATTTCTCGAGAATCTTGCAATGTCATTTCGTCGAATTGTGTAGCCCCTTCTCTTCTCGGACATTTTGAGTCTGAGGTATCATGACACCAATCGGATCTGAATCTCGGTCAGATATGATGGTTGAGACATTTTCCTAGAGTCATATCATTGGTATTTATATGACCCGGTAAGATGATGTCATGCCTAACACACCTGGCTGGAGGCCCTATTGTTATAGTTTCCTTTTTAACAAGGTTAACCATTCTCCCATGAGGAAATTGTAAGACTTATTCTATAAGTTGTTCCTGATGGATCCTTTGTGTATCCAAAGTCTGATCTTTGCTTGAAGACCATGCCAATGCTATCTCTAAGCATGTTTGTGGTACTCCGAATTTCAACAAGAACATTTGAAGCCCAATGCTAAATGTTTCTTGCTCAAATTATCCAAACACCGTTATATGGGTAATATCATGAAAATTCTCTCCCTTACCTAAAGGGTTTTCTACATTATATCGTGTCATGCATATCATGCTCTGCTTGTCCTTGGGAAGGATATACCCCTGAATTATGTGTTTAAACACATTTTTCATTTCCATTGTTCTGTTTAATCTGATATCACATTTTCCTTTCCATTATTTTGTTTAACCTTCTTGAGGTTTATATGATCTAAGCAGTAATAAGTCACTGATTTGTAAGCACCTTGGTGTACAACTCTGTCGGTAAGACCCTGTTACTATTGTTGATGACATTCCGGTAACCACCGATGGGTGAGAACTTTGCCAATTGGTTCGCCCCGTTCAACGAGCAGGAAAATGGTTCTCTTTGTTCCCCGTCCTTGGTACCAACATTGTTGCCGACATAACTGACAAGCTATCCACTGACATGCCTCCCTGTCGCCGTTGTGCAAGATGTCACCACCCTTCCTATTTTCAACCCTAATGGTGGGCCCATAACCCACAGTTCCACAGGCTCGAAACCTGACTCTCCTGTACACCTTATTATCAAAGTTATTCCTCGTCCGTGGCCTTGTATGTAATTCATGAGCCACCTTCAAGTATGATATCAGACACAATACTTATTCCCGTTGCTTTCAACCCCTTTCACGCCCTATAACAGGCATCGAACACTCCTGCCCGCTTGAAACTTTCCATGATACCGCCTTACTTTGCTCTCGATATTTTCCAAGTTTCAATGTGAGAGTTACTTTCCACCACCTTCCTCGATGTTATCGACTAGATAGTCAGCCTTACAGAGGTCTGTTCCCCTGGAATAACCCCCTTATTCTTTCGTAAGTACGATGGAGTTCCTAAAGAAAGGACGCTGATATCATCATGATGACCTGAAGCAGAGAAGTGAAGACATCAATGTAATGGATCGACCTCTTCGAGAAGAGAAAGCAAGAATGAGAAGACATACTAGATTCATTACCAAACCTTCCCCCCTTTCACTATCTCTTAATCTCGGGACGAGATTTCTTGTAGTGGAGGAGAATTGTGACGCCCGGATAATTAAGCTACAGTAATCCCATGCTAATGATGCCATGTCACCACGGACACTATTGTTAACCTCGCGATGATTCGAAACCATTTCAAAATTCAAATTCAAATTAATGTCAACAATAAAAGTTTTCAAAAGTTAAATAAAAATGTTCGGGAGGTGCCATAATTTGCATATGTAAATATGGTGCAATAAACACATTTTCATAAAATGCCTAGATATTTTATAGTGGATAGAAATAACAAAACAATTAAATAAAAAGAAAAGTAGAACCTAACTAAACTAAAAAAAGACAAAAGCCTACCCCCTTCCCCCCCATTAGGCCTCGGCCCAGCTGGCCATCGGGCCAACCAGGCCGGCCGACCCGCACCTACTAACCGGCCAGCCCACCCCCACTCACCTTATCCCCCCACCTACCGAAACCCTAACCGCACCCCCTCACTCCCCCCTCACGTCTCTCTCCCCCTCCTCGATCCAGATCGGATCGGGGGACCGAACCAGACGATCGCTCACTGCGCCCCCGACCCCGCCGATGTCGATGCCGTGCGCCACCCCGCCGCACCTCGCCGACACCCCAATGTCTGCTGCTGTCACCGGACCTCCCGCACCTCTTCCTCGCGGGATCGACCCGCCGCCGCCGCTGGAACCGCGTCGACTCCATCACCTCGAGGCCGTGCCCCGTCGCCCTACGCCGTCGTCACCTCAACATTGTCACCTCGCCTCCTCATCTCCTCCTCATCGGCCGACCTGAGCCACGCCGACCCCTCCCGTTCAACACTCTTGAGCACGCTCCCCTTCCCCCTCTGCTTGCTCGTCACCGAACGCGCCCTTGCTCTGGGCTGCACTCGCCCCGCACGGCGCACCATCACGCGCGCACACGCCAGCCATGCTCCCTAGCCTCTCTCGCGGGCCTTTGGCCGTGACCGGTCACGACCGTTGTCGCGCCTGCTCGCCCAGCCGCGACCCAGTGCGCGACCGCTCATCCCCACTGCAACCCACTATGGCGCTCGCCGCCCGTCTGCGTGTGGCCCCGCCGCTGATGGTCGTCCTGCCGCCATCGCTGGTCCCGCCCGCGACGGTTCCAGCCGCCGCTGCTCTCGTAGCTTCCTGGAGCCCCTCCGCCGTGGTTCCCCGAAGCCGCTCCGCCGTGGCCCTGCCTCTGGGTGTGCTTGTGCGTGTGCCACCGACATGCGGGCCCCAGCAGATTAGATTAGGAACTAATCTAATTAGTCAAACTAGATAACCTCTAATAGACACTAACAGCAGGGCCCCACCTACTAATTAGGATAAATTAAATTAAAACAAGACCCTGTTAAAAAGTAGGAGTCAATGACATGTGGGCCCCGCTGACCCTGTTTACCAGTCAACATTGACTGGTCAACTGCTGACTGTACATGCTGACTCAGCCCCCTGGACCCCACTGGTCATAGACATAGACTAGCCAATAACCTGGTAACAGAAGTATTTAGGGATTTCAATTCTAATTAAATAATATTAGAAATTTACTAAAAGAGACCTTAAACTTTGAAAATTAATATAAAATAAACTATAGCTCGGATGAAAATACTTTCTACATCAAAGTTGCTCAGAACGGCGTGACGAATCCGCATACTCAGCCTGTTCGTCCGCCATGCGTCCCTAGCATAGTGAACCTGCAACATTTAACCTCCGGTTCATCTGTCCGAAAACGCGAAACACCGAGGATACTTTCCCGGATTTTTCCCCCTTCGCCGGTATCACCTCCTACCGCGTTAAGGCACTCTTGGCACCGCTACTTGTTATGTCGTGCATCGTTATGCATCTGTTTGCATTGTATTCATTGTTTCTTCCCCCTCTTCTCTCCGGTAGACTACGAGACTGACGCTGCTGTTGGTACCCCGATCGACTACGGTGTTGACGACCCCTCCTTCTTGCTAGAGCAACCAGGCAAGCCCTCCCTTGATCACCAGATATCGCCTATTCTTCTCTATACTGCTTGCATTAGAGTAGTGTAGCATGTTACTGTTCGGTTACTCCTATTCTGTTGCATAGCCTGTCATTGTTGCTACAATCATTGATACCTTTTCTGCAATCCTAAATGCTTAGTATAGGATGCTAGTTTATCATTATTGGACCTACATTCTTGTCAGTCTGCCTTGCTATACTATTGGGCCATGATCACTCGGGAGGTGATCACGGGTATATACTATACATATATACATACTTCAGATGGTGACTAAAGTCGGGTCGGCTCGAGGAGTACCCGCGAGTGATTCACGGATTGGGGGCTGAAAGGACCTTTGTCCCGATGGCCCTCTGTGTGGATCTTTGTGGCGGAGCGACAGGGCAGGTTGAGACCACCTCGGAGACAGGTGGGCCTGGCCCTAGTCGGCATTCGCGATTGCTTCATAATAACACGCTTAACGAGTTCTTGGTATTTGATCTGAGTCTGGCCACTGGCCTATACGCACTAACCAACTATGCGGGAAAGATATGGGCACTCGACATCATGGTATCAACCGAAGCCTTCGTGATGTCAGCGACTGAGTGGCGCACGCCAGATTGGACCGCGTAACATGACTTCCTTTGTAATGGAGGTTGCCAGGTCTGCTTCCGGCCGCCCTCGCAATGTGCAGGTGTGCAATGGGCGATGGGCCCAGACCCCTGTGCGTATAGGATTTAGACCGGCGTGCTGACCTCTTTGTTGTGCCTAGGTGGGGCTGCGACATGTTGATCTTCTGAGGCCGGGCATGACCCAGGAAAGTGTGTCCGGCCAAATGGGATCAAGCGTGTTGGGTTATGTGGTGCACCCCTGCAGGGAAGTTAATCTATTTGAATAGCCGTGTCCCTTGGTAAAAGGACGACCCGAAGTTGTACCTTGACCTTATGACAACTAGAGCCGGATACTTAATAAAACACACCCAGACAAGTTCCACAGACAACCCGGTGATTTCTTTTCCACAGGGTGACGAGGGGAGGATCGCCGGGTAGGTTTATGCTATGCGGTGCTACTTGGAGGACTTCAATCTACTCTCTTCTACATGCTGCAAGACGGAGGCTGCCAGAAGCGTAGTCTTCGATAGGACTAGCTATCCCCCTCTTATTCTGGCATTTTGCAGTTCAGTCCACTCATATTGCCTCCTTACACATATACCCATGCATATGTAGTGTAGCTCCTTGCTTGCGAGTACTTTGGATGAGTACTCACGGTTGCTTTGCTCCCTCTTTTCCCCCGTTTTCCTCTTCTTCTCGGATGCCGCAACCAGACGTTGGAGCCCAGGATCCAGATGCCACCGTCGAGGATGACTACTACTCTGGAGATGCCTACTACTAAGTGCAGGCCGCTAACGATGACCAAGAGTAGTTAGGAGGTTCCCAGGCAGGAGGCCTGCGCCTCTTTCGATCTATATCCCAGTTTGTGCTAGCCATCTTATGGCAACTTGTTTAACTTATGTCTGTACTCAGATATTGTTGCTTCCGCTGACTCGTCTATGATCGAGCACTTGTATTTGAGCCCTCGAGGCCCCTGGCTTGTATTATGATGCTTGTATGACTTATTTATGTTTTAGAGTTGTGTTGTGATATCTTCCCATGAGTCCCTGATCTTGATCGTACATGTTTGCATGCGTGATTAGTGTATGATTGAATCGGGGACGTCATAGTAACCTTCTGTATCCGTGAGATCCCATCTTGGAGCCTTCACCGGCGCTCCGCCGGAGGGGGAATCGACCACGGAGGGCTTCTACATCAACACCATAGCCCCTCCGATGAGTTGTGAGTAGTTTACCACAGACCTACGGGTCTATAGTTATTAGCTAGATGGCTCTGTCTCTCTTTTTGGATCTCAATACAATGTTCTCCCCCTCTCTTGTGGAGATCTATTTGATGTAAACTCTTTTTGCTATGTGTTTGTCGAGATCCGATGAATTGTGGGTTCATGATCAAGTTTATCTATGAATAATATTTGAATCTCCTCTGAATTCTTTTATGTATGATTGAGTTAACTTTGCAAGTCTCTTCGAATTATCAGTTTTGTTTGGCCTACTAGATTGATCTTTCTCGCCATGGGAGAAGTGCTTAGCTTTGGGTTCAATCTTGCGGTGTCCTTTCCCAGTGACAGCAGGGGCAGCAAGGCACGTATTGTATTGTTGCCATCAAGGATAAAAAGATGGGGTTTATATCATATTGATTGAGTTTATCCCTCTACATCATGCCATCTTTCTTAATGCGTTACTCTGTTCTTTATGAACTTAATACTCTAGATGCAGGCAGGAGTCGGTCGATGTGTGGAGTAATAGTAGTAGATGCAGGCAGGAGTCGGTCTACTTGTCACGGACGTGATGCCTATATACATGATAATGCCTAGATAATCTCATAATTATTCGCTTTTCTATCAATTGCTCGACAGTAATTTGTTCACCCACTAATACTTATGCTATCTTGAGAGAAGCCACTAGTGAAACCTACGGCCCCCAGGTCTATCTCTTATCATATTTGCTTCCAATCTACTTTTATTTGCATCTTTACTTTTTTGCATCTATATTATAAAATACCAAAAATATATTTATCTTATCATACTATCTCTATCAGATCTCACTTTCGCAAGTGGCCGTGAAGGGATTGACAACCCCTTTATTGCGTTGGTTGCGAGTTCTTCGTTTGTTTGTGTAGGTGCGTGGGACTTTTGAGGAGCTCTTACTGGATTGATACCTTGGTTCTCAAAAACTGAGGGAAATACTTACGCTACTATTGCTGCATCACCCTTTCCTCTTCAAGGAAAACCAACGCAATCTCAAGACGTAGCAAGAAGGATTTCTGGCGCCGTTGCCGGGGAGGTCTTCGCTCAAGTCAAGACATACCAAGTGCCCATCACAAACTTATCTCCCTCGCATTTACATTATTTGCCATTTGCCTCTCGTTTTCCTCTCCCCCACTTCACCCTTGCCGTTTTATTCTCCCTCTCTTTCTCAATCTCCTCCTCTCTCTCTTTCAGTTTCCTTTTGCTTGCTTGTCATTATGTCTAGTTCCTTATCCGCTCCTATGTCTCCCGAGTTTGAAGTTATTCACTTCAAGCAAAGGCAAGGAGAAAATTTAAAAGATGCTTGGTATAGGATGATGGAATCTTATCGCAAATGCACCCTAGAGGTGAACTTTAGAATTCTTCTTCGCAATTTTTATGTTGGGTTAAATATGACGCATAGACAACTCTTGGATTGCATTGCCAAGGGAAATTTTATTGAAATTGATCCTAGTATTGCACATGAAATTATAGAGGGAATAGTGGGAACACTACCTCAAAAGGGAGGATTGCATCCTACCCAAGAAGAAACACAAGTGTTTGGAAAGATTTGCGAAGTAACAATTTTTTTACAAAAGTCTCTTGAGCCTCTTAAAAGTGTTAGCGGAAATCTTCACCGCATGAATATGTCAATTACTCTTTGCAATAAGCGGTTGGATTCTTTAGATCTAAAAATTTCCGAGTATGAAGGGATGCGGAAAGAACCTCCCAGATTCGAACATGACTCCGCTAAAAAACTGAAAATCAAAGATGGCACTACTTAGATCTATCTTCGCTTTTATGCCTAGCTAGGGGCGTTAAACGATAGCGCTAGTTGGGAGGCAACACAATTTTCTTTGTGTTTTTTTGTTTTTGTTCTTGTTTAGTAATAAATCTTGCATCTACCTTCTGTTTAGATGTGTTTTTATCTTTTAATTAGTGTTTGTGCCAAGTAGAACCTATAGGATAACCTATGATGATAGTTGATTTAATTCTGCTGAAAAACAGAAACTTTGCACGCACGAAATTAGATTTGTTAATTCACAGAAACGTGATTTTGCGTTGATTATTTTTGCTGCTGATCAATAGACACATTTTCCAGGACTTCCTATTTTTGTAGGATTTTTAGAGTTCCAGAAGTCTTCATTAGTTACAGATTGCTACAGACTATTCTATTTTTGACAGATTATGTTTTTCATGTGTTGTTTGCTTATTTCGATGCATCTATGGCTAGTATTAAGTGGTACAAACCATAGAGAACTTGGAATACAGTAGGTTTAACACCAAAATAAATAAAGAATGAGTTCATTACAGTACCATATGTGGTGGTTTTGTTTTCTTTCACTAACGGAGCTTATAAGATTTCCTGTTGAGTTTTGTGTTGTGAAGTTTTCAAGTTTTGGGTAAAGCTTTTATGGACTATGGAATAAGGAGTGGCAAGAGCCTAAGCTTGGGGATGCCCATGGAACCCCAAGATATTCAAGGATATCCAAAATCCTAAGCTTGGGGATGCCCCGAGAAGGCATCCCCTCTTTCGTCTTCGTTCATTGGTAACTTTACTTGGAGCTATATTTTTATTCGCCACATGATATGTGTTTTGCTTGGAGCGTCGTGTATTATATTAGTCTTTTGCTTTTTAGTTTACCACAATCATCCTTGCTGTACACACCTTTTGGAGAAGCCTACTTGATTAGAATTTGCTAGAATACTCTATGTGCTTCACTTATATCTTTTGAGCTTGATAGTTTTTGCTCTAGTGCTTCACTTATATCTTTTAGAGCACGGCGATGACTTAATTTTGTAGAAATTGCTAGTCTCTCATGCTTCACTTATATTATTTTGAGAGTCTTTTAGAACAGCATGGTATTTGCTATGTTATAAAATTGGTCCTAGAATGGTAGGCATCCAAGTTGGGTATAATAAAAACTATCATAGGAAGTGAATTGGATGCTATGATCAATTTGATACTTGATAATTGTTTTGAGATATGGAGGTAGTGATATTAAAGTCATGCTATTTGGGTGATTATGATTTAAAGAATGCTTGTGTTGAAGTAGCAAGTCCCGTAGCATGCACGTATGGTTAAAGTTGTGTAACAAATTTGAAACATGAAGTGTATCTGGCTTGTGCATCCTTATGAGTGGCGGTCGGGGACGAGCGATGGTCTTCTCCTACCAATCTACCCCCTAGGAGCATGCGCGTAGTGCTTGATTTCTGATGACTTCTAAATTTTTAAAATAAGTATATGAGTTCTTTTGACTAATGTTGAGTCCATGGATTATACGCACTTTTACCTTTCCACCATTGCTAGCCTCTTCGGTACCGTGCATTGCCCTTTCTCACCTTGAGAGTTGGTGCAAACTTTGCCGGTGCATCCAAACCCCGTGATATGATACGCTCTAGCACACATAAACCTCCTTATATCTTCCTCAAAACAGCCACCATACCTACCTATTATGGCATTTCCATAGCCATTCCGAGATATATTGCCATGCAACTTTCCACCATTCCGTTTATCATCATCATGACAAATTTTAATTTTGTCATATTGCCATTGCATGATCATGTAGTTGACATCGTATTTGTGGCAAAGCCACCATGCATTATTTTTCATACATGTCGCTCTTGATTCATTGCACCATCCCGGTATACCGCCGGAGGCATTCATATAGAGTCATATCTTGTTCTAGTTTCGAGTTGTAATTCATATGTTGTAATCAATGAAAGTGTGATGATCATTATTATTAGAGCATTGCCCAAAAAAAGGACAAAAAAAGGCCCAAAAGAAAAAATAAAAGAAAAAAGAAAAATAAAAAAAGAAAATAAATAAAAAGGGCAATGTTACTATCTCTTTTCCACACTTCTGCTTCAAAGTAGCACCTTGTTCTTCATGTAGTGAGTCTCATATATTGTGCTTCAAAGTAGCACCATGTTTTTCATATAGTGAGTCTCATAAGTTTTCTTTTTCATACTAGTGGGAATTTTTCATTATAGAACTTGGCTTGTATATTCCTATGATGGGCTTCCTCAAATGCCCTAGGTCTTCGTGATCAAGCAAGTTGGATGCACACCCACTAGTTTTCTTTTGTTGAGCATTCATTTATAGCTCTAGTGCATCCGTTGCATGGCAATCCCTACTCCTCATGTTGACATCAATTGATGTGCATCTCCATAGCCCGTTGATTATCCTCGTCAATGTGAGACTTTCTCCTTTTTTTGTCTTCTCCACACAATCCCCATAATCATATTCTATTCCACCCATAGTGCTATATCCATGGCTCACGCTCATGTATTGCGTGAAGGTTGAAAAAGTTTGAGATTATTTAAGTATGAAACAATTGCTTGGCTTGTCATCGGGGGTATAGAAGTTGGGAACATCTTTGTGTGACGAAAATGAAGCATAGCCTAACTATATGATTTTGTAGGGATGAACTTTCTTTTGCCATGTTATTTTGAGAAGACATGATTACTTTGATTAGTATGCTTGAAGTGTTACTATTTCTTTTATCAATATGAACTTTCATTTTGAATCATTTGGATCTGAACATTCATGCCACAATAAAGAAAATTACATTGAGAATTATGCTAGGTAGCATTCCACATCAAAAATTCTCTTTTTGTCATTTACCTACTCGAGGACGAGCAGGAATTAAGCTTGGGGATGCTTGATACGTCTCCAACGTATCTATATTTTTTTATTGTTCCATGCTATTATATTACCCATTTTGGATGTTTATGGGCCTTATTTTACACATTCATATCATTTTCGAGACTAACCTACTAACCGGAGGCCCAGCCCGTATTGCTGTTTTTTTGCCTATTTCAGTATTTCGAAGAAAAGGAATATCAAACGGAGTCCAAACGGAATGAAACATTTGGGAGCATGATTTTTGGAATGAACGTGATCCAGAGGACTTGGAGTGCAAGTCAAGAAGCAGTCGAGGCCTCCACGAGATAGGAGGGCGTGCCCCCCTGTCTCGTGGGCCCCTCAGGCAGCCACCGACGTACTTCTTCCTCCTATATAAGCCTACGTACCCCGAAAACATCCAGGTTGCCAACGAAACACAATTTCCACCACTGTAACCTTCTGTATCCGCGAGATCCCATCTTGGAGCCTTCGCCGGCACTCCACCGGAGGGGGAATCGACCACGGAGGGCTTCTACATCAACACCATAGCCCCTCCGATGAGTTGTGAGTAGTTTACCACAGACCTACGGGTCCATAGTTATTAGCTAGATGGCTTCTTCTCTCCTTTTGGATCTCAATACAATGTTCTCCCCCTCTCTTGTGGAGATCTATTTGATGTAAACTCTTTTTGCGGTGTGTTTGTCGAGATCCGATGAATTGTAATAATATTTGAATCTTCTCTGAATTATTTTATATATGATTGAGTTATCTTTGCAAGTCTCTTCAAATTATCAGTTTGGTTTTGCCTACTAGATTGATCTTTCTTTCCATGGGAGAAGTGCTTAGCTTTGAGTTCAATCTTGCGGTGTCCTTTCCCAGTGACAGCAGAGGCAGCAAGGCACGTATTGTATTGTTGCCATCGAGGATAAAAAGATGGGGTTTATATCATATTGCTTGAGTTTATCCCTCTACATCATGTCATCTTTCTTAATGCGTTACTCTGTTCTTTATGAACTTAATACTCTAGATGCAGGCAGGAGTCGGTCGATGTGTGGAGTAATAGTAGTAGATGCAGGCAGGAGTTGGTCTAATTGTCACGAACGTGATGCCTATATACATGATCATGCCTAGATAATCTCATAATTATTCGCTTTTCTATCAATTGCTCGACATTAATTTGTTCACCCACCGTAATACTTATGCTATCTTGAGAGAAGCCACTAGTGAAACCTATGGCCCCCGGGTCTATCTCTTATCATATTTGCTTCCAATCTACTTTTATTTGCATCTTTACTTTTTACATCTATATTATAAAATACCAAAAATATATTTATCTTATCATACTATCTCTATCAGATCTCACTTTCACAAGTGGCCGTGAAGGGATTGACGACCCCTTTATTGCATTGGTTGCGAGTTCTTTGTTTGTTTGTGTAGGTGCATGGGACTTTTGAGGAGCGTCCTACTGGATTGATACCTTGGTTCTCAAAAACTGAGGGAAATACTTACGCTACTATTGCTGCATCACCCTTTCCTCTTCAAGGAAAACCAATGCAAGATCAAGACAAAGCACCAGGCGATAGTTCTTTCGCACGAAGAACACGGAAGAAATAGCTCAGCTCTGCCAGCACTAGCCATTCATCCTCGGGGATGAAGCCACGCAACATCACCGACATTATCCGCTCAATCCATATGTGCTAATCATGACTTTTTAGACCAAATATTTTCAATTTATCAAGACCCTCTCCCCTCTTTAGATTTGTTGCATACCCATCGGGGAACATCAACTGCATTTTCACCCACAAAATAATTTCCTTCTAGCTGGCCTTCCAAGATTGAACCATGCCTTTGGCTTCGTCCAGTTCTACTTTCCTTTCGGTTCTTCTAGGTTTTGTAATAGTCTATCACAGAGCTCCTCTTGATCGTCTCTAGCCTTAGTATTATTCTTTGATTTCCCCTCTATGCCAAACAATGTACCAGAAATGGCTTCGGCGATATTCTTTTCAGTGTGCATCACGTCGATGTTGTGTGGGCAAAGGAGGTCTTTGAAGTAAGGCAGATCCCAGAAGCATGTCTTGTGAGTCCAGGCGTGTTCCTTATTATACCCCTTGAAATACCCTGGACGCTCTGGATCTGGCTCGAGAGTGTTTAACTGATCTAGGGTCGGTTGGCCTGTCAACACAGGTGGTGCAGAGTGTTTGACAACTCTACCTTTGATGAAGTTCTTCTTGTCTTTCCTGAACTTATGGCGAGGATCTAGAAATGGTCTATGCAAGTCGAAGCAACTATACTTGTGCCTTGCTGTCAGCCAACGAAACTCAAGAGCTCCCTTGCATGTGGGGCACGGGAACCTTCCATGCACACACCAGCCAACGAATAGTGCATACGCCAGCAAGTCATGCGTCGAGTACATGTACCAGGCACGCATTATGAAGTTCTCTTTGCTAAAGGCGTCGTATGTCTTGAACCCATTATCCCAAGCTTCTTGCAATTCATCCTTAAGCGGCTGCATGTACACATTCATATTCTTCCCCGAATAGTTGGGCCCTGGAATTATCAACGTCAGGAAAATGTTCTTTCTTTGCATGATCTGCTCGGGGGGGGGGGATTGAGTGGAATGACAAACACGGGCCAACAGCTGTATGGGGCTTCCATCTGACCAAACACACTAAACCCATCTGTGCTCACAGTGACTCGAGGATGCCTTGGATTTGGCTTTTTTCCTTATGTAATGCATTGAAGTGCTTCCACGCTTCACCATCCAATGTGTGCACCATCATCACATTCCCATCTGCATCTAGTTCGTTTTTTGCCCGTTTTGTGCCATGTCATCTGTCTAGCCGTCTCTTCGACCATGAAAAGACGTTGAAGTCTTGGTACAAGTGGAATATACCGAAGAACACTAACGGGTATTTTGGTCTGAGTCTTCTCACCCATACCGTTATCTACCACAACATACGTGGAGGAATTGCAAATGGGACAACAGTTCAAGTCCTCATACTGAAGCCTAAATAAGACACATCCTTTCTCACAAGCATGTATCTTCTCATAGGGCATCTTAAGAACACGGAGGATTTTGTCTGACTGGTACAGGTTTGGAGGTAACACATGGCCTTTGGGTAGAAATCGTCCAAATACTTTCATCATCGCGTCATAGCATTCTCTGCCCAAGTTGAATTGAGCCTTCAAAGCCATTATTTGTGAGATGGAATCCAGCTGACAAAGCTCAGTGTGCTCGTGGAGAGGACGTTTTGAGGACTCCAACATTTTAGTGAAGGCCTTTGCAGATTCCTCCATCTCCTCGTCCGAGTCCCGAGCATCGTCAAAGTCTTGCACCATGTCTGCGGTCCCGGTACCATGCTCGTCGGTGCGACGACGAACCACCTCGGCTCTGGCACGTTGGGCAGACTCACCATGTAATGTCCAGACCGTGTAATTAGGCATAAAACCAACATTCTGCAGGTGTTTACTCATTTCAAGCTCGTCCCTCTTTTTATAGTTGTCGCACCGGGCACAGGGGCACCAGCTTAATTCCTGGCCATTTGCAAATGCGGCTCTAACAAACCCCTTGGTTTTTGTTAACCATTCCTCGGTCCAAAATTTTTGACTAGTGTAACCGGTGTACATCCACGCACGATCACTCATATTGACTTCCTACTGGACACACAAGAAATATATACATAATTAAGCAAACCATATCCATCAATTAATGGAGTTTGTCAAATTTATTACGTCCATGCAACCTACACGCTAATAGGTAACGATAGGTCCTAATCCCACCCGAGTATGTGTAGATTGGGTTCATTTTCCCATGCTCTGCTCTGGATGCGACACAAAATTTCGGCAGCACCTCCCCGTTGTTCTCCTGATAGATGTCTCGGCAATAAGCAGAGAGGATGTGTACCCGGAGAACAATAGGGAGGCACTGGCGAAATTCTGCATCGGATCCAGAGCAGAGCATATGGGAAAATGAACCCAATCTACACATACTCGGGTTGTCCATGGATAATGTTGGACAATTTGAAAGAATCACGATTATAAATATGCAAATGCATGCATATTTATAGATGTAACCCTTTCGAACGAGAGACACATAGTGGTTACGCATACTGATGGTTGACACCTATAGCTAGCAAGTTTCATCAGCATGAAGACCGGAACAGAGCAAATGAAGGGGGAGGTGGAGATGTCATTTGTGCTCACCAACGAACGCAGGGGCGGAGCTCGTCGAACACTAGACCCTCGCAGCGATGAAATAACTGCACATTTAAATCAAAAGATGATTAACATAGCAAGTATTCGACACCGACGGCCACATGTACCTCGCACCGACGATACTTGCTATTACGGTACCATCAACACAGAGGAACCCTCTAACCCTCTCGTCCCTGGGTAAACTAAATAGCAACTACCATCGGTGCAAGGTACATGAGGCGGTCGATGTTGAACACTAGATCCACATCCCACAAGTGAAGCCGGCGCCCGGCGTCCTGCAACAATAGTTTTGGTGGCCGATGACGGTCGAACACATTGGCGAATTTGTCTGGCAGCCTCTGCGATGAGGATTAAAGCCAAGTTTTGAAATTTCAAACAACCAAACCGACTTGAGTTAGTTTGGGTGTTTCAAGTTTCAACACTTAGCTTTCAATCGTCATCTCTGAGGCTGCCAGACAAATTCGCAATGGTGTTCGACCGCCATCAACGCCGAGAACTGTTGCTGCTAGACGTAGGACCCCTGTGTCACTTGTGGGACGTGGATGTAGTATTCGACAACGACGACCACATGTACCTCGCAGTGATGATACTTTCTATTTAGGGTACCATCGACACCGAGGAACCCCCTAATTAACCCCCTAATTCGCAATGGTGTTCGACCGCCATCGACACCGAGAATAGTTGCTTTGGGACGCTGGACGTTGGCGCCACTTGTGGAACGTGGATGTAGTGTCAGGGTGTGGGTCGGGGTGTCTTTTTCTTCTTCTTCTTCTTCTTTCTCTTTTTTCCTCAGGTATGGCAACGCGCGGTCGACGGGTCAGCACTCAGACCGGGGGTTCTTGGCATGGGCGTCGGGACCGGCAGGAGCCACTGGCTCCACCATCTATCCCCTCGGCAACCCTCTTCCTTTTTCCCTTTTTCCTCTTCTTCTACTTATTCTTCTTTTTTCAATTTTTTTCTTCTTCTAATTATCTAAATCTAAATCTGGCAGTAGCCTAATCCTACCACTATAACCTAAACCTAACCACAAAAAACAATTGAAAAAAATCACCTTGCCGAGCCGGGGCGGGGCGGGAGCCGGGGCAGTGGTGGAGGAGGCGACGGGCGCCAGGGCGCCACCGGGGCGGGGCAGCGAACCAGGGGTGGTGCGGGGCGTGGCGGCAAGCCGGGGCGGGCCGGGGCGGCGTGGCGGCGGGGCGGTGTGGCGGCGAGCCGGGGCGGCGTGGCGGCGGGGCGGTGTGGTGATGGGGTGGCGGGGTGGTGGGCGATGTGGCAGGGCGGCACGACGGCGAGGCGGTGGGCGATGGGACGGGGCGGCGTGGCGAGGTGGCGGGGCGGAGCGGCGGTCAAGGGCGGCGGCACGGGTGGTGAAGGAGGAGATCGAGAGAGAGAGGGGTGGCGGCACGGGCGCGGCCCCTTTTCTGCTAGTAGGTCATAGTTCTTTGCCGTCTGCTAGTAGCTGGCAAAGAGCGTACCTAGTGGGGCGGGGCCAGGGGGAAACGGATGCCCTAACGTCCATTTTCTTTGCCGTTTGCTGGCGGACGACAACGAAGTTTTGCCATCAGCCAGCAGACGACAAAGAAAATGGCCGTTAGGGCGTCCTCGTAACCCCGCCTCCCACCCTCTTTGCCGTCCGCTAGCGGATGACAAAGATATGCTGATGGCAAAGCCTTTTGTTGCCGTTCGCTGCCTCTTTGCCGTCTGTTTTCTGGTGGCTGATGGCAAAGCGTTTCTTTGCCGTCCGCTAGTTGACGGCAAAGAGTCGGCAGACGGCAAATCTGCTGATTCCATTAGTGAGCATGATATTTCCATGGCTTGTCCGTTTTTTGATATTGTTGTTATGCTAGATCATTGCACATCCTGGTACACTACCAGAGGCATGCATATAGAGTCATACTTTGTTATAGGTATCGAGCTGTATTCTTTTCTTTTGAGTTATAAGTAAATAGAAGTGTGATGATCATAATTATTCATTTTTAGAGCATTGCCCCAGTGAAGAAAGGATGATGGAGACTATGATTCCCCCACAAGTCGAGATGAGACTCCGGACAATGATAGAAAAAAATAAAAAGAAAAAAGAAAAAGAAAAAAAAAGAAAGAAAAGAAAGAAAATAAAAAGAAAACAAAGAGAGAAGGCGCATGATAATTCCACTCTTGTGCTTCAAATTAGCACCATATTTTTCATATAGAGAGTGTCCTATTTAGTCACTTTCATATACTAATGGGAATTTTTCATTATAGAACTTGGCTTGTATATTCCGATGATGGGCTTCCTCAAATGCCCGATGTCTTGATGAGCAAGAAAGTTTGATGCACACCCACTTAGTTTTCATGTTGATATTTCATAAACTTATAGCTCTTGGTGCATCCATTGCATGGCAATCCCTAATCCTCGCATTGATTTCAATTGATGAGCATCTCCATAGCCCGTTGGTTAGCCGCGTCGATGTGGGACTTTCTTACTTTTTTGTCTTCTCTATATTTACCCCTATCATCATACTCTATTCCACCTATAGTGCTATATCCATGGCTTGTGCTCATGTATTGCATGAGGGTTGAAAAAGCTGAAGCGCGTTAAAAAGTATGACCCAATTGCTCGGCTTGTCATCGGGGTTGTGCATGATAAATACTTTCTGTTAAGAAGACAGAGCATGACAAGACTATATGATTTTATAGGGATAGCTTTCTTTAGAGTCGATATTTAGAAAGATACGATTGTTTGTTGGGATGCCTGAGTATTGATGTCTTTATATCAAATTATAGACTATTGCTTTGAATCACTCATGTCTTATTATTCATGCCATGATTAGACATATGATCAAGTTTATGCTAGCTAGCATTCCACATCAAAAATTATCTTTTTTATCATTTACCTACTCGAGGATGAGCATGAATAAGCTTGGGGATGCTGATACGTCTCCGTCGTATCTATAATTTTTGATTGTTTCATGCCAATATTATACAACTTTTACATATTTTTGGCAACAATTTATGTAATTTATTGGACTAACCTATTGATCCTGTGCCCAGTGTCTGTTCCTGTTTGTTGCATGTTTTTTGTTTCATAGAAAATCCATATCAAATGACGTCCAAATGCGATAAAAATTTACGGAGAATTATTTTGGAATATATGTAATTTTTGGGAGGTGGAATCAACGCAAACGGGGGCCCACAGCCCCCAAGATACACCAAGGCGCCAGGGGGTGCCAGGCTTGCCCAAGTGTCTTATGTCCTCCTCGTAAGGAGGTTGGGGCCCTTCTTCTGTCGCAAGAAAGATAATTTATGGAAAGAAGCGTGTAAAATCTTCAATGCAAACGGAGTTACGGATCTCAAGGAATTTAAGAAACCGTGAAGGGCCAGATCTGGGTAACGCGAAACAGAAGGGAACAGAGAGATAAATCCAATCTCAAAGGGTCTCCCGCCCCTCTGCCACCATGGAGGCCATGGACCAGAGGGGGAACTGTCCTCCCATCTAGGGGTGAGGCCAAGGAAGAAGAAGGAGGAGGGGGGGGGCTCTCTCCCCGTCTCTCCCGGTGGCGCCGGAACACCGTCGGGGCTAGGATCGTGACAACGATCTACATCAATAACCTTGCTACCATCATCACCAAATTTCTCCTCTATGCAATGGTGTAACACCCCTTCTCCCTGATTTAATCTCTACTTAAATATGGTGCTCAACTCCATATATTATTTCCCAATGATATTTGACTATCCTATGATGTTTGAGTAGATCCGTTTTGTCCAATGGGTTAATCATGATCTTGGTTGGTATGATTGTATATTTTATTTATGGTGCTATCCTATGATGCCCTCTGTCTCATGCAAACATGAGGGATCCCCGCTGTAGGGTGTTGCAATACGTTCATGATTCGCTTATGGTGGGTTGTGAGAGTGTGAGAAGCTTAAACCGAGTAGGTGGGTTGTTACGTATGCGATAAAGAGGACTTGATACTTAATGCTATGGTTGGGTTTCATGACCTTAATAATCTTTAGTAGTTGTGGATGCTTGCTAGGGGTCCAATCATATGATCCAAGTAGAGAAAGTATGTTAGCTCGTGCCTCTCCCTCATGTAAAATTGCAAGAATGATTACCGGTACTTGTTATCGATTGCTTAGGGACAAATGACTTTCTTATTGACAAAAGCTATCCAATTTTTATTACCTTGCAATTTATTCATAGTTTTATTCTCGCAAAGTACTCGTAGTTTTATTCTTGCAAAATAGTTTCATACTTGTTTTAGGTAAAGCAAACGTCAAAGTGTGCGTAGAGTTGTATCGGTGGTCGGTAACACTTGAGGGAATATTTGTTCTACCTTTAGCTCCTCGTTGGATTCGACACTCTTATTTATCGAAGAAGGCTAGAAACGATCCCCTACACTTGTGGGTTATCAGGATGTAATGTTCCATCTCCTGCATAAGGATTAGCTAGTAGTTTCTCTATCATACCTGAAGGAATTTCATAATAAATATTCTCAGTAGGTGCAGTAGGTTGAGAAGCAACTCTTTGCTCTTCCGGTCTAGGTGAAACTACCCTGAACAAGCACGTCAAAGGATTATTTTCTATAGTGACAAGTGACAGTAAATTTCAGCACATAATATAAATGTTTCCTTACGACATTCCACTCACCGAAGGCGTTGAAATTATTGACAAGCGGTTTTCATCAAGGTATTCTCTGCAAGCATAGAAATTATCGGTAACAAATAGTTACGTGATAAGATAATTCATAACAGGTGACAAATAACAAGTGTAATTAATGTGCGGCAAGGTGACCCAATCCTTTTTGTAGCAAAGGATAAGCCTGGACAAACTCTTATATAAAGAAAAGAGCTCCCAAGGACACATGTGAATTATTATCAAGCTAGTTTTCATCATGCTCATATGATTCACGTTTGTTACTTTGATAATTTGATATGTAAGTGGACCATTGCTTGGGTTCTATCCTTACATGGACAAGCCTCCCACTTATGATTAACCCTCTCGCAAGCATCCGCAACTACGAAAGAAGAATTAAGATAAATCCAACCATAGCATGAAGCATGTGGATCCAAATTAGCCCCTTACGAAGCAACACAAAAACTAGGGTTAAAGCTTCTGTCACTCTAGCAACCCATCATCTACTTATTACTTCCCAATGCCTTTCCCTAGGCCCAAATCATGGTGAAGTGTCATGTAGTCGACGTTCACATAACGCCACTAGAGGAAAGACAACATACATCTCATCAAAATATCGAACAAATACCAAATCCACATGATTATCTATAACAAGACTTCTCCCATTCCTCAGGAACAAACGTAACTACTCAAAAAGCATATTCATGTTCATAATCAGAGGGGTAATAAATATCATCGAGGATTTGAACATATGATCTTCCACCGGATAAACCAACTAGCATCAACTACAAGGAGTAATCAACACTACTAGGAACCCACAGGTACCAATCTAAGGTTTTGAGACAAAGATCATGTACAAGAGATCAACTAGGGTTTGAGAGGAGATGGTGCTGGTGAATATGTTGATGGAGAATGACTCCTCTCCATGAGAGTATCGTTGGTGATGACGATGGCTTTGATTTCCCCCTCTGGGAGGGAAGTTTCCCTGGTAGAACGGCTCCACCGGATCCCTAGATTGCTTCTGCCATGGTTCCTCCTCGAGACGGCGGCGCTTCATCCCGAAAGCTTCCTTCTGATATTTTCCAGGTTAAAAGACATCATATAGCAGAAGATGGTCACCGGAGGCCTGCTAGGGGGCCCACAAGCCCTAGGGGTGCGCCCAGGGGGGTAGGGCGTGCCCCAAGCTTGTGGCCACCTGGTGGGCCCCCTCTGGTATTTTCTTCGTCCAATATTTTTTATATATTCCAAAATAATTCTTCGTAAATTTTTAGGACTTTTGGAGTTGTGCATAATAGGTCTCTCAGATTTTCCCCGTTTCCAGTCTAGAATTCCAGCTGCTGGCATTCTCCCTCTTCATGTAAACCTTGTAAAATAAAAGAGAAAATGCATAAGTATTGCAACATAATGTGTAATAACATCCCATAATGCAATAAATATTAATATAAAAGCATGATGCAAAATGGACGTATCAGTCACCAACGATGGTGATGAGGCCCTTGGACCCGACATCTTTATCTTCAAGTAGGCATAGTGGGGAACCACCATGAACTTCGCCAGCACGGGCCGGCCCACCAATGCATGGTAGGGGCTGGATAGGCCTAGCACCTTGAACCAAATGGACTCGCGCCGAAAATGGCCGAAGGTGCCGAATAGGATGTCGAGCTGGATCCAGCCGATGGGGAGCAGGAGAGATCCCGCACGATGCCATGGAACACTGTCTGGATCGGATGCAGCTGCCTGGCCTCGATGTCGAGCTTGGTCATGGTGTCGTGGTAGAGGATGTTGATGCTACTGCCACCGTTGATGAGGACCCACAAGAAGCGTCAGGTGAGCCTTTCGACGACTATGGTAGGGTCAAGGACGAGGGCGTAGCCGCCCAGCATGGGCATGATGGCCGGGTGGTCCTCTTGAGTCCAGATGACCGGGCGGTCGGACCAATGCATGTACCGAGGGCTGGGGGGAACCACGACATTCACTTCGGCTTGGTGGCGGGGCTCACTATGCTTTTCATTGCCCTTGCTGGTAAAGACGACATAGAACGCATTTGGGTTGGTGAATGCTTCGTCTCGCATCACACCGACTGCTAGGGAAGGTGGCGGAGGCCCCGTGCCTGCCGGCGGAGGTGGCGGGGACGGTGGCAAGTTGCCCTTCACCAAGCACTGGGTGAAGGTGCACTGTTGAAGCGTGTGTGTGGATGGCCTCTCGCCGTTGTGATGCACCCAGGGGGTGTCGAGCGTCTGCTCAAAGCTAAGGCTGGGTAGCCAGGCGGTCTTGCCGGTCCACTGGCGCCAGTTGCCGGCTTCCTCGGCTTGCTGAACTTCTTCAGTGGCGGCTACGAGGTGGTTGTCATACTGGAGAGCCAACTACTCGCCCTTGCGTTTGTTGTTGTTGTTGTTGTTGTTGTTGTTGTTGTTGTTGTTGTTGTTGTTGTTGTTGTTGTTGTTGTTGTTGTTGTTGTTGTTGTTGTTGTTGTTGTTGTTGTTGTTGTTGTTGTTGTTGTTGTTGTTGTTGTTGTTGTTGGTGGTGGTGGTGGTGAATGTCATGTGGACCCAGCCGGCTAGCAGCGGGAGCGCGGGGGAGGTGCCGCTGGAGTCGCTCGTGCACGCAGGGCCGACTGCCGCGGAGTGACCAGCTGGCGCTAGTCATCTTTGGCCGGCTCGTCGTACTGTTCGTTGTTGATTGTCAGGGCGCGGTTGTACCGACCCCGGCTACCCTGACACCTGCCGGAGTGGCTGGCGTCCGGTGCGGGGAAGGGGAATACCCATACCCTATTGCTGAAGTCTCCTTCATTGGTGATGGTGGTGGTGGTGATGCATTGGTTTCGCACTTTAGCCTCAGAAGGTACTCCAATCTATGATCGATGCTTCGGAGGGCGATGTTCCGCTCTTCCAACAAATAAATTCACGAGTGAGATTTGTATACTGAACACAAACCATTTCAAAGGCCCTTAAGGCCTCGATTTAAGTTGGGGTAAGATAATTATAGAAAGGCGAAGGATATCTTCCTCTTTCTAAGTTTCCCCCATGAGCATGGCTTGCCCCCCTTCTTGAGCTTGATCCCTTGCAATTTCCTTGACCTTCTCCTCCTCGGCGGCTTCTTTTGGTTCTTCTCTCCTTAGTTCCATCTTCGGCAACCAAGCATCCTCTTCTACAGTGTTGGAAGAGGGAGAAGACATGATGCCTGGCTTGATAGATCCGACAGAAAAACACCACCGAACAAGAACATAGGATATTTTCGTGATGCAGTGGTCAAATCGTCTGGGGGTATATATAAAGATTTTTGATCTTGGTAAACAAGTTTTCCGCATGAAAATGGAGTCGGGAAGGTTCCTGAGGGGCCCACTAGCCACCAGGGCGCGCTAGGTGGGGCAGACGCACCTTGGTGCCTAGTGGGCACCTTGGTTGCCTTCTCGGGTGTTTCTTATTTTTTTTCTAATATTCCAAAACTGATAGAAAATATTTTTTTGGAATTTTTGGAGTCAGTTTACTTGCCGTATCACTTACCTCTTCCTTTTTAGTGTTCTGGAGTGTCCTTGAAGGTCTCTTTTATGTATTCTTCCGGTGTCATGGTTTGAATAATGTTAGTTTCAACATTAATAGGTGTACCTAAAATATAGTGCTTAATTCTTTGCCCATTGACCACCTTTGGATTAGTGCCTTCGGCATTATTGATCTTGATAGCTCCAGATCGATAGACTTCTTCAATGATATATGGTGCTTCCCACTTGAGAAATTTTCCTTCAAGAATCTAAAACGATAATTTTACAATAGAACATATTCACCTACTTTGAATTCCTTCTTTTGGATTCTTTTGTCATGCCATCTTTTGACTTTTTTTTTGAATAATTTGGCAGTTTCGTAGGCTTGGGTTCTCCATTCATCTAGTGAGCTAATATCAAATAACCTCTTTTCACCGGCAAGTTTGAAGTCGTAATTGAGTTCCTTGAAGGAAATATGCCCTAGAGGCAATAATAAAGTTGTTAGTTTATATTTCTTTATTCATTATAAAGGTTTATTATTCATGCTAGAATTGTATTGATCAGAAACCTTAATACATGTGTGAATACATAAACAAACAACCCCTAGTGAGCCTCTACTAGACCAGCTTGTTGATCAAATATAGTTAAAGTTTCCTAACAATGGACATGAGTTGTCATTTGATAACGGGATCACACCATTAGGAGAATGATGTTATGGACAAGACCCATCCATTAGCTTAGCAGAATGAATGTTCAGTTTTATTGCTATTACTTTCTTCATGTCAAATACATATTCCTTCGACTATGAGAATATGCAACTCCCGGATACCGTAGGAATGCCTTGTGTGCTATCAAACATCACAAAATAACTGGGTGGTTATAAAGATGCTCTACAGATATCTCCGAAGGTGTTTGTTGAGTTGGCATAGATCACGATTAGGATTAGTCACTCCGAGTATCAGAGAGGTATCTCTGGGCCCTCTCGGTAATAGACATCATAATCTTGCAAGCAAATGATGAAGGAGTTAGTCACGAGGTGATGTATGATGGAACGAGTAAAGAGACTTGCCGGTAACAAGATTGAACCAGGTATGAAGATACCGACGACCGAATCTCGGGCAAGTAACATATCGATGGACAAAGGGAATTACGTAAGTTGTCATAACGGTTCGACTGATAAAGATCTTCGTAGAATATGTAGGAGTCAATATGGGCATCCAGGTTCTGATATTAGTTATTGACCGGAGAGGTGTCTCGGTCATGTCTATATAGTTCTCGAACCCGTAGGGTTCGCATGCTTAACGTTCGATGACGATATAGTATTATATGAGTTATGTGATTTGGTGACCGAATGTTGTTTGGAGTCCCGGATGAGATCACCGACATGAAGAGGAGTCTCGAAATGGTCAAGAGGTAAAGTTTGATATATAGGATGGTGTTATTCGGACACCAGAAGTGTTTCATGGGGTACCGGGTACTTATCGGGTCACCGGAAGGGGTTCCGGGCACCCCCGGCAAAAGATATGGGCCTTATGGGCCAAGAGGGGAAACGCACCAGCCACAAGGGGTTGGTGCGCCCCCCATATGGGCCGGCCTAAGGAGGAGAAGGAAAGGGGAGAAGGGAAGGTAAAGTGTGGATTAGGATTCCCACTTCCTTTCCTCTCCCCCCTCTTTCGTTCCCCCTTGGGGAATCATGGCAGGGGGGCAGGGCAAGGCAGGCCCCTAGGGGGGCGGTGTCCAGTCCTAGGGCATGCCCTGGCCTCTCCTCTCCCCCTCCCACTTATATATATGTGGGAAGGGGGCGCCTAGCACGCGCAGATCAATTGTTAGCCGTGTGGGGCGCTCCCTCCACAGTTTACACCCCCGGTCATATTTTCGTGATTCTTAGGCGAAGCCCTGCGGAGATCACTTCACCATCACTGTCACCACACTGTCATGCTGACAGAAACTCATCTACTACCTCGACGTCTTGCGGGATCAAGAATGCGAGGGACGTCACCGAGCTGAACATGTGCAGAATGCGGAGGTGCCGTGCGTTCGGTACTTGATCAGTCGAGGCGCGAAGAAGTTCGACTACATCAACCATGTTGTGAAACGCTTCCGCTCACGGTCTACGAGGGTATGCAGACAAACTCTCCCCATCGTTTCTATGCATATCCATGGATATATCATTGCGTGTGCATAGAAATTTTGTTGTTGTCCATGCAACGATTCCCAACATTGGCATCATGAGCCAGGTCTATGCATAGATGATATGCACGAGTAGAAGACAAAGAGTTGTTGGTGGTGATAGTCATACTGCTTACCACCAACGTATTATTTTGATTCAGCGGTATTGTGGGATGAAGCGGCCCAGACCAACCTTACATGTCCACGCACATGAGACCGGTTCGACCGACTGGCATGCAACTTGTTTTGCAAAAAGGTGGCTGGCGGGTGTTTGTTTTTCTTACATTAGTTGAATCGAATTTGACCGCGGACGGTCCTTGAAGAAGGTTAAAACAACAAACTGGACGAATCACCATTGTGGTTTTTCCTGTAGGTAAGAACGGTTCTTGCTAGAAGCTCGTAACAGCCACGTAAAACTTGCAACAACAAACTAGAGGACGTCTAACTTGTTTTTGCAGGGCATGTTGTGGTGTGATATGATCAAGACATGATGTGATAAACGTTATTGTATGAGATGATCATGTTTTGTAAGTTATCGGCAACCGACAGGAGCCTTATGGTTGTCTCTTTATTGTATGAAATGAAAACGCCATGTGATTGCTTTACTTTATCACTATGCATTAGCGATAGTTGTAGAAGGAATAGATGGTGAGACGACCATGACACAACGATGGACATCAAGGTGTCGAGCCGGTGATGATGGAGATCATGACGATGATTTGGAGATGGAGATCACAAGAACGAAATGATGATGGCCATATCATGTCACATATTTTGATTGCATGTGATGTTTATCTCTCATGCATCTTATTTTGATTAGTACGGCGGTAGCATTATAAGATGATCCCTTCACTAAATTTCAGGATAAAAGTGTTGTCCCTGAGTATGCACTGTTGCTACAGTTCGTTGTGTTGAGACACCACGTGATGATCGGGTGTGATAGACTCTGCGTTCACATACAACGGGTGTAAGACAGTTTTGCACATGTGGAATACTTGGGTTAAACTTGACGAGCCTAGCATGTACAGACATGGCCTCGGAACACTGGAGATCGAAAGATCAAACGTGAATCATATAGTAGATATGATCAACATAGAGATGTTCACCCTTGATGACTACCCCATCTCACGTGATGATCGGACATGGGTTAGTTGATTTGGATCATGTATCACTTAGATGACTTGAGGGAAGTCTATTTAAGTGAGAGTTCTTAAGTAATTTGATTAATTGAGCTTAATTTATCATGAACTTAGTCCTAATAGTATTTGCGTATCTATGTCGTAGATCAATGGCCCGTGCTTTCATTCCCCTGAATTTTAATGCATTCCTAGAGAAAGCTAAGTTCAAAGATGAGGGTAGCAACTACACGGACTGGGTCCGTAACTTGAGGATTATCCTCATTGTCGCACAAAAGAATTATGTCCTTGATACACCATTAGGTGAAAGGCCTGCTACAGGAGCAGATGCTAATATTTTGAACGGCTGGCAAGCTCGATCTGATGACTACTCGATAGTTCAGTGTGCTATGCTTTACGGCTTAGAATCGGGACTTCAAAGACGTTTTGAACATCATGGAGCATATGAGATGTTCCAAGAGATAAAGTTAATATTTCAAGCAAATGCCTGGGTTGAGAGATATGAAGTCTCCAACAAGTTCTATAGCTGCAAGATGGAGGAGAACAGTTCTATCGGTGAACACATACTCAAAATGTCTGGGTATTATAATCACTTGACTTATCTGGGAGTTGATCTTCTAGTTGATTATGTCATTGACAGAGTTTTTCAATCACTACCACCAAGCTACAAAGGCTTTGTGATGCACTATAATATGCAAGGGATGACAAAACAATTCCCAAGCTCTTCTCAATATTTAAAACCGCGGAGGTAAAAATCAAGAAGGGGCATCAAGTGTTGATGGTTAACAAGACCACTAGTTTCAAGAAAAAGGGCAAGGGAAATAAAGGGCAAGTTGCCACTCCTGGGAAGAAGCCCAAAGCTGGACCCAAGCCTGAAACTGAGTGCTTCTACTTGAAAGGGACTGGTCAGTGGAAGCGGATCTGGCCCAAGTATTTGGCGGATAAGAAGGATGACAAAGTGAACAAAGTCATATTTGATATACATGTTATTGATGTGTACCTTACTAATGCTCATAGTAGCACCTGGGTATTTGACACTGGTTCAGTTGCTCATATTTGTAACTCGAAACAGGAGCTACGGATTAAATGAAGATTGGCTAAGGACAAGGTGACGATGCGCATCGGGACTGGTTCCAAGGTCGATATGATCGCCATCGGCATGCTACCTCTACATCTACCTTCGGGATTAGTTTTAGACCTAAATAATTGTTATTTGGTGCCAGTGTTGAGCATGAACATTATATGTGGATCTCGTTTAGTGCGAGAAAGTTATTCATCTAAATCACATAATAATGGTTGTTCTATTTATATGAGTAATATCTTTCATGGTCATGCACCCTTAAAGAGTGGTCTATTTCTGTTGAATCTCGATTGTGGTGATACACATATTCATAATATTGATGCCAAAAGATGCAGAGTTGATAATGATAGTGCAACATATTTATGGCACACTGTTTAGGTCATATTAGTGTAAAGCGCATGAAGAAACTCCACGCTAATGGGCTTTTGGAATCACTTGGTTATGAATCATTTGATACTTGCGAACCATGCCTCATGGGCAAGATGACTAAAACTCCGTTCGCCGGAACAATGGAGCGAGCCAATGACTTACTGGAAATAATACAAACGGATGTTTTCAATCCGATGAGTGTTGGGGCACGCGGCGGGTATCATTATTTTCTGACTTTCACAGATGATTTAAGCATATATGGGTATATCTACTTAATGAAACACAAGTCTAAAACATTTGAAAAGTTAAAAGAATTTAAGAGCAAAGTGGACAATCATCGCAACAAGAAAAGGAAGTTTCTACGATCTGATCACGGAGGCTAATATTTGAGTTACGAGTTTGGACTTCATTTAAAACAATGTGGAATATTTTCACAACTCACGCCACCTGGAACACCATAGCGTAATGGTGTGTTCAAACGTTGTAACTGTACTTTATTAGATATGGTGTGCTACGTCTTGAGCTTGCGTTGGTTTTCCTTGAAGAGGAAAGGGTGATGCAGCAAAGTAGCGTAAGTATTTCCCTCAGTTTTTGAGAACCAAGGCATCAATCCAGTAGGAGGCTCCTCAAAAGTCCCACGCACCTACACAAACAAACAAGAACTCGCAACCAACGCAATAAATGGGTTGTCAATCCCTTCACGGCCACTTGCGAAAGTGAGATCTAACAGAGATAAGATGATAAGATAAATACTTATGGTATTTTTATGATATAGATAGGAAAAGTAAAGATGCAACTAAAAGTAGATTGAAAGCTTATATAATAAGAGATAGACCCGGGGGCCATAGGTTTCACTAGTGGCTTCTCTCAAGATAGCATAAGTATTACGGTGGGTGAACAAATTACTGTCGAGCAATTGATAGAAAAGTGAATAGTTATGAGATTATCTAGGCATGATCATGTATATAGGCATCACGTCTGTGACAAGTAGACCGACTCCTGCCTGCATCTACTACTATTACTCCACAGATCTACCGCTATCCAGCATGCATCTAGAGTATTAAGTTCATAAAGAATAGATTAATGCATTAAGAAAGATGACATGATGTAGAGGGATCATGCAATATGATATAAACCCGATCTTTTTATCCTCGATGGCAACAATACAATACGTGCCTTGCTGCCCCTGCTGTCACTGGGAAAGGACACCGCAGGATTGAACCCAAAGATAAGCACTTCTCCCATTGCAAGAAAGATCAATTTAGTTGGCCAAACCAAGCTGATAATTCGAAGAGACTTGCAAAGATAACTTAATCACACATAAAAGAATTCAGAGGAGATTCAAATATTTCTCAAAGATAAACTTGATCATAAACCCACAATTCATCGGATCTCGACAAACACACCGCAAAAAGAGTTACATCGAATAGATCTCCAAGAAGATAAAGGAGAACTTTGTATTGAGATTCAAAGAGAGAGAAGAAGCCATCTAGCTAATAACTATGGACCCGAAGGTCTGTGGTAAACTACTCACAACTCATCGAAAGGGCCTTGGAGATGATGTAGAGGCCCTCCATGGTCAATTCCCCCTCCGGCTGAGCGCCGGCGAAGGCTCCAAGATGGGATCTCATGGATACAGATGGTTATGGTGGTGGAAATAGTTTTTCATGGTGCTCCTCGATGGTTTCAGGGTATGTGGGTATATATAAGATGAAGAAATAGGTCGGTGGACGCTCGAGGGGCCCACGAGGGTGGGGGCGCGCCCACTTGTAGGGGCCGCGCCGTGCACCCTCGTGGCCACCTCCTCTGTTGCTTGACGTCCACTCCAAGTCCCCTGGATCATGTTTGTTCAAAAAAGATCGCTCCCGAAGGTTTCATTCCGTTTGGACTCCGTTTGATATTCCTTTTCTTCGAAACACTAAAATAGGCAAAAAACAACAATTCGGGCTGGGCCTCCGGTTAGTAGGTTAGTCCCAAAAATGATATAAAAGTGTAAGTAAAGCCCATAAACATCCAAAACTGCTAATATAATAGCACGGACCAATAAAAAATTATAGATATATTGGAGACGTATCAAGCATCCCCAAGCTTAATACCTGCTCGTCCTCGAGTAGGTAAATGATAAAAACAGAATTTTTGATGTGGAATGCTACCTAGCATAATTATCAATGTAATTTTCTTTATTGTGGCATGAATGTTCAGATGCAAATGATTCAAAATAAAAGTTCATATTGACATAAGAAATAGTAATACTTCAAGCATACTAATAAAAGCAATCATGTCTTCTCAAAATAACAAAGAAAGTTATCCCTACAAAATCATATAGTCTGGCTGTTGCTCTATCTTCACCACACAAAGTATTTAATCATGCACAACCCCAGTGACAAGCCAAGCAATTGTTTCATACTTTAGTAATCTTAAACTTTTTCAACTTTCACGCAATACATGAGCGTGAGCCATGGACATAGCACTATATGTGGAATAGAATGGTGGTTGTGGAGAAGACAAAAAAAGGAGAAGATAGTCTCCCATCAAATTGGCGTATCAACGGGCTATGGAGATGCCCATTAATAGATATCAATGTGAGTGAGTAGGGATTGCCATGCAATGGATGCACTAGAGCTATAAGTGTATGAAAGCTTAACAAAATAAACTAAGTGGGGGTGCATCCAACTCGCTTGCTCATGAAGACCTAGGGCATTTTGAGGAAGCCCATCATTGGAATATACAAGCCAAGTTTTATAATGAAAAATTCCCACTAGTATATGAAAGTGACAACATAGGAGGCTCTCTATTATGAAGATCATGGTGCTACTTTGAAGCACAAGTGTGGTAAAACGGATAGTAGCATTGTCCCTTCTTTCTTTTTCTCTCATTTTTTTATTTGGCCTTTTTTTATTTGGCCTCTCTCTTTTTTTATTTGGTGGGCTCTTTGGCCTCTTTTTTTATTTGGTGGACTCTTTGGCCTCTTTTTTTTATAAAGTCCAAAGTCTCATCCCGACTTGTGGGGGAATCATAGTCTCCATCATCCTTTCCTCACTGGGACAATGCTCTCATAATGAAGATCATCACACTTTTATTTACTTACAACTCAAGATTACAACTCGATACTTAGAACAAGATATGACTCTATATGAATGCCTCCGGCGGTGTATCGGAATATGCAATGAATCAAGAGTGACATGTATGAAAATTATGAAGGTGGCGTTGCCACAAATACAATGTCAACTACATGATCATGCAAAGAGCAATATGACAATGAAGATGCGTGTCATATGAACAGAATGGTGGAAAGTTGCATGGCAATATATCTCGGAATGGCTATGGAAATGCCATAATAGGTAGGTATGGTGGCTGTTTTGAGGAAGGTCTATGGTGGGTGTATGGTACCGACGAAAGTTGCGCGGCACAAGAGAGGCTAGCAATGGTAGAAGGGTGAGAGTGCGTATAATCCATGGACTCAACATTAGTCATGAAGAACTCATATACTTATTGCAAAAATCTACAAGCCATTGAAAATAAAGTACTACACGCATGCTCCTAGGGGGATAGATTGGTAGGAAAAGACCATCGCTCGTCCCCGACCGCCACTCGTAAGGAAGATAATCAATAAATAAAATTGTGATCCAACTTCATCACAAAGCGGTTCACAATACGTGCATGCTACGGGAATCACAAACTTCAACACAAGTATTCTTTAAATTCATAATCACCCAACTAGCATGACTCTAATATCACCATCCTAATATCTCAAAACAATTATCAAGCATCAAATTGATCATAGCATCCAATTCACTTCTATGATAGTTTTTATTATACCCAACTTGGATGCCCATCATTCTAGGACCAATTTTATAACCTTAGCAAATACCATGCAGTTCTAAGAGACTCTCAAAATAATATAAGTGAAGCATGAGAGAGCAATAATTTCTACAAAATCAAGCCACCGCCGTGCTCTAAAAGATATAAGTGAAGTGCTAGAGCAAAACTATCTAGCTCAAAAGATATAAGCGAAGCACATAGAGTATTCTAATAAATTCCAATCAAATGGGTTTCTCCGAAAAGGTGTGTACAGCAAGGATGATTGTGGTAATCTAAAAAGCAAAGACTAATATCATACAAGACGCTCCAAGCAAAACACATATCATGTGGCAAATAAAAATATAGCTCCAAGTAAAGTTACCGATAGACGACGACGAAAGAGGGGATGCCATCCGGGGCATCCCCAAGCTTAGGCTTTTGTTATCCTTGAATATCTTGGGGTTCCATGGGCATCCCCAATCTTAGGCTCTTGACACTCCTTATTCCATAATCCATCAAATCTTTACCCAAAACTTGAAAACTTCACAACACAAAACTCAACAGGAAATCTCATAAGCTCTATTAGTGCAAGAAAGCAAAACCACCACATAAGGTACTGTAATGAACTAATTCTTTATTTATATTTGTGTTATACCTACTGTATTCCAACTTCTCTATGGTTCATACCCCTACATACTAGCCATATATGCATCAAAATAAGCAAACAACCCACGAAAAACAGAATCTGTCAAAAACAGAACAGTCTGTAGCAATCTATAACTCTCGAATACTTCTGGAACTTTAAAACTCCTACCAAAATAGGAAATCCTGGGAAATTTGTCTATTGATCCACATCAATAAGAATCAACGCAAAATCACGTTTTTGTGAATTACTACAATTATTTTCGTGCGCGCAAAGTTTCTGTTTTTCAGCAGAATCAAATTAACTATCACCGAAGGTTATCCTATAGGTTCTACTTGGCACAAACACTAATTAAAACATGAAAACACATCTAAACAGAAGATAGATGAATTATTTATTACTAAACAGAAGAAAAAACAAAAAACAAAAATAAAGTTGGGTTGCCTCTCAACAAGCGCTATCATTTAACACCCCTAGCTAGGCATAAAAGCGAGGATAGATCTAAGTAGTGCCATCTTTGGCACTCAATTCATAAGTAGCTCGCATGATAGATTCATAAGGTAATTTGACTTTATTTCTTGGAAAATGCTCCATGTCTTTCCTTAATGGAAATTGGAATCTAATATTCCCTTCCTTCATATCAATAATTGCACCAATGGTTCTAAGGAAAGGTCTACCAAGAATAATAGGACAATAAAGATTGCAATCTATATCAAGAACGATAAAATATACGGGCACATAATTCCTATTTTCAACAATAAGAACATCATTGATCCTTCCCATAGGTTTCTTAATGGTGGAATCCGCAAGGTGCAAATTTAAAGAGCAATCATCAAAATCATGGAAACCTAGAATATCACATAAAGTTTTCGGAATCGTGGAAACACTAGCACCAAAATCACACAAAGCATAACACTCATGATCTTTAATTTTAATCTTTATAGTAGGTTCCCACTCATCATAAAGTTTTCTAGGTATAGAAACTTCCAAATTAAGTTTTTTCCTCATAAGATTGCATCAAGGCATCAACAATATGTTTGGTAAAAGCTTTATTTTGACTATAAGCATGAGAAGATTCAACACGGATTGCAACAAGGAAATACAGTCTATTAAAGAACAATTATCATAATTAAATTCCTTGAAATCCAAGATAGTGGGTTCAATGCTATTTAAAGTCTTGACGTCTCCAATCCCACTTTTACCAAATTTAGCATCAAGATCTAAAAACTCTGAATCATTGGGACGCCTTTTAACTAAAGTTGACTCATATCTAGTCCCATCATTATTAAGATTCATATTGCAAAACAAAGATTTAATAGGGGACACATCAATAACTTTTAGATCTTCATCATTATTTTCATGGAAACTAGAAGAACATGCTTTTACAAAGCAATCTTTATTAGCACGCAATCTAGCGGTTCTTTCCTTGCACTCATCAATGGAAATTCTCATAGCTTTGAGAGACTAATTGATATCATGCTTAGGAGGAGTAGATATAAGTTTCAAAGAATCAACATCAAGCGAAAGTCTATCAACGTTCCTAGCCAAATCATCAACTTTAAGCAATTTTTCTTCAAGCAAAGTATTAAAATTCTTTTGAGAGATCATAAATTCTTTAACACTATTATCAAAATTAGAGGCCATCTTATTAAAATTACCATAAGAATTGTTGTAGGAATTTCCATAATTATTAGAGGAATTACTAGGGAACGGTCTAGGATTAAAGTTTCCTCTATAAGCATTGTTACCAAAATTATTCCTACCAAAAAAATTCACATCCATAGATTCATCATTATTCTCAATCAAAGTAGACAAAGGCATATCATTGGGATCAATAGGAGCACTCTTAGTAGCAAACAATTTCATAAGTTCATCCATCTTTCCACTAAAAACATTAATTTCTTCTATAGCATGCACTTTTTTACTGGTAGATCTTTCGGTGTGCCATTGAGAATAATTAAGCCATAATGTTATCAAGGAGTTTAGTAGATTCTCCTAAGGTGATTTCCATAAAAGTGCCTCCCACGGCCAAATCTAAAAGATTTCTAGAAGCAAAATTTAATCTGGCATAAAATTTTTGTATGATCATCCATAAATTCAAACCATGAGTAAGGCAATTGCGAATCATCAATTTCATTCTTTCCCAAGATTGGGAAACATGCTCATGATAAAGTTTTTTAGAATTCATAATATCGTTCCTAAGAGAGATGATCTTAGCGGGAGGAAAATACTTAGAGATAAAAGCATCTTTGCACTTTTTCCATGAATTAATACTATTCTTAGGCAAAGACAAAAACCAAACTTTAGCACGATCTCTAAGTGAAAACGTGAATAACTTCAATTTAACAATATCATTATCTGTATCTTTCTTCTTTTGCATATCACACAAATCAACAAAGTTGTTTAGATGGGTAGCGACATCTTCACTAGGAGGGACGGAGAATTGATCTTTCATAACAAGATTCAGTAAAGCAACATTGATTTCACAAGACTCAACATCATTAAGAGGAGCAATCGGAGTACTAAGGAAATCATTATTATTGTTATTGGAGAAGTCACACAATTTGGTATTATCTTGCGCCATCGCGATAAGCAATCCAACACACAAGCAAACAAAAAGGCAAGCGAAAGAGAGAGGAGATTGGGAAAGAGAGGGAGAATAAAACGGCAAGGGTGAAGTGGGGGAGAGGAAAACGAGAGGCAAATGGAAAATAATGTAATGCGAGGGAGCTGAGTTTGTGATGGGTACTTGGTATGTCTTGACTTGAGCGAAGACCTCCCCGGCAACGGCGCCAGAAATCCTTCTTGCTACGTCTTGAGCTTGCGTTGGTTTTCCTTGAAGAGGAAAGGGTGATGTAGAAAAGTAGCGTAAGTATTTCCCTCAGTTTTTTAGAACCAAGGTATCAATCCAGTAGGAGGCTCCTCAAAAGTCCCACGCACCTTGCTACGTCTTGAGCTTGTGTTGGTTTTCCTTGAAGAGGAAAGGGTGATGCAGCAATAGTAGCATAAGTATTTCCCTCATTTTTTGAGAACCAAGGTATCAATCCAGTAGGAGGCTCCTCAAAAGTCCCATGCACCTACACAAACAAACAAAGAACTCGCAACCAACGCAATAAAGGGGTTGTCAATCCCTTTCATGGCCACTTGCAAAAGTGAGATCTGATAAAGATAGTATGATAAGATAAATATATTTTTGGTATTTTATTTTATAGATGCAAAAGGTAAATATGCAAATAAAAGTAGATTGATAGCTTACATGATAAAAGATAGACCCGGGGACTATAGGTTTCACTAGTGGCTTCTCTCAAGATAGCATAAGTATTACGATGGGTGAACAAATTACTGTCGAGCAATTGATAGAAAAGTGAATAATTATGAGATTATCTAGGCATGATCATGTATATAGGCATCACGTCCGTGAGAAGTAGAGCGACTCCTGCCTGCATCTACTACTATGACTCCACACATCGACCTCTATCCAGCATGCATCTAGAGTATTAAGTTCATAAGAAGAGAGTAACGCATTAAGAAAGCTGACATGATGTAGTGGGATAAACTCATGAAATATGATATAAACCCCATCTTTTTATCCTCGATGGAAACAATACAATACGTGCCTTGCAACCCTTTCTGTCACTGGGTAAGGACACCGCAAGATTGAACCCAAAGCTAAGAACTTCTCCCATGGCAAGAAAGATCAATCTAGTAGGCCAAACAAAACTGATAATTCGAAGAGACTTGCAAAGATAACTCAATCATACATAAAGAATTCAGAGGAGATTCAAATATTGCGGCCGCCTTGGCTGCTTCTTGGCTTGCACTCCAAGTCCTCTGGATCACGTTCGTTCCAAAAATCACGCTCCCGAAGGTTTCATTCCGTTTGGACTCCGTTTGATATTCTTTTTCTTTGAAATACTAAAATAGGCACAAAAAAACGGGCTGGGCCTCCGGTTAGTAGGTTAGTCCCAAAAATGATATAAATGTGTAAAATAAAGCCCATAAACATCCAAAAGGGGTAATATAATAGCATGGAACAATAAAAAATTACAGATACGTTGGAGACGTATCAAGCATTCCCAAGCTTAATTCTTGCTCGTCCTCGAGTTGGTAAATGATAAAAACAAATTTTTTGATGTGGAATGCTACCTAGCATAATTCTCAATGTAATTTTTTTAATTGTGGCATGACTGTTCGGATCCAAGTGTTTCAAAATAAAAGTTCATATTGACAAAAGAAATAGTAATACTTCAAGCATACTAATCAAAGCAATCATGTCTTCTCAAAATAACATGGCTAAAGAAAGTTTATCCCTACAAAATCATATAGTTAGGCTATGCTTCATTTTCGTCACACAAAAATGTTCCCAAATTCTACACCCTCGATGACAAGCCAAGAAATTGTTTCGTACTTGAATAATCTCAAACTTTTTCAACTTTCACGCAATGCATGAGCTTGAGCCATGGATATAGTACTATGGGTGGAATAGAATATGGTGATGGGGATTGTGTGGGGAAGACAAAAAAAACGAGAAAGTCTCACATTGACAAGGATAATCAACGGGCTATGGAGATGCCCATCAATTGATGTCAACATGAGGAGTAGGGATTGCCATGCAACGGATGCACTAGAGCTATAAATGAATGAAATCTCAACAAAAGAAAACTAGTGGGTGTGCATCCAACTTGCTTTCTCACGAAGACCTAGAGCATTTTGAGGAAGCCCATCGTAGGAATATACAAGCCAAGTTCTATAATGAGACTCTCTATATGAAGAACATGGTGCTACTTTGAAACAGAATATATGAGACTCACTATATGAAGAACATGGTGCTACTTTGAAGCACAAGTGTGGGAAAAGAGATAGTAACATTGCCCCATTTTTATTTATTTTCTTTTTTTCCTTTTCCTTTTTCTTTTTTTGGGCCTTTCTTTTTTTTCTTTTTTTTCTTTGGCCTTTTTTTGGCCTTTCTTTCTATTTTCTTTTTGGGGACAATGCTCTAATAATGATGATCATCACACTTTTATTAATTTACAACACATGAATTACAACTAAAAACTAGAACAAGATATGACTCTATATGCATGCCTCCGGCGGTGTACCGCGATGGTGCAATGAATCAAGAGTGACATGTATGAAGAATTATGCATGGTGGCTCTGTCACTAATACGATGTCAACTACATGATCATGCAATGGCAATATGACAAAAGTAATGCGTGTCATGATGATAAACGGAACGGTGGAAAGTTGCATGGCAATATATCTCGGAATGGCTATGGAAATGCTATAATAGGTAGGTATGGTGGCTGTTTTGAGGAAGATATAAGGTGGTTTATGTGTGATAGAGCGTATCATATCACGGGGTTTGGATGCACCGGCGAAGTTTGCACCAACTCTCAAGGTGAGAAAGGGCAATGCACAGTACCGAAGAGGCTAGCAATGATGGAAAGGTAAAAGTGCGTATAATCCATGGACTCAACATTAGTCAAAAGAACTCATATACTTATTGCAAAAATTTAGAAGTCATCAAAAATCAAGCACTACGCGCATGCTCCTAGAGGGATAGATTGGTAGGAAAAGACCATCGCTCGTCCCCGACCGCCACTCATAAGGATGCACAATCCAAGGACACTTCATGTTTCAATTTTGTTACACGACTTTAACCATACGTGCATGCTACGGGACTTGCTAACTTCAACACAAGCTTTCTTTAAATTCATGATCACCCAACTAGAATGACTTTAATATCACTACCTCCATATCTCAAAACAATTATCAAGTATCAAATTGATCATAGCATCCAATTTACTTCCTATGATAGTTTTTATTATTCCCAACTTGGATGCCTACCATTCTATGACCAAATTTTATAACCATAGCATAAACCATGCTATTCTAAAAGACTCTCAAAATAATATAAGTGAAGCATGAGAGACTAGCAATTTATACAAAATTAAGCCACCACCATGCTCTAAAAGATACAAGTGAAGCACTAGAGCAAAAACTATCTAGCTCAAAAGATATAAGTGAAGCACATAGAGTATTCTAATAAATTTCAATCAAGTGGGCTTCTCCCAAAAGGTGTTGCTACGTCTTGAGCTTGCGTTGGTTTTCCTTGAAGAGGAAAGGGTGATGCAGCAATAGTAGCGTAAGTATTTCCCTCATTTTTTGAGAACCAAGGTATCAATCCAGTAGGAGTCTCCTCAAAAGTCCCACGCACCTACACAAACACATAAAGAACTCGCAACCAACGCAATAAAGGGGTTGTCAATCCCTTCACGGCCACTTGCGAAAGTGAGATCTGATAAAGATAGTATGATAAGATAAATATTTTTTTGGTATTTTATTTTATAGATGCAAAAAGTAAAGATGCAAATAAAAGTAGATTGATAGCTTACATGATAAAAGATAGACCCGGGGGCCATAGGTTTCACTAGTGGCTTCTCTCAAGATAGCATAAGTATTACGATGGGTGAACAAATTACTGTCGAGCAATTGATAGAAAAGCGAATAATTATGAGATTATCTAGGCATGATCATGTATATAGGCATCACGTCCGTGACAAGTAGACCGACTCCTGCCTGCATCTACTACTATTACTCCACACATCGACCGCTATCCAGCATGCATCTAGAGTATTAAGTTCATAAGAACAGAGTAACGCATTAAGAAAGATGACATGATGTAGAGGGATAAACTCAAGCAATATGATATAAATCCCATATTTTTATCCTCGATGGAAACAATACAATACGTGCCTTGCAACCCTTTCTGTCACTGGGTAAGGACACCAAAAGATTGAACCCAAAGCTAATAACTTCCCCCATGGCAAGAAAGATCAATCTAGTAGGCCAAACCAAAATGATAATTCGAAGAGACTTGCAAAGATAACTCAATCATACATAAATAATTCAGATGAGATTCAAATATTTCTCATAGATAAACTTGATCATAAACCCACAATTCATCGGATCTCGACAAACACACTGCAAAAAGAGTTTGCATCGAATAGATCTCCACAAGAGTAGGGGAGAACATTGTATTGAGATCCAAAAAGAGAGAATAAGCCATCTAGCTAATAACTATGGACCCGAAGGTCTATGGTAAACTACTCACAACTCATTGGAGGGGCTATGGTGTTGATGTAGAAGCCCGCCGTGGTCGATTCCCCCTCCGGTGGAGCGTCGACGAAGGCTTCAAGATGGGATCTCGCGGATACAGAAGGTTACAGCGGTGGAAATTGTTTTTCGTTGGCTCCCTGGATGTTTTCGGGGTACGTAGGTATATATAGGAGGAAGAAGTACGTTGGTGGCCGCTTGAGGGGTCCAGGAGACAGGGGGTGCGCCCAGGAGGGGTGGACGCGCCCTCCTATCTCCTGGCCGCCTCGTTTGCTTCTTGACTTGCACTCCAATTTCTCCGGATCACGTTCGTTCCAAAAAATACGCTCCCGAAGGTTTCGTTCCGTTTGGACTCCGTTTGATATGCCTTTTCTTCGAAATACTGAAATAGGCAAAAAAACTGCAATACGGGTGATACGTCTCCGTCGTATCTATAATTTTTGATTGTTCGATGCCAATATTATTCAACTTTCATATACTTTTGGCAACTTTTTATACTATTTTTGGGACTAACATATTGATCCAGCGCCCAGTGCCAGTTCCTGTTTGTTGCATGTTTTATGTTTCGCAGGAACCCAATATCAAACGGAATCCAAATGGGATAAAAACAGACGGAGAATTATTTTGGAATATTTGGGATTTTCCGGAGGAAGAATCAACGCGAAACGGTGCCTGAGGTGGCCAGGAGATAGGGGGGCGTGCCCACCCCCCTGGGCACGCCTGGCACTCTCCTGGTCCACCCGTAAGGTGGTTGACGCTCTTCATTTGCCGCAAGAAAGCTAATTTTACGGGAAAAATCTGGGCGAAAGATTCACCCCAATCGGAGTTACGGATCTCTGGATATAAAAGAAATGGTGAAGGGACAGAATCTGAGAACGCAAAAACAGAGAGATAGATCCAATCTCGGAGGGGCTCTCGCCCCTCCCAAGCCATGGGAGCCAAGGACTAGAGGGGAAACCCTTCTCCCATCTAGGGAGAAGGTCAAGGAAGAAGAAGAAGAAGGGGGGGGGATCTCTCCTCTTTGCTTCCGGTGGCGCCGGAACGCCGCCGGGGGCCATCATCATCCCCGCGATCTTCACCAACACCTCCGTTATCTTCACCAACATCTCCATCACCTTCCCCCCTCTATCTATAGTGGTCCACTCTCCCGCAACCCGCCGTACCCTCTACTTGAACATGGTGCTTTATGCTTCATATTATTTTCCAATGATGTGTTGCCATCCTATGATGTCTGAGTAGATTTTCGTTGTCCTATTGGTGGTTGATGAATTGCTATGATTGATTTAATTTTCTTGTGGTTATGTTGCTGTCCTTTGGTGCCCATCATATGAGCGCACGCGTGGATCACACCATAGGGTTAGTTGTATGTTGATAGGACTATGTATTGGAGGGCTAGAGTGACAGAAGCTTCAACCTAGCATTGAAATTGATGCATACGGGATTGAAGGGGGACCAATATATATTAATGCTATGGTTGGGTTTTACCTTAATGAACGTTAGTAGTTGCGGATGCTTGCTAATAGTTCCAATCATAAGTGCATAGAATTCCAAGTCAGGGATGACATGCTAGCAGTGGCCTCTCCCACATAAAACTTTCTATCGGTCTAGTAAAGTAGTTAATTGGTTAGGATCAATTTCACAACTCCTACCACCACCTTTCCACACTCGCTATATTTACTTTATTGCATCTTTATCTAAACAGCCCCTACTTTTTATTTACGTGTTCTTTATTATCTTGCAAACCTATCCTATCACACCTACAAAGTACTTCTAGTTTCATACCTGTTCTAGGTAAAGCGAACGTCAAACGTGCGTAGAGTCGTATCAGTGGCCGATAGGACTTGAGGGAGTATTTGTTGTACCTTTAGCTCCTCGTTGGGTTCGACACTCTTACTTATCGAAAGAGGCTACAACTATCCCGTATACTTGCGGGTTATCAAGACGTTTTTCTGGCGCTGTTGCCGGGGAGTCATAGCGTGGGGTGAATATTCTCGTGTGTGCTTCTTTGCTTTATCACTAAGTAATTTTTATTTGCTGTTCTAAGTTGTTCTCTATCTTTAGTTATGGATATGGAACACGAAATACCAAAAAAATTAGGTGTACTTGCTACTCATGGAGATGGGGTAACTCCTAAAACCCTCGATTCTCATTATGTGAAAGATATTATGTACTACTTTGATAATCCTGAGAAAACCCCATTCAACTTTATAATGGGAGACACGTTGGATCAACGTGAATACTTTAGGGATTATCGCTTTACACAAAAGGGAAACTATTATGGGATCAAATTAATATGTTGCGTTGGTATGCTCGGGATCTATGCTTGAGATATGATATTACTTGTTGCTCTAGGATGAAGGCTCCACACCTTCCCTTTTCATGCAATTTAATGATAATGAAACCTTAGCTTCGTATTCTAATGGTATATATGATTACTATGATGTTGAACAAATTGAAGAATTTATTGCTTTTAAGGCTGCTTATGAAATCGAATCTTTGTTGGAAAAGTATGAAGCTTTTGATGATGATGTTTATAGGCCTGAAAATCTTGCTATACTTAGATATTGCTATGAAAATTATGAATACAATTACAATATTAATGCATTTATTGAGAAAGTCTCCGCTGTCCAAGAAGTGACTAATATTTTGCAGGAAGCTATGGAAGAAGAAATTGATGAATCTGTGAGCTCATTGGATGAAAAAGATGATGAGGAGAGCGAACAACAAAAGGAGGAAGAGCAGATTGATCACCCGTACCCACCTTCTAATGAGAGTAACTCTTCAACTCATACATTGTTTAATTCCCCTTCGTGCTTACCGAAGGATGATTGCTATGAAGATTGCTATGATCCCGTTGATTCTCTTGAAATATCCCTTTTGATGATGCTTGCTATGCTTGTGGCCAAGATGCCAATATGAATTATGCTTATGAAGATGAACTTGCTATAGTTCCTTATTGAAAGGGCATGTAGCCCCTAAGTGTGGTTTTGGTAATTAAATGACAATCTCTATCGACTAATGTTTTTAGTGAGATATATTTGAAGGTTTTGTCCATAGATAGTGCCTCAAGGATATTGGACGGAATCAAGGATGAAGTCCATGTATATGAAGATAGTGCCTCAAGGATATTGGACGGAATCAAGGATGAAGTCCATATATATGAAGATAGTGCCTCAAGGATGTTGGACAGAATCAAGGATGAAGTCCATATATATGAAGATATATTTGCCCTATGCTTTGGTACTAAATGACAATTCCTATGGAGCATCAAGTGCATTGAATCTTATATGAAGATATGTTCCATAGTGATGCTTGAAGTGCATTGGGCTGTTTTGTGAAGTCTGCCATCAAAGCATCCGAAGAAGTCCTCATGGTATCCTTCTCTGGATACCCCGTGCACACGGGCTTGTACCGTGCGCAGGGGGTCGAGTGTCAACTCTCTGGATACCCCATGCTTACTTGGCCTAGGTGTTGGCTCTCGAGATCCCATATCCAGTGAGGTTTCAAGTTGGTCTTCGGGTACTTCTATTGAAGCCATCAAGATTGGTTTCAATGCCTAATCTAATTATGTTCATGATGGAGTGCATTGGAGGATCTCAAAGATTGATATATTTGGGCTTCTGAGGATCAAGGCTTGAGAGAGTAATCAAAGAGAATAATTCAAGTTATGGTCTCAAGACAATATCATGGTGAGATCATGTGTTGGGTTTTGGTTGATCAAGTCTTGAAGCAAGCAACTAGAGTGACGAATTCATTATGCCTCTCAAGAGATTGTGATGGAGTTTTTAGAAGGGCAAGTGGTGACCAAGATGATATTCATAGTGGAACTTGATATGGTCATGGAAGAGTCTTTGGTGATATAGTCTTGAAGCAATGAAGGGAAATGAAGAGCTCATTTTGGCTTTCAAGAAACCAAGATGGAGCTTCGAGTAAATATGTTGGTTGACCAAGATGAAGCTCAAAGATTATATCTAAGTGGTCAACTCTCAAAGCACAAACATTGTACCACGTGAGATCAAGTGATCTAGTGGTATGGTAAGTAATTGTGAATTGTGCTTTGTTACCTAACCCATGCTATGTGTTTGGTATGTCTATGTGGGTTAGGTGTTTCTCATGGGCTTGCATCAAAAGGAAAGATCTCAAGTAGCCTATGTGTGGATGACATCAAGTGGTGATGGTCATCGGGTTCGAGGATTCCAAGTGCAAGATGAGAAGCCGGAGGTTATATGCTTTGAATCTTGCGGTACACATCATGATAATGCTCATGTGAAGATGGGCTTAAGTTAAGGCTTCCCTCATTGCAATATGAGGAATCAATTCAAGCATCTTCACCAAGTGGTTGTGGACAAGAAAGGGATTCCAACTTGAGACAAGCATTGGAGTCATCACCAAGCTCAAGTTGAATATGCAAGGCAAAGGTATACCTTAGCTAGGTTTTCCTAGTTTTGCCGGTCTCATGGTGCTTGGAGGGAGACCGGATTATAGGTTTGATAGCCGTACTATCAAGAGGGACTCTCGGGCAAGTAGCTTGATCATGTCGCATGTAGAGAGCTCAAACCTTTGCACTACTTGCATCATTATTTATTGTTAATCTTGGGTGGTTCTCTATGTGAGGACCTTGGGCTTTTCCATAGCTTCAAAACAAGCCCAAGATCATCGAATTCGGAGTCCGTATGCCAAAGTTATCGCTGTTTTAGTGGGCTGCTGCAGGCTGTTCTGGGTACCCCGTGGACACGGGGTTTTTGACCCCCGTGGGCATAGGGCCCCCGTGCACACGGGCTTGTACCGTGCGCACGAGACCCCGTGGGCACGGGGTCTAAACCCCCGTGGGCACGGGGTATCCAGGAAGTGTTCGTTGGAGCCCCAACGGCTAGTTTTGGAAGTTGGCTATAAAAGAGCCCTTCCTCCCCACCGGTTTGGGGGTTGTTCATTCACATTCTAAACATCATTTTGAGCCTCTTACCACCTCTCCCAAACCCCTATCTCCCTTCTAAGTTAAGGGTGATTTGTGGATGGATCTTGGAGTCATTTGTTGATGTCCTCCATTGCATCCCCTCTCTTCAATCTCCCACTTTCTTGAGTTGCATCTTGTGAGATTGAGAGAGTGAGTTGAGCATTTGTTGCTTGACCTTGCATTGCATGTGTTGCATTGGTTTGAGCTCCCTGCATCGATTTGTTCGTGTGAGAGCCCGTGAGTTTATTACTCTTGGAGGCTTCGCCTCCTAGACGGTTTGGTGATATATTGAGAAGATTGTGAAGAGGCCTATGTGGCCAAGGTTCTCCTGGAAGCTTCCTTTTGTGGTGTGCTCCGAGGAAGGGTGTTCAAGTGGCCTAGGTGGTCAAGTTCCTTTGGAAGCTTCCGTGGTTGTGGTGTGCTCCGGAGAGGTTTGTAAAGGTGTGGTGGTCGCCTTCAAGACCAACCCCGAGTGAATCGAGGCTCATCCGTTGGGGTGACTCGAAAGGGAGAATACAGTGAGTCACTTGGTGACGCCCCGGAGCTTTGGCTACGGCACCGCTCTAACGGAGATTAGCACTCTCACGAGTGTGAACTTCGGGATAAATCCGCGTCCCCGACTCACTTGTGGTTATCTCATACCCACACCCTTTACTTTCCGCAATTCATACTTGCCCATATTGATATATCTTGTGATAGTTGAATTGCTTAGTTGTTCCTTCATTTCCATATCTTGTGATATAGTTTGTGCTTGCTAGTTTGCTTAATTGCCTATCTTGTTTAGCATAGGTTGTTGGTGCACTTAGTTGAGCCTAGCATTTTGGGGATTTGTGCTTGAAAAGTATCCGTTAGTTTAATTCCGCATTAGGATAAAGCCAAATCCGTAAAAGTTTTAAAACTCCTATTCACCCCCCTCTAATCATCATCTAGATCATTTCAATTGGTATCAGAGCTTTGGTCTCTCCTTGGTAGGCTTCACCGCCTAGAGAGTAAAGATGTCGACTAGTGGTATAGTGCACGATGACACCTTTTGTTTTAGTGGCACAAACTATCACTTGTGGAAAATTCGCATGCTTTGTCATTTTCGGACCATGGGTCCATGTTTTGTGTGAATTGTTCTTGTAGGGGCTTCTCCGTGGAAGGACGACCTTTTTCCAACTAGTGAGGAAAATGATGATATGCTTTGTGGATATAGTGCTAAGAATGCCATAATCCGGTTTATATCCCTCGAAGTATTTGAGTATATCATGACTTGTGTGACGGCTCATGATATGTGGACCAAACTTGAAGAAATATATGGTGGGTCCAATCTTGTTGATGTTCATCATCTTCCGGAGGAGCTAATCGAGGAGGTCTCCACATCTTCAAATCATGAAGATCTCCATATTGCTTCTTCCTCCATGTACTTGGACATTTCAACTTCTTCCGCCTCACCATCATGTGGCATGTCCCAAGGTAATGACATGGTGAGTGAAAATATCATTTGTGATGATTGCGATGATGTGCTCAACATTGATGATCTTACATGTATACATGGTAGTGTTGTAGATTCTATGGACTTGAGCATATCTAGCAAAAATGACTTACATTCCTGTGCTGATAGTCCATGCATATCATTAGAGATTCCTTGAATACCTTTTGTGATGATATGCTTGATACTCCTTGTTTCCATGATCTATGTGCTTCTATTTCCTCTAGTTGTTGTTTGACTAACCATGTAGAGGAAACAAGAGAAAATAGTGCACACATCATTAATGAGGAAATTGCTAGAGGAGCAAAGAAGGACATCACCTTGTTGGAGAGGAAATGCTATGAGTGTCAAGAGCATGGACATGGATATCCTACTCTTGATGATAAAGAAACTCCCTCTCCAAAAGAATCATCATCAACCTCCGATGTTCACATGTGCCTCATGGCAAGAGGTAATACTGAGGTATCATCTACTCTTTGTAATGATATTGATGAGAGTAAGATGAATGTGATAGGGATATGAGTCAAGAAATATATGAAATTGGTAATTCTCTTCGTGGGGTAAATAAGAACACTTATGAGATGTTTAAAGATCTTATCACTCATTTTGGAAAGTGTAATGATTTACTTCACGAAGAGCAAGAACAAAATGAAAAACTTGATTGTAACCTTCTTGATGCTCTAGAAACTCTTAGAGACTTAGAGTCTTCTAAAGAAGAGATTGAAGTTTCTCATGATCAACTTAAAGAGGATTTTGAGCACCTTGACCTTGTCTACAAGAATGTGAAAGGAGAGCTCACCAAACTCTCTAAGTCTTATGAGGAACTTCAAGCTACTCATGTGAAGTCTCTAGTTTCTTCTAGCTCCTCTCATATTGTCAATGATGCTTGTGCTACTAACTCTACCTCTTGTGAAGCATCTATATTGAAGGAGAATGTTGAGCTTAGGGCTCAACTTGTTTTGCTAACTAGCAATTATGGGAAATTAGAAGAAAGTCATGAAAAGCTCTCGGGCTCTCATGATGACCTTCTAATCTCCCATGAAAGGCTAAAGTTAGCTCATGAGGCTATTGTGACTAAGGTAACATCTCGTGAGCCTCATGTGAACATTAGCACTATATTTACTCAAAATGATTTATTGACATGTGCTAGTCCTAGTAATTCATCTAGACATATTATAGCTGATTCTTGTGATGAATTGCTCTCATTGCCTTGTTGCTCTAATAATGAAGTTTCTACTTCCTCTAGTACTTTTGTTGATACTAACCTTGTAGAGGAAAACAAAGAGCTTAAGGCTCAAGTCACTATTTTGAAGAAAGACTTGGAAATGTGTCATGAAGGAAATTCCACTCTCAACAATATTTTGAGTGGTCAAATCCCCTCATGACAAGGGTGGACTTGGTTTCATCTCCAACAACAAGAAGTCCGAGAAAAGGAATAAGGAACAAGACCAAGTCAAGAATCCGGCCAACATCCCATGCTTCAAGTGCAAGAATGTTGGACACCATGTGAGATCTTGTCCATTGAAGAAGAAGGCTTCAAATGTGAAGCAACAAGGGAAGCAACCTCAAGTCCAATCTCAAGGTCAACCTCAAGTTCAATCTCAAGGTCAACCTCAAGCTGAAGAAAGGCCACTACCAATAATGAACCAAGGAAATGCTCCCCAAATTGAGAAAGTAAAGAAGAAGAGAAGGGGGAGCACATGTTGCTATATTTGTCGTGAGAAGGGACACATATCTTCATCTTGTCCCAACGGTAACATCCCTAAGCCTCCTCTAGTCAATGATCATTATTTGCTTAGGAAGGATGTTGTTGGAAATTTGTTTGCCAAGTTTGTGGGCGCCCAAAGTGGTTTGGAAATGGAAGAGGCCATTTGGGTTGCCAAGCCTATTGTGTCTAACTTCTTAGGACCCAACTTGGTTGGGGACCATCAAGCTCAACCTTGATCAATAGGTGTGTGGAGGACATTGGAGATTTGGATAGTTCATGAAGAAAAGAATATTCACCATTTATTTGTTCGAGCCAAGTTATGTGGATTATCTTCATATTATCTATCCAGTGTTCCTCCTTGTGGTAACTTGTATTTGTATTGCTTACATTGAAAGTTACTCGCCCCTTGCTTGCTTAGGTTTTGTATCTAGCATGTGCATTTATATGTTGTGCTTCCTAGTATGCTTGATTTGTGTTTTCTAGCATGTGTAGGTTGCATTGCACATCACATAGTGATGCTTGTGGTCTTGAGCCTTATTTGTATGTTGTTTGGCTCTTGCGAGATTTTAGTGGATCATCACATTATGGGGGAGTGTTATGTTTTGTGCACATCACAAACCCAAAATGTGAATATGAGAAATACCACATAGTATTGATACTCAATATTATCTAGTCACTATGTGGTATGTCAAGCTCATTTGAAATTCAGTTTCTCAGAGTATCCATTAGTTATCTCTTTTAGGTGGTTATTTGCCTCTGTTGTATGCCTGCCGTGGTATCCAGAAAGTTCACCAGAAAAGTTCTGGATACCCCGTGCGCACGGGGTCTTTTGACCCCCGTGCGCATGGGGTGTTGCGTAACTCTCTGGGTACCCCGTGCGCACGGGGTCTTTTGACCCCCGTGCGCACGGGGTACTGCGTAACTCCCTGGATACCCCATGTGCAGGGGGTCTTTTGACCCCCGTGCGCACGGGGTGTTTGTTGATTATGATCTTGTGCTTCTTCGGATTCTACCACCGAGTGTTAATTCCAAATACCAATTGGTATTTCTTCTTGTGGTAGAATTTTATGATCATCTTCTTCTCGGCTTGTGCTTCAACTTGCCTTATCTCACTCCTTGTACTATCTATTATCTACTTGAGTGATATAAGCCTTTGAGCATGTGTGTAATGTATATCCTATATGCTCTTTGGTTTTTGCTTAGTTCATATGTTGTACTTTTCTTGCGGTCCTGTGTGGATTCGTCTCTTTGATATAATTTGGACAACTTGAATGCTTTATGTTATTTTTGGAGTATTCTTTGTTTAAGTGTTCTCTTGTCCAAATTGTATCTCTTTGGATCTTGGTAGGCATGTGCATGCATATTTATTTATATACTTCTTCATGCCTTGCTTGCTCTTTTGATCCTCTATATAGGGTAAACTCCATAATATAATTAATGGTTAAAGGTGTGCATGAAATTCATTTTCATATCCATTTGCACATACTTATTGTGGAGTTTGCCCTATGTATTGTGGTTGTGCTTACTACTTCGGACCCAATATGTTTGGGGACCATTTTGTACCCTAATGTGTTTTAGGTACCTTGGAGAAGCATTGGATGCTTGGCTTATTCACGAGGAGGTGGAGATACCGTGGGAAATTATTAGGGCCAAGCTTGATTGATTCTTTGATTTGGGGGAGAAGATAAATGAAAACTCGGTTCGGTCCTTCCATGCGGAGCAATTTGTTTTAAGTGTTGTAGGTGATGAGGCTCCTTCCCAAGCTACAAGTACAATGGGGATTGGTCATATTCTTCCACAAGAAACACCCCTTGTCCATGTAGAAGAAGAAGGAGTAAGAGCCCCTCTTGTGGATCGACCATAAGGGAAGTCATCACCCCCAACACAAGAGCAAGATGTTATGGGAGATCATATACCTATCCAAGAACAAGATCAAGTCCCTCATGTTCGCGTACTAGATCAAGGGCCTCTTGAACCAATGCTTTCTCTCTTGGTAACAAGTACTTACTTCATGCATTTATTCAAGTTAGAGTCAACATTGTGTGTGTTGCATCATGGCATGATTAGTACTTGTTGAGTGAGTGCTTGTATGTTTTGCACATATGTTTGCACTCATGAGTTGGTGGATATATTTTGGACCCATGCTTAGCATGATTATCATATTGGATATCTCCATTATCTCTTGTCCAAAATATGTTCTTTGGATCCTTTGAATGTTTGATTCTTTTGTCATATCATTTTGGTGCATTCTATGGATGCTCAATATAGTGTGAATTTCTTCGTTTGTTCATGACTGGATATGTGCATTTGATTCCACTCATAATATGAGAAATGCACAAATTAAGGAGGAACTCATACTATGTTGGCCGTCTAGATTTTTCTTCCATTTTGGCACTTGTTGCCAATGGGGGAGAAGTTTAGAGGGTTTAGGTGAAGTGGGTTGGTTCCTGTCATTCATGCTTATCTACTTTTGTTGTGCTTGCTCATTGCATGGATGTGTATATAGAGGAAACTCCACCAAGTTATTTCCTGTGCATATATTGTGGGGGAGTTTGTTCTATATATTGTGGTTCTACTAGCATCAAATTCTTGTGTAGTATTTCGATGCTAGTACAACTGGTTTTGATGAAGTGGGTTGGTTCCTGTCATTCATGCTTATCTACTTTTGTTGTGCTTGCTCATTGCATGGATGTGTATATAGAGGAAACTCCACCAAGTTATTTCCTGTGCATATATTGTGGGGGAGTTTCCTCTATATATTGTGGTTCTACTAGCATCAAATTCTTGTGTAGTATTTCGATGCTAGTACAACTGGTTTTGATAACATCAACTATCTTTGTGATGTTTGAAGCTATCAAAACCACCTCAAGTATACAATTTATTCTCGGATAGATTGCATACTTGTTTTAAATTCATTATATAAACCCTCTTGTTGAGATTGTCATCAATTACCAAAATGGGGGAGATTGAAAGGGCATGTAGCCCCTAAGTGTGGTTTTGGTAATTAAATGACAATCTCTATGGACTAATGTTTTCAGTGAGATATATTTGAAGGTTTTGTCCATAGATAGTGCCTCAAGGATATTGGACGGAATCAAGGATGAAGTCCATATATATGAAGATAGTGCCTCAAGGATATTGGATGGAATCAAGGATGAAGTCCATATATATATATATGAAGATAGTGCCTCAAGGATATTGGACAGAATCAAGGATGAAGTCCATATATATAAAGATATATTTGCCCTATGCTTTGGTACTAAATGACAATTCCTATGGAGCATCAAGTGCATTGAATCTTATATGAAGATATGTTCCATAGTGATGCTTGAAGTGCATTGGGCTGTTTTGTGAAGTCTGCCATCAAAGCATCCGAAGAAGTCCTCGTGGTATCCTTCTCTGGATACCCCGTGCACACGGGCTTGTACCGTGCGCACGGGGTCAAGTGTCAACTCTCTAGATACCCCATGCTTACTTGGCCTAGGTGTTGGCTCTCGAGATCCCATATCCAGTGAGGTTTCAAGTTGGTCTTCGGGTACTTCTATTGAAGCCATCAAGATTGGTTGCAATGCCTAATCTAATTATGTTCATGATGGAGTGCATTGGAGGATCTCAAAGATTGATATATTTGGGCTTCTGAGGATCAAGGCTTGAGATCGTAATCAAAGAGAAGAATTCAAGTTATGGTCTCAAGACAAGATCATGGTGGGATCATGTGTTGGGTTTCGGTTGATCAAGTCTTGAAGCAAGCAACTAGAGTGACAAATTCGTTATGCCTCTCAAGAGATTGTGATGGAGTTTTTAGAAGGGCAAGTGGTGACCAAGATGATATTCATAGTGGAACTTGATATGGTCATGGAAGAGTCTTTGGTGATATAGTCTTGAAGCAATGAAGGGAAATGAAGAGTTCATTGTGGCTTTCAAGAAACCAAGATGGAGCTTCGAGTAAAGATGTTGGTTGACCAAGATGAAGCTCAAAGATTATATCTAAGTGGTCAACTCTCAAAGCACAAACATTGTACCACGTGAGATCAAGTGATCTAGTGGTATGGTAAGTAATTGTGAACTGTGCTTTGTTACCTAACCCATGCTATGTGTTTGGTATGTCTATGTGGGTTAGGTGTTTCTCATGGGCTTGCATCAAAAGGAAAGATCTCAAGTAGCCTATGTGTGGATGACATCAAGTGGTGATGGTCATCGGGTTCGAGGATTCAAAGTGCAAGATGAGAATCCGGAGGTTATATGCTTTGAAGCTTGCGGTCCACATCATGATAATGCTCATGTGAAGATGGGCTTAAGTTAATGCTTCCCTCATTGCAATATGAGGAATCAATTCAAGCATCTTCACCAAGTGGTTGTGGACAAGAAAGGGATTCCAACTTGAGACAAGCATTGGAGTCATCACCAAGCTCAAGTTGAATATGCAAGGCAAAGGTATACCTTAGCTAGGTTTTCCTAGTTTTGCCGGTCTCATGGAGCTTGGAGGGAGACCGGATTATAGGTTTGATAGCCGTACTATCAAGAGGGACTCTCGGGCAAGTAGCTTGATCATGTCACATGTAGAGAGCTCAAACCTTTGCATTACTTGCATCATTATTTATTGTTAATATTGGGTGGTTCTCTATGTGAGGACTTTGGGCTTTTCCATAGCTTCAAAACAAGCCCAAGATCATCGAATTCGGAGTCCGTATGCCAAAGTTATCGCTGTTTTAGTGGGCTGCTGCAGGCTGTTCTGGGTACCCCGTGGACACGGGGTTTTTGACCCCCGTGGGCATAGGGCCCCCGTGCACACGGGCTTGTACCGTGCGCACGGGACCCCGTGGGCACGGGGTCTAAACCCCCGTGGGCACGGGGTATCCAGGAAGTGTTCGTTGGAGCCCCAACGGCTAGTTTTGGAAGTTGGCTATAAAAGAGCCCTTCCTCCCCACCGGTTTGGGGGTTGTTCATTCACATTCTAAACATCATTTTGAGCCTCTTATCACCTCTCCCAAACCCCTACCTCCCTTCTAAGTGAAGGGTGATTTGTTGATGGATCTTGGAGTCATTTGTTGATGTCCTCCATTGCATCCCCTCTCTTCAATCTCCCACTTTCTTGAGTTTCATCTTGTGAGATTGAGAGAGTGAGTTGAGCATTTGTTGCTTGACCTTGCATTGCATGTGTTGCATTGGTTTGAGCTCCCCGCATCGATTTGTTTTTGTGAGAGCCCGTGAGTTTATTACTCTTGGAGGCTTCGCCTCCTAGACAGTTTGCTGATATATTGAGAAGATTGTGAAGAGGCCTATGTGGCCAAGGTTCTCCCGGAAGCTTCCTTTTGTGGTGTGCTCCGAGGAAGGGTGGTCAAGTGGCCTAGGTGGTCAAGTTCCTCCGGAAGCTTCCGTGGTTGTGGTGTGCTCCGGAGAGGTTTGTAAAGGTGTGGTGGTCGCCTTCAAGACCAACCCCGAGTGAATCGAGGCTCATCCGTTGGGGTGACTCGAAAGGGAGAATACGGTGAGTCACTTGGTGACACCCCGGGGCTTTGGATACGGCACCGCTCTAACGGAGATTAGCACTCTCACGAGTGTGAACTTCGGGATAAATCCGCGTCCCCGACTCACTTGTGGTTATCTCATACCCACACCCTTTACTTTCCGCAATTCATACTTGCCCATATTGATATATCTTGTGATAGTTGAATTGCTTAGTTGTTCCTTCATTTCCATATCTTGTGATATAGTTTGTGCTTGCTAGTTTGCTTAATTGCCTATCTTGTTTAGCATAGGTTGTTGGTGCACTTAGTTGAGCCTAGCATTTTTGGGATTTGTGCTTGAAAAGTACCCGTTAGTTTAATTCTGCATTAGGATAAAGCCAAATCCATAAAAGTTTTAAAACTCCTATTCACCCCCTCTAGTCATCATCTAGATCATTTCACTTATGTTAAACATGAAATTGTTGCTATTGCACCCACGCATGATAGTCCTATTATCTTTTTGAATTCTCCCGACTACACTATATCGGAGAAGTTTGCGCTTAGTAAGGATTATATTAATGGGTTGCCTTTTACCATGGCACATGATGATTTTGATAGATATAATATGCATCTGCTTGCTGCTCCTACTTGCTATTATTATGAGAGAGGAACTATATCTCCGCCTCTTTATGTTTCCAATATGAATTGCAGGAAACTGCTTATACTATGCATTGGCCTTTACTTTGTGTGCATGAATTGCTCTTTTATGACATGCCGATTCATAGGAAGAGAGTTAGACTTTTTTGTTGCATGATATATGTTACTTTGTGCTCACTACTAAATCACAAATCATTGTTAATTAAAATTAGCTTTGATATACCTTGGGATCCGGGTGGATCCATTACTTGAGCACTAAATGCCTAGCTTAATGGCTTTAAAGAAAGCGCTGCCAGGGAGACAACCCGAAAGTCTTAGAGAGTCATTTATTTCTATTGAGTGCTTTTATATAGTTTAAAAAACAAAAATAAATAGGGGAACCTAAAAACTTTTCAAAAAGGAAAGTGAAAGTGAGAGAGACAAACATTGTTGAAGTGGGAGAGCTCCTTGAACTTTGTTCATGCTCACGGAAACTTTGTGAATCTTCATTACAGAAAGTTTTCATCGAAAATAATTATCCCCTTGTACAATTCCATTTTATTATAAAAATAATGTGCCAAGGTTTGCCTTTAGGATGTTTACAATGCTTGTTGGTTTGTACGGTGCAGGACAGAAACTTTGGCTGTAGTGCGCGATTTTACATTTTTAGCTGGAATGTCAAACGGTCCTGATTCCTTTTGCAATGCCTTGTTGTACAACTTGTTTATGTTTTCTAATCTTGGTAGAAGTTTTGGGGTACCATAAGTATGGTGAATGTTCAGATTGCTACAGACTGTTCTGTTTTTGATAGATTCTATTTTTGATGCATAGTTTGCTTGTTTTGATGAATCTATCAATTTATATCAGTGGATTAAGCCATGGAAAAGTTATATTACAGTAGACACAATGCAAAAACAAAATATTAATTGGTTTGCAACAGTACTTAGAGTAGTGATTTTCTTTATTATACTAACGGATCTTACCGAGTTTGCTGTTGAAGTTTTCTGTGGATGAAGTGTCTAATCGAGGATGTCTCGATATGAGGAAAAGGAAGAGAGGCAAGAGCTCAAGCTTGGGGATGCCCGAGGCACCCCAAGTAAATATTCAAGGAGACTCAAGCGTCTAAGCTTGGGGATGCCCCGGAAGGCATCCCCGCTTTCTTCAACAAGTATCGGTATGTTTTCGGATTCGTTTCGTTCATGCGATATGTGCGAATCTTGGAGCGTCTTTTGCATTTAGTTTTCATTTTTATTTTATGCACCATGCTGGTATGAGATAGTACTTGGTTGATTTATAGAATGCTCATTGCACCTCACTTAAATCTTTTGAGTATGGCTTTATAGAATGCTTCACGTGCTTTACTTATATCATTTGAAGTTTGGATTGCCTATTTCTCTTCACATAGGAAACCGCCATTTGTAGAATGCTCTTTTGCTTCACTTATATTTGTTAGAGCATGGGCATATATTTTGTAGAAAGAATTAAACTCTCTTGCTTCACTTATATCTATTTAGAGCGATGACAGGAATTGGTCAATCACATGGTTAGTCATAAAATCCTACATAAACCTGTAGATCGCTGAATATGATATGTTTGATTCCTTGCAATAGTTTTGCGATATAAAGATGGTGATATTAGAGTCATGCTAGTGGGTGGTTGTGGATTGTACAGATACTTGTGTTGAGGTTTGCAAGTCCCATAGCATGCACATATGGTAACCGTTGTGTGACAAATTTGAAGCATGGGGTGTTTCTTTGATTGTCTTCCTTATGAGTGGCGGTCGGGGACGAGTGATGGTCTTTTCCTACCAATATATCCCCCTAGGGGCATGCGTAGTAGTACTTTGCTTCGAGGGCTAATAAACTTTTGCAATAAGTATATGAGTTCTTTATGACTAATGTGAGTCCATGGATTATACGCACTTTTACCTTTCCATCATTGCTAGCCTCTTCGGTATTGTGCATTGCCCTTTCTCACCTCAAGAGTTGGTGCAAACTTCGCCGGTGCATCCAAACCCCGTGATATGATACGCTCTATCACACATAAGCCTCCTTATATCTTCCTCAAAACAGCCACCATACCTACCTATCATGGCATTTCCATAGCCATTCCAAGATATATTGCCATGCAACTTCTATCATCATCATATACATGACTTGAGCATTCATTGTCATATTGCTTTACATGATCGTAAGATAGCTAGCATGATGTTTTCATGGCTTGTCCATTTTTTGATGTCATTGCTACGCTAGATCATTGCACATCCCAGTACACCGCCGGAAGCATTCATATAGAGTCATATCTTTATTCCAGTATTGAGTTGTAATATTGAGTTGTAAGTAAATAAAAGTGTGATGATCATCATTATAGAGCATTGCCCCATAAAAAAAGAAAAAGGGGGAAAGGCCAAAGAAGCCTAAATAAAAAAGGGGGCCAAAGAAGGCCACTCAAAAAAGGAAAAAAAGAAAAAAAGAAAAAGAAAAGGGGCAATGTTACTATCCTTTTTCCACACTTGTGCTTCAAAGTAGCACCATGTTCTTCATATAGAGGGTCTCCTATGTTGTCACTTTCACATACTAGTGGGAATTTTTCATTATAGAACTTGGCTTGTATATTCCAATGATGGGCTTCCTCAAATGCCCTAGGTCTTCATGAGCAAGCAAGTTGGATGCACACCCACTTAGTTTTCAGTTTGAGCTTTCGTATACTTATAGCTCTTAGTGCATCCGTTGCATGGCAATCCCTACTCCTCGCATTGACATCAATTGATGGGCATCTTCATAACCCGTTGATTAGCCGCGTCGATGTGAGACTTTCTCCCTTTTTTGTCTTCTCCATATAAACCTCCACCATCATATTCTATTCCACCTATAGTGCTATATCCATGGCTTGAGCTCATGTATTGCATGAGGGTTGAAAAAGCTGAAGCGCGTTAAAAAGTATGAACCAATTGCTCGGCTTGTCATCGGGGTTGTGCATGATGGGGGCATTTTGTGTGACGAAAATGAAGCATGGCCAAACTATATGATTTTGTAGGGATAATCTTGCTTTGGCCTTGTTGTTTTGAAAAGACGTGATTGCTTTATTGGTACGCTCGAAGTATTATTGTTTTTATGTCAAATGATAGACTATTGCTTTGAATCACTCGTGTCTTAATATTCATGCCATGATTAGACATATGATCAAGATTATGCTAGGTAGCATTCCACATCAAAAATTATCTTTTTCATTATTTACCTACTCGAGGACGAGCAGGAATTAAGCTTCGGGATGCTGAAACGTCTCCGTCGTATCTATAATTTTTGATTGTTCCATGCCAATATTATTCAACTTTCATATACTTTTGGCAACTTTTTATACTATTTTTGGGACTAACATATTGATCCAGTGCCCAGTGCCAGTTCCTGTTTGTTGCATGTTTTATGTTTCGCAGAAACCCAATATCAAACGGAATCCAAACGGGATAAACATGGACAGAGAATTATTTTGGAATATTTGGGATTTTCCGGAGGAAGAATCAACACGAAACGGTGCCCCAGGTGGCCAGGAGATAGGGGGCGCGCCCACCCCCCTGGGCGCGGCTGGCACTCTCCTGGGCCACCCGTAAGGCGTTTGACGCTCTTCTTTTGCCGCAAGAAAGCTAATTTTACGAGAAAAATCTGGGCAAAAGATTCACCCCAATTGGAGTTACGGATCTCCGGATATAAAAGAAATGGTGAAGGGGCATAATCTAAGAACGCCGAAACAGAGAGATAGATCCAATCTCGGAGGGGCTCTCGCCCCTCCCAAGCCATGGGAGCCAAGGACCAGAGGGGAAACCCTTCTCCCATCTAGGGAGAAGGTCAAGGAATAAGAAGAAGGGGGGCTCTCTCCCCTTTGCTTCGGTGGCGACGGAACGCCGCCGGGGGCCATCATCATCACCACGATCTTCACCAACACCTCCGTCATCTTCACCAACATATCCATCACCTTCCCCCCTCTATCTACAGTGGTCCACTCTCCCGCAACCCGCTGTACCCTCTACTTGAACATGGTGCTTTATGCTTCATATTATTTTCCAATGATGTGTTGCCACCCTATGATGTTTGAGTAGATTTTCGTTGTCCTATTGGTGGTTGATGAATTGCTATGATTGATTTAATTTGCTTGTGTTTATGTTGCTGTCCTTTGGTGCCCATCATATGAGTGCGTGCGTGGATCACACCATAGGGTTAGTTGTATGTTGATAGGACTATGTATTGGAGGGCTAGAGTGACAGAAGCTTCAACCTAGCATATAAATTGATGCATACGGGATTGAAGGGGGACCAATATATCTTAATGATATGGTTGGGTTTTACCTTAATGATTGTTAGTAGTTGCAGATGCTTGCTAATAGTTCCAATCATAAGTGCATAGAATTCCAAGTCAGGGATGACATGCTAGCAGTGGCCTCCCCCACATAAAACTTGCTATCGGTCTAGTAAAGTAGTCAATTGCTTAGGGACAATTTCACAACTCCTACCACCACCTTTCCACACTCGCTATATTTACTTTATTGCATCTTTATCTAAATAGCCCCTACTTTTTATTTACGTGTTCTTTATTATCTTGCAAACCTATCCTATCACACCTACAAAGTACTTCTAGTTTCATACTTGTTCTAGGTAAAGCGAACGTCAAGCGTGCGTAGAGTCGTATCAGTGGCTGATAGGACTTGAGAGATTATTTGTTCTACCTTTAGCTCCTCGTTGGGTTCGACACTCTTACTTATCGAAAGAGGCTACAACTATCCCGTATACTTGTGGGTTATCAACGGGCTGGGCCTCCGGTTAGTAGGTTAGTCCCAAAAATGATATAAATGTGTAAAATAAAGCCCATAAACATCCAAAAGGGGTAATATAATAGCATGGAACAATCAAAAATTGTAGATACCTTGGAGACATATCAAGCATACCCAAGCTTAATTCCTGCTCGTCCTCGAGCAGGTAAATGATAAAAACAGAATTTTTGATGTGTAATGCTACCTAGAATAATTCTCAATGTAATTTTCTTTATTGTGGCATGAATGTTCAGATCCAAATGATTCAAGATAAAAGCTTATAAAACATAAAAATAATAATGCCTCGAAGCATACTAACAAATAATCATGTCCTATCAGAATAGCATAGCCAAAGAAAGCTTATCCCTACAAATTCATATAGTTAGGCCATGCTTCATTTTCATTACACAAAATACTCCCATCATGCACAACCCCGGTTTCAGCCAAGCAATTGGTTCATACGTTTTAACGCGCTTCAGCTTTTTCAACTCTTATGCAATACATGAGCGCAAGCCATGGACATAGCATTATGGTGGTATATGGTGGTGGTTGTGAGGAAAAAAAGGGAGAAGATAGTCTCACATCAACTAGGCGTATTAACGGGCTATGGAGATGCCCATCAATAGATATCAATGTGAGTGAGTAGGGATTGCCATGCAACGGATGCACTAGAGCTATAAATATATGAAAGCTCAACAAAAGAAACTAAGTGGGTGTGCATCCAACTTGCTTGCTCACGAAGACCTAGGGCATTTTGAGGAAGCCCATCATTGGAATACAAGCCAAGTTCTATAATGAAAAATTCCCACTCAGTATATGAAAGTGACAACATAGGAAACTCTATATCATGAAGACCATGGTGCTACTTTGAAGCACAAGTGTGGAAAAAGAGATAGTAGCATTGTCCCTTCTCTCTTTTTCTCTCATTTTTTGCTTTTTTTTCTTTGGCCTTTCTCTTTTTTTTCCTTTTCTTTTTGGCCTTTCTTCTTTTTCTTTTTCTTTTTAAAGTCTGAATTCTCATCCCGATTTGTGGGGGAATCATAGTCTTCATCATCCTTTCCTCACTGAGACAATGCTCTAATAATGAAGATCATCACACTTTTATTGACTTACAACTCAAAACTAGAACAAGATATGACTCTATATGAATGCCTCCGGCGGTGTACCGGGATATGCAATGAATAAAGAGTGACATGTATGAAAATTATGAAGGTGGCCTTGCCACAAATACGATGTCAACTACATGATCATGCAAAGAGCAATATGACAATGATGAAGTGTGTCATAATAGACAGAACGGTGGAAAGTTGCATGGCAATATATCTCGGAATGGCTATGGAAATGCCATAATAGGTAGGTATGGTGGCTGTTTTGAGGAAGGTAAATAATGGGTGCATGATACCGGCGAAAGTTGCGCGGTATAATAGAGGCTAGCAAAGTGGAAGGATGAGTGTGCGTATATCCATGGACTCACATTAGTCATAAAGAACTCATATACTTATTGCAAAAGTCTACTTGCCCTCGAAGTAAAGTACTACTACGCATGCTCCTAGGGGAAGGGTTGGTAGGAGTTAACCATCGTGCGATCCCGACCTCCACTCATAAGGAAGGTAATTAAAAGTGCACCTCATGCAACAAATTTGTCACACAACTTTTACCATACGTGCATGCTACGAGACTTGCCAACCTCAACACAAGTATTTCTCAATTTCATAATTACCCACTAGCATGACTCTAACATTACTACCTCTATATCTCAAAACAATTATCAAGCATCAAATTGATCATAGCATCCAATTAACTTCCTATGATAGTTTTTATTATACCCAACTTGGATGCCTACCATTCTAGGACCAATTTTATAACCATAGCAAATACCATGCTGTTGTAAAAGACACTCCAAATAATGTAAGTGAAGCATGAGAGACTAGCAATTTCTTCAAAATTAAGCCACCGCCGTGCTCTAAAAGATATAAGTGAAGCAATAGAGCAAAAACTATCAAGCTCAAAAGATATAAGTGAAGCACATAGAGTATTCTAGCAAATTCTAATCAAGTGGGATTCTCCCAAAAGGTGTGTACAGCAAGTATGATTGTGGTAAACTAAAAAGCAAAGACTAATATAATATACGATGCTCCAAGCAAAATACATATCATGTGGTGAATAGAAATATAGCTCCAAGAAAAGTTACCAATGAACGAAGATGAAAAGAGGGGATGCCTTCCGGGGGCATCCCCAAGCTTAGGCTTTTGGCTATTCTTGAATATCATGGGGTTCCATGGGCATCCCCAAGATTAGGCTCTTGCCACTCCTTATTCCATAGTCCATCAAATCTTTACCCAAAACTTGAAAACTTCACAACACAAAACTCAACAGGAAATCTTATAAGCTTCGTTAGTGAAAGAAAACAAAACCACCACATAAGGTAATGTAATGAACTCATTCTATATTTATTTTGGTGTTATGCCTACTGTATTCCAAGATCTATATGGTTCATACCACTTAATACAAGCCATAGATGCATCAAAATAAGCAAACAACACACGAAAGACAGAATCTATCAAAAACAGAACAGTCTGTAGCAATCTGTAACGAACGCAAACTTCTGGAACTCTAAACATCCTACCAAAATAGGAAGTCCTGGAAAATTTGTCTATTGATCAGCAGCAAAACGAATCAACGCAAAAACACGTTTCTGTGATTTAACAAAACTAATTTCGTGCGTGCAAAGTTTCTATTTTTCAGCAGAATCGAATCAACTATCATCATAGGTTACCCTATAGGTTCTACTTGGCACAAACACTAATTAAAACATAAAAACACATCTAAACAGAAGGTAGATGCAAAATTTATTACTAAATAGGAACAAAAACAAAAAACACAAATAAAATTGGGTTGCCTCGCAACTAGCGCTATCGTTTAATGCCCCTAGCTAGGCATAAAAGCGAAGATAGATCTAAGTAGTGCCGTCTTTGGCACTCAATTTATAAGTAGCTCACATGATAGATTCATAAGGTAATTTGACTTTCTTTCTTGGAAAGTGCTCCATGCCTTTCCTTAATGGGAATTGGAATCTAATATTCCCTCCCTTCATATCAATAATCGCACCAATCATTCTAAGGAAAGGTCTACCAAGAATAATAGGGCAAGAAAGATTGCAATCTATATCAAGAACGATAAAATCCACGGGCACCAAATTTCTATTTGCAACAATGAGAACATCATTGATCCTTCCCATTGGCTTTTTAATGGTGGAATCCGCAAGGTGCAAATTTAAAGAGCAATCATCAAGATCATGAAAACCTAGAATATCACATAAAGTTTTCAGAATTGTGGAAACACTAGCACCCAAATCACACAAAGCATAACACTCATGATCTTTAATTCTCATCTTTATAGTAGGTTCCAACTCATCATTAAGTTTTCTAGGTATAGAAACTTCCAAATTAAGTTTTTCATCATAAGATTGCATCAAGGCATCAACTATATGTTTGGTAAAAGCTTTATTTTGACTATAGGCATGAGGAGAATTAAAAACGGATTGCAACAAGGAAATACAACGTTCTAAAGAACAATTATCATAATCAAATTTCTTGAAATCCGAGATAGTGGGTTCAATACTATTTAAAGTCATGACCTCTCCAATCCCACTTTTACGAAATTTAGCATCAAGATCTAAAAACTCTGAATTCTTGGGATGCCTTCTAACTAAAGTTGACTCATCTCCAGTCCCATTATTATCAAGATTCATATTGCAAAACAAAGATATAATAGGAGACACATTAATAACTTTAAGATCTTCATCATTATTTTCATTGAAACTAGAAGAACACGCCTTTACAAAACAATCTTTCTTAGCACGCAATCTAGCGGTTCTTTCCTTGCACTCATCAATGGAAATTCTCATTGCTTTGAGAGACTCATTGATATCATGCTTAGGAGGAGAAGATCCAAGTTTAAGAGAGTCAACATCAAGCGAAAGTCTATCAACGTTCCTAGCCAAATCATCAACTTTGAGAAATTGTTCTTCAAGAAAAGCATTAAAATTCTTTAGAGATATCATAAATTCTTTCACACTATTCTCAAAATCAGAGGGCATCTTATTAAAATTACCATAAGAATTATTGTAGGAATTTTCATAATTATTAGAGGAATTACTAGGGAACGGTCTAGAATTAAAGTTTCCTCTATAAGCATTGTTTTCAAAACTATTCTTACCAACAAAATTCACATCCATAGATTCATTATTATTCTCAATCAAAGTAGACAAAGGCATATTATTGGGATCAAGAGGAGCATTTTTAGTGGCAAACAACTTCATAAGTTCATCCATCTTTCCAGTCAAAACATTGATTTCTTCTATGGCATGCACTTTTTTCCTAGAAGATCTTTCGGTGTGCCATTGAGAATAATTAGCCATAATATTATCAAGAAGTTTTGTAGCATCTCCTAACGTGATTTCCATAAACGTGCCTCCCGCGGCCGAATCTAAAAGTTTCTAGAAGCAAAGTTCAAACCGGCATAAAATTTTTGTATGATCATCCATATATTCAAACCATGAGTAGGGCTATTGCGAATCATCAATTTCATTCTTTCCCAAGATTGGGAAACATGCTCATGATCAAGTTGTTTAAAATTCATAATATCGTTCCTAAGAGTGATAATCTTAGAGGGAGGAAAATAATTAGAGATAAAAGCATCTTTGCACTTGTTCTAAGAATCAATACTATTTTTAGGCAAAGACGAAAACCAAACTTTAGCATGATATCTAAGTGAAAACAGGAATAACTTCAATTTAACAATATCATTATCCGTATCTTTCTTATTTTACATATCACACAAATCAACGAAGTTGTTTAGATGAGTAGCGGCATCTTCACTAGGAAGGCCGGCGAATCGATCTTTCATAACAAGATTCAGCAAAGCAGTATTGATTTCACAAGACTCAACATCATTAAGAGGAGGAATCAGAGTACTAAGGAAGTCATTATTATTGGTATTGGAGTAATCACACAGTTTGGAATTATCTTGCGCCATGGCAACAAGTAATCCAACACACAAGCAAACAAAAAAAGGCAAGCGAAAAAGAGAGGAGAAGATTGGGAAAGAGAGGGCAAATAAAATGGCAAGGGTGAAGTGGGGGAGAGGAAAACGAGAGGCAAATGGAAAATAATGTAAATGCGAGGGAGATGAGTTTGTGATGGGTACTTGGTATGTCTTGACTCCGGCAACGGCGCCAGAAATCGCACGTTGGTGGGAGGTCGAATCTTAACTTTAATTGGTGGAAGCCTCCCTGGCAACGGCACTAGAAATCCTTCTTGCTACGTCTTGAGCTTGCGCTGGTTTTCCTTGAAGAGGAAAGGGTGATGCAGCAATAGTAGCATAAGTATTTCCCTCAGTTTTTGAGAACCAAGGTATCAATCCAGTAGGAGGCTCCTCAAAAGTCCCACGCACCTACACAAACAAACAAAGAACTCGCAACCAACGCAATAAAGGGGTTGTCAATCCCTTCACAGCCACGTGCGAAAGTGAGATCTGATAAAGATAGTATGATAAGATAAATATATTTTTGGTATTTTATTTTATAGATGCAAAAAGTAAAGATGCAAATAAAAGTAGATTGAAAGCTTATATGATAAAAGATAGACCCGGGGGCCATAGGTTTCACTAGTGGCTTCTCTCAAGATAGCATAAGTATTACGATGGGTGAACAAATTATTGTCGAGCAATTGATAGAAAAGTGAATAATTATGAGATTATCTAGGCATGATCATGTATATAGGCATCACGTTCGTGACAAGTGGATGATACATCTCCAACGTATCTATAATTTTTGATTGTTCCATGCTATTATATTACCCCTTTTGGAAGTTTATGGGCTTTATTTTACACATTTATATCATTTTTGGGACTAACCTACTAACCGGAGGCCCAGCCCGTATTGCTGTTTTTTTTGCCTATTTCAGTATTTCGAAGAAAAGGAATATCAAACAGAGTCCAAATGGAATGAAACCTTCGGGAGCATGATTTTTGGAACAAACGTGATCCAGAGGACTTGGAGTGCAAGTCAAGAAGCATCCAAGGCGGCCATGAGAGGGTAGGGCGCCCCCCTATAGGGCGCGCCCCCTGTCTTGTGGGCCCCTCGAGAAGCCACCGACGTACTTCTTCCTCCTATATAAGCCTACGTACCCTGAAAACATCCAGGGAGCCAACCAAACACAATTTCCACCGCCGTAACCTTCTGTATCCGCGAGATCCCATATTGGAGCCTTCGTCGGTGCTCCGCCGGAGGGGGAATCAACAACGGAGGGCTTCTACATCAACACCATAGCCCCTTCGATGAGTTGTGAGTAGTTTACCACAGACCTTCGGGTCCATAGTTATTAGCTAGATGGCTTCTTATATCTTTTTGGATCTCAATACAATGTTCTCCCCCTCTCTTGTGGAGATTTATTCGATGTAAACTCTTTTTGCGGTGTGTTTGTCGAGATCCGATGAGTTGTGGGTTTATGATCAAGTTTATCTATGAGAAATATTTGAATCATCTCTGAATTCTTTTATGTATGATTGAGTTATCTTTGCAAGTCTCTTCGAATTATCAGTTTGGTTTGGCCTACTAGATTGATCTTTCTTGCCATGGGAGAAGTGCTTAGCTTTGGGTTCAATCTTGCGGTGTCCTTACCCAGTGACAGAAAGGGTTGCAAGGCACGTATTGTATTGTTGCCATCGAGGATAAAAAGATGGGGTTTATATCATATTGCATTAGTTTATCCCTCTACATCATGTCATCTTGCTTAAGGCGTTACTCTGTTCTTATGAACTTAATACTCTAGATGCAGGCAGGAGTCGGTCGATTTGTGGAGTAATAGTAGTAGATGCAGGCATGAGTCAGTCTACTTGTTGCGGACGTGATGCCTATATACATGATCAGGCCTAGATAATCTCATAATTATTTGCTTTTCTATCAATTACTCTACAGTAATTTGTTCACCCACTGTAATACTTATGCTATCTTGAGAGAAGCCACTAGTGAAACCTATGGCCCCCGGGTCTATCTTTTATCATATAAGCTTTCAATCTACTTTTATTTGCATCTTTACTTTTTGCATCTATAAAATAAAATACCAAAAATATATTTATCTTATCATACTATCTTTATCAGATCTCACTTTCGCACGTGGCTGTGAAGGGATTGACAACCCCTTTATTGCGTTGGTTGCGAGTTCTTTGTTTGTTTGTGTAGGTGCGTGGGACTTTTGAGGAGCCTCCTACTGGATTGATACCTTGGTTCTCAAAAACTGAGGGAAATACTTACGCTACTATTGCTGCATCACCCTTTCCTCTTCAAGGAAAACCAACGCAAGCTCAATACGCAGTAGTAGACCGACTCCTGCCTGCATCTACTACTATTACTCCACACATCGACCGCTATCTAGCATGCATCTAGAGTATTAAGTTCATAAGAACAGAGTAACACATTAAGAAAGATGACATGATGTAGAGGGATAAACTCAAGCAATATGATACAAACCCCATCTTTTTATCCTCGATGGCAAAAATACAATACGTGCCTTGCAACCCTTTCTGTCACTGGGTAAGGACACCGCAAGATTGAACCCAAAGCTAAGCACTTCTCCCATGGCAAGAAAGATCAATCTAGTAGGCCAAACCAAACTGATAATTCAAAGAGACTTGCAAAGATAACTCAATCATACATAAAGAATTCAGAGGAGATTCAAATATTTCTCATAGATAAACTTGATCATAAACCCACAATTGATTGGATCTCGACAAACACACCGTAAAAAGAGTTTACATCGAATAGATCTCCACAAGAGAGGGGGAGAACATTGTATTGAGATCCAAAAAGAGAGAAGAAGCCATCTAGCTAATAACTATGGACCCGAAGGTCTGTGGTAAACTACTCACAACTCATCAGAGGGGCTATAGTGTTGATGTAGAAGCCCTCCGTGGTTGATTAACCCTCCGGCGGAGTGCCGACGAAGGCTCCAAGATGGGATATCGCGAATACAGAAGGTTATGGTGGTGGAAATTGTTTTTCATTGGCTCCCTAGATGTTTTCGGGGTACGTAGGTATATATAGGAGGAAGAAGTACGTCGGTGGCCGCTCAAGGGGCCCAGGAGACAGGGGGCGCGCCCAGGAGGGGTGGACGCGCCCTCCTATCTCATGGCCGCCTTGTTTGCTTCTTGACTTGCAGTCCAAGTTCTCCAGATCACGCTCGTTCCAAAAATCACGCTCCCGAAGGTTTCATTCCGTTTGGAATCCGTTTGATATTCCATTTCTTCGAAATACTGAAATAGGAAAAAAAACAGCAATACGGGTTGGTCCTCCGGTTAGTTGATTAGTCCCAAAAATGATATAAATGTGTAAAATAAAGCCCATAAACATCCAAAAGGGGTAATATAATAGCATGGAACAATCAAAAATTATATATACATTGGAGATGTATCAGGTGTGTACAGCAAGGATGATTGTGGTAAACTAAAAAGCAAAGACTAATATCATACACGACGCTCCATGCAAAACACATATCAGGTGGTGAATAAAAATATAGCTCCAAGTAAAGTTACCAATGAACGAAGACAAAAGAGGGGATGCCTTCCGGGGGCATCCCCAAGCTTAGGCTTTTGGCTATTCTTGAATATCTTGGGGTGCCTTGGGCATCCCCAAGCTTAGGCTCTTGCCACTCCTTATTCCATAGTCCATCAAATCTTTACCCAAAACTTGAAAACTTCACAACACAAAACTCAACAGGAAATCTCATAAGCTCCGTTAGTGAAAGAAAACAAAACCACCACATAAGTACTGTAATGAACTCATTCTTTATTTATTTTGGTGTTAAACCTACTGTATTCAAAGTTCTCTATGGTTCATACCACTTAATACTAGCCATAGATGCATCAAAATAAGCAAACAACACACGAAAGGCAGAATCTGTCAAAAAACAGAACTGTCTGTAGCAATCTGTAACTAACACAAACTTCTGGAACTCTAAATATCCTACCAAAATAGGACGTCCTGGGAAATTTGTTTATTGATCAGCAGCAAAAAGAATCAACGCAAAATCACGTTTCTGTGATTTAACAAAACTAATTCCGTGCACGCAAAGTTTCTGTTTTTCAGCAGAATCAAATTAACTATCACCATAGGTTATCTTATAGGTTCTACTTGGCACAAACACTAATTAAAATATAAAAATACATATAAACAAAAGGTAGATGCAAAATTTATTACTAAACAGAAATAAAAACAAAAACACAAATAAAATTGTGTTCCCTCCCAACTAGCGCTATCGTTTAACGCCCCTAGCTAGGCATAAAAGTGAGGATAGGTCTAAGTAGTGCCATCTTTGGCACTCAATTCATAAGTAGCCCGCATGATAGATTCATAAGGTAATTTAATTTTATTTCTTGGAAAGTGCTCCATGCTTTCCTTAATGGAAATTGGAATCTAATATTCCCTTCCTTCATATTAATAATTGCACCAACCGTTCTAAGGAAAGGTCTACCAAGAATAATAGGGCAAGAACGATAAAATCTACAGGCACCGAATTTCTATTTGCAACAATGAGGACATCATTGATCCTTCCCATTGGCTTTTTAATGGTGGAATCCGCAAGGTGCAAATTTAAAGAGAAATCATCAAGATCATGGAAACCTAGAATATCACATAAAGTTTTCGGAATTGTGGAAACACTAGCACCCAAATCACACAAAGCAAAACACTCATGATCTTTAATTTTAATCTTTATAGTAGGTTCCCACTCATCATTAAGTTTTCTAGGTATCAAAACTTCCAAAGTTTTTCATCATAAGATTGCATCAAGGCATCTACGATATGTTTGGTAAAAGCTTTATTTTGACTATAAGCATGAGGAGAATTAACAACGGATTGCAACAAGGAAATACAACCTTCTAAAGAACAATTATCATAATCAAATGCCTTGAAATCCGAGATAGTGGGTTCAATACTATTTAAAGTCATGACCTCTCCAATCCCACTTTTGCCAAATTTAGCATCAAGATCTAAAAACTCTGAATTATTGGGATGCCTTCTAACTAAAATTAACTCATCTCCAGTCCCATTATTATTAAGATCCATATTGTAAAACAAAGATCTAATATGGGACACATCAATAACTTTAAGATCCTCATCATTATTTTCACGGAAACTAGAAGTACACGCCTTTACAAAGCAATCTTTCTTAGCATGTAATCTAGCGGTTCTTTCCTTGCACTCATCAATGGAAATTCTCATTGCTTTGAGAGACTCATTGATATCATGCTTAGGAGGAGTAGATCTAAGTTTAAGAGAATCAACATCAAGCGAAAGTCTATCAACGTTCCTAGCCAAATCATCAACTTTGAGCAATTTTTCTTCAAGCAAGGCATTAAAATTCTTTTGAGAGATCATAAATTCTTTCACACTATTCTCAAAATCAGAGGGAAACTTATTAAAATTACCATAAGAATTATTGTAGGAATTTCCATAATTATTAGAGGAATTACTAGGGAACGGTCTAGGATTAAAGTTTCCTCTATAAGCATTGTTACCAAAACTATTCCTACCAACAAAATTCACATCCATAGATTCATTATTATTCTCAATCAAAGTAGACAAAGGCATATCATTGGGATCAAAAGGAGAACTCTTAGTAGCAAATAATTTCATAAGTTCATCTATCTTTCCACTCAAAACATTGATTTCTTCTATAGCATGCACTTTATTACTAGTAGATCTTTCGGTGTGCCATTGAATAATTAGCCATAATATTATCAAGAAGTTTGGTAGCATCTCCGAAAGTGATCTCCATAAACGTGGCTCCCGCGGCCGAATCTAAAAGATTTCTAGAAGCAAAGTTCAAACCGGCATAAATTTTTGGTATGATCATCCATAAATTCAAACCATGAGTAGGGCAATTGCGAATCATCAATTTCATTCTTTCCCAAGATTGGGCAACATGCTCATGATCAAGTTCTTTAAAATTCATAATATCGTTCCTAAGAGAGATGATCTTAGCGGGAGGAAAATATTTAGAGATAAAATCATCTTTGCACTTGTTCTAAGAATCTATACTATTTTTAGGCAAAGACAAAAACCAAACTTTAGCACGATCTCTAAGTTAAAACGGAAATAACTTCAATTTAACAATATCATTATCCGTATCTTTCTTCTTTTGCATATCACACAAATCAACAAAGTTGTTTAGATGGGTTGCGGCATCTTCACTAGGAAGGCCAGCGAATTGATCTTTCATAACAAGATTCAGCAAAGCAGTATTGATTTCACAAGACTCAACATCATTAAGAGGAGCAATCGGAGTACTAAGGAAATCATTATTATTGGTATTGGAGAAATCACACGATTTGGTATTATCTTGCGCCATGGCAACAAGTAATCCAACACTCAAGCAAACATAAAAAGGCAAGCGAAAGAGAGAGAGGTTGGGAAAGAGAGGGAAAATAAAACGACAAGGGTTAAGTGGCGGAGAGGAAAACGAGAGGCAAATGGCAAATAATGTAAATGCGAGGGAGATGAGTTTGTGATGGGTACTTGGTATATCTTGACTTGAGCGAAGACCTCCCCGGCAATGGCGCCAGAAATCCTTCTTGCTACGTCTTGTGCTTGCATTGGTTTTCCTTGAAGAGGAAAGGGTGATGAAGTAATAGTAGCATAAGTATTTCCCTCAGTTTTTGAGAACCAAGGTATCAATCCAGTAGGAGGCTCCTCAAAAGTCCCACGCACCTACACAAACAAACAAAGAACTCGCAACCAACACATAAAGGGGTTGTCAATCCCTTCACGGCCACTTGCGAAAGTGAGATCTGATAGAGATAGTATGATAAGATAAATATATTTTTGGTATTTTATAGTATAGATTGGAAAAGTAAAGATGCAAATAAAAGTAGATTGAAAGCTTATATGATAAAACATAGACCCGGGGGCCATAGGTTTCACTAGTGGCTTCTCTCAAGATATCATAAGTATTACGGTGGGTGAACAAATTACTGTCGAGCAATTGATAGAAAAGAGAATAATTATGAGATTATCTAGGCATAATCATGTATATAGGCATGACGTCCACGACAAGTAGACCGACTCCTGCCTGCATCTACTACTATTACTCCACGCATCGACCGCTATCCAGCATGCATCTATAGTATTAAGTTCATAAGAACAGAGTAACGCATTAAGGAAGATGACATGATGTAGAGGGATAAACTCATGCAATATGATATAAACCCCATCTTTTTATCCTCGATGGCAACAATACAATACGTGCCTTGCAATCCCTATTGTCACTGGTTAAGGACACCGCAAAATTGAACCCAAAGCTAAGCACTTCTCCCATGGCAAGAAAGATCAATCTAGTAGGCCAAACCAAACTGATAATTCGAAGAGACTTGCAAAAATAACTCAATCATACATAAAAGAATTCAGAGGAGATTCAAATATTTCTCATAGATAAACTTGATCATAAACCCACAATTCATCGGATCTCGACAAACACACCACAAAAAAGAGTTACATCGAATAGATCTCCACAAGAGAGGGGGAGAACATGGTATTGAGATCCAAAAAGAGAGAAAAAGCCATCTAGCTAATAACTATGGACCCGAAGGTCTGTGGTAAACTACTCACAACTCATCGGAGGGGCTATGGTGTTGATGTAGAAGCCCTCCATGGTCGATTCCCCCTCCGACGGAGCACCGACGAAGGCTCCAAGATGGGATCTCGCGGATACAGAAGGTTCTGGCGGTGGAAATTGTTTTTTGTTGGCTCCCTGGATGTTTTCAGGGTACGTGGGTATATATAGAAGGAAGGAGGTCGGTGGCCGCCCGAGGGGCCTACGAGATAGGGGGCGCGCCCTGGAGGGGTGGGCGCGCCCTCCACCGTCATGGCCGCCTCAGCTGCTTCTTGGCTTGCACTCCAAGTCCTCTGGATCACGTTCGTTCCAAACGAATCACGCTCCCGAAGGTTTCATTCCATTTGGACTCCGTTTGATATTCCTTTTCTTCGAAATACTGAAATAGGCAAAAAACAGCAATACGGGCTGGGCCTCCGGTTAGTAGGTTAGTCCCAAAAATGATATAAATGTGTAAAATAAAGCCCATAAACATCCAAAAGGGGTAATATAATAGCATGGAACAATCAAAAATTATAGATACGTTGGAGACGTATCACACCTACACAAACAAACAAGAACTCGCAATCAATGCAATAAAGGGGTTGTCAATCCCTTCATGGCCACTTGCGAAAGTGAGATCTGACAGAGATAATATGATCAGATAAATATTTTTGGTATTTTTATGATATAGATAGGAAAATTAAAGATGCAAATAAAAGTAGATTGAAAGCTTATATGATAAGAGATAGACCCGGGGGCCATAGGTTTCACTAGTGGCTTCTCTCAAGATAGCATAAGTATTATGGTGGGTGAACAAATTACTGTCGAGAAATTGATAAAAAACCGAATAGTTATGAGATTATCTAGGCATGATCATGTATATAGGCATCACGTCCGTGACAAGTAGACCAACTCCTGCCTGCATCTACTACTATTACTCCACACATCGACCGCTATCCAGCATGCATCTAGAGTATTAAGTTCATAAAGAACAGAGTAATGCATTAAGAAAGATGACATGATGTAGAGGGATAAACTCATGCAATATGATATAAAACCCATCTTTTTATCCTCGATGGCAACAATACAATACGTGCCTTGCTGCCCCTGCTATCACTGGGAAAGGACACCGCAAAATTGAACCCAAAGCTAAGCACTTCTCCCATGGAAAGAAAGATCAATCTAGTAGGCCAAACCAAACTAATAATTCGAAGAGACTTGCAAAGATAACATAATCACACATAAAAGAATTCAGAGGAGATTCAAATATTTCTCATAGATAAACTTGATCATAAACCCACAATTCATCGGATCTCGACAAACACACCGCGAAAAGAGTTACATCAAATAGATCTCCAAGAAGATCAAGGAGAACTTTGTATTGAGATTCAAAGAGAGAGAAGAAGCAATCTAGCTAATAACTATCGACCCGAAGGTCTATGGTAAACTACTCACAACTCATCGGAAGGGCCTTGGAGATGATGTAGAGGCCCTCCATGGTCGATTCCCCCTCCGGCCGAGCGCCGCCGAAGGCTCCAAGATGGGATCTCGCGGATACAGAAGGTTATGGCGGTGGAAATAGTTTTTCGTGGTGCTCCTCGATGGTTTTAGGGTACGTGGGTATATATATAGGTGGAAGAAGTAGGTCGGTGGACGCTCGAGGGGCCCACGAGGGTGGGGGGCGCGCCCACCTGTAGGGGGCACGCCGGGCACCCTTGTGTTCGCCTCCTCTGTTGCTTGACATCCACTCCAAGTACCCTGGATCACGTTTGTTCCAAAAAGATCGCTCCCGAAGGTTTCATTCCATTTGGACTCCCTTTGATATTCCTTTTCTTCGAAACACTAAAATAGGCAAAAAAAAAACAGGAATTCGGGCTGGGCCTCCGATTAGTAGGTTAGTCCCAAAAATGATATAAAAGTGTAAAGTAAAGCCCATAAACATCCAAAATGGGTAATATAATAGCTTGGAACAATCAAAAATTATAGATACGTTGGAGACGTATCACGGTGCGATCTATGATGTCTCTTACCGATTTACCACTATCGTTTTTGGGTTATGCATTAGAGATAGCTGCATTCACGTTAAATGGGGCACCGTGTAAATCCGTTGAAACGACACAATATGAACTGTGGTTTTGCAAGAAACCTAAGCTGTCATTTCTTAAAGTTTGGGGTTGCGACACTTATGTGAAAAGGCTTCAGCCTGTTAAGCTCGAACCCAAATCGGAGAAGTGCGTCTACGTTGGATACCCTAAGGAGACAATTTGTTACACCTTCTACCACAAATCCGAAGGCAAGATCTTTGTTGCCAAGAATGGAACCTTTCTAGAGAAGTAGTTTCTTTCGAAAGAAGTGAGTGGAAGGAAAGTAGAACTTGATGAGGTAATTGTACCCTCTCTCAATTTGGAAAGAAGAATATCAGAGAAATCCGTTCCCGTGATGCCTGCACCAACTAGAGAGGAAGTTAATCATGATGATCATGAAACTTCAGATCAAGTTACTACTAGACCTGGTAGGTCGAACATAGCACGTTCCACACCAGAGTGGTGTGGTAATCCTGTTCTAGAAGTCATGTTACTAGACCATGGTGAACCTATGAATTATGAAGAAGCTATGATGAGCCCAGGTTCCGACAAATGGCTTGAGGCCATGAAATCTGAGATAGGATCCATGTATGAGAACAAATTATGGACTTTGGCTGACTTGCCCTATGATCCGCAAGCCATAGAGAATAAATGGATCTTCAAGAAGAAGAGTGACACTGATGGTAATGTTACTATCTACAAAGCTTGACTTGTCGCAAAAGGTTTCCTAGAAGTTCAAGGGGTTGACTATGATGAGACCTTTTTCACCCGTAGTGATGCTTAAGTCCGTCCAAATCATGTTAGCAATTGCCGCATTTTATGATTATGAATCTGGCAAATGGACGTCAAAACTGCATTCCTTAATGGATTTCTTAAAGAAGAGTTGTATATGATGCAACCAGAAGGTTTTTGTCGATCCTAAAGGTATTAACAACGTCTGCAAGCTCCAGAGATCTATCTATGGACTGGTGCAAGCATCTCAGAGTTGGAATATACGCTTTGATGAGGTGATCAAAGCATATGGTTTTATACAGACTTTCAGTGAAGCCCGTATTTACAAGAAAGTGAGTGGGAGCTGTCACATCCCTAGTTCTGGTATGCACTAGGCTAGCCCTTCATGTGAGCATCATGTCTAAATTCTAATGAAACTTGAATTGAGGAAATTTGAAAGCCTCAAAATTTTAAGTAAAAGAAGGGCAAATAACCCTGGAAAATGCATCCAATGTTTCCAAAAAGCTCTTCAATGATGTTTAATATTTTTGGCAAGGGTTTTGGTCCAAACCAAAAATATGGAACATTTTTGAAGAATTATTTTGGCCATTTCGATTTAAATCAATAAATATTTGAGTTGGATTTAATTCTCCTATAAAAGAATTGCAAGTCCAACAATTCTGAAAACCTGTGAGTGGCTTCGAATATATTGCATCAAGCCACATAAATATTTTCAGAAGCTACTAAATGATTTGGGCTGTAAATCAAATCAAAACAGAATTGAAGTAATAGAAAACAGAAAGAGATAAAAGGGTGAGAGAGAAAGGAAACTACCTAGGCCACCTACCTGCAGCCGCACCGGCCCAGCTCCTGTTTCGGCCCAGCCCACTTACCTCCTCGCTCGTCGTCTTCCTCTGCCAGTAGGCAGAGGCGAAGACGCACACGCGTGCTGGGAGGCCGCCACCTCCTGCTTCGCGCTGGAGGCTCATCCTCCTCCCTGTCCCCACGTCTGGAGACGCCCTCGACCCCCTCTATCCTCCCCCCTTCTCCCCTGACCATTTTCCTCTCTCCCTCCTTGTTCTCGCCTGAACAGAGAGCCCCACCGGCCACCGCAACCTCACACGCGCCCACCGTTGCCCCCGTGACAAACCACCATCCTCAGAAGCTTCGCTGTATCACTCTCCGTCTCCAAGCCGACGGCCGCATCCCTGGAAGAACCACAACGCCGGGATCGAGCTCATCCTCATCACCACGGCCGCCGGACGCCACAGACGGATTCGATGCCGCCAGGTCTTCCCCGAGCCCGTTGACAAGCTTCTCCGCCTCCCTGTGAGCTCCTGATTCCCCCTCTCTGCCCGCCCCTCCATTCTCGTCTGCTAGCCGCCGCATCCGTGAGCTCACCGCCGGCGTCCATGTCGTCGCCGTCGTTCCAATGGACAAAAATCACGTTCGAGGACGTGGACATGCTCCTGGCATCTCTAAGAACCTAACCCGCACCACAACCTGCTCCCTTGCGCGTTGCAACGCCGCGCTCGCTCGGAGCCGAGCTCCGGCTGCCACTTCACTCGCTGCTGCCGATGCCACAGCCCCACCCCGCACTTGCCACGGCCACCACCCGAAGCGCCGCTGCAGCCGCTCCCGAATGCCACCAGCCGCGCAACCTCTCATGGCCGGAGATGGCTAGACGACAAGCGCCGCCGCGTCCTAGTTACGCCGGCGATTAGACGCCGGTGATAGCCACTATTAGGGGCTAATCACCTCGCTAACTAAGCCCCTATGCCACTGACAGTGGGCCCCCGCGGCTGGTCAAATCCTAGTCAACACGGGGTTTAAAACCCGCTTAGCTACTGTAACGCTGACATGTGGGACCCAAACGTCAGATTTAACTTCGTTGACTGCTGACACAGTGCTGACGTCAGGCTGATGCAGTAAATCATTTTCTAGATTTATTCTTTTTAGGAAATTCCAGAATATATCCAAAACTTCAAAAATTCATATAAATTCAACCGTAACTCAGAATGTAATAATTTATATATGAAAAATGATCAGAAAATCCAATCTATCCATCTGTACCATTTTCATGCATGTTAGAACAACTTATGACTACTGTTTAGGACAATTCAAATAAAGGCATTTGAATAATAACATATGGAGTTTGAATTTGAACCTAGGGTTCAAACCAACTACATTTAACTTGCTGCTAGTTGCATTAGCTCAAACCACAGCATATTGACATGTCATGATCATGCATCATATTGTGCATTGCATCGATTGTGTTTCCTTCTGTGATGCCGGTATTTGTCCCCTCTCGATAGACGTGATACTAACGATGAGATCGATGACACCGATGAAGAGCTATATTATCTTTAGAAGTGCCAGGCAAGCAAAACCCCCTTGTTCATTCTGGTAGAATCCCACTCTCTCGCTCCTGCTCTCTTTTACTGCATTAGGACAACAATGATTCAACTGTTACATGCTGCAGTAGTTGAACCCCTTTCCTCTGCATGACCTGTCATTGCCACAGTAAATAGATGAAACCCACTAGCATGAGTAGGAGTTGTTTGAGCCCTGATGTGCCTACTCATTCATGCTTGTTTATCATGCCTGCTACTGCTTAGAGTTGAGTCAGGTCTGATTCATCGGGGATGAAATAGAGGTGTGTGAACATGTCCTACTGTGTGTGAGCTAAGTGTGTGAACATGATTTGGTAAAGATGGCGGTGAGAGGCCATGTAGGAGTACATGGTGGGTTGTCTCATTGCAGCCGTCCTCAGGAACTGAGTTCTGCGTTTGTGATCCATGAACAGCTACTACCACACATTGGGATCCTTAATTGACTCTCTCGACTTATTAATCAACTCGATCTCTATCTAGGAGTTGCAACTAGTTTCTGGTGTTTGTAGGTAGTGCTAGTAGTCTACCAAGTGGCACCTGGTACAGGTGGGCTTGGGACAGACTAGGCGCAGTGGCACGGTGTACCAAGTGGCACCCGGATGGTGGGCTTGGGAACCCTGCTCACATCGTTTGGGGCCGTGACGACACCTCGGCCGAATCTCCTTGCGGATGGAACCCGAATAGGCGATAAACCTGGATGAGAGACTTGTGTGGTTAGTCAGGTCGTGGCCGACACCCTTGCTGGGCTTCCGCTTGAAGGTTGCCGAGTACATGTCGTGTAAACAGCGGTAAGTGGTGAGAGCGTGTGTGAAGAAGTACACCCCTACAGGGTTAATATGATCTATTCGAATAGCCGTGTCCGCGGTAAAGGACTTATGGGTTGCTTGTACAGTTCATAGACAAGTGAAAGTGGATACTCTAAAATACGCAAGATAAGCGTGAGTGCTATGGATGGCGTTCTCGTAGGGAGACGGGAACGGATCCATAGTGGTGTATTGATATGGTGAATGTGTGGACTCGTGTGCGCCACCTCAAAAGAGTTACTTGCAGTCGTAGTTTAGGATAGCCACTGAGTCAAAGCTGGCTTGCTGCAGTTAAACCCCACCATCCCCTTTGTTGATAATGATGCATATGTAGTTAGTTCTGATGTAAGTCTTGCTGGGTACATTTGTACTCACGTTTTCCTATTTTACGTTGTTACAGAGACTTCCGTCTCACTAGTAGTTCCGCGTGGACTTCGACGTTTAGCTTGTTACCTCAGCTACGATCTTGTTCCCTCGGCAGGATATGGTAGATAGTCAGGCTTCTCAGCCTTTTTCATTTGTAGATGTCTATACTCAGACATGTCAAGCTTCCGCTTGTGCTTTAACTTGTATGCTCTGAATGCTTGGTATGTGTGGGATATGACTATCTAGTTGTTTATCCTTGGTAGCCTCTCTTACCGGGAAATGTCTCCTAGTGCTTCCATTGAGCCCTGGTAGCTTGCTACTGCTGCGGAACACTTAGGCTGGCCGGCATGTGTCCTTCTTCGTTCCTGTGTCTGTCCCTTCGGGGAAATGTCATGCGGTGTCTACCGGAGTCCTGTTAGCCTGCTACAGCCCGGTTTATCGGAGTCCTGCTAGCCCAGTTGCTATAGCCCGGATTCACTCGCTGATGACCGACATGTTCATTGTTGGGTCATGTATGCCTGTCCCTGTAAGTTAGTGCCACTTTGGGTTCACGACTAGCCATGTCAGCCCGGGTTCTTTGTCATATGGATGCTAGCGGCACTATTATATACGTGAGCCAAAAGGCGCAAACGGTCCCGGGCCAGGTAAGGTGGAACCCGTGGGAATACCGTGCACGAGGCCGCAAAGTGATATGATGTGTTACATGCTAGATTAGTGTGACTTAGGATCAGGGTCCTGACAGCTTTGGTATCAGAGCTTGACTGCCTGTAGGATTACCAAGCCAAACTGGTCAAAGTTGAGTCTAGAAATTCTTTAGTTATTTAAGGGAATTGATTGTGGGTTGGAACGTAAGGCTCTTTTTACTCCTTATCCCTTATGCCTTCTGATCCGGGTCATCTTATCTTTCCTATGGGGTTAAGGAACTAGGCTTTCGCTTCTTTCTATCAGGATCACGTGTTACTAATCCATAGACTTATAGGATTGATGGATTCAAGCCTCAGTTTAGTTGCTACTACTTTCGTGTATTTATAGATGGCCTCAGATTCTTGATATTGTGATTATCGAGTGGTTGTGCCACCATTTTGTAGGATGTCTTAAATCTTTTGAGCATTTACAGCCGTTATGCTGTCCGAGTCATCCCAGGTTTCTAAATAATCTGATGCAATTGCAAAATCCTTTCCCTCTGTTTTTGATGACCTTTCTGGCCAGGTTAACCACAGTAAACAGTGAGTTAAGGTAGTCTGTTGCCTCGACATATATGTTGGAGCTAGTATTATGACCCTAGGTGTCTAGAGTATCACCTAGCAATCTAGCCATGCTTCGTGTTCCCAGTGTGATGATTCTGTCCATCATTCTCGAAAGCATCCTGTGATGCCACTTAGTTAGTAGGCATTATATTCCTGGGTTCTTGAACTTGAGAATCACTCTACTTACCTCGTGCTGTTAGTGTTTGATAGTTCCTTTAGGATATTAGTAACCTTTGCGATAGTCCTCGAGGTCCGTGGTATTGCCTTCTTCCAAATACCATGAACTACTTGTGGCGGAAGTTCTTTGAACCAAAAGATCACAACCAGAGTGCTCTTGATGAGTCCTCCATTCATAGTTGTGAATCTGCTAGTCCTTCCTCTTCAGCATGGGTTATCCGGAAGAAATATGTTGAACTTGTTAGACATACTAACCTATGCATCCACAACTCAGAAAGATATATGTTCCTTTGAGTTGTCCCTCCTTAGTTGTTTTCTGACCTTCGTCTATCAATTGATAGTCAAGAGCATGCGTGTCTTCGTTCATCGATGCCTATTATTCTTGTGTTCTGTCAAGCCATTCTATTCCGGAATGACTAGGAGAAACAAACTCCAGAACCTCATCCATATCTAGGATTGGGTCAAAGCAATTGTATTCCGCAGATCAAAATGCCAATCCAGCTTCTGCTCTGCTCTACCTTGGAGTATTACCATCTTATATCAAGAATATCATGGGAATTGCACACCATCCTATGAACTCTTGATACAGTAATACTCTCTCCATCATTATTCATTTCTCGGTTCCCGTGTTGTTGCAGCCGGAATGTCGGCAAGTGAATCGTGATGTGTGAATTAATACTCTAGCAACCTTGTTGCTTGGTAGTTAAAGGACAATAATTTCATTCTTAGCGTGTTGGTTCTTGAATCATCATTCTAAGACTGATCGTGCTACCTAGTCCTTATTTCCGGTGCACTCTTCGATCAATGAGTTAGGATAGTGTCAATCCTTGCTTATTCGATCATATCGTCTTGCCCTGAAAAGCAAGATTGTTCCCGAGCTTAGTAACATATAGGTGGTTCGTGGTTTTTCGAATATCTTCTCGGAAGCATCACGAGGTCGTCTTTTGACCGCTATGTTAAGTTTGTGATCATGTTGGTTTCCTTGTAAACCACCCTTTCTCCAAGAATCTGTGTTGGGTACCCCTGAGCTAGTTGGTTAAGCTGAACAACAACTTGGAGAGTTGGGAGATGGAAGCTTGTCCGATTTAGTTCGTTTAAAGGGATATCTTGTATGTGTGCTAAAGAAAGATGATATTTTCATCAATTGACCCTCGTGATCAGTTGTTGGATCTATTGCCTTTTCAAAATCTTGATTTGAGTGTGGGCTATCATCAAATCAAATCAGAGCCAATGATATTCATAATGTTGTCTTATTCGTGGTTGATTCCTCGAGCATACACCATTATATTCTTTGGGTCTGACCAATGCTATCACCTTGTTCACATAATTGGGGTATTCCACTTATATGGAAACCTGGATGAATTGTTGTTGAGCCCATCAACAACATTTTACCCTCTCCATGATTCATGTTGAACATCTAAGTTAGCATTGGAAACTTGTGTAAGCATTTTCTTCATGCCCGTTCATGAAGTATATGTTTGGATGAAAGAAATGACTTCCTCTCATTCATGTGCAGTCGATACAAGTTGCCGCCATGAATTTGAGAGAGTTAGTTTTGCTTCCTATGGAATCGTCCCAAGTCAGTCATGCATGTGCAAAGTATACTATGGTTTGGTAGATTAATTACCTCCACTCCATATGGATTCTGTAGCACACCAAGCCACTGATTGATTTGTTCAAGGAGAAGAAGCACCTTCTTAAGAGTATACCTTATGCAAGGACTTTGATATCCTCGATGATGATTCCCCACCGGAACTCGGTAGTGTTTTATTGTAAGACTACCATGTGATCATGTTTGTCTGGGACAACATGTTCACATGTGTGTAGCAGAACCAGCTCATGTTTTGGAGCTTGCTATCGTAGTTCATTTCCCGAGAATCTCGCAATGTCATCTCGTCGACTTGTGTTGCAACCTGTCTTTTCTAGACATGTTGTCTGAAAATTCCTGTTACTAACCAGATCTGAATCTCAGGCAGATATGATGGTTGGAACATTTCCAAGATCTATGATGTAGGTCCCGACAAGGTTGATGTTCTGGCCGACACACCTAGCCGGAAGATCTATCATTGTAGTATCTTGATTGAGCAAATCGACCATCTTCCTCATGAGGATTTCGAGTGACTTATTTAGAAGTTGTTCCTTATGGATCCTTTGTTATCCCGAAGCCAGACCTTTACTTGATGTTCCAGATACCGATTGGTATTGGGTTAAGCTGGTACATCAAGGAGAACATTAGAAGCGGAGTGCTAAATGTCTCTCGGTCGATCGTCCAGATTTTGTCCCCTTGGCCCCGCCAAGGTGAAATCTGAGAAGGTGTTATCTTCCTTCGCATCTGCATCTCCCACCGGTATTCATCATGGTAGCATGTTGTGTTGCCAGGATCTTTGACACTGATATTGGTAAAACCATGATGAATATGGAGATGCTCAAGTTCTTGAGAGCACGCGCAAGCGCTAGGTGTTATCATCGGCACTAACAGGGCTTGCTCTCAGTTTCCTCGGTTATGCTATAACTTCTCAAACAGTGGACTCACTCTCTACTGTTGAGCTTCTCCTCAGTTACTAAAATCATCCCTTGTGTTGTTTTCAACAAGGCAATCCACATCATCCATTCCAATCCGGGTATGCCATTCTACCGAACCCCTCCAAACGATCGCTCGAGAATTGCCTTAGGCTGGTATAAAGAGTTTCAATGATCTCTAAATCAAAGGTAATTCTTTTTGCCACCTAAGGGGATATATCTACGAGTCACCTTCCCTAAGGTGCATCGTTATGGTATCATGGCAACTCAACTCCTCGCTACGTTGAAAACCGTTCACCACCTTCTTAAGCGTGAAATTGTTTTTTACCTAGTGAACCCTCGTCATCTGTCTCACTCCATTCCTTCAGATGTATGCTTCGTGTCTCAGCTCGAGAGATATGTCAATGTCTCATCCCATGAGTTGATCCTGAGTTGTTTGATCTTCGAGAAGATTGATTCTTCTAGAGTTTTAATTTCCTCTCCTTGTCATGTTAGTTGGAGTTCTCAGAGGAAGACATCGAGTCAATGACGATGACCGAATCAACGTTCTTATGAAGTGCAACCCGGATCGTGAAGATTGTGTTAGTTTGCGTTCCCCCTCCCATCTTACCCTATGCTTGAATCTCGGGACGAGATTCTTGTTTAGTGGGGGTGAGTTGTCACATCCCTAGTTCTGGTATGCACTAGGCTAGCCCTTCATGTGAGCATCATGTCTAAATTCTAATGAAACTTGAATTGAGGAAATTTGAAAGCCTCAAAATTTTAAGTAAAAGAAGGGCAAATAACCCTGGAAAATGCATCCAATGTTTCCAAAAAGCTCTTCAATGATGTTTAATATTTTTGGCAAGGGTTTTGGTCCAAACCAAAAATATGGAACATTTTTGAGGAATTATTTTGGCCATTTGGATTTAAATCAATAAATATTTGAGTTGGATTTAATTCTCCTATAAAAGAATTGCAAGTCCAACAATTCTGAAAACCTGTGAGTGGCTTCGAATATATTGCATCAAGCCACATAAATATTTTCAGAAGCTACTAAATGATTTGGGCTGTGAATCAAATCTAAACAGAATTGAAGTAATAGAAAACAGAAAGAGATAAAAGGGTGAGAGAGAAAGGAAACTACCTGGGCCACCTACCTGCAGCCGCACCGGCCCAGCTCTTGTTTCGGCCCAGCCCACTTACCTCCTCGCTCGTCGTCTTCCTCTGCCAGTAGGCAGAGGCGAAGACGCACACGCGCGCTGGGAGGCCGCCACCTCCTGCTTCACGCTGGAGGCTCATCCTCCTCCCTGTCCCCGCGCCTGGAGATGCCCTCGACCCCCTCTGTCCTCCCCCCTTCTCCCCTGACCATTTTCCTCTCTCCCTCCTCATTCTTCGCCCGAACAGAGAGCCCCGCCGGCCACCGCAACCGCACACGCGCCCACCGTTGCCCCCGTGACAAACCACCATCCTCAGAAGCTTCGCTGCATCACTCTCCATCTCCAAGCCGACGGCCACATCCCCGGAAGAACCACAACGCCGGGATCGAGCTCATCCTCATCACCACGGCCGCCGGACGCCACAAACAGATTCGATGCCGCCAGGTCTTCCCCGAGCCCGCTGACTAGCTTCTCCGCCTCCCTGTGAGCTCCTGATTCCCCCTCTCTGCCCGCCCCCTCCGTTCCCGTCCGCTAGCCGCCGCATCCGTGAGCTCACCGTCGGTGTCCATGTCATCGCCGTCGTTCCAATGGACAAAAATCGCGTCCGAGGACGTGGACGTGCTCCTGACGTCTCTAAGAACCTAACCCACACCACAACCTGCTCCCTTGCATGTTGCAACGCCGCGCTCGCTCGGAGCTGAGCTCTGGCCGCCGCTTCGCTCGCCGCTGCCGACGCCATAGCCCCACCCCGCACTTGCCACGGCCACCACCCGAAGCGCCGCTGCAGCCGCTCCCGAACGCCACCAGCCGCGCAACCTCTCATGGCCGGAGATGGCCAGACGACGAGCGCCGTTGCGTCCTGGTTATGCCGGTGATTAGCCGCCGGTGATAGCCACTGTTAGGGGCTAATCACCTCGCTAACTAAGCCCCTATGCCACTGACAGCGGGCCCCCGCGGCTGGTCAAATCCTAGTCAACACGGGGTTTAAAACCCGCTTAGCTACTGTAACGCTGACATGTGGGACCCAAACGTCAGATTTAACTTCGTTGACTGCTGACGCAGTGCTGACGTCAGGCTGATGCAGTATATCATTTTCTGGATTTTTCTTTTTAGGAAATTCCAGAATATATCCAAAACTTCAAAAATTCATATAAATTCAACCGTAACTCAGAATGTAATAATTTATATATGAAAAATGATCAAAAAAATCCAATCTATCCATCTGTACTATTTTCATGCATGTTAGAACAACTTATGACTACTGTTTAGGACAATTCAAATAAAGGCATTTGAATAATAACATATGGAGTTTGAATTTGAACCTAGGGTTCAAACCAACTCCATTTAACGTGCTGCTAGTTGCATTAGCTCAAACCACAGCATATTGACATGTCATGATCATGCATCATATTGTGCATTGCATTGATTGTGTTCCTTCTGTGATGCCGGTATTTGTCCCCTCTCGATAGACGTGATACCGACGATGAGATCGATGACACCGATGAAGAGCTATATTATCTTCAGAAGTGCCAGGCAAGCAAAACCCCCTTGTTCATTCCGATACAATCCCACTCTCTCGCTCCTGCTCTCTTTTACTGCATTAGGATAACAACGATTCAACTGTTACATGCTGCGGTAGTTGAACCCCTTTCCTCTGCATGACCTGTCATTGCCACAGTAAATAGATGAAACCCACTAGCATGAGTAGGAGTTGTTTGAGCCCTGATGTGCCTACTCATTCATGCTTTTTTGTCATGCCTGCTACTGCTTAGAGTTGAGTCAGGTCTGATTCATCGGGGATGAATCAGAGGTGTGTGAACATTTCCTACTGTGTGTGAGCTAAGTGTGTGAACACGATTTGGTAAAGGTAGCGGTGAGAGGCCATGTAGGAGTACATGGTGGGTTGTCTCATTGCAGCCGTCCTCAGGAACTGAGTTCTGCGTTCGTGATCCATGAACAACTACTACCACACATTGGAATCATTAATTGACTCTCTCGACTTATTAATCAACTCGATCTTTGTCCAGGAGTTGCAACTAGTTTCTGGTGTTTGTAGGTAGTGCTAGTAGTCTACCAAGTGGCACCCGGTACAGGTGGGCTTGGGACAGACTAGGCACAATGGCACGGTGTACCAAGTGGCACCCGGATGGTGGGCTTGGGAACCCTGCTCACATCGTTTGGGGCCGTGAGCGACACCCCGGTCGGATCTCCTTGTGGATGGAACCCGAATAGGCGATAAACCTGGATGAGAGACTTGTGTGGTTAGTCAGGTCGTGGCCGACACCCTTGCTGGGCTTCCGCTTGAAGGTTTGCCGAGTACATGTCATGTAAACATCGGTAAGTGGTGAGAGCGTGTGTGAATAAGTACACCCCTGCAGGGTTAATATGATCTATTCGAATAGCCGTGTCCGCGGTAAAGGACTTCTGGGTTGCCTATACAGTTCATAGACAAGTGAAAGTGGATACTCTAAAATACGCAAGATAAGCGTGAGTGCTATGGATGGCATTCTCGTAGGGAGACGGGAACGGATCCATAGTGGTGTATTGATATGGTGAATGTGTGGACTCGTGTGCGCCACCTCAAAAGAGTTACTTGCAGTCATAGTTTAGGATAGCCGCTGAGTCAAAGCTGGCTTGCTGCAGTTAAACCCCACCATCCCCTTTGTTGATAATGATGCATATGTAGTTAGTTCTGATGTAAGTCTTGCTGGGTACATTTGTACTCATGTTTGCCTATTTTACGTTTTTGCAGAGACTTGCGTCTCACTAGTAGTTTCGCGTGGACTTCGACGTTTAGCTTGTTACCTCAGCTACGATCTTGTGCCCTCGGCAGGATCTGGTAGATAGTCAGGCTTCTCAGCCTTTTTCATTTGTAGATGTCTGTACTCAGACATGTTAAGCTTCCGCTTGTGCTTTGACTTGTATGCTCTGAATGCTGGGTCGAGAGACCATGTTTGTAATATCTCGCTCCTCGGAGCCTATTGAATAAAATACTTGAGTCGTAGAGTCATGTTGTGATGCCATGTTGTATTTGCACATATCGAGCATATTGTGTGTATGTTATTGAAATGCTTGGTATGTGTGGGATCTGACTATCTAGTTGTTTATCCTTGGTAGCCTCTCTTACCGGGAAATGTCTCCTAGTGCTTCCATTGAGCCCTGGTAGCTTGCTACTACTGCGGAACACTTAGGCTGGCCGGCATGTGTCCTTCTTCGTTCCTGTGTCTGTCCCTTCGGGGAAATGTCACGCGGTGTCTACTGGAGTCCTGTTAGCCTGCTACAGCCCGGTTTACCGGAGTCCTGCTAGCCCAGTTGCTACAGCCCGGATTCACTTGCTGATGACCGACACATTCGTTGTTGGGTCATGTATGCATGTCCCTGTAAGTTAGTGCCACTTTGGGTTCACGACTAGCCATGTCAGCCCGGGTTCTTTGTCATATGGATGCTAGCGGCACTACTATATACGTGAGCCAAAAGGCGCAAACGGTCCCGGGCCAGGTAAGGTGGCACCCATGGAAATACCGTGCCTGAGGCCGCAAAGTGATATGATGTGTTACATGCTAGATTAGTGTGACTTAGGATCGGGGTCCTAACAGGAGCTCTGTAGAATTTCTGATATTATATGTAGATGACGTATTGTTGATAGGAAATGATATAGAATTTCTAGATAGCATAAAAGGATACTTGAACAAGAATTTTTCAATGAAAGACCTCGGTGAAGCTTCTTATATATTGGGCAACAAGATCTATAGAGATAGACCAAGATGCTCAATAGGACTTCCACAAAGCACATACCTTTAGAAAGTTTTGAAAAAGTTTGAAATGGATCAGTCAAAGAAAGTGTTCTTGCCTATGTTACAAGGTCTGAAGTTGAGTCAGACTCAAAGCCCGACACTACAGAAGATAGAGAGAAAATGAAAGTCATTCCCTATGCCTCGGCCATAGGTTCTATCATGTATGCTATGTTGTGTACCAGACCTGATGTGTGCCTAGCCATAAGTCTGGTAGGGAGGTACCAAAGTAATCCAGGAGTGGATCACTGGACAACGATCAAGAACATCCCAAAGTACCAGAAAAGAAGGAAGGATATGTTTCTCGTTTATGGAAGTTACGAACAGGTTGTCGTAAATGGTTACGTTGATGCAAGCTGTGACACTGATTCAGATGACTCTAAGTCACAAATTGGATATGTTTTTATATTGAATGGTGGAGCTGTCAGTTGGTGCAGTTCCAAGCAGATCTTCGTGGCAAGATCTACGTGTGAAGCAGAGTACATAGCTGCTTCAGAAGAAGCAAATGAAGGAGTCTAGATGAAGGAGTTCATACCCGATCTAGGTGTAATACCTAGTGCATCGGGTCCAATGAAAATCTTTTGTGACAACACTGGAGCAATTGCCTTGGCGAAGGAATCCAGGTTTCACAAGAGAACCAAACACATCAAGAGACGCTTCAACTCCATCTGTGAACAAGTCAAGGATGGAGACATATCAATTTGCAAGATACATACGGATCTGAATGTGGCAGTCCCCTTGACTAAGCCTCTTTCGCGAGCAAAACATGATCAACACCAAGACTCCATGGGTGTTAGATTCATTACAATATAATCTAGATTATTGACTCTAGTGCAAGTGGGAGACTAAAGGAAATATTGCCTAGAGGCAATAATAATATTGTTATTTTATATTTCCTTATTCATGATAAAGGTTTATTATTCATGCTAGAAATGTATTGATCGGAAACCTTAATACATGTGTGAATACAGAAACAAACAACGTGTCCCTAGTGAGCCTCTACTAGAATAGCTCATTGATCAAAGATGGTTAAGGTTTCCTAACCATGGACATGAGTTTTCATTTGATAATGGGATCACAACATTAGGAGAATGATGTTATGGACCAGACTCATCCATTAGCTTAGCATAATGATCGTTCATTTTATTGCTATTGCTTTCTTCATGTCAAATACATATTCCTTCGACTATGAGAATATGCAACTCCAGGATACCGGAGGATTGCCTTGTGTGCTATCAAACGTCACAATGTAACTGGGTGATTATAAAGATGCTCTTCAAGTATCTTCGAAGGTGTTTGTTGAGTTGGCATAGATCGAGATTAGGATTAGTCACTCCGAGTATCGGAGAGGTATCTCTGGGCCCTATCGGTAATACACATCATAAGCTTACAAGCAAATGACTAAGGAGTTAGTCACGAGGTTATGTATTACGAACCGGTAAAGAGACTTTCCGGTAACAAGATTGAACTAGGTATGAAGATACCAACGATTGAATCTTGGGCAAGTAACATACCGATGGACAAAGGGAACTACGTATATAGTCATAACAGTCTAATCGATAAAGATCTTTGTAGAATATGTGGGAGACAATGTGGGCATCCAGGTACCGATATTGGTTATTGACCGGAGAGGTGTCTCGGTCATGTCTACATAGTTCTCGAACCCATAGGGTCCGCATGCTTAACATTCGATGACTATATAGTATTATATGAGTTATGTGATTTGGTGACCAAATGTTGTTTGGAGTCCCGTATGAGATCACATACATGACGAGGTATCTCGAAATGGTTGAGAGGTAAAGATTTATATATAGGACGATGGTATTCGGACAAGAGTGTTTCGGGGGGTACTTATCGGGTCACCGAAAGGGGTTCCAGGCACCCCCGGCAAAAGATATGGGCCTTACGGGCCAAGAGGGGAAACACACCAACCAGAAGGGGCTGGTGCGCCCCCATATGGGCCGCCCTAAGGAGGAGAAGGAAAGGGGAGAAGGGAAAGGAAAGTGTGGACTAGGATTCCCACTTCCTTCTCCCTCCCCCCTCTTTCCTCCCCCTTGGGGAAACATGGCAGGGGGCGCAGGGGAAGGCAGGCCCCTAGGGGGCCGGCGGCCAGCCCTAGGGCATGCCCTGGCCTCTCCCCTCCCCTCCCACCTATATATATGTGGGAAGGGGGCGCGTAGCACACCCAGATCAATTGTTAGCCGTGTGTGGCGCCCCCTCCACCGTTTACACCCCCGGTCATATTTTCGTAGTGCTTAGGCGAAGCCCTGTAGAGATCACTTCACCATCACCATCACCATGCCATCATGCTGACAGAACTCATCTACTACCTCGATGTCTTGCTAGATCAAGAAGGCGAGGGACGTCACCAAGCTTAATGTGTGCAGAACACGGAGGTGTCGTGCGTTCGGTACTTGATAGGTTGAAGCGCGAAGAAGTTCGACTACATCAACCGCGTTGTGAAATGCTTCCGCTTTCGGTCTACGAGGGTAAGTAGACACACTCTCCCCCTCATTGCTATGCATATCTATGGATAAATCATTGCATGTGCGTAGATTTTTTTTTGTTTTCCATGCAACGATTCCCAACATGCCTTAATTGCCCAACATGCTTTATGTTTTAACTCAAGAGGCAAGTAACAAGCTTTTCCATAAACCATTATGTATGGAGACATACTCATAGGATTTTCATAAGCAGTTCTATAAGCCCAAAGTGCATCATCAAGTTTCTTAGACCAATTTTTTCTAGATCTGTTGATAGTCTTTTGTAATATCAACTTTATTTCTCTATTGGTAAGTTCAACTTGACCACTAGATTGAGGGTGATAAGGGGATGCAGTTATATGGTTGCCATCATATTTAGCAAGCAGTTTTCGGAAGGCACCATGGATAAAATGTGAACCACCATCAGTCATTAAATAACTACTTTCAATATCTTAATGGAGGTGTCATGATCAACACTACTAGTTGGAATAGCTTCCACCCACTTAGTGATATAATTAACATCAACAAAAATATGTGTATACCTATTAGAGGAAGGAAAGGGTCCCACATAATCAAAGCCCCAAACATCAAATGGTTCAATAACAAGTCAATAATTCATAGGCATTTCCTGACACCTACCAATATTACCAATTCTTTGACATTCATCACAAGATAGGAGAAACTTACGGAAAAGAGTAGGCCTATAAAAACCAGATTGTAATACCTTGTGCGCAGTTCTATCTCCTGCATGGTGTCCTCCATAGGCTTCAGAGTGAAATTTCCATAGGATTTGTTCCTATTCATGTTCGGGTATACAACATATAATAATACCATCTACTCCCTCTTTATAAAGATGTGTGTCATCCAAAGTAATGTCTTAAATCAAAGAAAACCTTTTTCTTTTGTTGGTATGTGAAACTAGGTGATATAAATTTGGAAACAATATAATTAGCATAGTCTGCATACCAAGGAGTGCTACGAGAAGCATTTATGATGGATACTTGTTCATCGGGGAAGCTATCATCAATAGGTCGTGGGTCATCTAGAATATTTTCTAACCTAGACAAGTTATCATGTACGGGATTCTCGGCTCCCTTCCTATCAGTGACATGCAAATCAAATTCTTGTAACAAAACAACCCACCTAATGATTCTAGGTTTAGCATCTTTCTTTTCCATAAGGTATTTAATAGCAACATGATCCGTGTGAAGAATTACTTTAGAATCAACTATGTAAGATCTAAATTTATCACAAGTATCACAAGCAAACGGAACTGCTAGAAATTCTTTTTCAGTAGTAGCATAATTTCTTTGGGCACTTTCTAGAGTCTTACTATCATAATGGATAACATCTAAGTTCTTATCAACTCTTTGTCCTAGAACAACATCAACAGCATGATCACTAGCGTCACACATAATTTCAAAAGACAAGTTCCAATCAGGTGGTTGGAAAATTGATGCAAAAGTTAAGGCTTTCTTAAGTGTTTCAAAGGCTTCTACACAATCATCATCAAAAACAAATGGAACATCCTTTAGCAAGAGATTGGTAAGAGGCTTGGAAAGTTTAGAGAACTCTTTAATGAATCTCCTATAGAAACTAGCATGACCAAGAAAACTTCTTATACCTTAATATATTTTGGACACGACATTTTCTCAATTGCAAAAACTTAGCTTTATCCACCTCAATACCTCGCTCAGAAATTTTGTGCCCCAAGATATACTTTCATTCACCATAAAGTGGCACTTTTCCCAATTCAAGACAAAATTAGTTTGTTCATATCTCTGCAAAACTCAATTAAGGTTTCTTAAGCAATCATCAAAAGAAGTTCCATAAATGGTAAAATCATCCATGAAAACCTCAAAATTCTTTTCACAAAAGTCAGACAATATAGTAGTCATACATCTTTGAAAGGTAGTAGGCACATTGCATAAACCAAAAGTCATACATCTATATGCATAAGTTCCAAATGGGCAAGTAAAAGTGGTTTTTTCTTGATCAGGTTGTGATACGGGTATTTGAGAGAAACCAGAATATCCATCAAGAAGGAAAAAGTGCATGTGCTTAGATAATGTTTCTAACATTTGATCGATGAAAGGAAAACAATAATGATGCTTTCAAGTGGCTTTATTTAATATCCTAAAATCAATTACCGTTCTATAACCAGTCATAATTCTTTGTGGGATAAGTTCATTTTTATCATTAGCAACAATAGTAATACCTCCTTTCTTAGGGATACAATGAACATGACTTACCCATCTACTATCATCTATACGATAAATTAAACCTGCTTCCAGAAGTTTTAGTACTTCAGTTCTTACCACTTCCTTCATCTTAGGATTCAATCCTGATGATCAACAACTGGTTTAGCATCGGGTTCCATATTAATATTGTGCTGACAGAGAGTGGGACTGATGGCCTTAAGATCATCAAGAGTATATCCGATAGCAGCTCGGTGCTTACTCAGAGTTTTTAGTAATTTCTTTTCTTCATGCTCTATAAGGTTAGCACTAATAATAACATGATATATCTTCTTTTCATCTAGATAAGCATATTACAAAGTATCAGGTGATTCTTTCAATTCAAACACATGATCACCCTTAGTTGGTGGAGGGCCTCCTAGAGTTTCAACAGGCAAATTATGTTTAAGAATAGGTTGTTGATCAAAGAACATCTTATCTATTTCATTTCTTTCATGCAAGTGCATATCATTTTCATGGTCAAGCAAATATTGTTCTATTTGATCGAGGTATGACAATAGAAGCAAGACCAATTATTTCATCCTTAATAGGCAATTCTTTATTATGGGGTTGCCTGCGAAACTTAGAAAAATTAAACTCATGAGACATATCACCAAATTAACACTAATAATTTCTTTCTTGCAATCTATCTTAGCATTAATAGTGTTCAAGAAAGGTCTACCAAATATAATGGGACGAAAATCATCTTGTGGAGAACCAAGAACTAGAAAATCAGTAGGATATTTTATCTTTCCACACAAGACTTCAACGTCTCTAACAATCCCGAGTTGTGTGATAGTATCTCTATTAGCAAGTTTAATAGTAAACATCAATATCTTCTATTTCAGCAGGTGCAATATCATTCATAATTCCTTGGTATAGAATAAAAAGAATAGCACTGACACTAGCTCCCATATCACCTAAGCCATGATAACAATGATCTCCTATTTTAATTCAGAAAACATGCATGCCAACAACATGTTTATTTTTGTATTTAGTACTAGGTTCGGCAATTCTAGCAGCTTCAACATAGAAATAAATAACATGCCCATCAACATTATCAACCAAGAGATCTTTAACCATAAAAATACTAGGTTCTACTTTAATTTCGTTAGAGGGTCTAGGTGCTCTAATATTACTTTTGTTGACCAAGGTAAAAACTTCAGCATGTTCCTTTATCCTAACATGAAAAGGTAGTTTTTCAATATAAGCAACTGGATCAACATGGTAAATAATAGTTTCATCCTTAACTATAACTGGCTCCTCAATCTTTTCTTTAATAGGGGGATGATATTTAAACCATTTCTCCTTAGGGAGATCAACCTGAGTAGCAAATGATTCACAAAAAGAAGCTACTATCTGAGAGTCAAGTCCATATTTAGTGCTAAAATTATGAAAAACATCGGTATCCACAAAAGTTTTAACACAATCAAACTCAAGTTTTATACCTGGCTCCTTACCTTTGTCGAGTTCCCAATCTTCAAAGTTGCATTTAATTCTTTCCAAGATATCCCACCTGAATTCAATAGTATTCTTCATAAAAAACCAGTACAAGAAGTATCGAGCATGGATTGATCATTACGAGAAAGCCAAGCATAAAAATTCTATATAATAATTTCTCTTGATAGCTCATGATTGGGGCATGAATATAGCGTTGAATTAATCCTCCCCCAGGCTTGAGTGATACTTTCTCCTTCATGAGGCCAAAAATTATAATTCCAATCACGATGAACTAGATGCATAGGATAAAACTTCTGATTAAATTCCAATTTCAATCAATTCCAGTCCCAAGCTCCAATATCATCACATAGCCTATACCATGTCAATTCCTTTCTCCCCGAAGATAAAGGTAAAACCTTCAGCATATCATCTCAGGGTAAACCTGCAAGCTTGTACAATCCACAAATTTCATCCACATATATCAGGTGCATATCAGGATGCTTCGTTCCACCTTCTGCATAAGGATTAGCTAATAGTTTCTCTATCAAACCCAAAGGAATCTCATAACCAATATTTTCAGTAGGTGCAGTAGGTTGAGGGGCAACTCTTTGTGTTTCTGGTTGAGGTGAACATAAAAAGTGAAAGGTAGACCGTAATATTTAAAAACCCTCAAGGATTGTTTTTAGTAGATGCTAGAATGATTGTGCATGCTTTGCCACATATTTCATTTGCCATTTTATTGTGTGAGCATGTTGGTTGCATATTTTACTCATTCGAGGACATCCACTTGTTGTTTTGATTGTTTGGCTCTTTCTCTTTTGCCAAGTGGATGGACAAGAATGCCTAAGAACCTTCTCTAGCTATCCATGCTTTTCTCGTCTCAAACTCTATTCATGCTACATCACAAAGTTTGATCAAGTCAGGTTCGAACCACTCTGCGTGAGGAGCACTCGGAGTCCCCGATTCATCATAGACTTAAAACTCCAAAACCTCTTTGTGCATTTCGGTCTCACCGAGACATCCATTTCAGTCAAACTGAGTTCACTAAGTTGATCTAGGTTTTCATCTCGGTGCAACCGATTTGAACACTTCGGTCATACCGAGTTGCAGCAAGCGTTTGTGATTCTGCAATCTCGGTGCCACCGAGTTGTTCCACTCAGTCACACCGATAGGGTCAGGATATAAATACCCATGGGTGAGATTTTGGAAAATTCTTCAAAACCCCTCAACCCGCGCGTGTCCTGCTTTGCCTCCTCGGGTCTCCGGATCTCCTCCTCATCGCCAGCGACCTCCCGCCGCTGGTTTCTGCCGCCGTCGATGGAATCTGCCCCGCCGTCGCCGCCGTAGCGAACACCCGCCGAACTAGGGTATGTGTTCGACTCCTTGTGCTCTCTATTTAACTCCGATTCCTAGCACAGGGACAATGCCATGATTCTTGCCACGAATGAAATCGATCTATCCAGCTAAATCTTCCTTTGGCTTAGGTTGATTCGAAAATTTTAGGGTTAGCTCTCCGCATAACTCATCTCGAACCGACCGAATCGTAGAAATCGGTCTCACCGATTTGGCTTAGGCCATTGCACATGCGCTTTTTGGTCTGACCGAAAACTGCAAATCGGTGTGACCTAGTTCAATACTCTGTGAAACCCTAGCAATTTCGGTGCCACCGAACTGTGACTCGGTCTGACCAAGTTCACTAGTTTAGGTTCCAAATATTGCTTCGGTATCACCGAGTTTGTCAATTTGGTAGTCCCAGATCATTTCTGTAGAGAACTAAAACTAAGTTTTTGACTCATTTGTTTTGCAATACCTTTGTACTTTGTGATGCTCATCTACTCTACCTCATCTATAATCTATTCACAGGGTTTGTTGTTAGTTTGCCTGCCAAGATGTCAGACTAGAGTGACAGCCAAAACAAATCTGAACAACAAGAGCATATGTGTGAGGGCACTAGTCCCTCAAGCAGCTATGATGAGGGCAGCAGGAGCACACCTATTAACTTGCCCAAGACAGCCACTAGAGCAAGGAAGAAGAGAACCTCAGATTCTGAAGATGAAGATTATGTTGCAGCTGAGGATGAGGCCATCTCAAAGAGGAAAGTGGTCAGGAACGAGTTTGGCAATGCTGCATCCACAAAGCCTGGCATGAACAAGAAGGCACCAGCTAGGAGAATCCCAACATCCAAGCCAAGAAAGGTTGCCACAGGACAAACTATGAAATTCACAATTGAATCTGATGATGAAGAGGCAGCTGGTGATGATAAGAAGAAGAAGAGGGCAGGAACCACTACAGCTAAAGCACTAGGAAAGTCAAGTATGGTGAGAGATCCTTCTGATGATGAAGAGGAAGAGGAAGAGGATGTTGCTCCAGCACCTAAGGCACAAAAGCTTATGGGAGATGCAATCAAGTCGGGGGCTGCTCCTAAGCCCAAACCTGCTCCCAAAGCTGCTGCTCCAGCCATCAAGTCTGCACCCCAGAGAAGCACAAGAAACATCCCCGCTGAAGAGAAGAACAAGGCCCTAGTGCCTGAATCTGAAGAACAAGAAGCTGAAGCCCAAGTGCTGAGAAAGCTCAAACCAAAGATCCCAGACCACAATGACACACATCCAGTGGCAGAGGACATGAGCATCAGGAAGGATGCAGGTCTGAGACTTTGGAGAAAAAGTGACCCTTATGCTGTGAGAAGGAGAACTGTTGTGGATTACAGGTTCCACACTAAGGAACAACAAGACTTTTATGAGACCATTCTGCTTGACAAGAAGCCAATTGTTTGTGACATGAGATGGGTTCACTAGACATACATCCGAGAGAATGAAAATCATTTCCCAGCTGTCTATGATAGCTTCAAGGCTTGCGGAGTGGACAAGTTTGTTGGCCAGAAGCTCACTAAGTGGAATGATGAGTTGATCATGCAATTCTACTCCATTGCTCACTTCTATCCAGATGGTAGGATTGTATGGATGTCTGAAGGTACTAGGTACCAATCAACTATTGATGAATGGGCCAAGTTGATAAATGCCCCAGCAGCTCATGAGGATGACTTGGATGTGTATGCCAAGAAGAAGAAAGACCACAAATCAATGGCAAGTATGTACAAGGAAATTCCTGATGATGCCCTAGAAACTCATAAGTTGGGCTCAGTGAAGTTTCTATTGTCTGGTCTGCCTACAATCAACACCATCCTGAGGCATACTCTTTTTCCCAAATCTGGAGATCACAGAATGATAAGAGGACATTCCATCAACTTGCTGCACATTTTTTATGTCCCTCAGAAATTCAAAGTGATGAGTCTGATTGTGGAAACAATCAAGAGGACAGCAGCAGATCAGAAGAGGTCTTGTGGGTATGCTCCACAGATTCAGGTGCTCATCAACTCAAAGATGGGCACATGCACTTATTTGTTGGACAAGGAGCACTTACCTCTCAAGCCAGACTTTGAGGATAACACTGTGGTCATGGATGAGAATGATCCTTCATCAGTGCAAGCACATGAGAAGAGAGCAAAAGCAAGGGCAAAGAAAGCTGCAAAGATGCCAAGTGCATAAGAGGAATCTCAGGTGTTCCTAAAGAGCAAACAAGATCAACTTGGATTTCTGATCCAATCCACCTTGAGGATTGAGAAGGGCTTGGCCACCCTGACTCAAAATTAGGAGAGTTTGGAGAGAATCATTGAGCAAAAGTTCTATGATCTTGATGTCAAAGTAACTGAGATTCAGTCAGCAGTAGAGCAGCTCCAGTAGGAAGCAAAGGAGAAGAAAGGAAAGACAACAACAGATGTTTTTCAGCGAGTGCATGTGCCACGAGGTCAGAGGTCTGATGTAGTGGCTTTTCCTGATATTAGAGCAACCACATCTGCACCAGCAGCCACAGCTTCAGTGCCACCTCCAGCAGCCACTCCACCAGCTCCAGCTACATCAACAGAAGCCTTCGTCCTGGGAGTCATCTCTACACCACCTCATGGAGACCAAGCCTGAGAGACGCATATCACTATGCATATTTGAACTTTTTGGTAACTTGTTGCCAAAGGGGGAGAAATATGTATAGATCACAGTCTTCGAGAGTGAGTGAGAGAGAGAGAGTTGCCTTTTGTCTCTCTTTTCACTTTATTTGGTTGAAATTTATTGTGTGTTAGCTTGATACATTATGCCTTTTGTGAGATACTTGGATGATCATGTGGTTGATCATATGCTACTTTAATGTTTGCTTGAATGGTATTATCCCTTATATCCATTTATGGTCATTCACTTTGCTTGGTGATGAGTGCATGTTTTCAATTCTTATCATTTTGAGCGCTCCACCAAGATGTATGTGACATGGAAGAGTGACCCATGATCGTAATAGATTGTGCATTTGCAGTCCAAAGAAAATTTTATATAATGCACAAATTTAGGGGGAGCTCTTGCTTATCACATACTTCTCAAAGCGATGATGTATTTCAATCTTATTATCATTTGTCGAAGCTTTGATCTATATGTTGTCATCAATTACCAAAAAGGGGGAGATTGAAAGCGCAACTATCCCTCGGTGGTTTTGGTAATGATTAACAACATATAGCTCATTGAACTAATGCTATTTCAAGATAAATATTTCAGGAAAGTTCAATGATTGGCATGGCATGGATTAGGAATGTGGACCCCTCAAAATGCTAAGGACAAAGGATTCGCTCAAGATCTAAAGTTCAAGACTCTACATTTTCTATTTCAGTGATCCAAGGTCACATTGAGTCTATAGGAAAGCTAATACTATTAAAAGGGGATGAGGTGTTGCTTAATGGCTTGCTTTCTCAAAGTGCTTAGTGATATGATCCAAAAGCCCTCAACCACTTACTCATATCCACTTATGTCCCAAACCAAAAGTCAAACTCGGCCCCACCGATTTGATCCATCCGGCGCCACCGAGTTCATTTGACATAGCCACTGCCAGAAACCCTAATCACTTAGGTCTAACTGATAGGGATCTCGGGCTTACCGAGATGGGATTGCAAACTCCCCGTTTCCCGTCGTAGCATTTCGGTCTAACCGAGATGAGCGATTGGTCCCATCGAGTTGGCAATGCAGACTCCCTGTTTCCTTTTCATAATGTTCCGGTCCCACTGAGACGAGCTAATCGGTCCCACCGAGTTTGCCTGGCCAACTCTCTCGTTTGCTTATTCCAAAAGTCGGTCCCACCGAGTTTGTGTAATGGGTCAAACCGAGATTACGTTATGCCCTAACCCTAATGATATCGGTTCCATCGAGTTGACGTGTCAGTCCCACTGAAATGCCTAACGGTCACATCATGAACTAAATCGGTCCGACAGAGTTTTCTTATTCGGTCCCACCGAGTTTGGTGAATTGTGTATAAGGTTGGATTTTGTGTGCAGGCTATATATACCCCTCCACCCTCTCCTCACTCATGAGGGAAGCCATCAGAACGTGCCTACACTTCCAGCATTCATTTTCTGAGAGAGAACCACCTACTCATGTGTTGAGGCCAAGATATTCCATTCCAACCATATGAATTATTGAACTCTAGCCTTCCCCAAGTTGCTTTCCACTCAAATCTTCTTTCCACCAAATCCAATCCTATGAGAGAGAGTTGAGTGTTGGGGAGACTATCATTTGAAGCACAAGAGCAAGGAGTTCATCAACAACACACCATCTATTACCTTTTGGAGAGTGGTGTCTCCTAGATTGGTTAGATGTCACTTGGGAGCCTTCGTCAAGATTGTGGAGTTGAACCAAGGAGTTTGTAAGGGCAAGGAGATTGCCTACTTCGTGAAAGATCTACCCTAGTGAGGCAAGTCCTTCGTGGGTGATGGCCATGGTGGGATAGACAAGGTTGCTTCTTCGTGGACCCTTCGTGGGTGGAGCCCTCCGTGGACTTGCGCAACTGTTACCCTTCGTGGGTTGAAGTCTCCATCAACGTGGATGTACGATACCACCACCTATCGGAACACCACGCCAAAAACATCTGTGTCTCCAATTGCCTTTGCACACTCCAATCCCATCCTTTTACTTTCTTGCAAGTTGCATGCTTTACTTTCCGCTTCTCATATACTCTTTGCATGCTTGCTTGAATTGTATTGAGATTGCTTGACTTGTGCTAAGTTGCTAAAAATCTGCCAAGAACTAAAATTGGGAAAATGCTAGATTTTTAATTGGTCAAGTAGTCTAATCACCCCCCTCCTCTAGACATACTTTCGATCCTACAGGGGGGTAGGAGGGAGCAGCCAGGAGGGTGCCCCAAGTAGGCTAAATCCTACTTGGGGTCTCCTCCCAAGTGGTGCCCCCTGCCATGTATAGGTGCGGGGGGAAGGCAGGGTCGGGAGCCCCCCCTTTTCCTTTCTCCCATGAGAAGGGGAAGGCAGGAGGGGCTACCCCTCCCCCTTTCCTTCCCTAGGGCTGGCCGACTAGGGAGAGGGGCGCACCAGGCCCCCGTGGTCTGGTCTGTCCCATGCTTGGCCCATTAAGCCCATACACCTACCGGGGGGGTGTCCGAAACCCCTTCTGGTGACCCGATGACTACTCGGTGCATCCCAAAACTCTTCCGGTGTCCGAATACCATCGTCCTATATGTCAATATTTACCTCTCGACCATTTCAAGTCTCCTCGTCATGTCCGTGATCTCATTCGAGACTCCGAGTAACATTCGATCACCAAATCATATAACTCATATAACACTATATCATCAATGAACGTTAAGCGTACGGACCCTACAGTTTCAAGAACTATGTAGACATGAACGAGACACCTCCCTGGTCAATAACCAATAGCGAACCTATATGCCCATATTGGCTCCTACATATTCTACAAAGATCTTTATTGGTCAAACCATTATGACGACATAAGTAATTCCCTTTGTCCATCGATATGTTACTTCCTGAGATTCGATCGTTGGTACCTTCAATCTTCATACCTAGTTCAATCTCGTTACCGGAAAGTCTCTTTACTGGTTTCATAATGCATCACCCTCAGACTAACTCCTTAGTCATTTGGTTGCAAGCTTATGATGTGTATTACCGAGAGGGCCCAGAGATACCTCTCCAATACTCGGAGTGACAAATCCTAATCTCGATCTTTGCCAACTCAACAAACACCTTTGGAGATACCTATAGAGCATTTTTATAACCACCCAGTTACGTTGCGACATTTGTGTCGGCGTCTTGGACTTGGGGGTATCCAGTCCTGCCTGCCTGCGGCTCACCCCATGGCTCCATCAACGGCCCGGTACGGCCCAGCTTCGACATCAACACCACAAGACCCTCGTGAGGGGCCAAGCCTCGCGAGGCAGACGACGCCGAGACCCCTGAAGGAGTTGGCCTCCTAAGGAGGGCTCCTGAGGGGCGGAGAGATCTATGCAGCTACCTCATGAGGCTCAGTTGACGTGAGCCGTGACGACCAAGCCCAGGCGGGGGCAGAGCGCTGGTTTCCTCTTTGGTGCAAGGGAGGCAAGCCACAGGCGCGGAGTCCTGAGGAATCTACCAAAGCTTTCCATTCTGGTGCAACAAGACCAAGACCGCTAGGACGGCAAGACGGAGGTCATCACCGAGCCCACCGCAGCGTCACTACCAGAGCTTTTTGCAAGCGAAGACTACTTTTGTCAGGATAGACTGTACTACTTGTCCCCTTTCAAATCCGGCCGTTGTGGAATCCTTCCTGCTCATATTTGGGAAGAGGACCAAGGCCACTATATATAGGACTTAGCCACCACCATGGAGGGGGACGGGCAGACCGAAACTAGAACAAGTAGAGCACCACACCAGCTCAAGAAACCTCACCTCCTGAGGCTTGTTCATCCTTGTAACTAGTCATCAATAGCCCCTCAAGGCAATCCACCACACCACACTGGAGTAGGGTATTACACCACAATGGTGGCCTGAACCAGTATAAATCTCTGTATCTGTGTCTTTGTGATCTCTACGCGCTAGGCTAGGGAGGATCGTGAGTAGGCAGGCTGGGCAGGTTGAGATCTCCGCACGCACCCTAGTGTTAAGAACCTCTCACGGGTTTCCGGACCCCGAAATCTGACATTTGGCGCGCCAGGTAGGGGTGCGTCGGATCCTGTCTTCCATCGTTCGACTCGTCTCTTCTCCGACATCTCCATGTCCGACGCGCACAGGGCTTGCGCCGAGTGTCGGGCTGCGGTCGCCACCCGTGTCACTTAGACGCCTCCGGCGGGTGACGGCTGTGCCCGCCGCTCTCCTTCCCCGGTGGACAACACCGCAACGGGCCCCGCCGGCCATGAGCAGCAAGCTTCATCGCTGCAACCGTCGGTGCGCCACGACGGCCACACCGCTACTCCGTCCCTGACTCCAGCAGCTTCGTCATCCCACGCGCGCCGCGCTAGGTGGACGTGTAGGCCGCTCTGCTCATGGCGCGGGAGCTTATTCTCTACCGCCCCGTGGGTGATCTCTACGAGGAGTGGCTCGAGCATATCGTCGAGCTCATCAGCGTCGTGCACGGGGGCTTCGACGGGCCGGCTCGCTTGCTGCCTCAGCAACCATGCGCAGTGGGCGACGTCACGCGTGGGGCTCCTCCTCCACCACCGGCCCGGGGCGCCATCGTCGAGCCAAGGCGTATGGCTCCATGGCGCGACCCGCAGCGCCCGGCGCCAGCTCGAGACAACGTGAGCTGCCAAGTGGTCCAACGTCCCCAAGGAAAAGCGCGCATGCTTCCAGCACCCCAGCACCAGGCTCGCGAGCCGCCACAGGAGGTGGTAGTCCGCGTGCATCAAGACTACGTTCCACCCCCTCGACGACCTCCGGTGGCCACGGCGGGATGCTGTGCATTCACTGCAGAGCTCCGCAATGTCTTCTAGCCGAGCAAGTTCAAGCCCGACCTTCCTCCATGCTACGACGGCACCGCAGACCCCGCCGAGTTCCTGCAGCTCTATGAGCTGAGCATCGAGGCAGCCAACGGTGACAAGAAGATCATGGCAAATTGGTTCCCGATGGCCCTCAAGGATGGCGCGCGTTCTTGGCTCCTGAACGTGACTGAGGGGTCGGTTTCTTCCTAGAAGGAGATGCGCAGCCGCTTCATCGCCAACTTCCAGGGCACTCGCGACCGTCCACCAGCCGCGAGCGACCTGCACCGCGTCAAGCAGCAACCTAGAGGGACCTTGCATAAATATATCCAGCGCTTAAACAATGTCCACCTCAAGATTCCCAAGGTGTCAAACGAGGCCATCATCGCTACGTTCACCGACGGCGTCCAGGACGTCAAGATTAAGGAGGAGCTAGCCATCCACAAGGACCTCTGCACTGCTCTGGAGATGTTCAACATGGCTAACAAGTGTGCGAGAGCCGAGGAGGGGCGCCTTTCCCTCCTCGAGCTCCCTGATGCTGATCCAGAAGACAAGAAGACCAAGACCAAGGACACAAAGCGCAAGGGCCAGCCGTGCTTGCGGCAGAGCCTGAGACCAAGCATGGCTACGACCACCCCGAGTCATCCAAGGGCAAGCGGCCGTTCTGCGCCTTCCACGACATCTACAGCAACAACACTTGTGACTGCCAGGAGCTCAGGGCTCTCCACGACGGGTGCCTCGGTCGACACCCCGAGCGCAACAATCGGGGCTACGGTCGCGGAGGTGGCCAAGGTGGAGGATGCTGGGATGGACGCGACCACCGTCAGGAGTGGCGTGACCAGCCTCATGAGGACCGCTGGCAAGACCAACCTCGCGAGGGCAACTGGAGGGACCAGCCTCATGAGGATCGCCCTCAGGGCAATGCAGCTTTGCCTCCTCTGCCTCTGCAGCCAAGAAGGAACGAAGATCACCATCAGGACGAGGGGGCTGGGGGCTTCCAGGAGCCGTAAGCCATCGCCTCCATATTGGGCAGCTCACAAGCCCGAGCTTCTCACCGTGTCTTCAAGCAGTTTGCTTGCGAGGTCAATGCGGCGCTCCCCAAGCTTGAGACAACTCGCCCTTTCAAATGGTCCAAGTGCGCCATCACCTTCGACTCCTCAGACCGGCTCAAGTGCACGGCCACTGCTGGCGCGCTCCCCTTGCTCTGCTCCCCCGTCATCAGCAACGTGACCGTCACCAAGACTCTCATTGATGGCGGAGCGAGGCTCAACTTTCTCTCTGTCCAGATGTTGGACAGACTCCAGGTGCCCTACTACCAGCTGCACCCCACCAAGCCATTCTCAGGAGTGACCGACGGATCGACACACCCGATCGGGCAAGTTCGCCTCCCTATCACCTTTGGCGAGCGCAACAACTACCGCACCGAGCTCATCAACTTCGACGTCGCCGACATTCGTCTTCCCTACAACGCCATCCTTGGGTACCCGGCACTGGCCAAGTTCATGGCGGCCACGCACCATGGCTACAACATCTTCAGGACGCCAGGAAGCGGCGGCATCATCATGGTCGCCTGTCAGGAGAAGGATGCGGTGTGCTCCCTTGAGCGTGCCTTCCAGGCTGCCGCAGTTGAAAACCCAGAAGACAATGATGGCGCCCTCCCTCCTGAGGTCGCCTCCAAGAAAAAGAAGCTGCAGCTGGGCCATGGGTCTCGTGAGGAAGCATCACTCGAGGACGCATCGCTGAGTCTCGCGTCTCCGAACGCGGCCCCTTCACCCATCGCATAGGAAGGCGCGCCCGGCACCCCTCTCAGGCTGGGATCGGGGGCTCTCCTCTAGAGGGCCTCAGACCTAGCCCATGCCGCGAGAGCGGCACTCGGGCACCATGTGGAAGTGCTCTTCAGAGCACGCTTCCCCTAAGAAGGCACCAGGCGTGAGGCATCAGTCATTCAGGAGTTCATCAGCGAGGCGATCAAGGAAATTCAGGAAGGAAGGGTTCTGCAAGGTGATCATCGCCTGCCACGAGGTGGGGCTCACTACCCTAGCGAGGGTAAAGAGTTCCGCGTCTGCATCGACATCCCTGGGCTCAGCAGGGCCGCGTCTCGGCAACTCATGTGGCTGTCTCGTGTCAGCCGATGCGGGGGACCGCCGCACAGCTACGTCTGCATGCCTTTCAGCCTGACGGGCACGTCTGAGGTGTTTCAGCGCTGCATGAGGGACGCTGAGGTGGCCTGCGAAGCCAGGCACCAGGCGATCTTGGCGAAGATGGAGGAGCACCCTCAGGAGCCTTCCGGTCCTCCCGAGCTTCCCGAGATTCGGGACCGGAGCGGCTCATGAGGAGCGGCTTCAGCAGCGCACGTTTTTTGGCTACGTCAACAACTCTTCAGCAACGCTACCAGGTGAAATCTCCCTAGCTTATTCAGTTTGGGGGCGCCCCTCTGGCTGCATCATCCCCAGGCCATGTGGGTTCGTCCCTATGGCGCGTATCCTTTTGCATTCACCAGGATTATCTAATCGTTTCCGTGAATTTATCTATGATTGTCATCTCGTGACCTCCGCCTCATGACCCTAATGCGTCTGACTAACTCCATTTCTGCACAACATACACATCGGCATGGCGCTTGTGCTCGGGTCCGTCGCTGCAACACTGATAAACCCGGGGATCAAGCTCTGGTTCGAGGCCTGCTTTGCATACACCACCTCACGAGGTCCTCGGTGCCCTCGTCTCATGCCTGGGGCTCTCGGCCTCCTTTGTCATCTAACTTGTAGGATCACCCTACAATGAGCCGAGGGTCGGCCTGGATGACCACCGTCCAGCCTTGCAAGTCGCTTGCACATTAAAGGGGGGCCTCCCGAGCATCGCGTCTCGGGAGGTCCTACTGGCTCTCCAGCCCTCACCCCCTGGCCTTGACCATGACATCACGACCTGGCATAACAGCGGTGGCTGAGCTCTCTCGAGGGCCGGGTCCTAAGGATGTAGAAAACCTTGGCAAGCGAGGCAGGAGGGTGGCCAAGACGGGCTGCTCCTGATGGCACTGCAGGCGCGACGACAAGCATTGCCTCTCCGATGGGCTCAGGCCACGAAAGATAAGTCTCGGATCACTATGGCACCAGTTTCACTCCACATGCCTCACCCCACAGTTCCACTCGGGCGGTTCAAGTCCCCTTTTTAATTTTCTATACAGCAGCTTGCACGCTAAGGGGGACCTCGTGAGCATCGCGTCTCACGAGCTCTCACCGGACCTTGGGCCGCTCACCTCCAAGCCCTGACCACGGCATCACGACCTGGCATACTAGCGACGGCTGAAGCCTTCCTGGGGACTGGGTCCTACCGGCATAGAGCGCCACGCTGTCTAGGGAAAAGAAAAGGGAGGGACTCAGCAGGACTGGCATACGCGCGTTCATTACAAGGTCAAAAGGAACAATGATACTATTGAATACATCTTAGTCCTTACAAGCCCCACGGGGGCTGGTTTTCATCTCGTGCAGGAGAGACAACTACGGGGCCTTGCGGTGTCGCTGATGATGCAGGGCGCAGCCACAGCAGCACTCCGACCCCGGCGGGAGCTCGGCGGCATGTAGCTGTCGTCGCTCGACTCCGGAGAAGCGCTTGGCTCAGGAGAGTCACTGGATTCATAGGAGTCGTCGCTGCTACTCGATGAAGTGCTGAAGGGGGCAGCTGCACACCCAGCGCCCATCACGGCGTCCCTTGAGCTATCTCCTCCGGGACAGCACTCCAGCCGCTCGCCCCGCTTGTTGAAGACCATGAAGAATAAGGTGGTTGCACCGTCGTACTCGAAGTGGATCGCCAGGGCTCCTTTCGCTCAGCAAGCCCGGGCGACATGGCCCCATCCGCACATCATGAAGACGTCTCCGGATGACACCACCTCGACCTCAGCCCCGGTGGCTAGTCTGCTGCACCCCGCATGCTAGAGCCATAGCTCCACCGGTCCCCGCGGAGGCAGCTCGCTGGCGAAGAACTATGGGAATCGCATCCAGGTAGCGGGGGGCATCACCGTCCACACCACAAACTCACACGAGCTATCCTTGGCGTGGGTCCGTGGTGCGGCCGGTAGGGCAATGGCAGCCCTGCCATCTTTGCGAGGTGCCGCTCGATGGCGTTCTCCTTCACCCTGATCACGGGCGTATAGGGGCAGGGGGAAGCCAGGCGGAGGCCTCGATTGCCAAGGCCTGGCCACCTCTCGCCCCGCGCCGGCGTCGTCATGGAGGTGGAGTCGCTTCTTCGGTGGGAGAGGGTCCGGCCCCTCTCTAGGAGCCTTCCCCTTCTCTGTCGTAGAGAACCTCCTGATCGGCGCAATGGGAGCGAGGAGAAGAGGAGGAGAAGCAAGAAAGAGCAAGACGAAAGAGAAATGTGCAGGGGCTCAACCAGCTCGCACGTTTATAGCCGGGAGAAGGTAAATCGTCGCCCCCCACAATTTCCAGTAATGATGATCCTTTCTGCATGCAGCATGTAGTTGTCAAGTTGAGAAGTTGCCGAGGCAGCATGGGGAAGAGGAGTCGCTCACATCCAATCAGTCGCCATGCGTCATCAAGGCCGCAGGCGGTTAGGCCTGCAGCGCTCCGCACTTGCCCTTTGGCTTCGCCTGGAAGCCAAGTCCGAGCGCGTCTTGGGCCCGGGGCCTAAATCTGAGAACAGTTTTTAAATAACCGGGTAAAATGGTTTGGTTTTTCTTCTGGTTTTGAACAGTTCAGTTTTTATGGGGCTGAACTTTTCTTAGTTTCATTTGGTTTTGAGTACGTAGAAAAACTAATTCGGGTACAGTTGGTTATGGGCTTAATAAGTTTGGTCTAACACGGGTGTAAACTATAGGCCCAACCGGTTCCTTGCCCTAGAGCAAGCCCAATCACGCATTCACCCTAACTCAAGCCCTGATTCCATCTCTCCCTCAGGCCTCGGTCCCTCCATCCTCCAGGCCTCCGCCGCCGGCGGCCGCCAAGGCACCAACCACCTCCTCGGAGGCAGCACTGCCTCGCTGATACAAGTGGCCCGTCATCGTGCACGGGGCACTCTCCCTCGCGGGCCTGGCCGGTTCACTCGACTGCAAATATTGTATCCTCACAAACCACGACGTCGGCCACCTGCTCCGTTGTCTCCGGTAGAGGGTACTCCACCTAGCTGCTGCACTCGTGCGCTTGGCTAGGGTTCGCCTTCAGCCCCTCCCCTCCCCCATGAACGATAGGAGAATCCGGTGCCCCCGCCCTCGGTTTCGTCGATGGCGTTGTCCTCCAGCAGCAGCCGCCGTAGGTACAGACCCATCGATCCATCTCCCCCCTCGCCCCCATTTTTTCCTCGATCCAACCCATAGATACATTAGACACTGTATATTTTTGGCGCTGGTAGAAATCAGACCCGCAAAGAATTACCTCCGGCAGTAGCAGTTGTTGCGGTGTTCCGAGTATGTGCAGTAGTAGAAACAAGTGACCCATCTATGCAAATAATCTTCAGACTAAAAGTAAATGTATATGAGCATTGGATGCTACAATGTCTGAATCTTGCATGATACAGTGTCTGAATCTTGCATGGAAAGATGTAGCAATACTGCCCCCCTTTTTTGATTATTCTGTTTTTTGTTGACCTGTAATGAACCATGTTAATTGTGGACATGTGCATCTATGATGCAGACGTTCAGGGGTAATAAAACTTCCATTTTTCTAACAATGTTTAAAATTTGTTTAGGCCTCTTCTTATGGGAAACCTGTTTGATTAAAATTATTAACAACAATTTTTGAAATTGGCTACAGATGACTTGCCATATTGTGAATGAGAACTCGGTGTCAATGTAAAGATATATCATGGTTACAAGTTCTAAAAATTGTGTCTTTTCAGATCAAAGTAAAGGCTGACTACTACCGCCATGATAACTCGGTGACATCCATCATCGGCAAATGGCATACGCCATCCCGGCTTGAAATCAATTATCACCCTTAATTCAGCTCCGTTTTTTATTATCTCTGTACTTCAAGTGTTGGTTGTGCAGAATATGTAAGCTGTCAAGTGTAATATTTGTGCTTCAAAATCTATATTTTGTACTAGTACGTGTTGTGAGGCTGTCAAGTGTTCATCAATTTAAGTATTGGTAGTGCAGAATACGTAAGCTGTTATTAAGCTGGTGCTATATTTTTAAATGTCCAAGTGCAGGATCGTTCATATATTGAGTTGTACATGTATGGGTGGGGAACTGATATAGAACCATAGGCTAAAACTATAGTTCCTAGAATGGGTTAGTTTGGTCTTGGGGAATTTGTCATGTGGTTTAGTTTGGGCTGGGTGCCAATGCCAATTACGTGGGGTTAGTTTGGTTCAGTTCCCAAAACGACATCACATGGGTTTGGTTCAGGTTTGGTTTGGTTACCCACCCATTCTCAGATTTACCGGGGGCTACTGTCGGCGTCCTGGACTTGGGGGTATCCAGTCCTGCCTGCCTGCGGCCCACCTCGTGGCTACATCGACGGCCCGCTATGGCCCAGCTTCGACATCAACACCACAAGACCCTCGTGAGGGGCCAACCCTCGCGAGGCGGACGACGCCGAGACCCGTGAAGGAGTTGGCCTCCTCAGGAGGGCTCCTGAGGGGCGGAGAGATCTATGGAGCTACCTCATGAGGCTTAGCTGACGTGAGCCGTGACAACCAAGGCCAGGCGGGCGCCAAGAGGGCGCAGAGCGCAGGTTTCCTCTTTGGTGCAAGGGAGGCAAGCCACATGGATGGAGTCCCGAGGAATCTACCGAAGGTTTCCATTCTGGTGCAACAAGACCAAGACCACCAGGTCGGCAAGACGGAGGTCATCACCGAGCCCATCGCAGCGTCACGACCAGAGGCTTTTCGCAGGCAAAGACTACTTTTGTCAGGATAAACTGTACTACTTGTCCCCTTTCAAATCCCGCCGTTGTGGAATCCCTTCCCGCTCATATTTGGGAAGAGGACCAAGGCCACTATATATAGGACTTAGCCACCACCATGGAGGGCGACGGGAGACCGAAACCAGAACAAGTAGAGCACCACACCAGCTCAAGAACACCTCACCTCTTGAGGTTTGTTCATCCTTGTAACTAGTTCATCCATAGCCCCTCGAGGCAATCCACCACACCACACTGGAGTAGGGTATTACACCACAACGGTTGCCCGAACCAGTATAAATCTCTGTGTCTCTGTGTCTTTGTGAGCTCTACGCGCTAGGCTAGGGAGGATCGTGAGTAGGCAGGCTGGGCAGGTTGAGATCTCCGCACGCACCCTAGTGTTAGAACCTCTGACGGGTTGCCAGACCCTGAAATCCGACAGTTTGATAGCACACAAGGCATTCCTCCGGTATCCGTAAGTTGCATATTCTCATAGTCGAAGGAATATGTATTTGACATGAAGAAAGCAATAGCAATACACCGAACGATCAATATGCTAAGCTAACGGATAGGTCTTGTCCATCACATCATTCTCCTAATTATGTGATCCCGTTATCAAATGACAATACATGTCTATGGTTAGGAAATCTTAACCATCTTTGATCAACGAGCTAGTCTAATAGAGGCTTACTAGGGAGACAATATTTGTTTATGTATTCACACATGTATTTAAGTTTCCGATCAATACAATTCTAGCATGAATAATAAACCTTTATCATGAATAAGGAAATATAAAATAACAACTTTACTATTGCCTCTAGGGCATAGTTCCTTCAGTCTCCCACTTACACTAGACTCAATAATCTGGATTACGTAATGAATCTAACACCCATGGAGTCTTGGTGTCAATCATGTTTTTCTCGTGGAAGAGGCTTAGTCAATGGGTCTACCACATTCAGATTGGTGTGTATTTTGCAAACTTCTATTTCTCCATCCTTGACCTTTTCACAGATGGAGTTGAAGTGTCTCTTGGTGTGTTTGGTTCTCTTGTGAAACCTGGATTCCTTCGCCAAGGCAATTGCTCCAGTGTTGTCACAAGAGATTTTCATTGGACCCGATGCACTATGTATTACACCCAGATCGTATATGAACTCCTTCATCCAGACTCGTTCACGTGCTACTTCCGAAGCAGCTATGTATTCCGCTTCACATGTAGATCCCGCCACGACGCTTTGCTTGGAACTACACCAATTGACAGCTCCACCATTCAATATAAAAACGTATCCGGTTTGTGATTTAGAGTCATCCATATCAGTGTAGAAGCTAGCATCGACATAACCATTTACGACGAGCTCTTTGTCACCTCCATAAATGAGAAACATATCATTGGTCCTTTTCAGGTACTTTAGGATGTTCTTGGCTGTTGTCCAATGATCCACTCCTGGATTACTTTGGTACCTCCCTGCCAAACTTACGGCAAGGCACACTTCAGGTCAGCATAGCATACATGATAGAATCTATGGCTGAGGCATAGGAAATGACTTTCATTTTCTCTCAATCTTTTGCAGTGGTAGGGCTTTGAGTCTAACTCAATTTCACACCTTGTAACATAGGCAAGAACCCTTACTTTGACTGATCCATTTTGAACTTCTTCAAAACTTTATCAAGGTATGTGCTTTGTGGAAGTCCTATCAAGCGTCTCGATCTATCCGTATAGATGTTATTGCCCAATATATAAGCAGCTTCACCGAGGTCTTACATTGAATTTTTTATATTAAAGTATCCTCTTATGCTATCCAGAAATTCTATACCATTTCTAATCAACAATACATCATCCACATATAATATCAGAAATGCTACAAAGCTGCCACTCAATTTCTTGCAAAAACATCCTTCACCATAAGTCTGTATAAAACCATATGCTTTGATCACCTCATCAAAGCATATTTCCCAAATCTGAGATGCTTGCACTTGTCCATAGATGGATCGCTGGAGTTTGCACACATTGTTAGCACCTTTAGGATCGACAAAACCTTCTGGTTGCATCATATACAACTCTTCTTTAAGAAATACATTAAGGAATGCAATTTTGATGTCCATTTGCAAAATTCCATAATTATAAAATGCGGCAATTGCTAACATGATTCAGACTGACTTAAGGATCACTAGGTGAGAAGATATCATCATAGTCAATGGCTTGAACTTGTCAAAAACCTTTTGCGACTAGTCAAGCTTTGTAGATGGTGACATACCATCAACGCTTGTCTTCTTCTTGAAGATCGATTTATTCTCAATAGCTTGCCTCTCATCGGGCAAGTCCACCAAAATCCACACTTTGTTCTCATACATGGATCCTATCTCAGATTACATGGCCTCAAGCCATTTAATCTGGGCTCATCATAGCTTCTTCATAGTTTGTAGGTTTGCCATGGTCTAGTAACATGACTTCCAAGAAAGGATTACCGTACCACTCTAGTGTGGAACGTGCTCCATTCGACCTACGAGGTCCATTAGTGACTTGATCTGAAGTTTCATGATCATCATCATTAGCTTCCTCTCTAGTTGGTGTAGGCATCATGGGAATGGATTTCTCTGATGTGCTACTATCCAATTCTAGAGAAGGTACGATTACCTCATCAAGTTCTACTTTCCTCCCATTCACTTCTTTCGACAGAAACTCCTTCTCTAGAAAGGTCCCATTCTTGGCATCAGAGATCTTGCCTTCGGATCTATGGTAGAAGGTGTACCCAATTGTTTCCTTACGGTATCTTATGAAGAGACACTTCTCCGATTTGGGTTCGAGCTTATCAGGCTGAAGCCTTTTGACATAACTGTCGCAACCCCAAACTCTAAGAAACGACAACTTAGGTTTCTTGCCAAACCACAACTCATACGATGTCGTCTCAATGGATTTAGATGGTGCCCTATTTAACGTGAATGTGGCTGTCTCTAATGCATAACCCCAAAACTATAGTGGTAAATTAGTAAGAGACATCATAGAATGCACTGTATCCAACAGACCATTATGTTGTGCTGTTCCAGGTGGCGTGAGATGTGAAACAATTCCGCATTGTTTTAAATGAAGGCCAAACTCATAACTCAAAATTCGCCTCTAAGATCAGATCGTAGAAACTTTATTTTCTTGTTATGATTCTCCACTTCACTCTGAAATTCTTTGAATTTTTAATATGTTTCAGACTTGTGTTTCATCAACTAGGTATACGCATACCTACTCAAATCATCTGTGAAGGTTAGAAAATAACAACACCTGCTGTGTGCCTCAACACTCATCGGACCGCATACATCGGTATGTATTATTTCTAGTAAGTCATTAGCTTGCTCCATTGTTCCATAGAACGGAGTTTTAGTCATCTAGCCCATGAGGCATGGTTCGCAAGTATCAAATGATTCATAATCAAGTGATTTGAGAAGTCCATCAGCATGGATTTTCTTCATGCGTTTTACACCAATATGACCTAAACGGCAGTGCCACAAATATGTTGCACTATCATTATCAACTTTGTATCTTTTGGCATCAATATTATGAATGTGTGTATCACTACGATCGAGATTCAACAAGAATAGATCATTATTCAAGGGTGCATGACCATAAAAGATATTACTCATATAAATAGAACAACCATTATTCTCTGATTTAAATGAATAACGGTCTCACACTAAACAAGATCTAGATATAATGTTCATGCTCAACGCTAGCACCCAATAACAATTATTTAGGTCTAAAACTAATCCCGAAGGTAGATGTAGAGGTAGCATGCCGGCGGCAATCACATCGACCTTGGAACCATTCCCGACGCGCATCGTTACCTCGTCCTTAGCCAATCTTCATTTATTCCACTGCTCCTGTTTTGAGTTACAAATATGAGCAACCGAACGAGTATCAAATACCCAGGCGCTGCTATGAGCATTAGTAAGGTACACATAAATAACATGTATATCAAATATACCTTTGTTCACTTTTCCTTCCTTCTTATCCGCCAAGTATTTGGGGCAGTTCCACTTCTAGTGACCAGTCCCTTTGCAGTAGAAGCACCCAGTTTCAGGCTTGAGTCCAGCTTTGGGATTCTTCCCGGGAGTGGCAACTTGCTTGCCATTCTTCTTGAAGTTCCTTTCTTTCCCTTGCCCTTTTTCTTAAAACTAGTGGTCTTGTTAACCATCAACACTTGATGCTCCTTCTTGATTTCTACCTCCGCGGCCTTAAACATTGCGAAGAGCTCAAGAATCATTTTATTCATCCCTTGCATATTATTATTCATCATGAAGTCTTTGTAGCTTGGTGGCAGTGGTCGAAGAACTCTATTAATAACACTATCAACTAGATGTTCAACTCCCAGCTGGGTCAAGTGGTTATGACACCCAGACATTTTGAGTATGTGTTCACTGACAAAACTATTCTCCTCCATCTTGCAGCTATAGAACTTGTTGGAGACTTCATATCTCTCAACCCGGGCATTTGCTTGAAATATTAACTTCAACTCTTGGAACATCTCATATGCTCCCTAACGTTCAAAACGTCTTTGAAGTCCCAGTTCTAAGCCGTAAAGCATGGCACACTGAACTATTGAGTAGTCACCAGATCGAGCTTGCCAGACGTTCATAACATCAGCTTCAACTCCTGTAGCAGGCCTTTCACCTAGCGGTGCATCAAGGACATAATTATTCTCTACAGCAATGAGTATAATCCTCAAGTTACGGACCCAGTCCCTGTAGTTGCTACCATCATCTTTCAACTTAGCTTTCTAAAGGAACACATTAAAATTCAGGGGAACAGTAGCTCAGGCCATTGATCTACAACATAGATATGCAAAATTATAAGACTAAGTTCATGATAAATTAAGTTCAATTAATCAAATTACTAATGAACTCCCACTTAAATAATCACCCCTCAAGTTATCTAAGTGCTACATGATCCAAATCAACTAACCCATATTTGATCATCACGTGAGATGGGGTAGTCATCAATGGTGAACATCTCTATGAAGAGGATAGCTTTGCATGATATCATAGAACTAAATTATAAAAATAGGCGTTGTTATCATAAAGTTAGAATATGTCACAATATATTACAAATAGAGAGTGTGGAATAATGATGGAACGGTGTGTGGAATTGTCCTAGGCAATTGTTAACAAGATCGGTAATCATTATTGCAATTTTATATGAGGGACATGCATAAGCTAACATACTTTCTCTACTTGGATCATATGCACTTATGATTCGAACTCTAGCCTCATCCACAACTACTAAAGATCATTAAGGTAAAACCCAACCACAACATTAAATTATCAAGTCCTCTTTACTCCCATACGCAAACAACCCCCTTACTCGGGTTTAAGATTTTGTCACTCTAGCAACCCACTATAAGGGAATCATGAACATATTGTAAACCCTACAGCAGGAATCCCTCACATGTGCACGACATGGAGGGCACCATAGGACATCACCAAACTAAAACATACAACTCAAACCAATCTAGGTCATCAATCAACCCAGAAGACAAAAGAAATCTACTCAAAACATCATAGGATGGCAACCCATCATTGGATCATAATATGTGGCATAAAGAACCATGTTCAAGTAGGGGATTACAGTGGGGTGTGGGAGAGTGGACCACTTAAAAGAGATGAGGAAGGTGATGTTGATGAAGACGATCACTGCTGTTATGGTTCCCCCGGCGGCACTCTGATGCCACCAAGAGAGAGGGGGAGAGAGTCTCCCATTTGGCTTCCTCCTCCATGGCCTCCACCCTAGATGGGGAGAGGTTCTCCATCTGGTTCTTGGCTTCCATGGTGATGATGTCCCCCTCCGGCTTCCTCCTCCATGGCCTCTGGTGATGATGGCCCCCTTCGGAAGGGTGCCAGAGAGGGCCTAGATTGGTTTTTTGTGGATACAGAGGCTTGCGGCAGCAAAACTTCTGATCTAGGGTTCTTTTCGGGGGTTTTAGCATTTATAAGAATTTTTCGCATCGGTCTCACGTTAAGGCGGTGCCCGAGGGGCCCATAAGCTCGGAGGGCGCGTTCCCAGGCTTGTGGCTTACTTGTCCACTTCCTGGCCAAACTCTTGTGCTTCGGGGATCTCTTTTGGTCCATAAAAAATCATCATAAATTTTCAACCCCTTCCGAGAACTTTTATTTCTGCACAAAAAACGACACCACGGTAGTTCAGCTGGAAACAACGTTAGTCCAGGTTAGTTCTAATAAAATCATACCAAATCTATATAAAATAGTTGCAAACATGGCATGAATACTTCATAAATTATAGATACCTTGGACATGTATCAGCCAGCAGGTTGTGAAGTCGTCAGCCCTCATCGTACCCGAGAAGGGCCTGGAGCCTCCGGTGCCCCAAGACAACCAAGCCACCGCTTCCTTGGCCACAGAGTCAACTAGCGTGCCAACGCCGCCTCCTCGGCAGGCCTTCACACTCGCAAACTACGGCCCCTGATCAGGCATGGGGCCTTGGACGAAGCCTACACCGCGCTCAGCCAAATTCGGGCTGACCTCCAGGACGCTGACAGGTGCCTTGCGAGGGAGCGCCTGGGCTTGTTTCGGGGTGGCTCCAGGCTGACAGAGCCGCCAGGACGGCCTAGGGCCAGGCTGAAGCCGCCATTGTGGAAAGCAGGCAGGAGGCTGCCAAAGCCAAGGAGGCTCGCGACGCGGTACTGGCCAGCGCAACATCTGTCGAGAAGCGTTGCAACGAGGTGGAGGCTGAGGAAGTCCTAGACTGTGGGGTCCTCAGGAGCCGGCCTATGTGACATGGGCCGGATTGATGGGCCGTGAAGGTACAAGACAGAAGGTCTTTTCCCGTGTCCGGATGGGACTCTCCTTTGCATGGATGGCAAGCTTGGCATCTGGATGTGCAGTTTCCTTCCTCTGTAAACCGACTTTGTACAACCTTAATCACCACCGGTGTCTATATAAACCGGAGGGTTTAGTCCATAGAGGCAATCATAATCATATAGGCTAGGCATCTAGGGTTTAGCCATTACGATCTCGAGGTAGATCAACTCTTGTAACTCCTATACTCATCAAAGTCAATCAAGCCGGAAGTAGGGTATTACCTCCATTAAGAGGGCCCGAACCTGGGTAAACATCGTGTCTCCTGCCTCCTGTCTTTGATCCTTAGACGCACAGTTCGGGACCCCCTTACCCGAGATCTGCCGGTTTTGACACCAACATTGGTGCTTTCATTGCAAGTTCCACTGTCCCGTCGCTAGAAGGCTCGATGGCTCCATCGATCATCTACAACAATACCACCTTAAGGGATACTTTTCTCCCCAGCCAAGTTTTTTATTCGGCGGCTTCGCACTATGTGCCAACTTGATTGGCCATCTGGAGCAGATCAACAGCTACGCCCCTGGTCATCAGATCAGGTTTGGAAATCTAAAATATGTCGCTGACATTCGAGGAGACTTGATCTTCCATATCACCGCTCAGGCTGAAGATCCGGAGCGCACCACCAGGTCCGAAGATGGGAGTTTAAAGATCGCCGGACTCTCTTCAGCTATAGAGCCTTGCACTAGAGAACCGGAGGGGATTGCATCACCGGCAAGTTGGGAGTCATGCCAGACTCCCTCTATCCTCATTAAGCTGGACTCACCTCCGAGCACCAACTCCGAACTCTCGAGGTCTGTGTTATATGAGCTCGACCAGTGAACTCTTGTCCTGCCCCGCTCCATGGATTCTCGCTTCCCTGTGCAAACCTCACCCTTAAACGAGGCCCTGGACTTAATGCGGTCTCTCGCCATTACAGAAGGATTGCTGCCAAACTACGCCCGGCCCACACTAGGGGCTGAGAGCGAGGAATTTTATGTCCCACCCGCCAGCCACTTTATAGCCACTGTCGAGGACTTAACCGGCATGCTTGATTACGCTTCCGAAGACATCGACGACATGGACGACGATGCCGGAGAAGAACAAAGCCAGAACCCGTCGTTTACTGGAGCTGGACGGCTACTTCCACGTACGACGTGTACATGGTGGACACACCCAAAGAGGACGATGGTGACGGTGGTAAAACCCAGTCGAGGACAAGCCCCCCGTGGCACCACCAAAGCGTCAACGTCAGCGGCGCCGCACGAAATCACGTCGCAAAAAGGACGGTGATACCGGTGCCGAAGACAACACCACTCCGGATAACGCCAAAGATCAAGAAGCCCCTATCGAACCAACATTCAAGCATGATGATTGGGAGGATGGGAAAGTCAACCCCGACGACCCTATCGGGAACGAGGGCTCGGAGGATAGTAATTACTTACCGACCTCCGAAGAGGATGAGCGCCTCAGCAACGAAGAATGCATCGTGCCATAGGAAGCCCTCGAATAAGAGCGCTTTAAGCATCGGCTAATAGCCACTGCAAGAACACTGAAAAAGAAGCAGTAACCGCTTTAAGCTGATCATGATCTGCTCAATGACAGATGGACCAATGGCCTGGCAGCCGAGGAATACGGCCTCGAACGCCCAACTAAGAGTTATCAGAAGCGCAAGCTGCTACACCAATTCGACGACGAGGCCCCAGAGCAGATACCGCCAACACGTAACACCGCCGATGGACCTGACCGACCACAACGTCGCCAAGAAAGAGCAGCAACTCAAGCCGAACACCAGCCCGCACCACTCCGCCATAAAGGCAGAGAGACAATAGTTGCAGGATACACTTATGACCTACGGCAGGACCTGGCTAATAGAGCCGGTCAGACCCTAGCACGAGAGGATGGCCATCGGGCCTGGCGCGACAAGCACAACCTCACCCGGGCCGAGAACCGCATATGGACTCCATCCGAACTGCGTCGTGACGTTGCCCGATATAGAGGCGCCGCACACCGCCTATGCTTCATCGATGAGGTAATGGAGCACCAGTTCCCAGAAGGGTTTAAATCTGTGAACATAGAATCATATGATAGCACAACAGATCCCGCAATATGGATCGAAGATTTTCTTCTCCACATTCACCTGGCTCGCGGTGATGATATACATGCCATCAAATACCTCCCCCTCAAACTTAAGGGACCAGCTCGGCACTGGTTAAACAGCCTCTCAGAAAACTCTATTGGAAGCTGGGAAGACCTGGAGGATGCCTTTAGAGACAACTTCCAGGGCACTTATATCTGGCCTCCGGACGCCGATGACCTCAGTCACATAGTCCAACAGCCCGGAGAGTCAGCCAGAAAATTCTGGACCCGGTTCCTAATCAAAAAGAACCAAATTGTTGGTTGTCCGGACACCGAGGCCCTAGCATCCTTTAAACACAACATACACGATGAATGGCTTGCCTGACACCTCGGCCAAGAAAAGTCGAAGTCCATGGCAGCCCTCACATCACTCATGACCCGCTTTTGCGTAGGCAAAGATAGATGGCTTGCCCGTAGCAGCAACAGTACCAGTGATCCTGGCATTTCCGAAGCAAGGAACAGAAACGGCAGGCCCCAACACAACAAAGACAAGCGTCGGAGCAACACTGACAATGCTGAAGACACAGCGGTCAACACCGGATTCAGTGGCTCCAAGCCCGGTCAGCGGAAGAAGCCATTCAAAAGAAACAAAGACGACTCATATAGCCTGGACCTAATACTCGATCGACCTTGCCAGATTCACGACACCGCTGACAAGCCTGCCAACCACACCAATAGGAGTTGTTGGGTCTTTAAATAGGCCGGTAAGTTAAACACCGAGCACACAGGGAAAGGGTCACCCAGCGAGGATGACGACGAGGAGCCTTGCCCACCGAACACAGGGGGACAGAAGAAATTTCCCCCCAAGGTCAAGATGGTGAACATGATATACGCTACGCACATCCCCAAAAAGGGGCGCAAGCGCGCGTTAAGGGACGTCTATGCGATAGAGCCAGTTGCCCCAAAATTCAACCCATGGTCAGCATGCCCGATTACTTTTGATCACAGGGACCATCCGACCAGTATCCGTCATGGAGGTTCAGCCGCATTGGTCCTCGGCCCAATTATCGATGGATTCCACCTCACGAGAGTGCTCATGGATGGCGGCAACAGTCTTAACCTGCTCTATTACGACACAGTCCAGAATATGGGTATCGACCCGTTAAGAATCAAACCACCAAAACTACCTTTAAAGGAGTAATACCTGGTGTAGAGGCCCACTGCACGGGCTCAATAACATTGGAGGTCGTCTTGGGTTCGTTGGACAACTTCCAAAGCAAAGACTTGATCTTCGACATCGTCCCTTTCCGTAGTTGCTATCATGCACTCGGACGAACTGTGTTTGCCCGCTTCAATGCGGTCCTGCAGTATGCTTATCTAAACTCAAAATGCCAGGACCATGCGGTGTTATAACAGTCCATGGAAACATGGATCACTCCATCCATACTGAGGAACACACCGCTGCCCTCGCAGCGGAAGTGCAGGTCTGCCTTATCAAGCCAAACTCCACATTGGCAGTCAAGCCACCGGACCCTGTCGAACGAGTCCGGACTACCCCGCAAAATGATAGTTTAGCTCGTCAGGAGCTCCATTAGCAATTTGGCCTCTGTCTGAGCTCCTACCGAACTGCGGCATATGTACCGCGTGCACATCACTACACACTAAAGATACCATGGGCGACGATGGAGGCATATCAAGGATAAAGTCCACAATACAGCTCGACCGTACCTGGACCCCCATATCTACCCTTTTCTTAACTTCGTTTCTTTTCAACTTCCCTACAACCTACATCACCTTTTTATGATATTAACGGCCCTTTTTCTGGCCCCTTATGAAAACCTATTCATTAATCCTCTCAAAGGATCACACACCAAGGCGAAAAGCAGCGCAGATGTATGGCGGAGTACCTAAAGGATCTTTCAAGATCACCTCTTCCCCTTTTTTGGTACCTGTACACAGCTTTCTATTTCGCTCGGCCTGTAAAATAGCCTCGTTGCATATAGCATTATCTGTACAAATACGTTTTGACGTATCAATCAAACTATAATGGAAACAATTTTTCGCCCAAACTATTCGGTACTGGCTTATTTCCCAATATGTATTCCCTCTTCTTTTTCGTATGATTGTCATGTACACCTCGACACGACCTAAATCGCCAGGGGATCCATTTAGCCATGTACATTTCTTAAAAACAACATAAGTCCGAACACTTCTATAGTGCAACTCAGTGTCCCGAATCTAGCATTATATGCATCGGCCCCGAATCATGTCTTGGGTCAATAGTTGGGTTGCCCGGCTCCTGTGGTTACTACCTTACATTCCAATTGTTCGGCTAAGGAAGTAAAGGGAGAACTACTGCGATTGTGTTTCTGGTTAGCTGGATAAACACCTTAGTAGAGAAAGCCAAAAACTGACTGTCATGATGCGGCGAGAGCTGGTCAGCTATTCGGTGACTCAGTATAAATCTCTTGCGATTTTTTCTGTGTCACACGAAGGACTGGTTTTTACCTGGCCAGGTGTCCGCAACAACCAAGTTCTGATAACCGAACAATACCAGGGGATGCTCCTACAATCGCTAAGTGGGAGTGATAAAGCCGCATAGTCTGATTGCTTGGTTCGCCGCACTAGCACCTCCTTCAAGGACCAAGTCATTGGGTTAAGTGTGTTTTTCTGCTGTTCCGAACACCCCCATACTACCTACGCGAGGGGCTGAAGCCGACGACTGGCCAACTCTCAGCTTTAATAAACAGCCACAATGGAGGGTAAATAATTTCAGATGAAACAAGACTAATATTATACAAACGCCTTGTTTTCACAATACAAAGTTTGGGCAGCACAGATTCATTCATTAAAAGATGATGTCTTTCGAACACAGGCCCTCTATAATGCGGGATCCTTCAAGGACGTCATTGAAGTATCACTCCGGCGTACGGTGTTCCTTGCCTATGGGAGGTCCCTCGGTTGCAAGATTGGTGGCATTCATCTTCGCCCACTGCACCTTGACACGGGCAAAGTCCATCTGGGCACTTTCGATACAGACTGACCGCTTTATAGCGTCAAGTCGTGGGCAGGCATCGACGAGCTGCTTCAGAAGCCCAAAATAGCTACTGGGTATGGGTTCAACTGGCCAAAGACAGACTATAACATCCTTCATGGCTAGTTCAGCCACCCTATGTAGCTCGGTCAGCTGTTACAGCTGATCACTGAGGGGCACACGATGCTCTGGCGCAAGGTACTGTGACCAGAACAGCTTCTCTGTTGAGCTCCCCACTTCGGCTCGGAAGAAATCTGCAGCATCAACAATACTTACTGTCGGTGTACAAAAGTACGGGTACTTCTATACCCCTTACTTGGCACGGACGGTCGCAGCCACCCCTGCAGCAAGGCTTGGCAAGGTAGAGGAAGACAACAGAAGGCAAGACAGGCACGAAGAACATCAAGACAACTGCTTGGAGTAGCAAACAGCAAGGGACAAGCAGGGCCACGCCCGGCAACAAGCCTTGCCAAGGCGACCTACGAGACCCCCGGCAGGACCCTTGTCGGGGACGACTCCAAGGCTCCCGGCAAGCCTTGCCAGGGACGATTGCTGGGTCGCGGCTAGGACCGTGCTCGGCAGGGTTCCGCCACCTCGCCACCACTCCAACACGATGATAAGCATGCCAGTGAAGCAGACGCCTGCGTGGCGGCATGTAGATCTTCGTGGAAGCTTACCACTTTGCCAACACAGCAGCTGGTTGGCCAGCGTGGCGTTGCATGCTTCGTCGGCTCAGACGCATGGCGAGACGAGGTGGGCGGCGAAGGACGAGATGGCTTCTGTAACTGTCCCCAATAAAGTTAGAGGACACGTAGGCATCGCATTAAATGCGCTTATCCTATGTTGTTCAAGCGCTAAGCTTGTATCGTTGTAGCTTGCCACCTCCTGCGTGCCACTGCGGCAACCCCTTTTGTGTATAAAAGGAGGCCCAAGGCACACAGAGAGAGGATTCGGACTTTTGGACAAAGGACGCATCATAGCTAGTTCAAAAGCTCAAGAACACTCATAAACCAGATAAAGCAGGACTAGGGTATTACGCATCCTCGCGGCCCGAACCTGGATAATAATCCCCTTTGCGCTAACCACTCGACCTTCTCTTCATGCAACTAATCCCCTGCCGAACATAGAAGGGATCCTTGTGACCCCATAGGTGATCTCCCGACATCTTTGGCGCGCCAGGTAGGGGTAATTAGTTGCTAAAATCTAGTCTAAAGTTAGTACAGTAGCTCTTTAATCACCATGGCTCCGAAGAAGAAGACGGCTGCGGCGATCGGCCCATCCGGGGCTGCTCCGCCCGCGCCCGCGCGGACGGGCGACGGGGCGGGCACCAACGATGGAGGAGGTCAAGATTGTCCACACCATCGGAATACAAGAATCCTCCGTAGCGGCGACGGGGGTCGGCGCGCCGCTACGCCTAGGGGTGGAGCTATGCCACCTGCGGACGGTGCGGGGACCTCCAAGGCCAAAAGATCGACCTCGTCAATGCGCGTGTCGCGGTTTCCTCTGCTCGTGCATGACGAACCACGTCGCGACATTGAGGACTCCGGGCGTCGCCACGGTAAGAGCCCTCAGCGTCACTCTCAAGACATGCAGGGCCGACATGCACATCATGGCGCAGGCAAAAAGAGCGCATGGCCGCGGAATGGAGATGGGACTCCTTCTAACATCATTAGAAGTTCGAGTTCCTCCCATTCCTCGTGCCTGTCACTGCCACCCATGCAAGCGGAAGCACTGTCGCGGACATAGATGATCCTCGACTTTCCTCCTGCCTTGGAGAAGCAAGGGGAGTGGAGGGCCGCTATCCAAAGCCTTATTGTCCATGGCAATAGAGATGGCCGTCGGGGAGCGAGCCCCTCATGGCGCTGGAATGACAAATCAACGCGTGTAGGCAGTGGAAGGGTCGAGGGCGCCACAACCACGATGCACTCCCCTCAACCACGGTCGATCCGTCGGGGCGACGCCCGGGACAACATGTCCACGACATTGTCCGACCCACGGACGCGCCGTGACCAGCGCCAAGTTCTTCAAGAATGCTGCAAGGAGGACGCCCGAACCACCATCGAGCGGCGACGGGAAGCACGTCACCAGTCTGATAGGCATGCTGGGCCCATCGAGTATAGGCCTGCACCGGGGGATGCGAGTGATTTGCCGTATGCAATCACTTGTCCAGCATTCACCCACAAGCTGCGGCTATTCCAGTGGCCCAACACCCGCACGTTCGAAGTCCCGGAGAAGTATGATGGCAAGACTCATCCGTCCGAGTTCTTGAGCATTTACACCATTGAGATGCAAGCCGCCGGGGCATGGGACGAAAAGATACTTGCCAACTATTTTCCGTTGGCAGTTAAGCCCAACGTTAGGTCATGGTTGATGCATCTGCCGATAGATTCCATTGCCTCTTGGTACAACCTGTGCCACGAGTTTGTTGGTGCCTTCATGGTTGGCCACGTGGCTCCTGGGCAGGCGAGTGATTTGCACGTGATCCCTCAGAGAGATGGCGAATCCTTGCACAAGTACATATAGAGGTTTAGCTGCGTGCAATACAACATCCCCGATGTTCATCCTGCCATTGTCATCAGCGTGTTTCACCAAAACATGCGCAATCGAAAGATGCGTGAAGAGTTGGCCATGAACAAGGTCGCGGATGTTGCCGAGCTGTACGTTCTGGCCGACAGATGTCCGTGAGCAAAGGAAGGAAGGAAGTACCCCGGCGAAGACGCCGACATGGGAAGTGATTCAGAAGATGAAGACATCGTCACCCCAGCAAAGAAATGACGGTGGCGTAACAGGAAGCGCAAGGTCAAGACCATGCTTGCCGTTGAGGAATCTGGCGACCCCGATACCGCCAAGAAGGCCAAGGTTGACAACCCCGGCAAGGAAGTTGTCGGGTGTAACACCTGCCGGGCCTTGGCGGCTGCCGTCAAGTCAGTGGGCTCCAACAAGCAGTACTGCAAAATTCACCGTACCAAGGGCCACGATCTCCAGAAATGCCGCCAAGTGGAGGTCCTGATGGAGTAGCAAAGGGCTGAGTACGAGAGACGAGACAAGGAGAAGGGCCAAGGAGGCGCTGAAGGGTCTGGCAAGAAGCGCGGCAGCAAAGGAGGGCGCAACAACAAGGAAAAGCAGCAAGAGAGGCCTGCCAGAGGCTGCGACAAGAAAGAAGAGGATGACAATCGTGATGATGACGATGAATCCACCGAGCACGAGTTCTAGAAGGCGACAAAAGTCATTTGTGTCGACCGAGGTGCTTCGCTGCATTCTTCTCATAGCCAACTAAAACAGTGGGCGCGTGAGAACAATGCAACGGAACCAGTGGTCGATGCCCAGAAGCCGTTGAGGTGGTCCCACATGCCTATCGTTTTTGACACCGAGGATCACCCTAATCACACCACTGCGGTCGGGTGCTTGCTGTTGTTGGTATCCCCAACAATATGCAACCTCAAGGTGACGAAGATGTTAGTTGACGATGGGGCCGACCTTAACTTGATATCACGCAACATAATGAAGAGGCTGCAGATCCCTGATGAGGACCTTGAGGAAACGGGCACATTCCAAGGGATCAATGCGAGGAGGAGTCAGCCCAAGGGAAAGGTCACGCTACCAGTCACATTTGGTGGCGACCTCAACTATAGGACGGAGAGGATCGTTTTCGATGTCGCTGAGATCCCGTTGCCATACAACGGGATCCTTGGCCGCCCCGCACTGGCCATGTTCATGGCGGCATCACACTACGCCTACAACAAGTTGAAGATGCCTGACCCGATGAGCATCATCACCATTGGCTGTGATAGGAAGGATGCACTCATCTATGCCAATCAGCCCTACCGAGAGGCGGTTGCAGCATCTGCCGCCAAGGCACCTGCTCCTGCCACAGGAAAGAGAACCAGTAAGGCTTCGGCTGCCGACAAGACTCCTGTCTCCGGGAAGGGCTCTTGTACCTTCTCCGGCAAACACGCCTCCTTGGAGTGTGGTGTTTCCGCCGGAGATGCACCAGAGAGCTCTACTGGGAAGAGCAAAAAGTCCAAGGCGGCCCTGCCAAAAACCAAGAAGGTGTCCGTCAAGTAGGACGACACGGGCAGAGCTCTCGCCATAAGCTCCACCCTTGACAGTAAATAGGAACACGCGCTCGTCGCCTTCCTGCGGGCAAATGTCGACGTGTTTGCATGGCAAGCGTCTGACATCCCCGGCGTTCATAGGAAGGTGATTGAGCACCATCTTGCTATCTTCCCCCATGCACGGCCCGTCAAGCAAAAGGTCAGAAAGCAAGCTTTGGAGCGACAAGAGTTTATCATCGAGGAGATCAGGAAGTTGGAGGCAGCAGGTTTCGTCAAGGGAGTTCTCCACCCGACGTGGTTTGCCAATCCGGTCGTTGTACGTAAGGCGAATGGGAAGTGGAGGCCATGTATCGACTATACTAATATCAATAAAGCCTTTCCTAAGGATCCTTTCCCTTTACCACGTATCAATCAGATAGTGGACTCCACTGCCGGGTGCGACCTGCTGTCGTTCCTTGATGCCTATTCGGGATATCATTAGATCTTCATGGCGAAGGAAGATGAAGAGAAAACCACATTCATTACCCCATCTGGTACGTACTATTTTGTATGGATGCCTTTCAGGTTGAAGAGCGACGGTTCAACGTTCGCTCGGCCAGTCCAAAATGGTTTTGAGCCCTAGCTCCATAGAAATATGGTAGCTTACATGGATGACATAGTGGTCAAAACCAAAGATAAGGCTACTCTCATGCAGGACCTGGAACAAACTTTTTCAAACTTGCGTAGGATTAACCTCAAGCTCAACCTAGAGAAGTGTGTGTTCGGCGTTCCCTCCGGCAAGCTTCTTGGTTTCTTTGTGTCTCGATGTGGGATCAAAGCCAATCCCGACAAGATCAAAGCAATCGAGCAAATTGAGGCGCCAAGATGGGTCAAAGATGTTTGGAGGCTTGCCGGCTGCGTCGCCGCCCTAAGTAGGTTCATCTCTAAGTCTGCTGAGCGTGCCCTCCCCTTTTTCAAGATTCTGAAAAAGGCGGGTCCAGTAAAATGGACCCCGGAGGCAGAGGCAACACTACAAGATTTAAAGAGATACCTCTCCTCTATGCCAATACTGGTCGCACCCAAGCCACGAGAGACTTGATGTTGTACCTGGCGGCAACGAATCAAGTGGTCAATGTCGCGCTAGTGGCGCAGAGAGAAGTCGAGGAAGAGGCGACAGTGGGCTCCGATCCCGACAAGTGAGAGCCCCCGGTAGGACCCGATCCCGGCAAGACAATGCATGCGCAGGTAAGCGAGCTAGAGCAGAAGAAGAAAATGGTGCAGCACCCAGTCTACTTTGTCAGCTTCCTTTTGCAAGGGGCTAGGTCAAGGTACTCTGCCCTAGGTACATGTTCAAGATCTGCTCTTTGAGTACATCACAAAGAGTCCAATGCCCTTTGAGGCTTTTGTATATGCCTGTCACATACAATTCCTCAACCCTGCATTATCGTCAGTGATACTTGTGGTATCCTCAGATGAAAAATTTGTGACCACAGAGACAGTTGAAGAATTTTCAGCAATAGAAGCATTTGAACATTCAGGTGAAGAATTAGCAGATTCACGCTCAATGCATTTCACACATGGAGGAATAAATTCTTCCTGAGCGGAACTGATCTGTTGAGCAAGCAATGAATCGTTTTCCTTCTGAAGATTTTCATAACTCACTTTTAACTTCTCAAGATCTTGCTTTCTCTGAAGAAATTCATAAGAAAGCTTCTCATGATCAGTTATGAGAGTGTTATGATGATTTTGAAGGTTGTCAAACCTAGACTGAAGTTTCTGAAGACTATCAGTCAAAGCCTTAGTTCGATTCAATTCCTCACCCAACATATCATCGCTTTCATCAAGCATGTTTTGAACTTTTTCAAGAGCTCTTTGTTAGTGGCAAGGGAAGCAAGTTTAGTGTAGTTGGGTCCAAATTCATCACCATATTCATCATCACTAGATTCAGAAAGGTAGCATTCAGTTACCTTGGCACCCTTTGCCATAAGGCATGGTGCAGTGGATGATGATTTTGGGGCGAAAGTCATCTCCTTGAGTGATTCCTTGAAATCCTCAAACCAAGGATCATGACGAGTTCAATGACCTTCATAGACCTCAAAGAGTCGGTCCCAGATAAGCTTTGCATGGTTGAGATGCATGATGTTCCTGAACTGATTTGCAGGAGCAGATGATATCCTTCACCGTGAGGTTAAGTAGAGTGTACCGAATATCATCAGCTCTGCCATCTTGCATAGATTGGTAAGACCAATCTCAGTGACGGTCCATAGTTTGTTGTTCATCGCCCTGAGTCGCTTCTTCATCATGGCCTTCCACTTGGGATACTCATGACTGTCAAAGATGGGGCAAGACACTTTCTTCATTCCTGCAGTTGACATAACTAAACCTCTAGGTGGTTAAACCAAAGTCACACAAAACAAGGGAGTACCTCGCTCTGATACCAATTGGAAGTGCGTTATCTCGACTAGAGGGGGTGAATAGGCGATTTTTACAAATTCGTCACTAAGGAATTTCTAGGTGAAGAAATTCCAAAGTAACTACACACTAGCAGCGGAATAAGTACTCAGGTATAAGCATAACAGAGCAACAACATAGTCATCATGATGAAATGAAAACAAGCACAGAGTATAGATAGCGTGAGAATAGGATAAGCAAGCAGAAGACAATGTGACAGAAGAAATTGGTTTGAGGAAACAGAGAAAATCTTTAGTCAAAGTCTTCAAACAGTAATGATCAGGTGCATCAACACATGAATGAGGAAATAAAAGGGTTGTGGAAATAGAACCAGTTGGCTTGGTGAAGATAATGATTTGGTAGACTAGTTCCAACTGTTGTGACAGTTGTACGTCTAGTTGGAGCGGCTGAGTATTTAAACTCGAGGACACAAAGTCCCGGACACACAGTCCTCACCATATTATCCTTGAGCTAAAGTCACACAGACCTCGCCCAACACTCGTGGTAAGTCTTCACAGGTGACTTCCAAACCTTCACAGACTTGGTAACTCGGCAATCCACAATTCCTCTTGGATGCTCAGACCATGACGCCTAACCGTCTGGAAGATACACAGTCCTCAAAGGTAACAAGCATCGGTTCCACACAGGAACGCTCACTTTAGTGATGCTCAATCACATTGGGTTTGTAGGTGTTTTGTTTTGGGATTTGGGTTTTCCTCACTTGATGATTTTCGCTCAAAGTCCTCAGAGGATGGGATGCTCTCAATGACAAGTGTCAGTTTCTTGCGAAGCAGCCAACTAGCTAGTGGTTGTAGGGGGCGGCTATTTATAGCCTAGGGAGTAGCCCAATATGATAAGACATAAATGCCCTTCAATGATATGACCGTTAGGTGGATATATATTTCGGGACAGTAGGTGCGTAGCACAGCAATGGTCAGATATTTGAGGTTCAAATTCCTCAGGGCTATCATGTTCCTCACTATGTAGGCAATCCGCACTAGCCTAACTCGTTAGTCAGAACAAATTCCTCAGCAACCAGAAGAACTTCGTCTCTATCACTGAAGAAATTGGCTGAACTAATATGAGATTTCTAATGGCTTCACTCGAAAGGATTGGGTAGGTGTAGGATTTTGTGATGAGCATCGCTTGGAAATCAGTTTCCTTAGTATTACCTCGACCCCCTTTAACAGTGTGGTGTTCCTTATGACTCAAGAAAGAGAAAATGGAACTACGGAAAAAAAGTACTCATGCTTCATAATCTTCGCATGAATATCCAAGTCTTCAAGGTCACACCAATTTCTTCACTTTCAAAATCTTCAGGAGAACCAAAGTCTTCAGCTGAAGACATACATTTTTAGGGGTCGAGTTTCATCGTAAGTATCAAACTCCTCATAGACTTATAGAGCATGTGTACACTCACAAACATATTAGTCCCTTAACCTATAAGTCTTCAATACACCAAAATCACTAAGGGGCACTAGATGCACTTATAGGGTCTTCGATCTTTGTCATCACCAACCCTTCTCCATCACCAATTCCATGATGCTTCCCATTGGGAGTGAGTAATTCCTGCATAGGCTCGCTGGTCGGTGAGGAGTTGGATGAGATTCATCATGTATTCGAGTTAGTTTTGTTAGGACTTGATCCCTAGTATCCATTATGTTCTGAGATTGATGTTGTATGAATTTTCCATGATTAATGCTTGTCACTTTGGGCCCGGGTGCCATGATTTCTGATCCGAACCATTTATGTTATCACCACTATATCTATGTTCTAGATCCGATCTTGCAAGTTATAGTCACCTACTATGTGTTATGATCTGGCAAACCCGGAGTCACAAAAGTTGGGACACTTCTCGGTGATGACTGTAGTTTGAGGAGTTCATGTATTCACCATGTGTTAATGCTTTGTTCCAGTTCTTTGTTAGAAGGAGGCCTCAATATCCCTTAGTTTCCAATAGGACACCGCTGCCATAAGAGGGTCGGACAAAAGATGTCATGCAAGTTCTTTCCATAAACACGTATCACTATTTACAGAATACATGCCTACATTATATTTATGAACTGGAGCTAGTGCCGCATTGCCCTAGGTTATGACTATTATATGATGAATATCATCCAACGAATTCACCGATCCAATGCCTACGAATTTCTCTTATATTGTTCTTGCTAAGTTACTATTGCTACTGTCACCATTGCACTTGCTACAAAATCATTGCTATCACTATTACTGTTACTATTGTTGTTTCTACTGCTATCAAAATTACCATGCTACTTTGCTACCGACTCACTTTGCTATAGATAATTAATCTCTAGGCGTGGTTGAATTCACAACTCAGTTGTTAATACTTGTAAATATTCTTTGGCTCCCCATGTGTCGAATATATAAATTTGGGTTGAATACTCTACCCTCGAAAACTGTTGTGATCCCCTATACTTGTGGGTTATCAGTGTGCATTACTTGCCTAGATCGACAAGGCCGAGCAGCGTGAAGTAGGGCCGCTGGCAAGGAGGCGGCGCTGCAAGCAAGCAGTGAATGTTTCAACTTGTAAAGGAAGGCAGGAACAGGGGAAATGTAGCTTTTGGTCAGGGGTAGGGGCGGGGGAGGTAGAAATTTACAAAGAAGCCAAATTTTTTGGCTCGGTGAAGTGAAAAACTGGTGCGCAAAGTGTCATCAGACACGGTCCCTTATTCAACGCTGTGCACCATATGTGAACATCACAAACAATGCATATAGCTTATCCCATGTGTGATGAGTTTGAACTTGCAAATTTTGGTCTAAATTTCCCTGGTTACACCAGCAAGTACAACAATTAAGCAGAGCTAGCTGACCTAAACATTACTCTAACAAATTAAAGACCGGCACTCTAAACAAAGCATACTACTCTGGCTGTTGCTCATCGATCTCCAACGCCTCCTCCATTTCCATCTCGCGCCCGACGATCTCCTAGGGAAGGGGCCCCATGGAATCCAACGCACCATACTCAGCAAGCATCCGCATCTCTTTGGAAAAGGCCGCCACGAGGTCGTGGGTGGCCGCGGCCTGGGCTTGGATGGGCTCCATCGTGGCAAGGTATGCCTCGAACAAAAGAACGGCTGCTCGAACGCTCTCGGCGATTGCCAACTCTTCGGTCGTGGGTTGACGACCATCATCGGACAAGCTTTGTGTGAGTTGTGTGGTGAGTGTGGATGGGACATGGTCGTGGGCGGCCTCCATTAGGGCTAAGGCGGCCGTTGTGGAACGGACAACTGTTGTGCCCCTCTCGCCAGTTGCTATCCTCATCGCAGATGTCATTGCCGCCACCTGAGTAGCAACAGCGGCCGTTTGGGCTACCTTGGCTGCCCGGCCACAGATTGTGGTGGCGCTCATGCAAGTTGTTAGCACTCTCATGGCAGCTGCGGCCGCGCTCTCGCCGGAGTGGGACACCGAAGTGTCACCAATTAAACTAGGGGCTAATGTTGGGGATATACCCCGCGGTATGACCCGGCCGCTGATATGACCCGGCTGGGAATTGATGTTTCATTGGTGACCCGACAGATTATAAGCCGGCGGGAACAGTTAAGCATTGTAAGCAGGCAGACACAGTCATATAACCCGGCAGACATAGTTATGTAACCCGACAGACACAGTCATATAAGCCGGACAGTTAAGCCGGCAGATGGTAAGCCAGATGGTAAGCCAGATGGTAAGTCAGATCGTAAGCCAGATGGTAAGCCAGATGGTAAGTCAGATCGTAAGCCAGACCGTAAGTCACATTGTAAGCCAGATTGTAAGAAGCCCAAGACGTTAAGAAGCCCATGGTGAGAAGCCCATGGTAAGACGTAAAAATAGGTTAAGTCTTAAGTCCGAGTTGGACTCTACATGTAACCCGCCCCTTCAGCTTATATAAGGAGGGGCGGGGCACCCCAAGAGGGGAGGTTGAGTAATTGCTAGGTTAGACAGAACTAGGAGAGCCGGCTTACGGCGACTCCTCTCATGAGCATAATGAGACCTAGCCACAAATAGCATGTAGGGTTGTTACCGGATGATGTTTCCCGGGGCCTGAAGCTGTCTAAATCCTTGTCTTATGTGTCGCGTCCTTCATCCCGATCAACCCCTCTCAAGCTACTACATAGATGCATTGGCCTCATGACTAATTCCTTACACTAGGACATCTGCCGTGACAATTCCACGACAGTTGGCGCCCACCGTGGGGCCGCGCACGGTGGTGTTGAGTTCTTGAAGGGATCTCATCTAGGGTTCGGGGAGTTCGCGTTTAAACCGGATGAAGAAGAGCCGTCATGAAGCAATCTCACGGGATAACCCGGCATGGGACGAAACTTGTACAGAGCCGGTGAATTCACCATGTTACGCTCAGAATCATAAGTAACATTGGAGCTTGATGTACAACGAGGTTTTGGTCCAAGAGAAATTAGAATTGCGTCGGATACGCCGCCGAAAAATTGCCGGTTCAATGCCAGATCTGATATTTTTGGGAGCAATGACGTGTGTCGCTGGTGTCCAACACGCACGCACCATGAAGATTCACTGAGACCAAGACAGAAGAAAATTTTCCCCGTAGCAGTGCGAGTCCCAAGGAAATTCCACAGAGCGGCGGAAGGCCAAATCGAAGGCGTCTTGTCGTTTCCTACTTTTCATGGGAAGGCAAAATTGACCCGCCTACTGATTAGCCACGGGCTGATGTGATTGGTTGCTAGTGTTGCCGCTCCACACGATCCCCTGAGAGGATAGCTTGCTACTATTACTACAAGCAGGTAAAAATTCCAAAAAGGCATCTACTATGGCCGCTGATCTATTGGTGGAGGACAACCAACGAAAGGTCAAACCAACGAGAAGTTTTTTACTACCAAGGGAAGAAGGCCACACGGTTTGGAGATGGATGCGGACGTGGTGAACCAGGTCGCCCACGATCCGGAAGCAGATATGACCGCTACCCGGACTACTCTGCCGCGGTGATCCGTGGCCCCGCCTCTGAGCTGCCCGGCGTGCTTCCGCTGCTGTCGAATCGCCCGGGACAATGAAGTGACTGTGTCGCGGTGAACTGGCGCCTTAGGCTGCTTGTTTCCAACCGATCCGGCTTCTGCTAAAACCACCGCCACGCGCCAAGTTGCCGACTCTGCTTTGCGCTACCTCCACCGTTCATCGGTTTTAAGTCGCCGCTTTCAAAACTGGACTTACAGCAGTCTTCTCCGTTGACCCGTCGGGCGCCTCAAATCGCCCCGCTGACCCACCGGCTGGGGCAGTCGCTGAGCGCCTTTGCTGAGCACCTACGCTCGCATTTGAACCGCCCCCGCCGTGACGGCCTCGCGCTACTCCGCCCCTGCACGAGCCGGCTGCATCCGCTCCCGGCCTTCCATCCACTCCGAGCCACAGCCGCGGCATCGCGAGCAAGCTGCCCTCGAGCCGCCACAGTTGGACTCCGCAGTAGGCCACAAGGGTGACACGCCTCACCACAACTCGTCCTCGCCGCTGACAATGGTCGCACCTCCGCCATGCACCACCTCCACTGCCGTCTCACCAAGCACCCGTCCGCACGGCTCTCCTCATCTCGCCTCGCCGGTTCATTTCCCCTAGCATGCCCCGAGCCGGTCCGCTGACCTCTGCCTTGGTGTTCTGCCGCAAAGTCGCCGCAGAAAACTGCCACACCCTCGCTGCAGACCTCACGTCGAGTTGCACGCCTCGTCAAAGTGACACCTCTATTGCCTCGCCATGATCCGCCTCAGGCCGGAACTGGTGCCGTCAGGGCTTGCCTCGCTCCGCCCGAGTTGCCGCCTCCTCTGTTGGGGCCATACCCACAGCCTCCCAGGACGCCTCGTCTCTGTGTCACCGGCCTTCTCCACCTCCGAGTCGGCACCTGACGACCATCTCCGGGTCGTCCATGAGTCGCCCCCGAGCACCTCGCTTCAGAGCCACCGTTTGCCTCCGCCGAGAGCCAACCGGTGAGTCGTCGTCGCGTTTCACCCACGAGCGGCCTTGCTTCAACCAAGAGCCTTCGGGTCCCCCACCATTTCTTCAAGCCACGGCCGTGGCAGGAGCTGCATTAAACCACCTGAGAGCTGCCACCGGAGCTCTGACCTTCCGCGCTAAGTCGAGTCGGCCCCTGCTTCAAGCCTCTGCTGAGGCCGATTCTGAGTCGATGTGCCGACGCCGAGCTGCCCCAAACCAACTCCACTTCTGCCACGAGCCGCCTATATCCACTGCCGGTGCAGAGCCAGGCCGAGCCGCTCACGCTGGCTTTCCGTGCGCCTCGCGTCTCTTCCTCGACCACCATCAGATGAGCCGCCGGCGCAACCATGACCCACCTCTCGCCTTCGCCGCGGACGCGGCCAAAAGCTCGCTTGAGAGCCGCCCGATCCGACCTCGCCGAACCACATCTGCCACCGCTGCGACCCACCGCGATTGTGGCCCCGTCTCACTGATCTGGCCATATGTCGCCAGCGCTTCCGAGCCGCCTCCCAGCGCCGGCCCCCGCGCCTCCCGACGCCCGTGCTTCCTAACTCACTGAGTCCAGCTGCGCTGCTTCGCCTCCGCTAGGTCGCCGGCTTAACCGCTTGTCTCTGCTCTCGCCGACTCCTCTTCTGAATTAAAATAGGGATAAGAGGGGGCGGGTTGGGAGAAAAAGAAGTCAAGGGCATTAAAATGAAAAATAAAAAACTACATGACCTGGAGGTAGTTTTTTGAGCCGCCCAAGGATCGTTTTTTGCTACGGTCATGCTATAAGCCGCTGCGACCTCTGCTGAGTCGCCGGGCAAGGCTCTGCTCTGCTGTCGTCCTGTGCAGATCATCTTTCAGTCGCAAAACATCAGGTGATATCCATCTAAAATTATTTTATTAGCGCATATTTTTTTTGTCAAAAAACAATCACTTTGGTATATACATTTTTTGTGCAGGACAATGATTCATAATAAAGATGGTATAATGTTGTACTCGCGGGGTGTGCGTTAGCATCATCATGCAACGGCCTCTGCGACCGCTTACTATTCAACAGGTGGGCGCAAGCAGCCGCCCATGCGGTTCGATCTACATCAACATAGCGTGGCCGATTTGCCCGTCTGTGCGGGTTATCGCTCCTGCAATTGACTCACCCGTCTGCACCGGCTTACAACGCCATGGCCGGCTCATCCACCTGCTCCCATGGCTGATTCATCCATGGTTGGTTTCAGCTTCACCATGGTGATTATCAACTCCACTGTGGAATCACTGGCCTAACATATTAGGTGAAACCCATCCTGTATATTTTATATTACATATTATATTCTTAAAAAGAGCAATTACTTTGGTTTGCAAGTTGTCCCATGCAGGATTCATTCCATTAGTCATATCATGGTCAAGCATGGAGAGTCTCAACCCAACTCCTTGAGTAGTCTTAAGACTCGGGGGTTACGATGACATGACTTAGCAAACATTGTGGGAGTCAAGACTCCGGGTCATTGGAGGGAAAAATAACCCGGACCCGAGGCTACTGCCACATTGGTGCAAATTTAAAAGGCAATCAGAAGATTTCCGGCTCAAATGAAAATCCCTTTTGGGTCCGACTTGGATCGTATTCGAATCAGGGTCGTTAAAAACCTCTCAAGATCACTAGGGGGCTTCCTGTTCAAGCATAGGTCGTATTCGAACCAAAGAGAACATAGCTGTCGGTACCCTCTTGATCGGCACGCTGCCAAACTCACTAGGGGGCTTCTTGATCGTATCCGAATCATAGCTCAACCCCTTTGGGTCTGACATGGATCGTATTCGAATCAGCGTCATTAAACAACTCTCAAGGTCATTTGGGGGCTTCCTGTTCAAACATAGGTCGTATTCGAACCAAAGAGAACATAGCTGCCGGTACCCTCTTGATCGGCAACGCCAAAGCCACTGGGGGCTATATGATCGTATTCGAATCTTAGCTTAACCCCTTTAGAACGGTTTATTGATCGTATTCGAATTAGAAGCCTCGATTTTTCTTTCTATTAGGCTTAAGTTTTTTGAAAGCAGTATTTTGGGTTTATCTTGAGACCTTTTTGTTCATATCTGAAGCATATATGTGGTTTCGATTAACCCGGCTTGACTTTGGATGATAAGTCGCCATATATGACAATCATAAACATTTGGAGGTTTTTTGGCTTCTAAAGATTAGGTTATCACCCTTATTACACAGGTATCTTAAACCGGCAGTACAATTCAAATATTTAATAGCCAACATGGCTTGATTCTTATTATGGTTATCAATAACCAGTATTATGATTGATATTTTCATAGTCGCTTTAAGCGCAATGGCTATTATTTTATCAATGGATATTATTATTCTACAGTGGAAGAAATAGTCCCGAGCTGCTGCAGGCTTATGACCCGGCACTTGGGGGCTACATTATTCAAGTTGAGATTACATCAAATGTGCAAGTCTCATGTCACTGCAAGCATGCACCATGACACTTGGGGGCTAATGCAAAGTCATTTTTACTGGCCTTATTGAAGATCTGACTCATCATATCATAATGAGTTGGCCCTTGGGTGCTACACGTTGTTGTTCAAGTCTATATGATCATATCTACAAAGTCCCTGCTCATTATTGCATAATGACCCGACCCTTGGGGGCTACACATTGATGTTCAAGTCTATATGTTCATATCTATAAAGTCCCTGCTCATTATTGCATAATGACCCGGCCCTCGGGGCCTACACTGGTTGAAGTTTTTATGAGCATAAAGCAATTTCAAGTCCCAGGTTACTGCAAGCATGACAACCCGGCACTTGGGGGCTACATATGTGGAATACTCAGTTTTGACTAGTGATTGAGATAAACAACATGGATTTCTTCAAAGTGATAATATTTTTGTTGAAGCAAGTCTTAAGTCATTACTTTGTTCTGCTCAAGACTTGGGGGCTACAGGTAATATGGATATGAGGGAGAGAAATTTTCAAAATTCTCAGTTTTGACCCGGCATCGGCAACAATTATGACTTGGCATCATCTATTTATGAACCCGGCAAGTTTTTTCATCTTTAAGCCGGTTGAAGGTCACATGAGTAGTTCAAGACCAATATTTTTAAGCATTTGGGAGCTGAGTCAAATGAATTATTCTTCACAGTCTTTCTCTGTGAGAAACCAACGAAAGCAAATTGATTATGAAGTTGGCTCATTGACCCAGATTTTCGAAGGAGGAAATAACAAGGAGTTAAGGATGACCAGGTGCCGGCTTACAAAAATATTTAACCCGGAGCATACCCTGTTAAAATTTTTCTTGTGTTTTGTTTACAGGATCAGTTTAACATGGATGAATCCAAATTAAACTGGGGGCTAATGTCGGGGATATACCCCACGGTATGACCCGGCCGGAGATATGACCCAGCTGGGACTTGATGTTTCATTGGTGACCCGGTAGATTATAAGCCGGCGGGAACAGTTAAGCATTGTAAGCCGGCAGACACAGTCATATAACCCGGCTGACACAGTCATATAACCCAGCAGACACAGTTATGTAACCCGGCAGACATAGTCATATAAGCCGGACAGTTAAGCCGGCAGATGGTAAGCCAGATGGTAAGCCAGATGGTAAGTCAGATCGTAAGCCGGACCGTAAGCCAGATGGTAAGCCAGATGGTAAGTCAGATCGTAAGCCAGACCGTAAGTCAGATTGTAAGCCATATTGTAAGAAGCCCAAGATGTTAAGAAGCCCATGGTGAGAAGCCCATGGTAAGACGTCAAAATAGGTTAAGTCTTAAGTCCGAGTTGGACTCTACATGTAACCCGCCCCTTCAGCTTATATAAGGAGGGGCGGGGCACCACAAGAGGGGAGGTTGAATAATTGCTAGGTTAGACAGAACTAGGAGAGCCGGCTTACGGCGACTCCTCTCATGAGCATAATGAGACCTAGCCACAAAGAACATGTAGGGTTGTTACCGGATGATGTTTCCCGGGGCCCTAAGCTGTCTAAATCCTTGTCTTGTGTGTCGTGTCCTTCGTCCCGATCAACCCCTCTCAAGCTACTACATAGATGTGTTGGCCTCACGACTAAGTCCTTACACTAGGACATCTGCCGTGACAATTCCACGACAACGCGGGTCCACGTCCCCATCTTTGAACAACGACGATTGAATAGTGAAATGATATTTGGGGATCACGGTAGTGTGCTAGACGTGCTGGCTATGGACTGTAGCCGACAAACCTTCTCGCGTAAGCCATATACTAGTCCGATGGTCCTCCAAGATATTTCATACTGCAACACACATGGTTGGTGATAATATACTGTGTGTGATCAACTTGATTTTTCGTCTTGATTTGAAATACATAATGGAGCCATACTGTCAAAGGAGGGTGTTTGAATTGCTAGAACTTTTATCTGCAATGAACATGCAACTATAGGAGTGTCATCAAAAAATTGAAATTATTCGGGGTTTGTTTGGATATTTCTATACATTAACTATGTTTTCTAGGCCTTTAATGTGCATAATTCAAAATTAAACTATATGCACATGCTCCGCTGCACCAAAATGGGTTGTAAAACCATATATGTGAAAATGGTCGGATGCTTATGTACAATGTAAGAAATGGGAATTAGTTTCAAACACCTCGGCACCGTGGGTCGTCGGTAAACCTTGAGATACTTGGTTTTGAATTCCATTAAATCAACAACTCGTCTGAAATTCATGAAACTTGGCATGCTATCATGGAATGGCACCAAAATGTTGTGGTAAAAAATTGTCCCATTTGGGGTAGATTTGGGTATAAGCTTCTCACAAACCAGAGTTTCTCACAAGAAGCCTCATGGTTCCAGTAGGGAACGTGTCACCTTTGTGGATGAAATGATATTCGTTGCCTCTTCTTGCTTTCAAATTTTTTCTAGTGTCAACATAGAGAGTATCATTTTAAATTCAGTATTTTTTGGGGGTTCGTTTGGACATTTTTAAACATTAACTGAGTTTTCTAGGAATTTATGTGCATAATTCAAATTTGAACTAAAGGCACATGCTACAGTGCAGAAAAATGTGTTGAAAAGTCGAATGTGTGTCCTTGGGTGCATGCTTAGGTCCCATGCAAGAAATGGGAATGAATTTCAAACACCTCGGCACCGTTGCTTGCCGCCAAATGTTGAGATACTTGGTATCTAAATCTAGTAAATCCAAAACTCGTCTGAAATTCATGAAACTTGTGATGCTATCATGGAATGGCACCAACATGCTGTGGTAAAGGAATTCTCCCATTTGGGGCAGGTTATGGTATACGCTCCTCACAAACCAGAGCTACTCACAAAAAGCCTTGTGGTCCAGTAGGGAAGGTGTGTCACCTTTCCGGACGAAAAAACATCCATTCCCCTCCTTGCCTTGATTTTTTTTCTAGATACAACACACACTAACAGGAGTGTTATGTTAAATTTTGGAATTATTCAGGGTTCATCTGGACATTTTTAAACATTAACCAAGTTTTCTAGGCATTTTATGTGCATAATTCAAATTTGAACTACATGCACATGCTCTAGTGTAGCAAATTGGGTTAAAAATCATATGTGTGCCATTGGGTGCATGCTTAGGTCCCATGCAAGAAATGGGAATGGACTTCAAACACCTAGCATCGTGTCTCCATCGATAAGATTGAGATACTTGGTTTTAAATTCTAGTAAATCCAAAAATCGTCTGAAATTCATGAAACTTGGCATGCTATCATGGAATGGCACCACATGTTGTGTTATTTTTCATGTCCAATTTGATAGAAGGCGCACAAATTAATAGCCAGCAAAGGCATTTTGAAACAAATAGCTGCCTCGTTATATCACAAATGTATGTATAATTTAAATTATCGGTGTTCTGCTAACCATCCACGTGACGCCACACGTCAAACTTTTTATGGCTAGGAGCTGCCGTGCGGATAGCTGGTTGAGTAGACAGGAGGCGTGCGAGCGCAGTTCGCTGTGCTGACTGACAGGGAGCCATGCAAGCAGTCCACCTATGTGCGGGCTCACCGGGAAGCGTGTGAGTTGTATAGTGCGTAGGCTCACTGGGAAGTGAGCCCTTTGACTTCCATGGCCGCGCGCCCCCCTCAGCTTCATGGGACATCGCCGTCGACCGCTACATCGCAACGCCGCGAGTTGTCGTCCTCTTGCGCCGCGCCCGTCGATTGCATGATGATAGGGTCTTTGATTTCCATGTGAAGAACATTCTGAATTGGCTTGAAGACTTCAACAATGGCGTCCCAGAGGACAACAATGACATTGCTGGCGCAGCATGCTGCCTCCATCGCCGCTGCAATTAGTATCTCGATCGTATAAATATAAAGTCACAGTGTTACTGAATGAAACCTATGGTTTGAATGTACAAACTTATCAAATATATTTTACAAAAACATCAATGGTTTTAAAATTTAAAACACTCATCACAAATGATTTAGATAGAACACCTGTATGCAAACCAACAGCTTTCTCAGTAAGCCAAGGGAAAATGTGTCGCGCAGGATTTGTGCATCTCTTCATTGCAAACGTTTTAGATAGAACACCGATATGGAAAGCGAGAGTTATGGTCCTTCCCCACTAAGCCAAGGAAAAGTTTGTCGCGCAGGATTTGTGCATCTCTTCATCGCAAACGTTTTAGATAGAACACCCGTATGGAAAACGATAGCATGGTCCTTCCCCACTAAGCAAGCCAAGGAAAATTTTGTCGCGCAGGATTTGTGCATCTCTTCATTGCAAACAATTCAGATTGAACATGGCATGCAAAAGAGAGGGCTATGGTTCCTTCCCCACTAAGCCAAGAGAAAATGCGGCGCGCAGGATTTGTACATCGTTCAATGCAAACGGTTTTTTCTGACGACCCATGTGCAACCATGTACATACAATTTGGTAGGATTTGCATCTGTCATATTGGGTATATTGCCATTTGTCAAGCTGGAAAGTTGGCATTTGTCAATCTAGTAACATTGCCCTTTGTCAACCTTGTAACCCTGCTATTTGTCCAAATTTGCAGCTAAAAATCACTAGCACTATCTAATTTTGCAACTGAAATTCAGTAAGCATAGATTTCATTCATAGACTAAGACGTCGTTCTTTATACAAACAGTTGAACTCAACATCTGAACCGACCAAACTTTTCCCCAATTGTTGCTAACCACGTACTAAAATAGCTAGTTCAACTATATATACTAGCTAATTTTAAGTACGTAGTACAGTTCAACCACATCTATAGTCAGATAAACTAAACAAAATAGCCCTTAAATACTACTACTACTACGGAGGGGCTTTGTACTACTTCCAGCAGCGTATCCTCTGTCGAGCATGCTCAGTAAGAGCCATAGGAGGAGGAGCCTATCGACAAGCTAGACAACTGGAATCCGGTGCCTGCCGCTACTGCACCTTTAGCAACGCTCACCTCCAACGCCCGCTGTCGCTCCAAATGATCCCCTTTAAGCGGTGGGTCTCCTTGTTGAAAGTGCAACTATCCCTGAGTTGTTTTGGTAATTCCTAACAACATATATCTCATTGATCTAATGCTACTTCAAGATAAATATTTCAGGAAAGCTCAATGATTGGCATGGCATGGATGAGAAAAGTGGATCCCTCAAAATGCTAAGGACAAAAGGATTGGCTCAAGCTCAAAGCACAAGACTCTACATTTTCTATTTTAGTGATCCAAGATCACATTGAGTCTATAGGAAAAGCCAATACTATCAAGGAGGGATGAGGTGTTGCTTAATGGCTTTCTTGCTCAACATGCTTAGTGATATGCTCCAAATCCCTCAACTACTTTCGCATATCCACATATGACCTAAACCAGAAGTCATACTCGGCCCCACCGATTCTTCCTATCCGGCGCCACCGAGTTCAGATGTCATAGCCACTGCCACAAACCCTAGGGAAATCGGTGTCACCAATAGTGATCTCGGTCTCACCGAGATGGGGTTGTAATCTCTCTGTTTCCCTTCGTAACGTTTCGGTCCCACCGAGATTGCAATGCAAACTCTATGTTTCCTTTTCGTAACGTTTCGGTCTTACCGAGATGATCGAATCGGTCCCACCGAGTTTGCCTGACCAACCCTTTGTGTGTCCATTAGCAAAATCAGTCCCACCGAGTTTGTGTAATCGGTCTCACCGAGATTACGTTATGCCCTAACCCTAAACATATCGGTCCTACCGAGTTGCACGTCGGTCCCACCAAAAATCCTAACGGTCACATGATTTACTAAATCGGTCCAATCGAGTTTCTCAATTCGGTCCCACCGAGATTGGCAAGTTGCGTGTAATGGTTAGATTTTGTGTGGAGGCTATATATACCACTCCACCCACTCTTCATTCGTGGAGAGAGCCATCAGAACATGCCTACACTTCCAACCTATATTTTCTGAGAGAGAACCACCTACACTTGTGTTGAGACCAAGATATTCCATTCCTACGATATGAATCTTGATCTCTAGCCTTCCCCAAGTTGCTTTCCACTCAAATCTTCTTTCCACCAAATCTAAATCCCGTGAGATAGATTTGAGTGTTGGGGAGACTATCATTTGAAGCACAAGAGCAAGGAGTTCATCATCAACACACCATTTGTTACTTCTTGGAGAGTGGTGTCTCCTAGATTGGCTAGGTGTCACTTGGGAGCCTCCGACAAGATTGTGGAGTTGAACCAAGGAGTTTGTAAGGGCAAGGAGATCGCCTACTTCGTGAAGATATACCCCTAGTGAGGCAAGTCCTTCGTGGGCGACGACCATGGTGGCATAGACAAGGTTGCTTCTTCGTGGACCCTTCATGGGTGGAGCCCTCCGTGGACTCACGCAGCCGTTACCTGATACGTCTCCAACGTATCTATAATTTTTTATTGTTCCATTCTATTATATTACCCCTTTTGGATGTTTATGGGATTTATTTTACACATTTATATCATTTTTGGGACTAACCTACTAACCAGAGGCCCAGCCCGTATTGTTGTTTTTTTACCTATTTCAGTATTTCGAAAAAAAGGAATATCAAACGGAGTCCAAACGGAATGAAACCTTCGGGAGCGTGATTTTTGGAACGAACGTGATCCATAGGACTTGGAGTGCAAGTCAAGAAGCAGCCGAGGCCTCCATGAGATAGGAGGGCGCCCCCCTATAGGGCGCGCCCCCCTATCTCGAGGGCCCCTCAGGTATCCACCGACGTACTTCCTCCTCCTATATAAGCCTACGTACCCCCAAAACATCCAGGGAGGCAACAAAACACAATTTCCACCGCTGTAACCTTCTGTATCCATGAGATCTCATCTTGGAGCCTTTGCCGGCGCTCTGTTGGAGGGGGAATCGACCACGGAGGGCTTCTACATCAACATCCTTGCCCCTCCGATGAGTTGTGAGTAGTTTACCACAGACCTACGGGTCCATAGTTATTAGCTAGATGGCTTCTTCTCTCTTTTTGGATCTCAATACAATGTTCTCCCCCTCTCTTGTGGAGATCTATTCGATGTAAACTCTTTTGCGGTGTGTTTTCCAAGATCCGATGAATGGTGGATTTATGATCAAGTTTATCTATCAATAATATTTGAATCTTCTCTAAATTCTTTTATGTATGATTGAGTTATCTTTGCAAGTCTCTTCGAATTATCAGTTTGGTTTGGCCTACTAGATTGATCTTTCTTGCCATGGGAGAAGTGCTTAGCTTTGGGTTCAATCTTGCGGTGTCCTTACCCAGTGACAGCAGGAGTTGCAAGGCACGTATTGTGTTGTTGCCATCGAGGATAACAAGATGGGGTTTATATCATATTGCTTCAGTTTATCCCTCTACATCATGTCATCTTGCTTAATGTGTTACATTGTTCTTTATGAACTTAATACTCTAGATGCAGGCAGGAGTCGGTTGATGTGTGGAGTAATAGTAGTAGATGCAGGCAGGAGTCGGTCTACTTGTCACGGACGTGATGCCTATATACATGATCATGCCTAGATAATCTCATAATTATTCGCTTTTCTATCAATTGCTCGACAGTAATTTGTTCACCCACCGTAATACTTATGCTATCTTGAGAGAAGCCACTAGTGAAACCTATGGCCCCCGGGTCTATCTCTTATCATATTTGCTTCCAATCTACTTTTATTTGCATCTTTACTTTTTGCATCTATATTATAAAATACCAAAAATATATTTATATTATTATACTATCTCTATCAGATCTCACTTTCGCAAGTGGCCGTGAAGGGATTGAGAACCACTTTATTGCGTTGGTTGCGAGTTCTTTGTTTGTTTGTGTAGGTGCGTGGGACTTTTGAGGAGCCTCCTAATGGATTGATACCTTGGTTCTCAAAAACTGAGAGAAATACTTACGCTACTATTGCTGCATCACCCTTTCCTCTTCAAGGAAAACCAACGCAAGCTCAAGACGTAGCAAGAAGGATTTCTGGCACCATTGCCGGGGAGGTCTTCGCTCAAGTCAAGACATACCAAGTACCCACCACAAACCCATCTCTCTCGCATTTACATTATTTGCCATTTGCCTCTCGTTTTCCTCTCCCCCACTTCACCCTTGCCGTTTATTCGCCCTCTCTTTCCCAATATCCTCCTCTCTCTTTCGCTTGCCTTTTTCCGTTTGCCCGTGTGCTAGTTCGTTTACCTTGTCGTCATGGCTAGTCCTCCTATCCTTACTGTTACTCCCGAACAGGAAATTCTCAATTTTAAGCAAAGGGAGGGAGAAAATTTAAAAGATGCTTGGCATAGAATTTGCAACGCCCAATATAAATCTACTAGGAAGCTTTCTACTTTCGTTCTTCTCCGCAATTTTTTATGTAGGCATCACTCCTTGGAATAGATGTGTTCTTGATATTGCTACCGGAGGTGATTTCATGAGTAGCCATACGTTTGATGCTTATAATGCTATGTTAGATTAGTTTGGCCCACCACCTCTCTTGATCAATGGAACTGTTTCAACTTTAGAACACGTTATGCAATGGCTTGAGATTATTGAAAATAAAATTGCCACTGTTGAGTTGATTGAAAATTTGGATAAAAAGATTCATAATCACATTACCCAATATGGATCTATGGTTGGAGTTACTTTGAAAAATCTTAAAGAAAAAGAACCTATAGTCAATGAAAAAATAGATCTAGACTCTGCTAGAATCGGTAAACTTGAGGATATCATTACAAACTTAGGCTCCGCGTTTTCCTCCATGAAAAACACTCCAAAACCCCCTACTAAAACTGCCAAGTTTATTTATGTTCCTAAAAATAAGGGTGAATCTTCTAGTAAGAGAGACACGGATCTCAAATTCATAAGTGTTCATCCCAATTGTCTCTCTATCGTTAAGGAACCTTTTCCTACCAATGAATTTCTTGAATTTTTGCCTATAGGTTTAGCCATTGCTAAAAGGGGAGAAATCCCTAGAGATCACAAGCGCTCTATTGATGAATTTAGTGTCAAAGATGGCACTCGTTAGATCTATCTTCGCTTTTATGCCTAGCTAGGGGCGTTAAACGATAGCGCTAGTTGGGAGGCAACCCAATTTTCTTTGTGTTTTTTGTTTTTGTTCCTGTTTAGTAATAAATCTTGCATCTACCTTCTGTTTAGATGTGTTTTTATCTTTTAATTAGTGTTTGTGCCAAGTAGAACCTATATGATAACCTATGATGATAGTTGATTTGATTCTGCTGAAAAACAAAAACTTTGCACGCACGAATTTAGTTTTGTTAAATCAAGAAACATGATTTTGCGTTGATTATTTTTGCTTCTGATCAATAAAGAAAGTTTCCAGGACTTCCTATTTTGGTAGGATTTTTAGAGTTCCATAAGTTTGCGTTAGTTACAGATTGCTACTGACTGTTCTGTTTTTGACAGATTTTGTTTTTCGTGTGTTGCTTGCTTATTTTGATGCATCTATGGCTAGTAAAATAGTTTATAAACCATACAGAAGTTGGAATACAGTAGGTTTAACACCAAAATAAATAAAGGATGAGTTCATTACAGTACCTTATGTGGTGGTTTTGTTTTCTTTCACTAATGGAGCTTATAAGATTTCCTGTTGGGTTTTGTGTTGTGAAGATTTCAAGTTTTGGGTAAAGCTTTTATGGACTATGGAATAAGGACTGGCAAGATCCTAAGCTTGGGGATTCCCAAGGCACCCCAAGATATTCAAGGATAGCCAAAATCCTAAGCTTGGGGATGCCCCGGGAAGGCATCCCCTCTTTCATCTTCGTTAATTGGTAACTTTACTTGGAGCTATATTTTTATTCGCCACATGATATGTGTTTTGCTTGGAGCGTCGTGTATTTATTAGTATTTGCTTTTTAGTTTACCACAATCATCCTTGCTGTACACACATTTTGGGAGAAGCCTATTTGATTAGAATTTGCTAGAATCCTCTATGTGCTTCACATATATCTTTTGAGCTTGATAGTTTTTGCTCTAGTGCTTCACTTATATCTTTTAGAGCATGATGGTGACTTAATTTTGAAGAAATTGATAGTCTCTCATGATTCACTTATATTATTTTGAGAGTCTTTTAGAACAGCATGGTATTTGCTATGGTTATAAAATTGGTCCTAGAATGGTAAGCATCCAAGTCGGGTATAATAAAAACTATCATAGGAAGTGAATTGGATGCTATGATCAATTTGATACTTTATAATTGTTTTGAGATAGGGAGGTAGTGATATTAAAGTCATGCTAGTTGGGTGATTATGAATTTAAAGAATGTTTGTGTTGAAGTTAGCAAGTCCCGTAGCATGCACGTATGGTTAAAGTTGTGTAACAAATTTGAAACATGAAGTGTACCTGGCTTGTGCATCCTTATGAGTGGCAGTCGGGGACGAGCGATGGTCTTTTCCTACCAATCTATCCCCCTAGGAGCATGCGCGTAGTGCTTGATTTTTGATGACTTCTAAATTTTTGCAATAAGTATATGAGTTCTTTTGACTAATGTTGAGTCCATGGATTATACGCACTTTTACCTTTCCGCCATTGCTAGCCTCTTCGGTACCGTGCCTTTGCCCTTTCTCACCTTGAGAGTTGGTGCAAACTTTGCCGGTGCATCCAAACCCCGTGATACGATACAATCTATCACACATAAACCTACTTATATCTTCCTCAAAATAGCCACCATACCTACCTATTATGGCATTTCCATAGCCATTCTGAGATATATTACCATGCAACTTTCCACCGTTCCGTTTATCATCATCATGACATACTTTACTTTTGTCATATTGCCATTGCATGATCATGTAGTTGACATCGTATTTGTGCCAAAGCCACCATGCATTATTTTTCATACATGTCACTCTTGATTCATTGCACCCTCCCGGTACACCGCCGGAGGCATTCATATAGAGTCATATCTTGTTCTAGTTTCGAGTTGTAATTCATATGGTGTAATCAATAGAAGTGTGATGATCATCATTATTAGAGCATTGCCTAAAGAAAAAAAACGAAAAAAGAATAAGAAAGGCCAAAAGAAAAAAAAGAAAGGCCCAAAAAAAAGAAAAAAAAGAAAATAAATAAAAAGGGCAATGTTACTATCTCTTTTTCCACACTTGTGCTTCAAAGTAGCACCATGTTTTTCATATAGTGAGTCTCATAAGTTGTCTTTTTCATACTAGTGGGAATTTTTCATTATAGAACTTGGCTTGTATATTCCTACAATGGGCTTCCTCAAATGCCCTAGGTCTTCGTGAGCAAGCAAGTTGGATGCACATCCACTAGTTTTATTTTGTTGAGCATTCATTTATAGCTCTAGTGCATCCGTTGCATGGCAATCCCTACTCCTCATGTTGACATCAATTGATGGGCATCTCCATAGCCCATTGATTATCCTCGTCAATGTGAGACTTTCTCCTTTTTTGTCTTCTCCACACAATCCCCATCATCATATTCTATTCCATCCATAGTGCTATATCCATGGCTCACGCTCATGTATTGCATGAAAGTTGAAAAAGTTTGAGATTATTTAAGTATGAAACAATTGCTTGGCTTGTCATCGGGGGTATAGAAGTTGGGAACATCTTTGTGTGACGAAAATGAAGCATAGCCTAACTATATGATTTCGTAGGGATGAACTTTCTTTTGCCATGCTATTTTGAGAAGACATGATTACTTTGATTAGTATGCTTGTAGTGTTACTATTTCTTTTATCAATATGGACTTTTATTTTGAATCATTTGGATCTGAACATTCATGCCACAATAAAGAAAATTACATTGAGAATTATGCTAGGTAGCATTCCACATCAAAAATTCTCTTTTTATCATTTACCTACTCGAGGACGAGCGGGAATTAAGCTTGGGGATGCTTGATACGTCTCCAACGTATCTATAATTTTTGATTGTTCCATGCTATTATATTACCCCTTTTGGATGTTTATGGGCTTTATTTCACACATTTATATCATTTTTGGGACTAACCTACTAACCGGAGGCCCAACCCGTATTGCTATTTTTTTTGCCTATTTCAGTATTTCGAAGAAAAGGCATATCAAACGGAGTCCAAACGGAATGAAACCTTCGGGAGCATGATTTTTGGAACGAACGTGATCCAGAGGACTTGGAGTGCAAGTCAAGAAGCAGCCGAGGCCTCCACGAGATAGGAGGGCGCCCCCCCCCCCCTATAGGGCGCGCCCTCCTGTCTCGTGGGCCCCTTGGGCGTCCACCGACGTACTTCTTCCTCCTATATAAGCCTACGTACCCCGAAAACATCCAGTGAGCCAATAAAACACAATTACCACCGTCGTAACCTTCTGTATCCGCGAGATCTCATCTTGGAGCCTTCGTCGGCGCTCTGCCGGAGGGGGAATCAACCATGGAGGGCTTCTACATCAACATCCTTGCCCCTCCGATGAGTTGTGAGTAGTTTACCACAGACCTACGGGTCCATAGTTATTAGCTAGATGGCTTCTTCTCTCTTTTTGGATCTCAATACAATGTTCTCCCCCTCTCTTGTGGAGATCTATTCGATGTAAACTCTTTTTGCGGTGTGTTTGTCGAGATCCGATGAATGGTGGGTTTATGATCAAGTTTATCTATGAATAATATTTGAATCTTCTCTGAATTCTTTTATGTATGATTGAGTTATCTTTGCAAGTCTCTTCAAACTATCAGTTTGGTTTGGTCTACTAGATTGATCATTCTTGCCATGGGAGAAGTGCTTAGCTTTGGGTTCAATCTTGCGGTGTCCTTACCCAGTGACAGCAGGGATTGCAAGGCACGTATTGTGTTGTTGCCATCAAGGATAACAAGATGGGGTTTATATCATATTGCTTGAGTTTATCCCTCTACATCATGTCATCTTGCTTAATGTGTTACTTTGTTCTTTATGAACTTAATACTCTAGATGCAGGCAGGAGTCGGTCGATGTGTGGAGTAATAGTAGTAGATGCAGGCAGGAGTCGGTCTACTTGTCACGGACGTGATGCCTATATACATGATCATGCCTAGATAATCTCATAATTATTCGCTTTTCTATGAATTGCTCGATAGTAATTTGTTCACCCACCGTAATACTTATGCTATCTTGAGAGAAGCCACTAGTGAAACCTATGGCCCCTGGGTCTATCTCTTATCATATTTGCTTCAAATCTACTTTTATTTACATCTTTACATTTTGCATCTATATTATAAAATACCAAAAATATATTTATCTTATTATACTATCTCTATCAGATCTCACTTTCGCAAGTGGCCGTGAAGGGATTGACAACCCCTTTATTGCGTTGGTTGTGAGTTCTTTGTTTGTTTGCGTAGGTGCGTGGGACTTTTGAGGAGCCTCCTAGTGGATTGATACCTTGGTTCTCAAAAACTGAGGGAAATACTTACGCTAATATTGCTGCATCACCCTTTCCTCTTCAAGGAAAACCAACGCAAGCTCAAGACATAGCATTACCCTTCGTGGGTAGAAGTCTCCATCAATGTGGATGTACGATAGCACCACCTATCGGAACCACGACAAAAACATCCGTGTCTCCTATTGCGTTTGCACTCTCCAAACCCTTCCCTTTACATTCTTGCAAGTTGCATGCTTTACTTTCCGCTACTCATATACTCTTTGCATGCTTGCTTGAATTGTGTTAAGATTGCTTGACTTGTGCAAAGTTGCTAAAAATTTGCCATGAACTAAAATTAGGAAAAGGATAGATTTTTATTTGGTCAAGTAGTCTAATCACCCCCCTCTAGTTATACTTTCGATCCTACAAGTGGTATCAGAGCTTTGGTCTCCATTTGTTTTGATCTCCATAGCTTTTGGTGGTCATAGCCTTGGTTTCACAACCTAGGAGAGTATGGCGTCTAGCAAGGGAAATTACCACCGTAGAGGTCCTTACTTTGATGGTACTAATTTTGCTAGTTGGAAGCATAAGATGAAAATGCATTTTCTTGGACATAACCCCGCCGTTTGGGCTATTATGTGTATTGGCTTGCAAGGTGAATTCTTTGATGGGAGAGAACCGAACCGTGAAGCTACCGCGGAAGAGTTGAAGATGCTGCAATACAACGCTCAAGCTTGTGACATCCTCTTCAACGGATTGTGCCCCGAAGAATTCAACAAAATTAGCCGTGTTGAGAATGCCAAGGAAATTTGGGATACTTTGATTGATATGAATGAAGGTACCAACTCCGTCAAGGAATCCAAGTTGGATGTGCTTCAAAGTCAGCTTGACAAATTCAAAATGAAGGATGGTGAAGGCGTCGCTGAAATGTAATGTAGGCTTGCTCTCATCACAAATGAGATTGTGGGCTTAGGAAGTGAAGAGATGACCGACAAATTCATCATCAAGAAGATCCTAGGAGCTTTGGATGGAAAATATGATACCGTGTGCACATTGATCCAAATGATGCCCAATTACAAAGATCTCAAGCCAACGGAAGTCATTGGAAGAATTGTTGCTCATGAGATGTCACTCAAGGATAAGGAGGAGCTCCACAACAAGTCAAGTGGTGCTTACAAAGCCTCATGTGAAGCTCCCACATCATCAAGTGAGAAACAAACCTTCAATGAAGATTTGAGCCTAATGATGAAGAACTTCAACAAGTTCTACAAGAGTAGAAGCAAGGAAAGAAGTTCCAAGTCAAGGTCATACAATGACAAAAGATCTTCTAGTCATGAGCGTAATTGCTACAATTGTGGAAGACTCGGACACTATTCCAATGAGTGTATGGCACCCTACAAAAGAAGAGAAGATTCTCCAAAAAGAAGAAGTAGAAGAGAAGAATCACCATCAAGAGAGAGAACGAGTAGAGATGATCGTTATGAAAGAAGAACATCCCGGAGAAGCAAGGATTCGGAAAGGAAGGAAAAGTCATCAAGGAGCTACACAAAACAAAGACATCAAGCTCATGTTGGTGAATGGGTATCCGGCTCCGACTCCGACAATCACTCCGAGAGAAGCTATCACTCCGACTCTGAATATACTCAAGATGAAGGTGTTGCCGGTCTAGCACTTGTGTCAGCCAACTCCTACGACATATTTGATTCACCAAATGAAGGACTTGGAAGATGCTTCATGGCTAAAGGCCCAAAGGTATCACACCCCGAGTATGTTGATTTCAATAGTGATGAAGATGACTTGTTAGGTGATGATGATTTACTTGTTGACAACTCTAGTGATGAATACTATGATGAAATGTCAATTAATCATGCTAATCAAAATAAAACGAATGACAATGATAAGGAGAAGATTGAGCTCCTAACTAAAAAACTAAACACTCTTAAGTTAGCTCATGAAACCATCTTAGGAGATCATCGATAACTTTTAAGGACTCATGAGAAGTTACGCTTTGAAAAGATCAACCTTGAGCAAGAACATGAGTTTTTAAAAGCAATCAATGATGATCTTCGCAAGAAAAGTTCTTCTTACATTGCCAAGCATTTACTCTTATCTACTTACATGCCTCAAGTCAAGTCTAGTAACAAGAATAAGAAAGATTATTCCTCTAGTAGCAACAATAATCATGCTAAATCCAATGTTGTTGCTTCTAGTAGTTCTCTTGATTCCACTAATGATTCTCTTAGCCAAGTTACACTTGAGCAAGAGAATAGCTTATTGAAGGGAATTATAGAGAAAGGTGCTTACAAGAGCCTTGCCGGGAGTAAGCAATTCGAGGAAATTGTACGCAAGCAAGGAAGGCACCGGAAGAACCAAGGTGTTGGTCTTGAACAAAAGTTCAACGCCAATGGAGTTGAGTGGGAAGAGATCAATACCCCAAGACAAAGTTTGTTCCTCAACAAGAGAAGTATGATCCTACTTATTTCAAAGGGACACAAGCTCAAGATGATCTTCCACCACAAGACCACAAGCAAAAAGGCAAGGACAAGCTTCGAGAGGATATTGATGCATTTGAAGAAGCTCCTAAGGCCTTGGTCAAGTGGGTTCCCAAGACTACGTCAAGTTCTACTTCATCAAGTACAACTACAACTCCAAGGATTCCCATCAAGATAATATGGATCCCGAAGAAGAAGAACTAGAGAGTTCTTGAGGGCGACTCCTCCAACAAATTTCACTCTTATCATTTTGGCAAGGACAAGTGCAATCAACTTCCACATCTTGCACTAGTTCAAGGAGTCACAAACCCTCTTGTTGGTAAGACAAGGGACAAGGTAACCTAATGCTTTCATGGACACCATCTTGTGTGTGCATCACTCTATGTCTATGGATATCCTTGTTTGTTCCTTGTGGGACTAACCTATGTAGGTATTGAAAGTGCAACTCACTCCAAAGGATTGCTCCAAATGATCTACATCAACATTGAGCATCCACATCTTCAACACCTACATGAAGTCATCATCGACAAAAACCAAGGTTAGTTCATCCCTCTTAGGGGGGATCTCACATCTAGGGGGAGCTTTACTCTAAGAATTGAGTCAAAGCAACTCTAATGGTGTGAACACAACAATGCTTTATGTAAAAGTGGTAACCCCATGCTTAAACGATGAGTATGACCTATGATCAAATGTTCTCATTTGACTCCTAAGTCAATATACTCACATATAGATGACCTAGTCATCACCAATTGCTTGATAGATGCTAGAACGGTTGTGCATGCTTTGTCACATATTTCATTTGCCATTTTATTGTGTGAGCATGTTGGATGCATATTTTACTCATTCGAGGACATCCACTTGTAGTTTTGATTGTTCGGTTTCTTTTCTTTTGCCAAGTGGATGGACAAGAATGCCTAAGAACCTTCCCTAGATATCTATGCTTTTATCATATCAAACTCTATTCATGCTACATCACAAAGTTTGATCAAGTCTGATTCGAACCACTCTGTGTGGGGAGCACTCGGAGTCCCCGATTCGTCATAGACATAAACTTCCAAAACCTCTTTGTGCATTTCGGTCTGACCAATCCATCCATTTCGGTCACACAAAGATCACTAAGTTGATATAGGTTTTCAATATCGGTGCAACCGATTTGAACCTTTCGGTCACACCGGGTTGCAGTAACTGCTTGCAGTTATGCATCTCGGTGCCACCGAGTTGTTCCACTCGGTCACACTGACAGGGTCAGGCTATATATACCCCCGGGCAAAAATTTGGAAATTTTTCCGAACCTATTCACCCGCGCACTGCCTGCTCTGCCTCCTCGGGTCTCCGGATCGTCCTCCTCGTCACCAGCGACCTCCAGCCGCTGGTCTCCGCTGCCGTCAATGGGATTCAACTCCGTCGTTGCCGCTGTAGCAAGTCCATCGCCGACTAGGGTATGGATTTTAATCTCTGTGCTATTCCTAACTCCAATTCCTAGCGCATTGCATTGCCATGTATCTTGCCACGATTGAGATCTTCCTATCCAGCGAAAACACTCCGTAGATTAGTTTTGGATTAAAAATTTAGGGTTAGGTTTTAGCCGAATTCATCTCGGACCGACCGAGTTGTAGAAATCGGTCTCACCGAGAATTGCAAATCGGTGTGACCGAGATCGATTCTTTGTGAAACCCTAGTAGTCTCGGTGCCACCGAACTGTGACTCGTTCTGACCAAGTTCACTAGTTTAGGTTCCAAAAGCTGCTTCGGTATCACCGAGTTTACAAATCGGTAGCTCCGAAATGCTTTCTGTGGAAAACTAAAACTAAGTTTTTGACTCAATTATTTTGCAAAAACATCTATGCTTTGTGATGCTCATCCACTCTACCTCATCTATATCTATTCACAGGGTCTACTGTCAGAGATTGCATCATGTAAGATCAGAGTGACAGTCAGAACAAGTCTGAGGAACAAGTTCAGATGAGTGAGGGCACTAGTCCCTCTAGCAGCTATGATGATGGCAGCAGGAGCACACCCAGCAACTTACCAAAGGCAGCCACCAGGGCCAGAAAGAAGAAGACCTCAGATTCTGAGGATGAGGACTATGTGGCTGTTGAGGATGTGGCCACCTCAAAGAAGAAAGTGTTGAAGAAGGAATATGGCACAGCTGCTACCACCAAGCAGGAAATGAAGACAAAGGTTCCTACCAAGAGAGTTCCTATGTTAAAGGCCAGAGCATCCACTCAAGAAACTTTGGGATCTGAACCCAAAGAACCAGTTGTGGCTGAAAAGAAAAGGAAAGAAAGGGTCAAGAAGACCATGGCCAGAGTTGTTGGAAAGCCCTAAATGATGGAAGAAGAAGAGGAAGAGGTTGCTGCACCAGCACCTAAAGCTCAAAAGCTAATGGGAGATGCTATAAGGTCAGGGGATGCTCCATCTAAGCCCAAAGATGTTCCCAAGGCTGCTACTCCAAAACCCAAGTCTGCACCCAAGAGGAACACCAGCAGTATTCCAGCTGTAGAAAAGAACAAGGCCCAAGTGCCTGAAGCTACAAATGAAGAAGATGAAGACTCACTAGTCTTGAGAAAGCTAAAGCCCAAGATTCCAGATCATAATGATACTCACCCAGTTGCAGAAGACATGAAGCTCAAGAAGGGTACAAGTCTGAGACAGTGGAGATTGACTGACCCCTATGCTGGAGAAGGACTGCTGTGGACTACAGGTTTCACACTAAAGAATAGCAGGATTTCTATGAGACAGTGCTGCTTGACAAGAAGACCATAGTTTGTGACATGAGATGGGTTGATTGGGACTATGTCAAGAAGAATGAAGAGCACTATCCTGGAGTTTATGACAGTTTCAACTCTTGTGGAGTAGTACACTTTGTTGGGCAGAAGCTCACAAAGTGGAATGATGAGCTCATTATGCAGTTCTACTCCACAGCTCATTTCTACCCAGATGGGAGGATAGTCTGGATGTCTGAGGGTACCAGGTACCAATCAACAGTTGAGGAATGGTCTGAGTTGATCAATGCTCCAAAAGAGAATGAGGGTAACTTGGATGTCTATGCCAAGAAGAAGAAAGATCACAACTCCATGGCGCACATGTACTGAGAGATCCCAGATGCTGCACTTGAGACACACAAGTTTGGATCTGTACATTATCTATTGTCAGGACTGCCCACTATCAACTGCATTTTAAGGCACACTTTGCTGCCCAAGTCAGGTGATCACAAGATGATCAGAGGCCATGCAATTAACTTGCTTCATATATTTGATGTGCCTCAGAAGTTTAAAGTCATGAGCCTGATTGTGGAAACAATCAAAAGGACTGTTGCTGATCAAAAGAGGAGTTGTGTGTATGCCCCACAGATTCAGGAGCTTATAAACTCCAAGATGGGCACTGGCACATATCTCTTGGACAAGGAACACCTGCCCATCTACCCTGATTTTGAGGGCAACACTATTGTGATGGATGAAAATGAACCATCTTCTGTGCAAGCACAAGAGAAGAAGGAGAAGGCAAGGGATGAGAAGGCTGCTAAGATGCCAACTACTGAAGAGGCATCTCAGATTTTCCTGAAGAGCAAGCAAGGTCAGCTTGTCTACTTGATTGCCTCCACTCTGAGGATTGAGAAGGGCTTGGCCACCCTGACTCAAAACTAGGAGAGCTTGGAGAGAATCATAGAGTAGAAGTTCTATGCTCTTGATGTTAAAGTGACTGAGATCCAGACTGCAGTTGAGCAACTTCAGGAGGATGTGGAGGAGAAGAAGGGCAACTCAACTACTGATGCTTTTGCTAGAGTGCCCAGAGGACAGAGATCTGCTACAGTGCATGTTCCAGACACCAGAGCTACATCATCTGCACCAGCTACAACTTCAGTGCATCCATCTCCAGCACCCTCTCCACCAGCTCCAGCTACCTCAACAGAAGTCATTGTCCAAGGAGCCATCTCTACACCATCACATGAAGACCAAGCTTGAGAGTCGTTTAGCACTATGCATTTTTATGAACTTTTTGGTAACTTGTTGCCAAAGGGGGATAAAATGTATAGATCATAGGCTTCGAGAGAGAGAGTGTTGCTTTTGGTCTCTCTTGTCTTTTTGGTGGTTGGACTTTGTTATTTGCTTGTTTGCTTGATACTCTATGCCTTATGTGGATACTTGGATGATCATGTGTTTGATCATATGCTACCTTAATGCTTGTTGGATGACATTATCCTTTTATATCCCTATATGAGCATTCACTTTGCTTGGTGATGAGTGCATGTATTTAATTATTATTATTTTGAGCGCTCCACCAAAATGTATATGACATGGAAGAGTAACCCATGATCCTAACTCATTGTGCATTTGCAGTCCAAAGCAAATTTTAAATAATGCACAAATTTAGGGGGAGCTCTTACTTTTCACATACTTCTCAAAGCGACAATGTTTTTCAATCTTATCATTTGTCAAAGCTTTGATCTATATGTTGTCATCAATTACCAAAAGAGGGGGAGATTGAAAGTGCAACTATCCCTAGGTGGTTTTGGTAATTCCTAACAACATATATCTCATTGAGCTAATGCTACTTCAAGATAAATATTTCAGGAAAGCTCAATGATTGGCATGGCATGGATGAGAAAAGTGGATCCCTCAAAATGCTAAGGACAAAAGGATTGGCTCAAGCTCAAAGCACAAGACTCTACATTTTCTATTTTAGTGATCCAAGGTCACATTGAGCGTATAGTAAAAGCCAATACTATCAAGGAGGGATGAGGTGTTGCTTAATGGCTTTCTTGCTCAAAATGATTAGTGATATGCTCCAAAGCCATCAACTACTTTCTCATATCCACATATGACCTAAACCAAAAGTCAAACTTGGCCCCATCAATTATTCCTATCCGGCGCCACCTTGTTCAGATGTCATAGCCACTGCCACAAACCCTAGGCAAATCGGTCTCACCGATAGGGATCTCGGTCTCACCGAGATGGGGTTGTAATCTCTCTGTTTCCCTTCGTAACGTTTTGGTCAAACCGAGATGAGCGATCGGTCCCACCGAGATTGCCATGCAAACTCTCTGTTTCCTTTTCGTAACGTTTCGGTCTTACCGAGATGAGCAAATCGGTCCCACCGAGTTTGCCTGACCAACCCTCTATGTGTCCATTACCAAAATCGGTCCCACCGAGTTTGTGTAATCGGTCTCACAGAGATTACGTTATGCCCTAACCCTAACCATCTCGGTCCTACCGAGTTGCATTTCGGTCCCACCGAAAATCCTAACGGTCACATGATTTACTAAATCGATCCGACCGGGTTTCTCAATTCGGTCCCATCGAGATTGGCAAGTTGTGTGTAATGGTTAGATTTTGTGTGTAGGCTATATATACCCCTCCACCCACTCTTCATTCGTGGAGAGAGCCATCAGAACATGCCTACACTTCCAACCTATATTTTATGAGAGAGAACCACCTACACTTGTGTTGAGACCAAGATATTCCAGTCCTACCATATGAATCTTGATCTCTAGCCTTCCCCAAGTTGTTTTCCACTCAAATCTTCTTTCCACCAAATCCAAATCCTATGAGAGAGAGTTGAGTGTTGGGGAGACTATCATTTGAAGCACAAGAGCAAGGAGTTCATCATTAACACATCATTTGTTACTTCTTGGAGAGTGGTGTCTCCTAGATTGGCTAGGTGTCACTTGGGAGCCTCCGACAAGATTGTGGAGTTGAACCAAGGAGTTTGTAAGGGCAAGGAGATCGCCTACTTCGTGAAGATCTACCCCTAGTGAGGCAAGTCCTTCGTGGGCGACAGCCATGGTGGGATAGACAAGGTTGCTTCTTCGTGGACCCTTCGTGGGTGGAGCCCTCCGTGGACTCTCGCAGCCGTTACCCTTCGTGGGTTGAAGTCTCCATCAACGTGGATGTACGATAGCACCACCTATCAGAACCACAACAAAAATATCCGTGACTCCTATTGCGTTTGCACTCTCCAAACCCTTCCCTTTACATTCTTGCAAGTTGCATGCTTTACTTTCCGCTGCTCATATACTCTTTGCATGCTTGCTTGAATTGTGTTAAGATTGCTTGACTTGTGCAAAGTTGCTAAAATCTGCCAAGAACTAAAATTGGGAAAAGGATAGATTTTTATTTGGTCAAGTAGTCTAATCACCCCCCCCCCCCTCTAGACATACTTTCGATCCTACACTCGTAGATCTCCTTATTCCGCGCCTCTAAGGTGGCTTGTGTTACGGCCATGGTCGCGGTAAGACTCTTTGTGTGCTCGACCAGGCGCTCCTCCTCCTCCCCCAGGAACTCGATGTAGTGTGTAAGGTCGATGACGCACATGCGGGGCTGCACCTCCACCTCCCGCCTTCGGGCGGCGGTGGTGGAGCGGGTGATGACACCGGCGGTCAACGGTGGGCTAGCAGCCACGACGGCTGATGGTAGAGTGGCGGCCGCGATGGCCACCTCCCACCTTCAGGCCGCCGAGCGGGTGATGGCCATGGTGGCCGACAATGGGGTGGTGATAACCCACAAGTGTAGGGGATCGCAACAGCTTTTGAGGGTAAAGTATTTGACCCAAATTTATTGATTCGACACAAGAGAAGCCAAAGAATATTCTTGAGTATTAGCAGTTGAGTTGTCAATTCAACCACACCTGGATAACTTAGTATCTGCAGCAAAATGTTTAGTAGCAAAAAGTGATATGATAATAAAGGTAACGGTAGCAAAAGTAAAGATAAATGTTTTTGGGTTTTTATAGTAGTTGTAACAGTAGCAACGGAAAAGTAAATAAGTGAAGAACAATATGTGAAAATCTCGTAGGCAATGGATTAGTGATGGATAATTATGCCGGATGTGATTCCTCATGTAATAGATATAACATAGGGTGACACAGAACTAGCTCCAATTCATCAATGTAATGTAGGCATGTATTCCTAAATAGTCATACATGCTTATGGAAAAGAACTTGCATGACATATTTTGCCCTCCCGTGGAAGCGGGGTCCTAGCGGAAACTAAGGGATATTAAGGCCTGCTTTTAATAGAGAACCGGAACAAAGCATTAGCACATAGTGAATACATGAACTCCTCAAACTACGGTCATCACCGAGAAGTATCCTAATTATTGTCACTTCGGGTTGTCGGATCATAACACATAATAGGTGACTATAGACTTGCAAGATAGGATCAAGAACACACATATATTCATGAAAACATAATAGGTTCAGATCTGAAATCATGGCACTCGGGCCCTAGTGACAAGCATTAAGCATAGCAAAGTCATAGCAACATCAATCTCAGAACATAGTGGATACTAGGGATCAAACCCTAACAAAACTAACTTGTTTACATGGTATATCTCATCCAACCCATCACCGTCCAGAAAGCCTACAATGGAATTACTCACATACGGTGGTGAGCATCATGAAATTGGTGATGAAGGATGGTTGATGATGACGACGGCGACGAATCCCCCTCTCCGGAGCCCCGATCGGACTCCAGATCAGCCCTCCCGAGAGAGATTAGGGCTTGGCGGTGGCTCCGTGTCGTAAAACGCGATGAAACTTTCTCTCTGATTTTTTCTCCCCGAACGTGAATATATGGAGTTGGAGTTGAGGTCAGTGGAGGTCCAGGGGGCCCACGAGATAGGGGGCGCGTCCTACAGGGGGGCGCCCCCCTATCTCGTGGACAGGCCCTGGCCCCCCTCGTGTATTTCTTTCACCTGGAAATTCTTATTAATTCCAAAAAGTGCCTCCGTGGATTTTCAGGACATTCCGAGAACTTCTCTTTTCTACACATAAAACAACATCATGGCAGTTCTGCTGAAAACAGCGTCAGTCCGGGTTAGTTTCATTCAAATCATGCAAGTTAGAGTCCAAAACAAGGGCAAAAGTGTTTGGAAAAGTAGATACGTTGGAGATGTATCAACTCCCCCAAGCTTAAACCTTTTCTTGTCCTCAAGCAATTCAGTTGATAAACTGAAAGTGATAAAGAAAAACTTTTTACATACTTTGTTTGCTCTTGTTGTTGTAAACATGAAAAGCCAGCATTCAAGTTTCAGCAAATATTATGAACTAACCATACTAACAATAACACCTAGGTCTCACAATTACTCATATCAATAACATAATCAGCCAGCAAGCCATAATAATAAAACTCGGATGACAACACTTTCTCAAAATAATTATAACATGATATAACAAAATGGTATCTCGCTAGCCCTTTCTGAGACCACAAAACATAAATGCAGAGCACCTTTAAAGATCAATCAATGACTAAACATTGCAATTCATGGTAAAAGAGATCCAGTCAAGTCATACCCAATATAACCCAATAATAATGAATGCAAATGACAGTGTGCTCTCCAGCGGGTGCTTTTTAATAAGAAGGGTGATGACTCAACATAAAAGTAAATAGATAGGCCCTTCATAGAGGGAAGCAGGGATTTGTAGAGGTGCCAGAGCTCGATTTTAAAATAGAGATTGAATAACATTTTGAGCGGCATACTTTTGCTGTCAATGCAACAACTATGAGATGGTTGTATCTTCCATACTACATGCATTATAGGTAGTTCCCAAACAGAATGGTAAAGGTTTATACTCCCCCAACCACCAACAAGCATCAATCCATGGCTTGCTCGAAACAATGAGTGCATCCAACTAACAACAGCCCTGGGGGAGTTTTGTTTAATTATTTTGATTTGATTTGATCTTTGTGGATCATGGGACTGGGCATCCCTGTTACCGGCCCTTTCTCGTGAATGAGGAGCAGAGTCCACTCCCCGTGAGAATAACCCACCTAGCATGGAAGATATAGGCAACCCTAGTTGTAACATGAGTTGCTCGAGCATACAAAACAGAATTTCATTTGAAAGTTTGGAGTTTGGCACATACAAATTTACTTGGAACGGCAGGTAAATACCGCATATAGGAAGGTATAGTGGGCTCATATGGAACAACTTTGGGGTTTAAGGAGTTTGGATGCACAAGCAGTATTCCCGCTTAGTACAGGTGAAGGCTAGCAAAAGACTGGGAAGCGACCAACTGAGAGAGCGACAACAGTCATAAACATGCATTAAAATTAATTCAGACCGAGTACAAGCATGAGTATGATATAATCCACCATGAACATAAATATCATGAAGGCCATGTTGATTTGATTCAACTACATGCGTGAACATGTGCCAAGTCGAGTCACTCAATTCATTCAAAGGAGGATATCATCCCATCATACCATATCATAATCATTCTAATAGCATGTTGGCACGCAAAGTAAACCATTATAACTCATAGCTAATCAAGCATGGCACAAGCAACTATAATCTCTAAATGTCATTGCAAATATGTTTACTTCATAATAGCTGACTCAGAAACGATGAACTCATCATATTTACAAAAACAAGAGAGGTCGAGTTCATACCAGCTTTTCTCATCCCAATAAGTCCATCATATATCATCATTATTGCCTTTCACTTGCACGACCGAACGATTTGTATAATAATAAGAGTGCACGTGCATTGGACTAAGCTGGAATCTGCAGGCATTCAACTCAAAAGAGAAGACAAGTAATATGGGCTCTAAGTTAAATAAACAATCATGCACATGAGAGCCACTAAGCATTTTCAATATAGTCTTCTAGACCCCCAAAATAAAGAATAGAAAATAAAACTATTTACACGGGAAAGCTCCCAACAAGTAAAAGAAGAACAAGAAATCTTTTTGGGTTTTCATTTTAATTTCTACTACAAGCCTGTAAATTAAACTAACTAATTTTTTTTGGTTTTTCTTAAGGTTTATCAAACACACAAGAAGAAAGCTAGAAAAAGAAATTTAAACTAGCATGGATAATACAATGAAAGAGTATGAGCACTAACGACTAGTGTGTGATGATGAATGTAAAGTCGGTGAGAAATATGTACTCCCCCAAGCTTAGGCTTTTGGCCTAAGTTGGTATAGTACCAAGGGTCGCCTGGCTGATATCCATAAGTGAAACCGGGGTTGTACTGAGATGCAGCGGCAACCGCCTCCTGAGCAGCAGCATGTTGGCGAGCTGCCTCCATTCCCCTCTCATATTCAGCTGCTTCCTCTCTGGTGACAACATATCTTCCTTTTGCCTAATAATCAAAAAGGTAGGGAGCAGGAAGAGTAACAGGGACCACGTTGCGTCTGTCATAGATTAGTCGATAATGGAGGAATTGTTCATTCCTCTCAAGAAAATGATGATTAAACATAGCTTCTTTATCCAAATAAACAGGAGGTAAAATCATATCCCCCTCTCTTGGGGCTATATTAAGATAATTAGCCACAGGGGTTGCATAAATTCCTCCAAATAAATCTCCCTTTCTACTATTATTCTGCAACCTACGTGCAACTATTGCCCCCAAGTTATAACCTTTATAACCTGAAACAACACTCTTAAGGACACATAGATCAGGGACACACATGTGACAAGCTTCGTCTTTACCGTTAATGCATCTACCAATAAAGAGAGCAAAATAATGTATAGCAGGAAAATGAATGCTCCCTATGGTGGCTTGTGCTATGTCCCTAGATTCTCCCACAGTAATACTAGCAAGAAAATCTCTAAATTGTGAGGATCATTAATATTACCGCACTGCGGGAGTTTGCAAGCAGTTGTGAAATCCTCTAAATCCATGGTATAAGATGTATCATAAATATCAAACATGACACTAGGAGAATTACGCGCACAGATATATTGGAACCTCCGCACAAAGGAATCAGTCAATTGATAGTACTGAGGACACTTATCTTGTAAGAAGTCCTCCAGCTCGGCATTACGCACATACGCGTCAAATTCCTCCTTGAAGCCTGCTTCGACCATAAAAATCATCGGATGGCCACTCACAAGCCCGTACATTTGCGTCCCTCGGCAATTCAACATCTTGCTCACGTATAGCAATCCTTGGACCTTTCTTTGCCGAGGAACCACCTTGGTACATTCTTCTAAGCATAATTCTTTTTTTGAAAATTTCTAAAATTTTAGTAACTTCAAAATAAAAGTGAATAAAGCTAAACAAGATTGATAGCAACTACTCCTAAAAGTGCCTAAACCCTATATCATGCATTGGAATTGCTTGGGACCTCAAAAATTTAACATGCAAGCTTAAGAACAAGGTCACCTATGCAGCAAAAATTTGCAATGAATAAAGCACTAGAACAAAAACTAATTGGACCAATGGAGGAGTCACATACCAAGCAACAATCTCCCAAAGCAGTTTTGTGAATGGAGCTTTGAGAAAGGAGATCGAAAATCGCAGCAGAATGAGCTAGAACTCGTGCTTGAGCTGGATGGGGAATTTTTGGGTAGAAGACGAAGTGTGTGGGTGCTGGCATAAGTGGAGGGGGCCACCAGGGGCCCACGGGACAGGGGGGCGCGCCCTCCACTCTCGTGGCCTGGTGCTTGCCCCTCCTGCAGTGTTTTCAGTGCCTAAAATCCTCAAATATTCCAGAAAAAATCATACTAAATTTGCAGGGCATTTGGAGCACTTTTATTTTTGGACTATGTTTTATTGCGCGGATAATTCAAAAAACAGACAAATAATACTATTTTTTTCTTTATTTATTCTAAATAACAGAAAGTAAAAAGTGGGTATAGAAGGTTGTGCCTTCTAGTTTCATCCATCTCGTGATCATCAAAATGAATCCACTAACAAGGTTGATCAAGTCTTGTTAACAAACTCATTCCGAATAACACAGAACCGGAGAAATTTCGAATAACACTAAGTTACCTCAACGGGGATATGGAAATCCCCAACAATAAGAATATCATACTTTTTCTTGACAGTAGGGAGAGGAAATTCAAAACCTCCAATAATAATAGTTGGAACTTGTCCAATAGAATTGATGCTATGAACTTGAGATTGTTTCCTCGGAAAGTGTACCGTATGCTCATTACCATTAACATGAAAAGTGACATTGCCTTTGTTACAATCAATAACAGCCCCTGCAGTATTAAGAAAAGGTCTACCAAGGATAATAGACATACTATCGTCCTCGGGAATATCGAGAATAACAAAGTCCGTTAAGATAGTGACATTTGCAACCACAACAGGCACATCCTCACAAATACCGACAGGTATAACAGTTGATTTATCAGCCATTTGCAAAGATATTTCAGTAGGTGTCAACTTATTCAATTCAAGTCTACGATATAAAGAGAGAGGCATAACACTAACACCGGCTCCAAGATCACATAAAGCAATTCTAACATAATTTCTTTTGATGGAACATGGTATAGTTGGTACACCCGGATCTCCAAGTTTCTTTGGTATTCCACCCTTAAAAGTGTAATTAGCAAGTATGGTGGAAATTTCAGCTTCCGGTATCTTTCTTTTATTTGTGATGATATCCTTCATATACTTAGCATAAGGATTTACTTTCAGCATATCAGTTAAGCGCATACGTATGAAAATAGGTCTAATCATTTCAGCAAAGCGCTCAAAATCATCATCATCCTTTGACTTGGATGGTTTAGGAGGAAAGGGCATGGGTTTCTGAACCCATGGTTCTCTTTCTTTACCGTGCTTCCTAGCAACAAAATCTCTCTTACCATAACGTTCATTCTTTGATTGTGGGTTATCAAGATCAACAGCAGGTTCAATCTCCACATCATTGTGTTTGCTAGGTTGAGCATCAACATGAACATTATTATTAACATTATCACTAGGTTCATGTTCATCACCTGATTGTGTTTCACCATCAGAAATAGAAATATCATTGGGATTCTCAGGTGTGTCTACAGTAGGTTCACTAGAAGCATGCAAAGTCCTATCGTTTTTCTTTTTCTTCTTTTTAGAAGAACTAGGTGCCTCTAAATTATTTCTCTGAGAATCTTGCTCGATTCTCTTAGGGTGGACTTTAGGATACAAAGGTTCCTGAGTCATTCTACCAGTGCTAGTAGCCACTCTAACAGCAAAGTCATTTTTATTATTTAATTCATCAAGCAAATCATTTTGAGCTTTAAGTACTTGCTTAGCTTGAGTAGCAACCATAGAAGCATATTTGCTAACGAGGTGAAGTTCACCTTTAACTCTAGCCAGATTATCGCTTACGCGTCCTATCTCGAAAGCATTATTGTTTAACTCTCTACCAACATAAGCATTAAAACTTTCTTTTCTAGCCATAAAGTCATCAAATTCATCTAAGCATGGGCTATGAAATTTAGTAGAGGGGATTTCAACTTTATCACATCTATAGAGAGAATTTACCTTTACTACCTGTGTCGGGTTATCAAGACAATACGGTTCTTCAACAGGCGGTATATTAAGACCATGTATTTCTTCAATAGGAGGTAAATTCTTAACATCTTCCAGCTTTAATACCTTTTTCTTTCATTGATTTCGTTGCCTCTTGCATATCTTCAGGACTGAGAAATAAAACACCTCTCTTCTTCGGAGTGGGTTTAGGAATAGGCTCAGGAGTTGGCTCAATTGGTTCAGGAATTACTTCAGGAATTGGCTCAGGAAGAGTCCAATTATTTTCATTAGTCAACATATTATTCAATAATATTTCAGCTTCATCGACTGTTCTTTCCCTGAAAACACAACCAGCACAACTATCCAAGTAGTCCTTGGAAGCATCGGTTAGTCCATTATAAAAGATATCAAGTATTTCATTTTTCTTAAGAGGATGATCAAGCAAAGCATTAAGTAACTGGAGAAGCCTCCCCCAAGCTTGTGGGAGACTCTCTTCTTTGATTTGCACAAAATTATATATTTCCCGCAAGGCAGCTTGTTTCTTATGAGCAGGGAAATATTTAGCAGAGAAGTAATAAATCATATCCTGGGGACTACGCACACAACCAGGAGCAAGAGAATTATACCAAGTCTTAGCATCACCCTTTAATGAGAACAGAAATATCTTAAGGATATAATAATAGCGAGACTTCTCATCATTAGTAAACAGGGTAGCTATATCATTCAACTTCGTAAGATGTGCAACAGTTTCAGATTCAAGGCCATAAAAAGGATCAGATTCAACTAAAGTAATAATCTCAGGATCAACAAAGAATTCATAATCCTTATCAGTAACATAAATAGGTGAAGTAGCAAAAGCAGGGTCGGGTTTCATTCTAGCATTAAGAGACTGCTGCTTCCATTTAGCTAATAATTTCTTAAGATCATATCTATCATTGCAAGCAAAGATTTCCCTAGCAGCTTCTTCATTCATAACATAACCCTTAGGAACAACAGGTAATACATAATCATTGGGATAACCTTCATCATCACTATCATCAATAATAGATTCTTCAGTAATTTCATTCCCCCTAACTCTAGCAAGTTGTTCATCAAGAAATTCACCTAATGGCAAAGTAGTATCAAGCACAGAAGTAGTTTCATCATGCATAGCAGAAGTGGCATCATCAATAACATGCGACATATCAGAATTCATAGCAGTAGCAGGTTTAGGTGTCGCAAGCCTACTAATAACGGAAGGAGAATCTAGTGCAGAGCTAGATGGCAGTTCCTTACCTCCCCTCGTAGTTGAGGGCAAAATAGTAGTTCGGTCGTCTTTCAAGTTCTTCATAGTGATCAACAGATATAAATCCCAAGTGACTCAGAGAATAGAGCTATGCTCCCCGGCAACGGCACCAGAAATTAGTCTTGATAACCCACAAGTGTAGGGGATCGCAACAGCTTTCGAGGGTAAAGTATTCAACCCAAATTTATTGATTCGACGCAAGGGGAGCCAAAGAATATTCTTGAGTATTAGCAGTTGAGTTGTCAATTCAACCACACCTGGATAACTTAGTATCTGCAGCAAAGTATTTAGTAGCAAAAGTGGTATGATAATAAAGGTAATGGTAGCAAAAGTAAAGATAAATGTTTTTGGGTTTTTGTAGTAGTTGTAACAGTAGCAACAGAAAAGTAAATAAGCGAAGAACAATATGTGAAAAGCTCGTAGGCAATGGATCAGTGATGGATAATTATGCCGGATGTGATTCCTCATATAATAGCTATAACATAGGGTGACACAGAACTAGCTCCAATTCATCAATGTAATGTAGGCATGTATTCCGTAAATAGTCATACATGCTTATGGAAAAGAACTTGCATGACATCTTTTGTCCTACCCTCCCGTGGAAGCGGGGTCCTAGAGGAAACTAAGGGATATTAAGGCCTCCTTTTAATAGAGAACCGGAACAAAGCATTAGCACATAGTGAATACATGAACTCCTCAAACTACGGTCATCACCGAGAAGTATCCCGATTATTGTCACTTCGGGGTTGTCGGATCATAACACATAATAGGTGACTATAGACTTGCAAGATAGGATCAAGAACACACATATATTCATGAAAACATAATAGGTTCAGATCTGAAATCATGGCACTAAGGCCCTAGTGAAAAGCATTAAGCATAGCAAAGTCATAGCAACATCAATCTCAGAACATAGTGGATACTAGGGATCAAACCCTAACAAAACTAACTTAATTACATGGTAAATCTCATCCAACCCATCACCGGCCAGCAAGCCTAGGATGGAATTACTCACACACGGCGGTGATCATCATGAAATTGGTGATGGAGGATGGTTGATGATGACGACGGCGACGAATCCCCCTCTCCGGAGCCCCAAACGGACTCCAGATCAGCCCTCCCGAGAGAGATTAGGGCTTGGCGGCGGCTCCGTGTCGTGAAATGCGATGAAACTTTATCTTTGATTTTTTTTCTCCCCGAACAAGAATATATGGAGTTGGAGTTGAGGTCGGTGGAGGTCCAGGGGGCCCACGAGATAGGGGGCGTGCCCTATAGGGGGGCGCCCCCCTGTCTCGTGGACAGGCCCTGGCCCCCCTGGTGTATTTCTTTTGCCCAGAAATTCTTATTATTTCCAAAAAGTGCCTCCTTGGATTTTTAGGACATTCCGAGAACTTTTCTTTTCTACACATAAAACAACATCATGGCATTTCTGCTGAAAACAGCGTCAGTCCGGGTTAGTTTCATTCAAATCATGCAAGTTAGAGTCCAAAACAAGGGCAAAAGTGTTTGGAAAAGTAGATACGTTGGAGATGTATCAGGTGGCGACCACGACGGCCACCTCCTGCCTCCGGGCCACAGTGGCAGAGCGAGCGATGGCCCTGGCTTTCGATGGTAGTGCAGCGGCCACGGCGGTAGACGGTAGGGTGCCGGCAACAACGGTCGGCAACAGATGCCGATGGGCAGCGGCGACGGAACGTGTGGTGGGTGTTGCGCACACACCCAACAGGGACGCCATGCGCACTACACTACACCGGGGACTGCATCGCTGCCGTGGTGTAGCCTCCCAGTCGGAGCTGTCCTCTGATGACAGCGGAGTGGCTGAGCGACAACCACGGACCGATGCCATTGGCGATTGTGGGAGAAGCAGACAAGATAAGCTACAGGGAGGGAGGGGAAAATGCGACGCGGGACTTGCCGGCCGTGAGCGTTTATATAGCACGCCGGTAAGCATTGGGATTTTGGGGGATTTCACCAAGTCAGGCGGGAAGCTTGCGCGGCTATGCACATGAACCTGCGCGGTTGCATGAGAACAGGCTCACTAACGATTCATTGGTGCCACTTCGAGCCACCGTTTGGCCAAATGAACGTTTGCGCGGTGCTCAAGCTTGTGCTCAAAGCCATCTGCGACAACAGGGTGACAAGACATGCGAGAGGAGGACGAAACGACACGTACCCATATGGTTAATAAATAAAAAAATGTTTGCAATTTAATTACCTACCACCTCCGTTCTGCTATATAAGTCTTGTTTGTATTTTTTGTGCCAAATTTTGACTGTAGATTTAACTAATAAAATATGAATGCATGTCACCAAAGATTATATCATTGGATTCATATTCGAACATAGTTTCCAATTATATTATTTTTATAACATGCATTCACATTTTGTTAGCTAAACTTAAGGTCAAAATATGGCATAGAATATAAACGGGACTAATAAACTAGGATAGAGGTAGTAGCACAGGGCCGCTCTCTACGCACGTCGCTAACGATTGTTCGACCACCGTGTGATGATTAGATGATCGTTTCTCCAAGTTTAGAATGCATGTAATTGTTTATTGAGGTGTGTTCAAATGTTTTGTATAGTCACTTATGTAATTGGATGTTTATTTTTGGTTATATATGTTGTTCGTCTGAAGACAGAGCAAATCTCATTGCACACGGAGTAAACTAGGGAACCTGTCGGTGATGATTTCATCAGTCACTGACAATTGTATACCAGCAAGTGTTTTCCCACAACACACACATCTTATTAGCAGTAATCATATGTGTTATTGTCAGCCTTCCCACACTTTTCTGATTACTGACCTTTTTGTCGCGTATCACACACATCTTGTTAAGTTGGACCATTTCTATTATATTGGCTCATCGCAAACAGTTCATCCGAGTAAACTATATGCCCTATATCGCACACACCTTGATCTGGCTAGATGTTTATGTTGTGTTGCCTAATCACAAACAGTTCATCCGAGTGAACTGTATGCCATATATCGCACACACCTTCACCTGGTTGACCGTTTCTGTTGTTACGCTCATCGCAAATAGTTCATTCGAGTGAACTATATACCGCGCATTGCACACATAACTATAAACTGAATCGTGTTTGATGTCTCTACCATCGCAAACAGTTTGTCTCATTTTTTACAGTTTTCTTACACCGTCGATTGTGATTAATGCGTCACACATAGTTTTGTCGAAGGGTCTCTGATCGTAGTGTCGCGTTAGGACCATCCTGCAATAGTGTAAGACCACTGTTGATCCGGTGATCGACTACTTCACCCTCGAGGATCCGTTTTTGTCTACAGAGCTTCCAGGCAAGCAAACCCCCTTGATCATTTTGATATCGCCCATTCCATTCTCTCTCCTGATTGCATTAGATTTTTCTAATGTACTTGTTTGCACCTATTCTGATGCATAGCCTGCTTTTGTAACCTGCTCTTGTACCTTACCTGCTTATCCTATATGCTTAGTCTAGGTTGGTTAGTGATCCTTCAGTGGATGCTCACCTTGTCCTTGTTGCCCTTGCTGGATTACCAGGTGACTCGATCAACGTGATCGACGTCCAGAGCCCAGCACATCACTTCACCCCCTCTAGTTGTACGACTCTATGGAGCTACTATTGAGTGTGAGGGTGATACCTCATAACGCACTACTGATGATAACTCTATAGTGTAGCTATTCGATCATGGTCATCGAGGGTGATTCCTCCTTCACCATTCCTGGTACGACTCTGCTTTGCAACACCTCAAGCGTGAACCTCGAGGGTGATTCCTTGTAGTTCACCTTGACGGTTACATCAGGTGTATTTCATCAAGGGTGGTTCCTCGGATCCCCCATTGGTGTTTTGGACACACAGTTAATTTTACTTTCCCACAAAACCATGTTGAAGTCGGGTCAGCCATGAGGGGTACCCGTGAGTTGATGTGTAGTCGCGTTGACCTGGAGGGTGCCCGCGAGATTTCTACGTGGCACGGCCGGGCATTCCGGGCCCTTGTCGTAAGTCCACGAGACAGGGCAACGGGGTCACTAATTGTGAGTGTCTACTCGTCATCGAGCGCTCCCAAGACACTACTAGATTTGGGTATTTGTAGGATTGAAAGTAGGTCTAGAGGGGGGTGATTATACTACATGACCAAATAAAAATCTAGCCTTTTCCCAATTTGAAGTCTTGGTAGATTTTAGCAACTTAGCACAAGTCAAGCAAGCAACCTATGCATGCAATTCTAAGAGTGTAGCAGCGGAAAGTAAAACATTGCATATGAAGGTAAAGGGAAGGGTTTAGAGAAGGCAAACGTAATGTAGACACGGAGATTTTTGGCGGGGTTCCGATAGGTGGTGCTATTATACATCCACCTTGATGGAGACTTCAACCCACGAAGAGTAACGAATGCACGAGTCCACGAAGGGCTCCACCCACGAAGGGTCCACGAAGAAGCAACCTTTTCTATCCCACCATGGCCATCGCCCACAAAGGACTTTCCTCACTTGGGTAGATATTCACGAAGCAGGCGATCTCCTTGCCCTTATAAACTCCTTGGTTCAACTCCACAATCTTGATGGAGGCTCCCAAGTGACACCTAACCAATCTAGGAGACACCACACTCCAATAGGTAATAGATGGTGTATTGATGATGAACTCCTTGCTCTTGTGCTTCAAATGACAGCCTCCCCAACACTCAACTCTCTCTCACAGATTTGGCTAGGGTGGAAAGATGATTTGAGTGGAAAGCAACTTGGTGAAGGCTAGAGATCAAGATTCTTGTGGTTGGTGTTAGTGTCAAAACCGACGGATCTCGGGTAGGGGGTCCCGATTTGTGCGTCTTAGGCTGATGGTAACAGGAAGCAAGGGACACAATGTATACCCAGGTTCGGGCCCTCTCGATGGAAGTAAAACCCTACTTCATTCTTGATTGATATTCATGATATGAGTAGTACAAGAGTAGATCTACCACGAGATCGTAGAGGCTAAACCCTAGAAGCTAGCCTATGATGGTTATGATTGTGATCGTGATGGCCTTCTAAGGACCAACCTCTCCGGTTTATATAGACATCAGAGAGGGCTAGGGTTTACATGGAGTCGGTTACAAGGAAGGAAATATAATATCCAGATCGCCAAGCTTGTCTTCCACGCAAAGGAGAGTTCCATCCGGACACGGGGCAGAGTCTTGAGTCTTGTATCTTCACGCTCCCATAGTCCAGAGGAAGCATATAGTCCGGCTGTCCGGATACCCCCTAATCCAGGACTCCCTCAGTAGCCCCTGAACTAGGCTTCAATGGCGATGAGTCCGGCGCGCAGTCTTGTCATCGACATTGCAAGGCGGGTTCCATCTCCGAATACTCCAAAGTAACTATCGAACACTTAGACCGTGTCCGGATCTGCAAGATGATCTTCACATACCATAGTAGGGAGCATAGCATAAATCTACTCCGCTGGCAATCTTCGTACGCCGTGCTCTTGCATCGTGGCCCAGCCCAACACGAACCGGTGTTTCTTGGCCCACCTCGACTCGCATTGCGAGGCGGTTTTATTGGCACGCCCTGCCAAAGCTGAGATCGTGTTCCTCTTATTACGGGATCTTCCATCAATACAGGCGTGCGCCACCCCATGACGATTGTTGGTATGACTCCGTGTTTTTAGATAAGTCTCGAGCGGTCATGCTGAGGACTCTTGATATTCACCCCCTTTATAAAGGGGCCGAGGCCTACACCTCTTTTCCACCACCCTTGCGCCCCTTAGCATCTCGATCCTTAACACCCGAGACGACAACTCAAACACCCCAGATCCTCCAATATGTCCGGATCCAACCTTCAAGGCCAGTGGGTGGCCTCCTCGATCCAAGAGGAGGACATTGCGAGGCTTAGGGAGGTAGGATATCTGACTGCCGACATCCAGCACAGGCTTCCTGCTCCAGGGCAGGTCATCCCTACACCTGAGCCCAATGAGAGCGTCGTATTTGTTCCTCACTTTCTCCACGGCTTGGGCCTCACCCTTGATCCCTTTGTGAGGGGGCTCATGTTCTATTACGGGTTAGATTTTCATGATCTAGCTCCGGACGCTATCTTCCATATCTCATCGTTCATCATTGTGTGCGAGGCTTTTCCACGTCACTCCACACTCCGGCTTAAGGCTCAAGACCTTCAATGTGAAGCCGAAGATGATCGAGGGGCGACATGCGGAGTGCGGAGGTGCCATAATAAGCAGGAACGCCGTTGCCCCATGGCCAGAGGGTTCTTTTCCAGAAGTATCCGATGTATGGCAGCGGAGGTGGTTTTACGTCACGGCTCCTAGAGGCACAAAGTGGGTGGCTGCCCCCGACTTCCACTCGGGCCATCCATCACAACCGGCATCTTGGACCGATGCAGGACGGAATTGGGGGCCCACTAGTAATGTACCGATAATGCAGGGCCGTATCTGGGAGCTTCTTGAGAGGGGCATTGACCTTGTCAGTATAATTCAAGTAATGCTATGTTGCCGTGCAAACGCCGGACTCTCCGGATGAGGGAGTTCAATCCAAAGGGTCCGCGGATTATTAAGCACTTCTTCGGCCTGAAGCTCGAAGGGATGTGTAAATTATTCTTCGGACGACAAGTAAAGTGTCCGGACACCACCGAGGATGCGGGCCTAAGCTGCAATCGCCTAAATACCCAAGTAACCTCGAAACCGGACACTTCGTTCATATTTGTCATAGTCATTATTCTGAAAATCCTCCGTGGCCAGGAATGGCTCAGCAAGGCGGAGAGAATCAGGTGTTCGGCGCCACTTCCGGAAGGCTCGCCTAGTCCAACCTTTGCCAAGATGCTTGGCCGGGTGCTCAGCAAAATGCCCTTAGGGAAAGACGAAGGGAAGAACAGAGAAGCCGAACTTCACACACTATGCATCCAAACCAGGGAATTGCTACCTCCCCTAAGGAGGATAGTCGGGAAGGGGAGTCTAAAGCCTCCTCCCCGCGTGGGAATAAGAGGGCCGCCTCTGAAGACTTGGAGACGGAGGTGCCCAAGCAGGGGAAGAAAGCGTCACCAGGGGGCCCTGCCCCGAAGGGCGTCCTTACCGCGTCATGCCCGCCAACGAGCCAGCCCTCCACCGAGCTGTAAGTTAACCGTAAATTTGAAGGTACTACTTTTCTCCAAGTACACTAACCAGAATCCATTCCTTGCAGTCCGGCTAGCAGCTCTTCTCAACAGAGTTCGTCTTCGGGGGATCTTCCTTCGGAGATGATGGAGAGTGAGACCCCACCAGCCTCCCCGCCTCATGAGGCGGGCGACACCAAGGTGTCGTCACGGAGGAGTCCGGATGTGCCGAAACCAGAAGCTAATCCTTCAGTCGCCCTGAGCCCGGAGAGTTCGGCTCCCACGAGGGCGATGAGAAGGGTCCGGCATAGTTCAGTGTTCGGCCGGACGTACTAACGGGCCTTCTGGAGCGAGCTGCACTCTCAGAGGAGCACCGCTCATTAATGAGCATGGTTCTCGAGAAGATTTCATCTGCCACAAGCGGTTTGAATGAAGCATTTACGAGCCTGCTCAGAGGCTTTGAGGTATGTAGTGAAAAATACACAATTTTTTGGTTGTGAGGCACGCGCTAGGTGTGCTCCATATGGATAGTAGCCCCTGAGACTCTGGTTGCCCGCCCTAGGCGGCAAATGGAGGATCATCTCGTGTAAGTAATGATTGCGCTATACATATGCGCATGTATCTAAGAATCCGGCAGCCGACAAGTCCGTTGTAGTTGCCAAACTAAGGAGGCAGATTGGATCTATTGATGCTGATATCACGCTGGTGAACGAGCGGCTAAACGAGTCACAAGGTATGTGCTCTGCTTTCCTTATTATGTTGTATAGGAAAATATGAGAGGGGCATAATATTAATGCGACATGCTTGGACTGCAGACGGTGCTGCTGCCGTGGAAGCCCTGAGGGTGGAACTTGCCCAGGCCAAGGAACAAGCTCGGGATAGCAATGCGGCTGCCCTAAAGGCGGCCGAAGAGTTGAGAGCCGAACAGGCTGCTCATCACCGAAGCGAAGACAAGATAGCCGAAATGGATGTGGAGTTGAAAAATGCCGCCGACCGGTATGAGCTCCTTGAAAAGGAGAATCAGGTTAATTCAGCTGACCTGAACAAGGCACTTAATGCGGCCAAGGAGATGCGGAATGAAATCAGGGATGTGCGGGAGGAGCTTCGGCAGGCCGGAAAAATCACGGCCGGGAGCCCCTACTTGTTGCGGATGAAGTTTTTGGATCCAAAGTATGCTCTCCTGGATCGACGCTGGAGTCCTGCAGATGCCTATGCAGACTTGGAGAAGAGTATAGCTGATGCCACCAAGTTTTTCGAGGATCAAGGTGATAAAGAAGTGGAGAAGCTGTTCTAGTCCCAATTCAATGCTCCTGCGCGCCCATTGCCGTTGAGTGAGAAGATGGCCGCCGTGGCGGAACTTCATAGGCTGCCTGGGCTTGCCATGCGGTCTGTAATAGACCATCTTTCGCCGAAGGAGCCAAAGCCGTACAGTTATTTTGGTTTGGTGCAACAATTCCTCGGTGCCGTATCTCAAATCGATGCCATGAGGAGGTCAGCGTGTATAGAGGGTGCACGGATGGCACTTGCCCGCGTTAAAGCATATTGGACAGATATGGAGGCCACCCTCATTGCGACCCAGAATCTGGCAGGAGGCCAGGATCCGGCCGAGCACTACTTGGAGCAGGTAACAGAAGGTGCTCGCTTAATAGAGGCTCAGTGCTCGAAGAATGTCATGTTCGAGTGATAACTCATGCCATTGTAAAACAATGTTATTTTGATTATGAGGCTGTATTTATACTTATTGCCCAAAAGTATTATTTGTGCCTCCTGTGCGGCCGTTTTTATGTATATGTGTAATTCTGAAAGTTAGCAGTCGTTGGCTTCAGCCCCCACACATACAATGCGGGGGTGTTCGTGAAAAATATGCATAATCACACTTGATCCAACGTCTTGGTCCATTAAGGAGGTGATCGCACATCGAACTAGGCAACCGGACTATATAGCTGTAACACTTTCACTTAGCCAGAGGAGTTTTACGGTGGGGCTACTATGTAGCCCCTAGTACTTTTGTGTGCATCCGAATACGGGCGCGTGTGTACATGACCGGGAAACGTTCCTTCGTTAATGCGGAGGAATCCTAAAGATTTCGGTAAGTCTTTGAGTGGTTGAACAGTCTCTCGCTATATCATGACAGTCGGTTTTTGACTTTCTCTACTAAGGTGCTCATCCGGAATAACCAGGGCACAATCGCAGTAGTTCTCCTTTGGCCGCCTTCGCCGATAAGAACGGAACGTAAGGCAGCAAACCCAGGAGCTGGGCAAACCCAACATTTGACCAAAGACATGATTCGGAGCTGATGCACATAAGGCCAAACTCGTGACGCCGAACACTCCTGAAGGTATTCGGACTTTGTAACAGAAATTGGGCTGAAGAACGCCCTTTCATTATAAACCCTGTAGTTCCAGGTACGTGCATTGGTCTGTCGTGGCAAAATACCAATAACGGCAGTGTCCTCTGTGGGTATAGTACCCATGGGATGTGTAAACAACAAGAGGAAATATAAAAGATTTACACAGGGGCTTAATCTAAAGAGAAACCTTTGAGCGGGGCCCTGCTGCACGTCTGCGCCTTTGTCTCTGTTGCGCCATTTCCTGGAAGGGTATCGCGTGCATTGTGTCTGTAAAAAATAAAAACTCGTGTAGAAGAGCACGACGTAAGCGTGCGATGGATGGTAAAAGTGTAAGGCATTGGCCTGTAAATAAGGTCAGGCCAACGGTGGGGTTTTATTAAATATTTATAGCCCCTGGTGTCCTCTATGGGATTACATATACAGTGCCCTGGCTCATTTTTATCCGGGCTGCCGGACTCATCTAACCATGTCCGTGGTCTTAACGACCAGTCATGCTTTCTGGTATCGGAGGCCGCTTAGAGTCCGGCCGCTAGAGCCGTTGCATATTCCTCCGTGCATGAAGAGCGCTCTGTGTTTCCGTTAATGGTGATGACGCCAGGTGGACCGGGCATCTTGAGTGTAAGGTAGGCATAGTGCAGTACTACGTTGAAGCGGGCGAAGGCCGTTCTTCCAAGCAATGCGTGATAGCCTCTTTGGAAGGGTGCGATGGTGAAGAGTAGTTCTTCGCTTCTGGAGTTGCCTGGGGAGCCGAATGTTACCTCCAGTACGATGAAGCCCCTGCCATAGGCTTCAATGCCTGGTATCACCCCTTCAAAGGTGGTGTTGCTTTGGCTAATTCTGGATGGATCTATCCCCATCCTACGGACAGTGTGCTGGTATATTAAATTGAGACTACTGCTGCCATCCATGAGGACATGGGTGAGATGATATCTGTTGATTATTGGGTCAAGCACCAAGGCCTCTGATCCTCCGCGCCAAATACTAGTCAGGCAGTCCGTGTGATCAAAAGTGATCGGACAAGCCAACCAGTAGTTAGGTGTGGGTACGATGGGCTTTATAGCGTACGCGTCTCTGAGCGTGCGTTCGTGCCTTCTCGTGGATGTATGAGTCGCGTGGATCATGTTTACTGTTTTAACCTCTGGTGGGAATTTTTTCTGTCCCCCAGTGTTCGGCTAGCGAGGTTCATCCTCGTCTTCACTTGGTGTTTCCCTTCCCTTGTGTTCAGCATTTAATTTGCCAGCCTGCTTGAAGACCCAGCACTCTCTGTGCGTGTGGTTCGCAGGTTTGTCGGGGGTGCCATGAATTTGGCACAGTCTGTCCAGGACTCTGTTCAGACCAGACGGTCCCTCTTTACTGACTTTAAATGGCTTCTTTTGCTGATCGGGTCGAGAGCCCCTGAATCCGGCGTTGACCGTTGTGTTGTCCGGGCTCTCTTCCTTGTTTTGATGTTTGTTTTTATTACATCGTGGCTTCCCGTTGCCATCCCTTATTTCGGATGTTCTTGGGTCGCTGGTGCCTTTACGGGCTAACCAACTATCTTCACCCGCGCAAAAGCGGGTCATAAGGCTTGTTAAGGGTGCCATTGTCCTTGGCTTTTCTTGGCCGAGGTGTCTGGCGAGCCACTCGTCACGGATGTTGTGTTTGAATGCCGCTAAGGCTTCGGCATCTGGAAAATCGACAATTTGATTCTTCTTAGTGAGGAATTTGTTCCAAAGCTTGCGGGCGGATTCTCCGGGCTGTTGGATTATGTGACTTAAATCGTCCGCATCTGGAGGCCGGACATAAGTCCCTTGAAAATTGGCCCTGAAAGCATCCTCGAGTTCCTCCCAACTCCCAATTGAATTTTCAGGGAGGCTTTTCAACCAGTGTCGAGCTGGTCTCTTCAACTTGAGGGGAAGGTATTTGATGGCATGGAGGTCATCCCCACGAGCCATGTGTATATGCAGGATAAAATCCTCGATCCAGACCCCTGGGTCTGTCATTCCGTCGTATGCCTCTATGTTCACAGGTTTAAAACCCTGTGGAAATTCATGGTCCAGTACTTCTTTGGTGAAGCACAGGGGGTGAGCAGCCCCTCTGTATCTGGACATGTTGTGGCATGTCATCGGCTGTTGTTGTGTCCGGTGTTTATTCCGAACTGGTGTCCAATTGGTATGATCGTTTTCGTGACCATAGTCCCGCGCTGGGGTGTGTCCTTTAGATCCGTAGATGGACCTAGTCGCGCCGGCTTTCTTATCTAGGTGTTCACGTAAATCGTGCGCGGCGTCGGTAGCTGCTCTGTTTCGGTTATGAAGTGGTTCGTCCTGCTCCATCGCTGGGTCCGTATGGTCGTTGTTGCCTTCGGAGTTGACTGGGGTGTCAATCTTTTTGGCGCTCTTGTTGTTGTTTTTACTGTTGCTGGACTTGGAGCGGCGTCTCAACCGTCGCTTTGGTTTTTGCCCAGGGGTTTTATCTTCTGGATTGTCACCGTCGTCCTCCTTAGGCGTGTCCACCATGTATATATCGTACGACGGGATGGCTGTCCACCGCCCTATGAGCGGTGGTTCCTGTTGTTCTCCTGCATCGTCATCCATACCGTCGATGTCTTCGGAGTCGAAGTCAAGCACGTCGGTTAATTCATCGACCGTGGCAATGAAATGGGTGGTGGGTGGGCAACGAATTCCTTCATCACCTCCTTCCCACTCGAGACGGACATAGTTCGGCCAGTCTCCTGTCAAAGAGAGAGATTTTAAGGAGTTCAGCATGTCGCCAAGGGGCGAGTGCTGGAAGATATCCACAGCGGTAAACTCCATTATTGGAGCCCAATCAGGCTCGGCGGGCTCGGGAGCGTGCGGACTGGAACCTTCAGCCGGATACGAGTCCGGGGGTCCGGTGTTACAGGCTTCCTTAGACGTAAGGCATGTGTTCGTCTCTACCGCCGATGAGTGTGCGGCTTGCAGGGTGGGGTCCATCCACCCGTCCTTGGTCAATGCAGTCTGCTCCGGATTTAGGTTCGAGGCTATCGCAGGGGTGATATCCCGAGCATTGTCCGACAGCAGGTCTAAGCCATGCTCATCGTGACTGTCCGGCGCTCCTGGCATAGGCCCGATTCCATCAAAGATCAAGTTTCCGCGGATATCGGCCGTGTAGTTTAGGTTTCCAAACCTGACCTGGTGGCCAGGGGCGTAGCTGTCGATCTGCTCCAGTTGGCCAAGCGAATTGGCCCGCAGCGCGAAGCCGCCAAACACGAAGATTTGTCCGGGGAGAAAAGTCTCCACCTGGACCGTGTTGTGGACGATTGAAGGCGCCATCAAGCCTTGCAGCGGCGACACAGAGGAACTCTCAATGAAAGCACCAATGTCGGTGTCAAAACCGGCGGATCTCGGGTAGGGGGTCCCGATCTGTGCATCTTAGGCTGATGGTAACAGGAAGCAAGGGACACAATGTTTAACCAAGTTCGGGCCCTCTCGATGGAGGTAAAACCCTACTTCCTGCTTGATTGATATTGATGATATGAGTAGTACAAGAGTAGATCTACCACGATATCGTAGAGGCTAAACCCTAGAAGCTAGCCTATGATGGTTATGATTGTGATCGTGATCGGCCTTCTAAGGACCAACCTCTCCGGTTTATATAGACACTGGAGAGGGCTAGGGTTTACATGGAGTGGGTTACAAGGAAGGAAATATAATATACGGATCACCAAGCTTGTCTTCCACGCAAAGGAGAGTCCCATCCGGACACGGGACAGAGTCTTGAATCTTGTATCTTCACGCTCCCATAGTCCGGACGAAGCATATAGTCCGGCTGTCCGGATACCCCCTAATCCAGGACTCCCTTGGTTGGATTGGAATCTCTTGGTCTCCACACATGAGTAGGTGGTTCTCTATCATAAAATGAGTAGTGGAAGTGCAGGCACGTTCTAATGGCTCTCTCACAAATGAAGAAGGGGTGGAGGGGTATATATAGCCTCCACAAAAAATCCAACCGGTACACACTTTTTACCCAACTTGGTCAGACCAAATAGAGAAAGTCGGTGAGACCGATTTAGTCCAAAATGTGAACATTAGGAATCTCAGTGGGACCAATGAGATCAACTCGGTGGGACCGTTGTGCTAGGGCTAGGGAAAAACCTCATCTCGGTGACACCAACCGCATAAACTCGGTGAGACCGATTTCAGCGATGAGCAAACAGAGACTTGGTCAAGCAAACTTGGTGGGACCGATCGCTCATTTTGGTGAGATCGAAATGTTACAAAAAGGAAACAAAGAGTTTGCAATGCGAACTCGTGGGGCCAATAGCTGATTTTGGTGAGACCGAAATGTTACAAAGGGAAATAGAGTTTGCAAAGCCATCTCGGTGAGACCGAGAGCCGTATCGGTGAGACCTAATTGATTAGGGTTTCTGGCTATGGCTATGTCAAATGAACTCGGTGGCGCCGGATAGATCAAATTGGTGGGGCCAAGTTTGACTTTAGGTTTTGGACATATGTGGAAATGAGAAAGTGCTTGAGGGTTTTGGAGCAATATCACTAAGCACTTTGAGCAAGTAGACCATTAATCAACACCTCACCCCCTTTTAATAGTATTGACTTTCCTATGGACACAATGTGATCTTGGATCACTAAAATGGAAATGAAAAGTCTTGAGACTTTGCCAATCTTTGTCCTTAGCATTTTGAGGGGTCCACATCTCTAGTCCATGCCATGCCAATCATTGAACTTTCTAAAATATTTAACTTGAAAGGATATTCGTTCAATGAGATATATGTTGTTATGAATTACCAAAACCACTCGGGTATTAGTTGCACTTTCAATCTCCCCCTTTTTGGTAATTGATGACAACATATAGATCAAAGCTTCGACAAATGATAATGTAAAAGAAATACATCATCGCTTTGAGAAGTATGTGATAATCAAGAGCTCCCCATAAATTTGTGCATTATTTTAAATTTGCTTTTGAATGCAAATGCACAATCGATTAGGATCATGGGTCACTCTTCCATGTCACATACATCTTGGTGGAGTGCTCAAAATGATAAGCTATAAGAAACATGCACTCATCACCAAGGATAAACATTATTGATCATACACAAGTGTAATGGATATCATCAAGCAAGCACACATTAAATCATAGTATGATCAAACACATGATCATAAGAGTATCTCACACACAAGCACAAATATTGTGGCACGCATCAAACAAGCAAACGATCAAAGCACATGATCAAAGTAGCAAGAGAGGCAGCAAACGGCAAATCTCTCTCTCTCTCTCTCAGCCTAATGATCTATACACTTTCTCTCCCTTTAGCAACAAGTTACCAAAAAGCTCTAAAATGCATAGTGATATAAGACACTCTACGCACGATCTTCGGGAGCTCCTGAAGGGGTCTTCTGTCTGGTTGCTCTGGTGTGCGTAGATGGCGTGGAGAGGAGTCCGTCTACAAAAGCTTCTGCTAATGGCTGTGGAGCTGGAGGACTTGAAACTGGAGGAATCACTGAGGCAGTTGCTGCAGGTGCTGACAATGTAGTCCTGGTATCACTAGAAACTGGCACAGCTGAAGACCTTTGTGCCCTTGGCACTTGCTGAAAGGCATCTGTGGTTGGTCTGTCACTCCTTTCTTCAAGATCTTCCTAGAGTCTCTCCACAGTTGATTGGATCTCTATGACCTTCACATCTAGATCATGAATTTTTCTCCCAATGATCCTCTTAAGACTCTCTTGATTCTGAGTCAGGGTGGCCAATCCCTTATCAATCCTCACGGTAGCCTCAAGCATATAAATGATTTGATCCTGCTTGGTCTTGAGCATCACCTGTGAAGCATCTTAAGCACTGTCTAGTTTTGCTGCTTTTGTAGCCTTTGCTTTCTCTCTCTTCTCTTGGGCTTCTGCACATGTTGGATGAGATGCATCCATGACAACCTCATTGTCCTAAAATTCTAGCCTCAGGGGAAGATGCTCTTTGTCAAGAATATATGTCCATGTCCCCATCTTGGAGTTGATAAGCATCTGAATGTGAGGGGCATATCCACATGATCTCTTCTGATCAGCTGCAGTTCTCTTCACTGTTTCAACAATGAGACTCATCACCTTGAACTTTTGTGGCACATCAAACAAGTGAAGCAAGTTGATTGAGTGGCCAAGGATCATCCTATGATCTCCTGACTTGGGCAACAAAGTGTGCCTCAGAATAGTGTTGATGGTAGTTAAGCCAGAGAGAAGATAATAGATAGATCCGAACTTGTGAGTCTCCAAAGCCTTATCAGAAATCTCCTAGTACATGTGTGCCATGGAGTTGTGGTCCTTCTTGGGCTTGGCATACACATCTATATCATTCTCGCCCGAACTTGCTTTACCTCTTTTCCTCTCCCTGAAATATTTTCTGGAACTGATGTATTTCCGTTCATTTGCAATGGAAAGGGGTTTAAGCCCGGTTCGAGAAAAAATATCATTCTCATCTTCAGCGGGGGTATTGATCAACTTGGCCCACTTAGCAATATTAGACTGATATCTGGTTCCTTTAGTCATCCAGACTATCTTGCCATCCGAGTAGAAATGAGCAGTGGAGTAGAATTGCATAATCATCTCATCATTCCACTTTGTCAATTATGTCCAACAAATTTGTCAACCTCATTCATCTTGAAACTCTCATGCACTCCAGGGAAGTAATCCTTATTGTCATCAATGTAAGTCAAATCCACCCATCTCATGTCACACACAATGGGTTTCTTGTCCAGCAACACTGTTTCATAAAAGTCATGTTGTTCCTTGGTGTGGAACAATAATCAACAACAGTCCTTCTCCTGACAGTATAGGGATCAGACTGTCTCCATAATCTCAAACCTGCATCTTTTTTGTCCTTCATATTCTCAGCAATGGGACGATCATCACTGTGATCAAGAATCTTTGGCTTCAGCTTTCTAAGCACTTGATGTTATTATTCCTCTTGAACTTCTGGCATTGGGGCCTTGTTCTTCTCAGCAGCAAGGATGTCCCTAGTGGATCTCTTGGGTGCAGGGGGTTTTGATGCTTGAGAAGCAGGCCTGGGGGATGTCTTGGGCTTAGATGGAGCAGCCCTAGACCTAATTGCATCCCCCATGATCTTTTGGGTCTTTTGCAGGAGGTGCATCAGCCTCTTCCTCCTCCTCTTCCTCAGAATCTCTGACCATAGAAGGCTTGCAATGAATCTAGCCATGGTCTTCTTGACTCTTTCCTTCCTCTTCTTACCTCCATCATCCTCTTCATTTCTTGGTTCAAGAGTGAACTCCATAGTTTCCTGAGTGGAGGCTCTGGCTTTGGACATGGGAACTCTCTTGGCAGGAGCTTTCTTCTTCATGCTAGGCTTGGTGGCAGCACCAGCACCATACTCCTTCTTGAGCACTTTATTCTTTAAGGTCACTTACTCAACTTCAAAGTCCTCATCCTCTGAATCTGAGGTTTTCTACTTCCTTTGCCTAGTTGTGACCTTAGGCAAGTTGCTTGGGGTGCTTCTGCTTCCTTCCTCAAAGCTGCTATTGGAGGGACTAGTGCCCTCACTAAGATTCACTTGCTCCTCTGACCTATTCTAACCATCACTGCCCTCAGACATCTCTGAAACTGTCCCTATGAATAGATAGTTATAGGTAGAGTGGATGAGCATCACAAAGCACAACTATTTTCAAAAATATTGAGTCAAAAACTTAATTCTAGTTTTCTGCAGAAGGCATTTCAGAGCTACCAATATGACTAAATCGGTGACACCAAAGCAGCTACAGAGTCTAAACACTGCATTTTGATTAGACCGAAATGCAGTTCGGTGACTCCAAGATGCTAAGGTTTCACAAAGTGAGTGATTTCAGTCACACCGATTCGTGCACTTCGATCAGACCGATCTGTACTTGTGCAATGGCGTGGGCCAAATCCGTGAGACCGAGATCTTCAAATCGGTCGGTCCGAGATGAATACGGTGGAAACCTAACCCTAAGTTTTTGCATCAAATCTAATCTAAAGGAACTTTTCGGTGGATAGATTGATTTCATACATGGCTATAACAATGACATTAATCTCTGTGCAGGAATCGGAAACAGGATCACACAAATAAATCGAGTTTGTACCCTAACTTGGCGACGAACTCGCTACGGCGACAACGGCGATGAGATTTCCATTGACGGTGATGGAGTCCAGTGGTAGGAGGACGTTGGCGATGACGGAGACGATCCGGAGACCACAGGGGCGGCAGAGCTAGGAGGCGCGGATGAAGAGTTTGGAGTAATTTCCAAAATTTCAACCTACGGATATATATATACCTAGTCACTATCGGTGTGACTGAGTGGAACGATTCGGTGGCACCGAGATGCAAAACTGTGAGCAGTTATTGCAACTCGGTGTGACCAAAATGTTCTAATCGGTTGCACCGAGGTGAAAACCTAGATCAACATAATGATTTTGGTGAGACCGATATGATGGATCGGCCTGATCGAGATGCATTAAGAGGTTTTGGAAGTTTAAGCCATTGACGGATCGGTGGCTCCGAGTGCTCCTCACCCGGAGGGTCCAAATTCGACTTGTTCAAGCTTTGTGATGTAGCATGAATAGAGTTTAAGACGAGAAAATCATAGATAGCTAGAGGGGCTACTTAGGCATTCTTGTCCATCCATTTGGCAAAAAGAAAAGCCAAACAATCAATAGCAACAAATGGATGTCCTCGAATGGGGAAAATTATGCAACCAACATGCTCACACAAGAAGATAGCAAATGAAACGTGTGGCAAAGCATGCACAAACACTCTAGCATCTATCGAGCAATTGTCGATGACTAGGTCATCTATATATGAGTATATCGACTTAGGAGTCAAATGTGAACATTTGATCATAGGTCATACTCATCGTTTAAGCACAAGTGGGATTACCACTTTTACATAAAGCATTGCTGTGTTCACATAATTAGAGTTGCTTTAGCTCAATTCTTAGAGTAAAGCTCCCCCTAGATGTGATATCCCCCATAGAGGGATGAACTAACCTTGGGTTTTGTCGATGATGACTTCATGTAGATATTGAAGATCTGGATGCTCAATGTTGATGTAGATCATTTGGAGCAACCCACAAGGAACAAACAAGAATATCCATAAACATAGAGTGAAGTACACATATGATGATGTCCATGGAAGCATTTGGTTACCTTGTCCCTTAACTTACCAACAAGAGGGTTTGTGACTTCTTGAACTAGTGCAAGATACGGAAGTTGATTGCACTTGTCCGTGCCAAAAATAAATATGCATGTAGTGTGTTGGCGGAGTCACCCTCAAGAACTCTCTAGTTCTTCTTCTTTGGTATCCACATCAATTTGATGGGAATCCTTGGAGTTGTAGTTGCACTAGATGAAGTAGGACTTGATGTAGTCTTGGGAACCAACTTGTCCAAGGCCTTTGGAGCTTCTTCAAATGCATCAATCTCCTCTTGAAGCTTGTCCTTGCCTTTTAGTTTGTGGTCTTGTGGTGGAAGATCATCTTGAGCTTGTGTTCCCTTGAAGGAAGTAGGGTCATACTTGTCTTGTTGATGAACAAACTTCGTCTGGGGGTATTGATCTTCTTCCCACTCAACTCCATTGGCATTGAACTTTCGTTCAAAACCAACACCTTGATTCTTCTAGTGCTTTACTTGCTTGCGTACAATTTCCTCAAATTGCTTACTTCCGGCAAGGCTCTTCTAAACACCTTTCTCTATAATTCCCTTCAATAAGCTATTTTCTTGCTCAAGAGTAACTTGGCTAAGAGAATCATTAGTGGAATCAAGAGAACTACTAGAAGCAACAATATTGGATTTAGCATGATTATTGGTACTACTAGAAGAAGAATCTCTCTTACTCTTGTTGCCAGATTTTACTTGTGGCATGTAAGTAGGCAAGAGTAAACGCTTGGCAATGTAAGAAGAACTTTTCTTCTGAAGATCATCATTGATTGCTTTTAAGAACCCATGCTCTTGCTCTAAATTGAGCATTTCAAAGCGTAGCTTCTCATGAGTTTTTAAAAGTTCTCGATGATCCTCCAAAGTAGTTTCATGAGCTAACTTAAGAGTGTTCAATTCATTAGTTAGATGCTCAATCTCCTTCTTATCATTGTCATTCGTTTCATCTTGATTAGCATGATTAATAGCAATTTCATCATAGTTTTCATCACTAGTATTGTCAACAAGCAAATCATCATCACCTAGCAAATCATCTTCATCACTATTGAAATCATCTTCATCACTATTAAAATCAATATACTCGGGGTGTGATACCTTAGGGCCTTTAGCCATGAAGCATCTTCCAATTCCTTCATTTGGCGAGTCAAATATGCCATAGGAGTTGGTTGAAATAGGTGCAAGACCGGCAACACCTTCATCTTGAGTATATTCGGAGTCGTACTGATAACTTCTCTCGGAGTAGTTGTCGGAGTCGGAACCGGATACCCATTCAGCAACATGAGCTTGATGTTTTCATCTTGTGTAGCTCCTTGATGACTTGTCCTTCCTTTCCAAATCCTTGCTTCTACGAGAGGGTCTTCGTCATAATGATCATCCCTACTCCTTCTCTCTCTTGGAGGTGGTTCATCGCTTTTACTTCTCCTTCTAGGTGAGTCTTCTTTTCTTTTGTAGGGAGCCATACACTCATTCGAGTAGTGTCCTGGTCTTCCACAGTTGTAGCAATTTCGATCATGACTAGAAGATCTTTTGTCATTGTAGGACCTTGACTTGGAGCTTCTCTCTTTGCTTCTACTCTTATAGAATTTGTTGAAGTTATTCACCATTAAGTTCAGTTCTTCATTGAAGACTTGTTTCTCACTTGATGTGGCAGGAGCATCACCTGAAGCTTTATAAGCACCACTAGACTTGTTGTGAAGCTCTTCCTTATCCTTGAGTGACATCTCATGAGCAACAATTCTCCCAATGACTTTCGTTGGCTTGATATATTTGTAATTGGGCATCATTTGGATCAAGGTGCACATGGTACCATATTTTCCATCCAAGGCTCTTAGGATCTTCCTGATGATGAATCTGTCCACCATCTCTTTGCTTCCTAAGACGACAATCTCATTTGTGATGAGAGCAAGCCTAGAGTACATTTTAGTGACTCCTTCACCATCCTTCATGTTGAACTTGTCAAGTTGACTTTGAAGCACATCCAATTTGGATTCCTTGATGGACTCAGTAACTTCGAGCATCTCAACCAAAGCATCCCAAATTCCTTTGCATTCTCAAGACGTCTGATTTTGTTGAATCCTTCGGGGCACAATCCATTGAAGAGGATATCGCAAGCTTGTCCATTGTATTGCAACATCTTCAATTCTTCCGCAGTTTCTTCACTATTTGGTTCTCTTCCATCCTCGAAGAGTTCACCTTGCAAACCAATACACACAATAGCCAAACGGCAGGGTTATGACCACGAATATGCATTTTCATCTTATGCTTCCAACTAGCAAAATTAGTACCATCAAAGTAATGACCTCTTGCTACGTCTTGAGCTTGTGTTGGTTTCCCTTGAAGAGGAAAGGGTGATGCATCAATAGTAGCGTAAGCATTTCCCTCAGTTTTTGAGAACCAAGGTATCAATCCAGTAGGAGGCTCCTCAAAAGTCCCACGCACCTACACAAACAAACAAACAACTCGCAACCAATGCAATAAAGGGGTTGTCAATCCCTTCATGGCCACTTGCGAAAGTGAGATCTGATAGAGATAGTATGATAAGATAAATATATTTTTGGTATTTTATAATATAGATGCAAAAAAGTAACGATGCAAATAAAAGTAGATTGGAAGCAAATATGATAAGAGATAGACCCGGGGGCCATAGATTTCACTAGTGGCTTCTCTCAAGATAGCATAAGTATTACAGTGGGTGAACAAATTACTGTCGAGCAATTGATAGAAAAGCGAATAATTATGAGATTATCTAGGCATTATCATGTATATAGGCATCACGTCCGTGACAAGTAGACCGACTCCTGCCTGCATCTACTACTATTACTCCACACATCGACCGACTCCTGCCTACATCTAGAGTATTAAGTTCATAAAGAACAGAGTAACGCATTAAGAAAGATGACATGATGTAGAGGGATAAACTCGAGCAATATGATATAAACCCCATCTTTTTATCTTCGATGGAAACAATACAATACGTGCCTTGCTGCCCCTGCTGTCACTAGGAAAGGACACCGCAAGATTGAACCCAAAGCTAAGCACTTCTCCCATGGCAAGAAAGATCAATCTAGTAGGCCAAACAAAAATGATAATTCGAAGAGACTTGCAAAGTTAACTCAATCATACATAAAAGAATTCAGAGGAGATTCAAATATTATTCATAGATAAACTTGATCATAAACCCACAATTCATCGGATCTCGACAAACACACAGCAAAAAGAGTTTACATCGAATAGATCTCCACAAGAGAGGGGGAGAACATTGTATTGAGATCCAAAAAGAGAGACAGAGCCATCTAGCTAATAACTATAGACCCGTAGGTCTGTGGTAAACTACTCACAACTCATCGGAGGGGCTATGGTGTTGATGTAGAAGCCCTCCATGGTCGATTCCCCCTCCGGCGGAGCGCCGGCGAAGGCTCCAAGATGGGATATCGCGGATACAGAAGGTTACGGCGGTGGAAATTGTTTTTCGTTGGCTCCCTGGATGTTTTCGGGGTACGTAGGTATATATAGGAGGAAGAAGTATGTCTGTGGCCACTCGTGGGGCCCAAGAGACAGGGGCGCGCCCAGGAGGGGTGGGCGCGCCCTCCTATCTCCTGGCCGCCTCGATTGCTTCTTGACTTGCACTCCAAGTCCTTTGGATCACGTTCGTTCCAAAAATCACGCTCCTGAAGGTTTCATTCCGTTTGGACTCCGTTTGATATTCCTTTTCTTCGTACTGAAATAGGCAAAAAAAACAGCAATACGGGTTGGGCCTCGGGTTAGTAGGTTAGTCCCAAAAATGATATAAATATGTAAAATAAAGCCCATAAACATCAAAAATGGGTAATATAATAGCATGGAACAATCAAAAATTATAGATACATTGGAGTCGTATCAAGCATCCCCAAGCTTAATTCCTGCTCGTCCTCGAGTAGGTAAATGATAAAAACAGAATTTTTGATGTGGAATGCTACCTAGCATAATTCTCAATGTAATTTTCTTTATTGTGGCATGACTATTCAGATCCAAATGATTCAAAATAAAAGTTCATATTGATAAAAGAAATAGTAACAATTCAAGCATAATAATCAAAGCAATCATGTCTTCTCAAAATAACATGGCTAAAGAAAGTTCATCCCTTCAAAATCATATAGTTAGGCTATGCTTCATTTTCTTCACACAAAAATGTTCCCAAATTCTACACCCCCGATGACAAGCCAAGCAATTGTTTCGTACTTCAATAATATCAAACTTTTTCAACCTTCACGCAATACATGAGCGTGATCCATGGATATAGCACTATGGGTGGAATAGAATATGATGATGGGGATTGTGTGGAGAAGACAAAAAAGGAGAAAGTCTCACATTGACGAGGATAATCAACGGGCTATGGAGATGCCCATCAATTGATGCCAACATGAGGAGTAGGGATTGCCATGCAACGGATGCACTAGAGCTATAAATGAATGCTCAACAAAAGAAAACTAGTGGGTGTGGATCCTACTTGCTTGCTCACGAAGACCTAGGGCATTTGAGGAAGCCCATCGTAGGAATATACAAGCCAAGTTCTATAATGAAACATTCCCACTAGTATATGAAAGTGACAACATATGAGACTCTCTATATGAAAAACATGGTGCTACTTTGAAGCACAATATATGAGACTCACTACATGAAGAACATGGTGCTACTTTGAAGCACAAGTTTGGAAAAAGAGATAGTAACATTGCCCCTTTTTATTTATTTTCTTTTTTATTTTTTTATTTTTTTTATTTTTTTCTTTGGCCTTTCTTTTTTTTTTCTTTGTTTTTTCTTTGGGCACAATGTTCTAATAATGATGATCATCACACTTCTATTGATTACAACATATGAATTACAACTCGAAACTAGAACAAGATATGACTCTATATGAATGCCTCCGGCGGTGTACCGGGATGGTGCAATGAATCAAGAGTGACATGTATGAAAAATTATGCATGGTGGTTTTGCCACAAATACGATGTCAACTACATGATCATGCAATGGCAATATGACAAAAGTAATGTATGTCATGATGATGAACGGAACGGTGAAAAGTTGCATGGCAATGTATCTCGGAATGGCTATGGAAATGCCATAATAGGTAGGTATGGTGGCTATTTTGAGTAGGATATAAGGAGGTTTACGTGTGATAGAGCGTATCGTATCACGGGGTTTGGATGCACCGGCGAAGTTTGCACCAACTCTCAAGGTGAGAAAGGGCAATGCACGGTACCGAAGACGCTAGCAATGATGGAAGGGTAAAAGTGCGCATAATCCATGGACTCAACATTAGTCAAAAGAACTCATATACTTATTGCAAAAATTTAGAAGTCATCAAAAACCAAGCACTATGCACATGCTCCTAGAGGGATAGATTGGTAGGAAAAGACCATCGCTCGTCCCCGACCGCCACTCATAAGGATGCACAAGCCAGGTACACTTCATGTTTCAAATTTGTTACACAACTTTAACCATACGTGCATGTCACGGGACTTGCTAACTTCAACACAAGCATTCTTTAAATTCATAATCACCCAACTAGCATGACTTTAATATCACTACGTCCATATCTCAAAACAATTATCAAGTATCAAATTGATCATAGCATCCAATTCACTTCCTATGATAGTTTTTATTATACCCAACTTGGATGCCTACCATTCTAGGACCAATTTTGTAACCATAGCAAATACCATGCTGTTCTAAAATACTCTCAAAATAATATAAGTGAAGCATGAGAGACTAGCAATTTCTACAAAATTAATCCACCGCCGTGCACTAAAAGATATAAGTGAAGCACTACAGCAAAAACTATCAAGCTCAAAGATATAAGTGAAGCACATAGAGTATTCTAATAAATTTCAATCAAGTAGGCTTCTCCCAAAAGGTGTGTACAGCAAGGATGATTGTGGTAAACTAAAAAGCAAAGACTAATATAATACATGACACTCCAAGCAAAACACATATCATGTGGCGAATAAAAATATAGCTACAAGTAAAGTTACCAATGAACGAAGACGAAAGAGGGGATGCCTTCCCGGGGCATCCCCAAGCTTAGGCTTTTGTCTATTCTTGAATATCTTGGGGTGCCATGGGCATCCCCAAGCTTAGGCTGTTGCCACTCCTTATTCCATAGTCCATCAAATCTTTACCCAAAACTTGAAAACTTCACAACACAAAACTCAACAGGAAATCTCATAAGCTCTGTTAGTGAAAGAAAACAAAAGCACCACATAAGGTACTGTAATGAACTCATTCTTTATTTATTTTGGTGTTAAACCTACTGTATTCCAACTTCTCTATGGTTTGTAAACTATTTTACTAATCATAGATGCATCAAAATAAGCAAACAACACACGAAAAGCAGAATCTGTCAAAACCAAAATAGTCTGTAGCAATCTGTAACTAACGCAAACTTATAGAACTCTACAAATCCTACTAAAATAGGAAGTCCTGGACATTTTGTGTATTGATCAGCAGCAAGAAGAATCAACCCAAAAGCTCGTTTCTGTGATTTAACAAAACTAATTTCGTGCATGCAAAGTTTCTGTTTTTCAGCAGAATCAAATTAACTATCATCATAGGTTATCCTATAGGTTCTACTTGGCACAAACACTAATTAAAACATAAAAATACATCTAAACAGAAGGTAGATGCAAAATTTATTACTGAACAGAAACAAAAACAAAAAACACAAATAAAATTGGGTTGCCTCCCAACTAGCGCTATCGTTTAACGCCCCTAGCTAGGCATAAAAGCGAAGATAGATCTAAGTAGTGCCATCTTTGGCACTCAATTCCTCAATAGAGCACTTATAATTTTTAGGAGTTTCTCCCATTTTAGAAATGATTAAACCTTTAGGCAAAAATTCAAGAAATTTGTTTGTAGCAAAATGTTCCTTAACGATAGAGAGACAATTGGGATGAACACTTATGAATTTGAGATCCGCGTCTCCCTTACTAGAAGATTCACCCTTATTTTTAGGAACATAAATAAACTTGGCAGTTTTGGTAGGAGGTTTTGGAGTGTTTTTCATGGAAGAAAACGCGGAACCTAAGTTGGTAATGATATCTTCAGGTTTACCGATTCTTGCAGAATCTAGATCTATTTTTTCATTAACTATAGGTTCTTTCTCTTTAAGATTTTTCAAAGTAACTACAACCCTAGATCCATATTGGGTAATGTGATTATGAATCTCTTTATCCAAATTTTCAATCCACTCAACAGTAGCAACTTTATTTTCAATAATATCAAGTCGTTGCATCACATGTTCTAAAGTTAAAACTGTTCCATTAACCAAAAGAGGTGGTGGGCCAAACAAATCTAACATAGCATTATAAGCATCAAACGTATGGCTACTCAAGAAATCCCCTCCGGTAACGGTATCAAGAACGCATCCATTCCAAGGAGTAATGCCTACATAAAAATTGCGAAGAAGAACGGAAGTAGAAAGCTTCCTAGTAGATCTATTTTGAGCATTGCAAATTCTATGCCAAGCATCTTTTAAATTTTCTCCCTCCCTTTGCTTAAAATTAAGAATTTCATATACGGGAGTGATAACAAGGATAGGAGGACTAGCCATAGCGACAAGGTAAACGATCTAACACACGAGCAAACAGAAAAAGGCAAGCGAAAAAGAGGGAGAGATTGGGAAAGAGAGGGCAAATAAAACGGCAAGGGTGAAGTGGGGGAGAGGAAAACGAGAGGCAAATGGCAAATAATGTAAATAATGCGAGGGATATGAGTTTGTGATGGGTACTTGGTATGTCTTGACTTGAGCAAAGACCTCCCCAGAAATGGCGCCAGAAATCCTTCTCGCTACGTCTTGAGCTTGCGTTGGTTTTCCTTAAAGAGGAAAGGGTGATGCAGCAATAGTAGCGTAAGTATTTCCATCAGTTTTTGAGAACCAAGGTATCAATCCAGTAGGAGGCTCCTCAAAAGTCCCATGCACCTACACAAACAAACAAAGAACTCGCAATAAACACAATAAAGGGGTTGTCAATCCCTTCACGGCCACTTGCGAAAGTGAGATCTGATAGAGATAGTATGATAAGATAAATATATTTTTGGTATTCATAATATAGATGCAAAAAGTAAAATTGCAAATAAAAGTAGATTGAAAGCTTATATGATAAAAGATAGACCCGGGGGCCATAGGTTTCACTAGTGGCTTCTCTCAAGATAGCATAAGTATTACGGTGGGTGAACAAATTAATGTCGATCAATTTATAGAAAATCGAATAATTATGAGATTATCTAGGCATGATCATGTATATAGGCATCACGTCCGTTAGGGCTGGAATTCGAGCCGAGTCGAGCCAGCTCGACTCGACTCGCTAAAGCTCGTTTTGTTAACGAGCTAGCTCGACTCGACTCGTTACTATAACGAGTTCAAATCCAAGATTGGCTTGACTCGTATAACTCGCGAGCTGGCTCGTTTAGCTTGTTAAGCTCGTTAAATAAATGCCCATAAAACCTACATTATGATAAAAATTAGTATGTATATATTAAACATATACATCACCAAACAGATGCAATTTCCTTGTCACAACAGCAAGGCAGCATGACCACAATATTCACACTTGTGACAAAAACATGTACAGAAACCAGAAGTACTTAAAAATCCACATAAAAGTCCATTATCACATTGTAGGTAGCTTAACAGTCGAAAATTCATGCAGCATAATATTCCAAGGTTCGCATTACATTAAAGGGCAGAGACCACAATTCATAGAGAGATAGGAAATTAAGCATAAGTTGCAGCTGCGGCATCAATGTTCAATTGTTGATGATCAATCATCCATCCATCACATGCTGCTAGCATCTACCAAAACTCCAAAAGGTCTTCCACTCCCACATGTCCAGCATCCCATATACATTTATTTTGAGTACCTGTGCAAATTGAAATGCCAAACTAGATAAGATTTCGATAATTAATAGCTATTACCAATCAAACATATAAGAATTTGATAATTACAACCTACTAGCAAGAAATAGATTAGGCAGCAAACTTGTCATTCAAGAGCTTGCCACCTCACTCTTAGGAAATGGTATGAATTCAACATCCTCCTCCTCATCCTGTACATGGAAACAACGAATGTCATGCAGGTTAGACACAATATTTGTATGGAAAGTAACAGAAAGATTGATAACAAGACTTACCACTATTATTGGTGGTTGATTGTCCTGGTGTGAACCTCGTATGAAGCTAGAGGCACATACTAATGCCTCGACCATTGCTGGACGTAGAGAACTCCGGTAATCATCAAGGATTCTACCTCCTGTAGAGAAAGTTGACTCGGAAGAAACACTAGTAGCCGGTATAGTCAAGAATCTACGTGCCATCTTGGATATAACGGGGAACCTATGAGCATTCACCTTCCACCAATCAAGTAACACAAATGTTGTGTCTTCGGGATCTACATTTGCTTCATCCAAATAGAGGAGCAATTCTGATTTAGATGCTTCTGTAGCTGTTGCTTGTAGATAGTTCCGAAAACCACTTGGTCGTACTGTGGTTGTTGATGCCCTTGATTGCATACTCAAAGACGTACCTCCAGTATTTTGAGTAGCAGAATTCTTTTGGCGATACTCAGCCTCATAAGTGTCATATAGGTCGTACAACTCCTTTCTAACCTCAGCTTCCTCCTCACAGCCCTTGGTTTCACCATAAATCTTTCTAAAACAGTAACCAACAAATCTCATCTTCCACCTAGGATCTAAAACAGTAGCAAGAACCATAACATTGTTTTTCTCCGCCCAATACTTATCAAATTTATCTATCATTGCGTACGCCATAGCTGATAGATGCTTATCTTTAGAATGACATGCAGCCACTATCTCCATTTTGACAGTCACTATATAAGGGTAAAAGATACTTGCAGTAGGGTATACAGATCCTGATAACACCTTAGTTATCTCAGCAAATTGCGTCAAGATTGGTTGCACCTTGGAATACATATTCCAATCTGCATGAGAAGGCTCCCACGTGTAATTCATATCAGAGTCTGCATATTCATGAAAAACAGGCCTATAGGGAGTACAAGAATCAAACATCTTGTATGTTGAATTCCACCTTGTTGACACATCTAGACATAATCCAGCCCCAGGTTCTATATTCAGTGTTTTACAAACTTCAAGGAATTTATACATGCGACTAGGAGACTTCTTCAAATACTTCACAGTTTCCCTTAGCGAGCTAATAAAAGCTTGCAATGGTTCCAAACCATCATTCACTACCAAGTTGACTATGTGAGCACAACAACGAACATGAAAATGTGTGGAAATGAAGCCAGGTACTTTCCTTGCAACAAACTTGTTAATCAAATTCCTCACAGCTCCATCATTATTTCTAGCATTGTCAACTGTGATTGAGATGACCTTGTCCTCTATTTTCCATTCACATAAACATTCAAATATTGCTTGAGCTATGATGCTTCCTGAATGTGGTGGATCTAACTCAATAAAGTTCAGGACACGACATTGCATAACCCAATCGACATCTATGTAGTGAGCGACCAAAGCCATGTAGGAGAGATTTTGATTTGATGTCCACAAGTCACTTGTTAAACAAATATGTTCGACATCCCTGAAACTCTTCTTAAGAAGTTCCTTCTCAGATTCATAAACCTTGATACACTCTTTTCTTATGGTCTTTCTACCAATGAACTTATATGCTGGATTCATATGTCTCATCAAGATATTAAACCATTTGTGTTCTACCATTCTAAAAGGATAATCATGTGCAATTACCATCTTAGCAATGATCTTACGAGTTTCTTCAGGATTATATTCAGTGCAAACAGATGTAAGTGATGAACCCGGCTCGAAGTTGAGTGTACCCTGACCTTGTGATTTTCCCCTCATGAATGCTCGATATGCTGGACATAAGTCATTGTGCCTATTAAGACTAGTAGTCTGTCCCCCCTTGTTTGTAAATAAATAAATCTCCACAATAGTTGCACTTGGCCTTTTCTTTCTCTTCCCCTTCAACTGGAACCATGGTAAAATGCTGCCAACATTTTGAACGCTTTCCTCTCACCCTCTTTTTTTTCACCTTGGGGGACACTGCAATACCCTTTTTCCTTCTACGGCTCTTCTTCGGCTCGGAGGATACACCATCAACTGGCCCATGTTCTTGCTGGCCCTCACTTCCAGAATCAATCATCACATGTGGAGGTAAGCTTTCCTCAGACATTTCATCATCCATATCAGACTCATCCTCTTCATACTCATAATCACGATTATCCTACACATAAAGAAGGAAATAGAAATCAAAACAAAACATATAAGAAACATAGCAGCAATCCTAATGGCTAATGGTTTTTCTTTGGAGATGTACTGTACGTGTGACATGTGCATCAGTACATGCCCAACTGCAGTGGGCAAACGAATCAGAAACATAGCAGCAATCAAGTACTTCAAATTCTTCAAGAGATTTTGGCCACTAATTAACAAGTATATACGAGAGCACATGTACTGTATATAGTCAAGACAAAGGAAATAATGCAGGAATTTGATTACTGCTTCTACAGGCGTTGGCACTACAGCAACTTCTCTGGAGCGTGGTGGCTCTGTGCACTTGTGTGCCCGTGTCCGGGCAGTAGCAGATGCCGGCGAAGCAATGGGACCAGATCGCCTCCTCTTTGCGGCCTTCGACTCCGAGCTTGGTGGCTTCCGCATGGTCACCGGCGGCTCGCCGCTGGGTCGGACAGAAGAATGCGAGCATATAGATCAGTAGTAGAGAAGTAACTAAAGGAAGAGAAGGATGAGATGAGCAGTGCTAGAAGGAAGGGTCCTACGCACGCACCTAAGAAACGCAGGCCACTCGCCGGAGAGGTGGGGTTGCAGCGTAGGCGCGGCACCGCCGCCGTCGAGATTCAGAGGAGAAAGAAATAGAGAAGGCAGGAGCGGAAACGACCATCTATAACATCGCCAGGGATGGAAAGGAGCGAAATCGTCGCGCGACGTATGAGTATCCTAGATTCCTCGGCGGATGGGCCTTGGGCGTCTGGGCCTTGAACGGATGGGCTGAGTGGATAACCTTTTTTTACCAAGCTTAACGAGTTATACGAGTACTCGTGAGATTGGCTCGTTTAACTCGGTCTATAAACGATCTTAAAATAAAGCTTGGCTCGACTCGTTATTCTTCGAGTTCGAGTCAATTCAAGCCGAGTCACGAGCTACTCGTTAGCTCGCGAGCTTCGAGCTTTTTTTCCAGCCCTAACATCCGTGACAAGTAGACCGACTCCTTCCTGCATCTACTACTATTACTCCACACATCGACCGCTATCCAGCATGCATCTAGAGTATTAAGTTCATAAGAATAAAATAACGCATTAAGAAAGATGACATGATGTAGAGGTATAAACTCAAGCAATATGATATAAACCCCAGCTTTTTATCCTCGATGGCAACAATACAATACGTGTCTTGCAACCCTTTCTGTCACTGGGTAAGGACACCGCAAGATTGAACCCAAAGCTAAGCACTTCTCCCATGGCAAGAAAGATCAATCTAGTAGGCCAAACCAAACTGATAATTCAAAGAGACTTGCAAAGATAACTCAATCATACATAAAATAATTCAAAGGAGATTCAAATATTTCTCATAGATAAACTTGATCATAAACCCACAATTCATCGGATCTCGACAAACACACCGCAAAAAGAGTTTACATTGAATAGATCTCCACAAGAGAGGGGAAGAACATTGTATTGAGATCCAAAAAGAGAGAAGAAGCCATCTAGCTAATAACTATGGACCCGAAGGTCTGAGGTAAACTACTCACAACTCATCGGAGGGGCTATGATGTTGATGTAGAAGCCCTCCGTGGTCGATTCCCCCTCTGGCGGAGCGCCAGCCAAGGCTCCAAGATGGGATCTCGCGGATACAGAAGGTTACGATAGTGGAAATTGTTTTTCGTTGGCTCCCTGGATGTTTTCAGAGTACGTAGGTATATATAGGAGGAAGAAGTACGTCGGTGGCCGCTCGTGGGGCCCAGGAAACACGGGGCGCGCCCAGGAGGGGTGGGCACGCCCTCCTATCTCCTGGTCGCCTCGATTGCTTCTTGACTTGCACTCCAAGTCCTATGGATCACGTTCGTTCCAAAAATCACACTCCCGAGGGTTTCATTCCGTTTGTACTCCGTTTGATATTCCTTTTGTTCGAAATACTGAAATAGGCAAAAAAAACAGCAATACGGGTTGGGCCTCCGGTTAGTAGGTTAGTCCCAAAAATGATATAAATATGTAAAATAAAGCCCATAAACATCAAAAATGGGTAATATAATAGCATGGAATAATCAAAAATTATAGATATGTTGGAGACTTATCACCTCTATGGTGGTAATTTCCCTCGCTAGACGTCATACTCTCCTAGGTTGTGAAACCAAGGCTATGATCACCAAAAGCTATGGAAATAAAGGCAAATGGAGACCAAATCTCTGATACCACTTGTAGGATCAAAATTAGGTCTAGAGGGGGGTGATTAGACTATTTGACCAAATAAAAATCTAGCATTTTCCCAATTTTAAGTCTTGGCAGATTTTAGCAACTTAGCACAAGTCAAGCAATCAACCTACACATGCAATTCTAAGAGTGTAGCAGCGGAAAGTAAAACATTACATATGAAGGTAAAGGGAAGGGTTTGGAGAAGGCAAACACAATGTAGACATGGAGATTTTTGGCGTGGCTCCGATAGGTGGTGCTATCGTACATCCACGTTGATGGAGACTTCAACCCACGAAGGGTAACTGTTGCGCGAGTCCACGAAGGGCTCCACCCATGAAGGGTCTACGAAAAAGCAACCTTGTCTATCCCACCATGACCATCGCCCACGAAGGACTTGCCACACTTGGGTAGATCTTCATGAAGTAGGCGATCTCCTTGCCCTTACAAACTCCTTGGTTCAACTCCACAATCTTGACGGAGGCTCCCAAGTGACACCTAACCAATCTAGGAGACACCACTCTCCAAAATGTAATAGATGGTGTGTTGATGATGAACTCCTTGCTCTTGTGCTTCAAATGATAGTCTCCCCAACATTCAACTCTCTCTCACATATTTGGCTATATGGCGGAAAGATGATTTGAGTGGAAAGCAACCTGGGGAAGGCTGGAGATCAAGATTCTTGTGGTTGGATTGGAATGTCTTGGTCTCAACACATGAGTAGGTGGTTTTCTCTCATTAAATGAGTAGTGGGAGTGTAGACACGTTCTGATGGCTCTCTCACAAATGGAGAAGGGGGTGGAGGGGTATATATAGCCTCCACACAAAATCTAACCGTTACACACTATTTACCCAACTCGGTCAGATCGAATAGAGAAACTCGGTGAGAGCAATTTAGTTCAAAATGTGAACGTTAGGAATCTCGGTGGGAATGATGAGATCAACTCGGTGGGACCGATGTGCTAGGGCTAGGGCAAAACCTCATCTCGGTGAGACCGATCGCATAAACTAAGTGAGACCGATTTCAGCGATGAGCAAACAGAGGCTTGGTCAAGCAAACTCGGTGGGACCGATCGCTCATTTCGGTGAAATCGAAATGTTACAAGAAGGAAACAGAGAGTCTGCAATGCGAACTTGGTGGGACCGATCGGTCATTTCGGTGAGACTGAAATGTTACGAAGGGAAACAGAGAGTTTGCAAAGCCATCTCGGTGAGACCAATAGCCGTATCAGTGAGACCAAATTGATTAGGGTTTCTGGATATGGCTATGTCAAATGAACTTGGTGGCGCCGGATAGATCAAATCAGTGGGGCCAAGTTTGACTTTAGGTTTTGGACACATGTGGAAATGAGAAAGTGGTTGAGGGTTTTGGAGCAATATCAGTAAGCACTTTGAGCAAGTAGACCATTAAGCAACACCTTATGCCCGTTTAATAGTATTGGCTTTCCTATGGACTCAATGTGATCTTGGATCACTAAAATGAAAATGAAGAGCCTTGAGCCTTTGCTAATCTTTGTCCTTAGCATTTTGAGGGGTCCACATCTCTAGTCCATGCCAGGCCAATCATTGAACTTTCTGAAATATTTAACTTGAAAGGATATTAGTTCAATGAGCTATATGTTGTTATGAATTACCAAAACCACCTGGGGACTAGTTGCACTTTCAGTATTTGATATGAGTTGGCCACTGGCCTATACACACTAACTACCACGCGGGAATAGTTATGGGCACTCGACGTCGTATGTATCAGCCGAAGCTCTCCAGACGTCAGTGGTTGAGCAGCGCGTGCCTGGGTGGTCCGCGTAAGCACCTGCCTTGTATAAGGAGGTCGCCAGGACTGATCCCGGCCGCCCTCGCAACATCCAGGAGTGCAATGGGCGATGGACCCAAGACCCCTGCTGTAAGGCCCCGGATCCGATGCGCCAGGTGTCTTCCAGTTATTCGCACCGTTGCCATGTCGTTTGCTTGTGTGTTGCATTTTTCCATGACATCATGTGCATTTCATCTGCATGTTTTTCAAAACTTGCATCCGTTCGGGTTCCCCTGGTTCTCTCCGTTGTCCGTTCTGAGCCCAACCGCACACTCGCACGCGCCCGTTGCACCTCCCAGTTCTTGTTTCACGAGCCGCATAAAAACATTTTCGAAATGGGCCGAGATTTGCCGAGTGGCCTTGGTATATCACCGGTAGACCACCCGTCAAATTTCGTTCCATTTGGAGGTCGTTTGATGCCCCAACGGTTAACCGAGTTAACCGAAAGCCCCTTTTGTCTTGCAGCCCAACACCCCTCCAAATTAGCCGACTAACCCGGCAAAAACCCCTCCATGCTCTCGTTCGTTGGATCACGATCGTGTGGGCGAAAACTGCACCCCATTTGGACTCTCATAGATCCCTCTATCTATAAAAACGTCCCCTCCCCTCCATTTTCGGGCAAAAACCCTAGCCTCCACCTACCTCCGCCGCCGGACATGTCTGTTTCCCACCGGACGAAACCGCGCTGCCACCCAAATCCACTCCCCTCGCGCCACGTGGCCCCAGTCGTCGCGCGCTGCCGCCTGCCCGCCAGGCCCGGGGCGGGCCTGCCGAGCCCATCGGGGCCCAGCCGCCCCGAGGAGCGCCCCGTACCCCGCCGCCGACCGCCCTTCGCCGGCGCCCTGCCGCCGCGGCCCGCGCCCCCGCACCGGCGCCCCTCCACCGTCCGCCGCCGCCTCGGTCTGCCTCCGGTCACCGCCCCGCCGCCTGTCGTCGTTCGCCGCGTCGCCCGAGCGACCCTCGCCACCGCCCCGAGCCAGCTTGCACCGCCGCCGCCCCACAGCTCCTCGGCCGGCGCCGCCAGCCTCGCCTCCGGCCAGATCCGGGCCAGCGCCGCCCGGATCCGCCTCGCCCGTGCCGCCCCTCGCCGGAATCCACCGGAGCTCGCCTCCCCTCACCCCGCGCCGGCATCCTCGGCCTCCCCCGGACCTCCTCGCTCCTCGTCGGACTCGCAACCGTTGTCGGAAACCTCGCCGGAGCCGGATCCAGACGGGGTTGGACTAGATCCACCAACCCCGCCAACCAAACGCCGTCCCCGCCCCGGATCTCCTTGTCCCGCACACCTCCGTCCCGCGTTGACTTTCGCGGAGGTAAAAAAAACGCCCAAGTCCCCAGGATTTTAACATCATGTGTGCATCTTTGCCATGCCATAACTCCATGCTCGTTACTCCATTTTGCGTGCATAATATGTCAAAATGTTCATATCAGAGTGCTCTTCATGATGGAGTAGTTTTCATGCATGTTACGATTCTTCTTGATGCCTTAACCTTCGTTGCAAAACTGCTAAATGATATAAGCTGCTGAAATCTGCTGGTTGTTAACATTATGTATGACTCTTGTGAGTGCCACAACTTTGTCTCTGTTGACCCTATGGTGATGATCTTGATATGCACATGTTATGCTATTTATGATCTACATGTTGGTGTGCTTTGCATTCATGTTAGGGTGCATATTGACATATTAATCCCTGTTGCAAAAGTGCATGTTGCTGTTATCTGCTGAAAACTGTTGTAACTTGCTGATTTGTCATTTTTGTTGCATTTTGTGTGCGCATCCTATGAGCATGATGTCTACATGTTTTAGGAGAATTTTCATGCCATATTTACAGTGGTTTCATCCATGTATTTGTTTATGCCCTGTAGTGCGTGCATCAAGCTTGTGAAGTGTGCTACTTGTTGTTAAGTTTCTGTCAAGTCTTTCTGTCATATCATGTTGACATGTTTTCTTGATGCTACCAATTAATTCATGCATAGACTGGAGATGCTTAGTTGACATATTTTGATGTTTATCTTATGCTATATCATTACATGCCTTTTGATGCCCTATATATGTCCTATAGCATATGTTTTCATTGCCATGAACATGCTTATATAATGTTCCAGATTTCTGTTAAATTCATGATGCCTCGTTGTGAGCTTGTTGTTGAGTGTTCCATGCCTCTTCTAGAGATGCTCCAATTACATGTTTTGAAGTATGCTATGAGTAATTTGTTAAAATGCCATGGTTGTTAATTTTGGATGTAATATACCTCTGTTCCATGCTTGCAAACATGCTATCATAATGTTGTTCTCTTACACTTGCTAAAATTGTTTCAACATTCAATCTTGTCTTGTTGATTTCTACTAATCCATGAGCCAAATGTATATGATTCCATGATGTTATTTGCTCTTTGTTATGTGTAATTTGATGACATGCCCTTGGTTGCTAGGTTAACTTGTTGTAGCAGTCTCTTTCTTGCTCTCAAGTTGCCATCATATTAACTCTGCTCATGCATACACTCCTGTGTTATAAAGTTGCTTGTTGCATTGATCATATTGGTTTAATCTTGATGCCTATGAACCTGAACCTTAATGATATTTGAAGTATGTTATATGTACTTGAAGTGCATGTCAAGTTTATGCTCATATGATCCCTGTAGCATGTTGTTTTGATGTTTGCAAAGTGTCTACTTGCTGTTTTGGACAGATTGTTGTTATATCTTGTTTGGAGTGTATGTGTTGCACCGTTGCTCTGTTTTGAGCATGCTCTATATGAAACTTGCTTAGAATTGCATGTAGTTTCATATTATCATGTTGCATCCTTGTTTTGAGAGTGTTTTCTTGATGTTTGAATGCATTTTGCATCAATGTCATGTTTAACTTGTTTTGCTCATATCTTCTAAGCCGTAACTCCGAATTAACTGAACTTCGTATGTAACTTCACTAGATTTTCGCGTAGATCATCTTGGTGCATCTTAACTTGCTGTTTAACAACTTGAACATAAGGTTTATTCAGATCTGGACCAATTTCGAAATTTGCATATGAGGACTTACCGGATTTGTTATATGTTGTTTCCGGCCTCATTTAAACTTGCTTTGATGTGTTGTTCTTGTTTGCATCATCTCTTGCCATGAGTAGCATCATACACTTGTCATGCATCATACTTGGTTGAGCATCATGTCATGTTTATGTGTTGTGTGTTTACCATGTTGTTTGCTTCTTTCCGGTTGTGCTTCTTCTCAATAGTTCATGTTTCGTTGCGATCGTGAGGATTCGTTCGTCTACGCTTGGTTCGTCTTTGCCCATTCGTCTTATTCATGGACTTCTTCTTCTTCCTAGCAGGATTTCAGGCAAGATGACCGTTACCCTGGATCTCACTACTATCATTGCTATGCTAGTTGCTTCGTTCTATCGCTATGATGAGCTACCTATCACTTGCTTATCAAGCCTCCCAAACTGCCATGTCAGCCTCTAACCTTTTCACCCTACCTAGAAAACCATTGTTTGTCTATGTTATCGCCTTTGCTCAGCCCCTCTTTTAGTGTTGTTAGTTGCAGGTGAAGTTGAAGGTTGCTCCATGTTGGACATGATTATGTTAGGATATCACAATATCTCTTATTTAATTAATGCATCTATATACTTGGTGAAGGGTGGAAGGCTCGGCCTTATGCCTGGTGTTTTGTTCCACTCTTTCCGCCCTAGTTTCCGTCATACCGGTGTTATGTTCCTTGATTTTACATCCCTAACACGGTGTGGGTTTATGGGCCCCTCTTGACAGTTCGCTTTGAATAAAACTCTTCCAGCAAGGCCCAACATTGGTTTTAACATTTGCCATAATAATACTTAAAACTAAATAATTAATTTGCATAGGGCGTCATGAACCCGAGGATTCTTTTCTACATAGCAGGGAGGGGCCAGTGCTGATGGTGTTGGTCCCAAACTAGAGCATTGTGCGGGGCCGCCCCGGGGCAACCTGGGTTATTTTGGCACCTGTACGCGTCGCTCATCCGTTGTGGCCTGAGACTAGATACGCGGGGCTACTATCAAGGTGTCGGCACGCCGGGAGGTCTTGCTGGACTAGTTTTACCATTGTCGAAATGTCTTGTGCACCGGGACCCCGAGTCTGATCGGATGTCCCACGATGGAGGATTGTCTTCGCGGATCGTGAGCTTATAATGGGATAAGTTGGGACACCCCTACAGGGTTTAAACTTTCAAAAGCCGTGCCCGCGGTTATGTGGCAGATGGGAATTTGTTAATATTCAGTTGTAGAGAACTTGACACTTGACATAATTAAAACGCATCAACCGCGTGTGTAGCCGTGATGGTCTCTTCTCGGTGGAGTCCAGGAAGTGAACACGGTTTGGGTTATGTATGAACATAAGTAGTTTCAGGATCACTTCTTGATCATTACTACTTGGCGACTGTTTGCGTAGCTTCTCATCTTATTCTTCTACTCGTAAGTTAGCTACCATATCATGCTTAGTCGCTTCTGCATCCTCACCACTTATCCTTTCGATACCCATTAAGCTTTGCTAGTCTTGATACCCATGGTAATGGGATTGTTGAGTCCTCGTGGCTCACACATTACTACCACAACAGTTGTGGGTACAGGTAATGCGATGATCATGATGTGAGAGCGATGTTTGCTTGTTTTGGAGTTCTTCTTCTACTTCTTCTTCGTTCAAGGGTTAGGTTCCTGGTCGGCAGCCTAGGCTAGCAGGGTGGATGTCGTTTGAGTTTTTGTTTGTGTTTCATCCGTAGTCGGATGTAGCTCTTATGTATCTCCAACTATTATGTAATGGTACGATGTGATGATATCCACCTTGCAAAAGCGTCTCCAATATGCGCTTCTATCCTTGGTGGGACCTTCGAGTTCCTTTAGGATAGGGTCACATATTGGACGTGACACCTGTGCACTTCAGATGCAGACCGGCGTGCTGGCTTCTCTGTTGAGCCTAGGTAGGGCTACGACGTGTTGATGTTCCAAGGCCGGGCATGACCCAGGAAAGTGTGTCCAACCAGAGTGATCGAGTGATACATCCATTTTGCATCATGCTTTATATCAATATTTATTGCATTATGGGCTGTTATTACACATTATATCTCAATACTTATGGCTATTCTCTCTTATTTTACAAGGTTTACCATGAAGAGGGGGAATGCCGGTAGCTGGAATTCTGGCTAGAAAAGGAGCAAACATTGGAAACCTATTCTGCACTGCTCCAAAAATCCTGAAACTCCACGAAACCTGTTTCTAGAATTAATAAGAATTATTCAGCGAAAGAAATACATCAGGGGGCCCACACTTTGGCCAGGAGAGCGGGGGGCGCGCCCTCTTGGGCCCCCTGGTGGGCCTCCGGTGTCCATCTTCTGCTATATGAGAGCTTTTACCCTAGAAAACAATCATGGGCAAGCTTACGGGACGAAACTCCGCCGCCACGAGGCGGAACCTTGGCGGAACCAATCTAGGGCTCTGGCGGAGCTGTTCTACCGGGGACACTTCCCTCCGGGAGGGGGAAATCATCACCAACGTCATCACCAACGATCCTCTCATCGGGAGGGGGTCAATCTCCATCAACATCTTCACCAGCACCATCTCCTCTCAAAACCCTAGTTCATCTCTTGTATCCAATCTTGTATCAAAACCACAAATTGGTACCTATGGGTTGCTAGTAGTGTTGATTACTCCTTGTAGTTGATGCTAATTGGTTTACTTGGTGGAAGATCATATGTTCAGATCCTTAATGCATATTATTACTCCTCTGATTATGAACATGAATATGCTTTGTGAGTAGTTACGTTTGTTCCTGAGGACATGGGTGAAGTCTTGCTATTAGTAGTCATGTGAATTTGGTATTCGTTCGATATTTTGATGAGATGTATGTTGTCTTTTCCTCTAGTGGTGTTATGTGAACGTCGACTACATGACACTTCACCATTATTTGGGCCTAGAGGAAGGCATTGGGAAGTAATAAGTAGATGATGGGTTGCTAGAGTGACAGAAGCTTAAACCCTAGTTTATGCGTTGCTTCGTTAGGGGCTGATTTGGATCCATATGTTTAATGTTGTGGTTAGGTTTACCTTAATACTTCTTTTGTAGTTGCGGACGCTTGCAATAGGGGTTAATCATAAGTGGGATGCTTGTCCAAGTAAGGGCAGTACCCAAGCACCGGTCCACCCACATATCAAATTATCAAAGTACCGAACGCGAATCATATGAACGTGATGAAAACTAGCTTGACGATAATTCCCATGTGTCCTCGGGAGCTCCTTTCTCATTATTAGAAATTGTCCAGGCTTATCCTTTGCTACATAAAGGATTGGGCCACCTTGCTGCACTTTATTTACTTTATTTACTTGTTACTCGTTACTATTTATCTTATCACAAAACTATCTATCACCTACAATTTCAGTGCTTGCAGAGAAAACCTTACTGAAAACCGCTTATCATTTCCTTCTGCTCCTCGTTGGGTTCGACACTCTTACTTATCGAAAGGACTACGATAGATCCCCTACACTTGTGGGTCATCAAGACTCTTTTCTGGCGCCGTTGCCGGGGAGTGTAGCGCTTTTGGTGAGTGGAACTTGGTAAGGAAACATTTATATAGTGTGCTGAAATTTTCTGTTACTTGTCACTATGGAAACTAATCCTTTGAGGGGCTTGTTCGGGGTATCTTCACCCCGACCAGAAGAGCAAAGAGTTGCTCCTCAACCTACTGAACTTTATGAAAATATTTACTTTGAGATTCCTTCGGGTATGATAGAGAAACTGCTAGCTAATCCATTTGCAGGAGATGGAACATTGCATCCCGATTTACACCTTATCTTTGTGGATGAAGTTTGTGGATTATTTAAGCTTGCAGGTATTCCCGATGATGTTGTCAAAAGGAAGGTCTTCCCTTTATCTTTGAAGGGAGATGCATTGACATGGTATAGGCTATGTGATGATACGAGATCTTGGAATTATAAGCGATTGAAGTTGGAATTTCACCAGAAGTTCTATCCTATGCATCTTGTTCATCGTGATCGTAATTACATATATAATTTCTGGCCTCGCGAAGGAGAAAGCATCGCTCAAGCTTGGGGGAGGCTTAAGTCAATGTTATATTCATGCCCCAATCATGAGCTCTCCCGGGAAATGATTATTCAAAACTTTTATGCTCGGCTTTCTCTTGATAATCGCAACCTGCTCGATACTTCCTGTGCTGGTTCTTATATGCTGAAGACTATTGATTTCAAATGGGACTTATTGGAAAGAATTAAACGCAACTCTGAAGATTGGGGTTCCGACGATGGTAAGGAGTCAGGTATGACACCTAAGTTCGATTGTGTTAAATCTTTTATGGATACCGATGCTTTTCGTGGATTTAGCGCTAAGTATGGACTTGACTCTGAGATAGTAGCTTCTTTCTGTGAATCTTTTGCTACTCACGTTGATCTCCCTAAAGAGAAGTGCTTTAAATATAATCCTCCTGTTGAAGTGAAAGTAGTTGCACCTATTACAGTTGAAGAAAAGACTATCACCTATAGTGATCCTATCGTTCCTACTACTTATGTTGAGAAACCTCCTTTTCCTGTTAGGATAAAGGATCATGCTAAAGCTTCGGCTGTTGTTCGTAAGAGTAATACTAGGACTTATTCACCTCCTGAGCAAATCAATGTTGAACCTAGTATTGCTATGGTTAAAGATCTCTTGGATGATGATTTAGATGGGCATGTTATTTATTTCTGTGGTGAGACTCCTAATATTGCTAAACCAGATACTAAGATACATAGACATGTCATAGGCATGCCTATTATTTCTGTTAAAATAGGAGATCATTGTTATCATGGCTTATGTGATATGGGTGCTAGTGCTAGTGCAATACCTTATACCTTATATCAAGAAATTATGCATGATATTGCACCCATTGAATTAGAAGACATTGATGTTACTATTAAGCTTGCTAATAAAGATACCACTAAACCAGTTGGGATTGTTAGAGATGTTGAAGTCTTGTGTGGGAAGGTTAAATACCCTGCTGATTTTCTTGTTCTTGGTTCCCCACAAGATGATTTTTGTCCCATTATTTTTGGTAGACCCTTCTTGAATACAGCTAGTGCTAAGATTGATTGTGAAAAAGATACTGTCACCGTTGGCTTAGATGGTATGTCTCATGAGTTTAATTTTGCTAAGTTTTGTAGACAACCTCGTGATAGGGAACCACCTAGTAAGGATGAGATTATTGGTCTTGCTTCCATTGCTGTGCCTCCTACTGATCCGTTAGAACAATATTTGGTAGACCATGAAAACGATATGTTTATGAAGGAAAGAAGGGAAATAGATGAAGTGTTCCTAAAACAGGAACCTGTGCTAAAACATAACCTTCCCGTTGAAATTCTTGGGGATCCCCCTCCACCCAAGGGTGATCCCGTGTTTGAACTCAAACCATTACCTGATAATCTTAAGTATGCTTATCTTGATGAAAAGAAAATATATCCTGTTATTATTAGTGCTAACCTTTCAGAGCAAGAAGAAGAAAGATTATTGAAAACTCTGAAGAAGCACCGAGCAGCTATTGGATATACTCTGGATGATCTTAAGGGCATTAGTCCCACATTATGCCAACACAAAATTATAGTGGAGAAAGATGCCAAACCAGTTAGAGATCCTCAACGACGACTAAATCCCAAGATGAAAGAAGTGGTAAGAAAGGAGATACTAAAGCTCCTTGAGGCAGGTATAATTTATCCCGTTGCTGATAGTGAATGGGTAAGCCCTGTCCATTGTGTTCCTAAAAAGGGAGGTATTACCGTTGTTCCTAATGATAAAGATGAATTGATCCCGCAAAGAATTATTACAGGTTATAGGATGGTAATTGATTTCCGTAAGTTAAATAAAGCTACTAAGAAAGATCATTACCCTTTACCTTTTATTGATCAAATGCTAGAAAGACTATCCAAACAAACACATTTCTGCTTTCTAGATGGTTATTCTGGTTTCTCTCAAATACCTGTGTCAGCGAAGGATCAATCTAAAACTACTTTTACTTGCCCTTTTGGTACTTTTGCTTATAGACGTATGCCTTTTGGTTTATGTAATGCACCTGCTACCTTTCAAAGATGCATGATGGCTATATTCTCTGATTTTTGTGAAAAGATTTGTGAGGTATTCATGGATGATTTCTCCGTTTATGGATCCTCTTTTGATGATTGTTTGAGCAACCTTGATCGAGTTTTGCAGAGATGCGAAGACACTAGTCTCGTCCTGAATTGGGAAAAGTGTCACTTTATGGTTAATGAAGGCATTGTCTTGGGGCATAAGATCTCCGAGAGAGGTATTGAAGTTGATAAAGCCAAAGTTGATGCTATTGAAAAGATGCCATGTCCCAAGGACATAAAAGGTATAAGAAGTTTCCTTGGTCATGCCGGTTTTTATAGGAGGTTCATTAAGGACTTTTCTAAAATCTCTAGGCCTCTGACTAATTTATTGCAAAAAGATATTCCTTTTGTCTTTGATGATGATTGTGTAGAAGCATTTGAAATACTTAAGAAAGCTTTGATCACTGCACCTATTGTTCAGCCACCTAATTGGAATTTACCTTTTGAAATTATGTGCGGTGCTAGTGATTATGCTGTAGGTGCTGTTCTAGGGCAAAGAGTTGATAAGAAATTGAATGTTATCCAGTATGCTAGTAAGACTCTTGGTACTGCCCAGAGAAATTATGCTACTACTGAAAAAGAGTTCTTAGCAGTTGTGTTTGCATGTGATAAGTTTAGTCCTTATATTGTTGATTCCAAAGTTACTATTCACACTGATCATGCTGCTATTAAATATCTTATGGAAAAGAAAGATGCTAAGCCTAGACTCATTAGATGGGTTCTCCTGCTCCAAGACTTTGATTTGCATATTATTGATAGAAAGGGAGCTGAGAACCCCGTTGCAGACAACTTGTCTAGGTTAGAGAATGTTCTTGATGACCCACTGCCTATTGATGATTGCTTTCCTGATGAACAATTAGCGGTCATTAATGCTTCTCGTACTGCTCCTTGGTATGTTGATTATGCTAATTACATTGTTGCTAAATTTATACCGCCTAGTTTCACATACCAGCAAAAGAAAAGTTCTTTTATGATTTAAGACATTACTTTTGGGATGACCCACACCTTTATAAAGAAGGAGTAGATGGTGTTATTAGACGTTGTGTGCCTGAGCATGAATAGGAACAGATCCTACGCAAGTGTCACTCTAAATCCTATGGAGGACATCACGCTGGAGATAGAACTGCACACAAGGTACTACAATCTGGTTTTTATTGGCCTACTCTCTTCAAAGATGCTCGTAAGTTTGTCTTATCTTGTGATGAATGTCAAAGAATAGGTAACATTAGTAGACGTCAAGAAATGCCTATGAATTATTCTCTTGTTATTGAACCGTTTGATGTTTGGGGCTTTGATTATATGGGACCTTTTCCTGCCTCTAATGGTTATACACATATTTTAGTTGTTGTTGATTACGTTACTAAGTGGGTAGAAGCTATTCCAACTAGTAGTGCCAATCATAACACTTCTATTAAAATGCTTAAAGAAGTTATTTTTCTGAGGTTTGGAGTCCCTAGATATCTTATGACTGATGGTGGTTCACATTTTATTCATGGTGCTTTCCGTAAGATGCTTGCTAAGTATGATGTCAATCATAGAATCGCATCTCCTTATCATCCGCAGTCTAGTGGTCAAGTAGAGTTGAGCAATAGAGAGCTCAAATTAATTTTGCAAAAGACTGTGAATAGATCTAGAAAGAATTGGTCCAAAAAACTTGTTGATGCATTATGGGCCTATAGAACTGCATACAAAAATCCTATGGGTATGTCTCCATATAAGATGGTTTATGGAAAAGCGTGTCATTTACCTCTTGAACTTGAACATAAAGCATATTGGGCTATTAAAGAGCTCAACTATGACTTCAAACTTGCCGGTGAGAAGAGGTTGTTTGATATTAGCTCACTTGATGAATGGAGAACCCAAGCCTATGAGAATGCCAAGCTATTCAAAGAAAAAGTCAAACGCTGGCATGATAAAAGAATACAAAAGCATGAGTTTAACGTAGGAGATTATGTGTTATTACAACTCTCGTTTAAGATTTTTTGCAGGAAAACTTCTCTCTAAATGGGAAGGTCCCTACGTTATCGAGGAGGTCTATCGTTCTGGTGCCATAAAAATCAACAACTTCGAAGGCACAAGTCCGAGGGTGGTAAACGGTCAAAGAATTAAACATTATATTTCACGTAATCCTATCAATGTTGAAACTAATATTATTGAAACCGTAACCCCTAAGGAATACATAAGGGACACTTTTCAGAACGTTCCAGACTCCGAAAAGGAATAGGTATGTGGTACGGTAAGTAAACCGACTCCAAAACGACTCCAATGGCAATTTTTATCAGTTTTGGAATATTTAAGAATTTTAGGAAGGAAGAAGTAGTCCGAAAGGGACACGAGGCCCCCCACGAGAGTGGAGGGCGCGCCCCCTCCTACTGGGCGCGCCCCCTGTCTCGTAGGCACCTCGTGTGCCTCCCGGACTCTGTTTTCTTGCACGTTATGTATTTTGGTCGGTAAAAATTCATTATATATACTCCCGAAGGTTTTGACCACCGTATCACGCAAATATCCTCTGTTTTCGTTTCGAGCTGTTTTTGTTTCAGATCTAGAGCATCATGTCATCTCCAAGCGCTCCCAAGGACAAGTTTTTTGAGAGGGTTATCAACCCCTATCTCGCGAAGGTGTTGCAACACCCTCAAACCATTGAGATGTGTGAGGGGGTGCTGCACATCCGCGACATGGAGGGACCAAGGCGTACTGGAAGCGTGGAGACAAAGCTCGAAGCCGTGGAGCAGCAAGTCTTCAAGTGCCAAGGGATGGTGGAGCGTGGACTCAACGCCAACCAGATGATGATCACGGAGTTCACCAACAACCACAAGATGGATGCCAAAGTCATTGGGGAGACCATCTTCAAGCTTCAAGAGAAAATCGAGCACCTCCAAGCCCAGATCTATGACCTGCAAAACCAGAACTATGAGTACGAATAGAGGTTCAAGAGGATGAGTTTGGCTGCAGATTTAAGGATCCCGGAGACTCGATCATCCTTCTATGATGGTGAGCCTATGCCTTGGAAGACGGACGACAAGCCTACATCATCAACAACTCCTACTTCACCACCTCCGAGGACATAATCACATGGGTATGGGCACTCCCCTTGGCAAATGCCAAGCTTGGGGGAGGTGCCCCGGTATCGTATCACCATCACACTCCTATCTTTACCGTTTTATTTAGTTCCATCCCTTTTAGTAGTATCTTGATCTAGTAGATTAAAGTTTTGATATCAAGTAGTTTTGAGCTTTCTTTGTGATCTCTTTTTGTAATCGAGTCCGTGAGCTATCTATAATAAAGATTAGTGTTGAGTCAAGGGCTTTGCTATGTTGCTATGATCTTGAGAAAGTAGAAAGAATAAAAGAGTTCATATTGATCTTATGGACAGTGATGACTTCACATATAGAAAGTATGAGGCATAAAAGTTGTTGAGAGTTGATAAACGTAGTCTTGGTCATCGTTGCAATTAATAGGAGGTGATAAGGAAAGAGGGGTTCACATATAAATATATTATCTTGGACACCTTTTATAGCTGGGAGCACTCATTAAGTATGACATGCTAAAAGAGTTGACGTTGGACAAGGAAGACAACGTAATGGTTTATGTTTTCGCACATCTCAGTTAAAGTATATTGTCATTGACCTTCCAAACATGTTGAGCTTGCCTTTCCCCCTCATGCTAGCCAAATTCCTTGCACCAAGTAGAGATACTACTTGTGCTTCCAAATATCCTTAAACCCAGTTTTGCCATGAGAGTCCACCATACCTACCTATGGATTGAGTAAGATCCTTCAAGTAAGTTGTCATGTTGCAAGCAATAAAAATTGCTATCTAAATATGTATGACTTATTAGTGCAGAGAAAATAAGCTTTGTACGATCTTGTTGTGGAAGTAATAAAAGCGACGGACTGCATAATAAAGGTCCACATACAAGGGGCAATATAAAGTGACGTTCTTTTGCATTAAGATTTTGTGCATCAACCCTAAACGCACATGACAACCTCTGCTTCCCTCTGCGAAGGGCCTATCTTTTACTTTATGTTTTTACTTTATGCTTGAGTCAAGGTGATCCTCACCTTTCCCTTTTTCATTTTATCCTTTGGCAAGCTCCTCGTGTTTGAAAGATCATGATATATATATCCAATTGGATGTAAGTTAGCATGGGCTATTATTGTTGACATCACCTAAAGGTGAATACGTTGGGAGGCAACACAATAAGCCCCTATCTTTCTCAGTGTCCGGCTGAAACTCCATAACCACAAGTATTGCGTGAGTGTTAGCAATTATAGAAGACTACAAGATAGTTGAGTATGTGAACTTGCTGAAAAGCTCTATTGTTGACTCTTTCTGATGTTATGATAAATTGCAATTGCTTCAATGACTGAGATTATAGTTTGTTAGTTCCCAATGAAGTTTTTGAACCATACTTGACATTGTGAATTGATTGTTACTTGAGCATAAGAAATCATATGATAAAATCTATATATGTTGCTGTTATAAGAATGATCATGATGCCCTCAAGTCCGTATTTTATTTTTATTGACACCTCTATCTCTAAACATGTGGACATATTTTTCGATATCGGCTTCCGCTTGAGGACAAGCGAGGTCTAAGCTTGGGGGAGTTGATACGTCCATTTTGCATCATGCTTTTATATCAATATTTATTGCATTATGGGCTGTTATTACACATTATATCTCAATACTTATGGCTATTCTCTCTTATTTTACAAGGTTTACCATGAAGAGGGGGGATGCCGGCAGCTGGAATTCTGGCTAGAAAAGGAGCAAACATTGGAAACCTATTCTGCACTGCTCCAAAAATCCTGAAACTCCACGAAACTTGTTTTTGGAATTAATACGAATTATTGAGCGAAAGAAATACATCAGGGGGGCCACACTTTGGCCAGGAGAGTGGGGGGCGCCCCCCTACTGGGCGCGCCCCCTGTCTCCTGGGCCCCCTAGTGGGCCTCCGGTGTCCATCTTCTGCTATATGAGAGCTTTTACCCTGGAAAAAAATCATGGGCAAGCTTACGGGACGAAACTCCACCGCCATGAGGTGGAACCTTGGCGGAACCAATCTAGGGCTCTGGTGGAGCTGTTCTGCAGCCGGCACTTCCCTCCGGGAGGGGGAAATCATCACCAACGTCATCACCAACGATCCTCTCATCGGGAGGGGGTCAATGTCCATCAACATCTTCACCAGCACCATCTCCTCTCAAAACCCTAGTTCATCTCTTGTATCCAATCTTGTATCAAAACCACAAATTGGTACATGTGGGTTGCTAGTAGTGTTGATTACTCCTTGTAGTTGATGCTAATTGGTTTACTTGGTGAAAGATCATATGTTCAGATCCTTAATGCATATTATTACTCCTCTGATTATGAACATGGATATGCTTTGTGAGTAGTTACGTTTGTTCCTGAGGACATGGGTGAAGTCTTGCTATTAGTAGTCATGTGAATTTGGTATTCGTTCGATATTTTGATGAGATGTATGTTGTCTTTTCCTCTAGTGGTGTTATGTGAACGTCGACTACATGACACTTCACCATTATTTGGGCCTAGAGGAAGGCATGGGAAGTAATAAGTAGATGATGGGTTGCTAGAGTGACAGAAGCTTAAACCCTAGTTTATGCGTTGCTTCGTTAGGGGCTGATTTGGATCCATATGTTTAATGCTGTGGTTAGGTTTACCTTAATACTTCTTTTGTAGTTGCGGACGCTTGCAATAGGGGTTAATCATAAGTGGGATGCTTGTCCAAGTAAGGGCAGTACCCAAGCACCGGTCCACCCACATATCAAATTATCAAAGTACCGAACGCGAATCATATGAACGTGATGAAAACTAGCTTGACGATAATTCCCATGTGTCTCGGGAGCTCCTTTCTCATTATTAGAAATTGTCCAGGCTTATCCTTTGCTACATAAAGGATTGGGCCACCTTGCTGCACTTTATTTACTTTATTTACTTGTTACTCGTTACTATTTATCTTATCACAAAACTATCTATCACCTACAATTTCAGTGCTTGCAGAGAAAACCATACCGAAAACCGCTTATCATTTCCTTCTGCTCCTCGTTGGGTTCAACACTCTTACTTATCGAAAGGACTACGATTGATCCCCTACACTTGTGGGTCATCATCAAGTGTGTTGTATAATGAAAGCACAAGTGCTCCCTGGGTGATTTTGGTAATTAGTGTCAACATATCTGTTGTTGGACTAATACTTTTACCTAGTATGTTTCAGATAAGTTCAACAATGGAGTGGCATGGACTAGAGGATGTGGAACCCCTTCAAGATGCTAAGGACAAAGGATTGGCTCAAGCTCAAAGCACAAGACTCTACATTTTCCATTTTAGTGATCCAAGATCACATTGAGTCTATAGGAAAAGCCAATACTATCAAGAGGGGATGAGGTGTTGCTTAATGAGTTTCTTGCTCAAAGTGCTTAGTGATATGCTCCAAAGCCCTCAACCACTTTCTCACATCCACACATGTCCCAAAAAAAAAGTCAAACTCGGCCTTACCAAAACTTCCTATCCGTCGCCATCGAGTTTTGTTGACATAGCCACTGCCAAAAACCCTAGTCTTTTCGGTCTCACCGAGATGGGATTGTAATCCCTCTGTTGTCCTTCGTAACATTTCGGTCAAACCGAGATAAGCGATCGGTCCCACCGAGATTGTAATGCAAACTCTCTGTTTCCCTTTCGTACCATATCGGTCCCACCGAGATGACATATCGGTCCCACCGAAAATCCTAACAGCCACATTATTTACTAAATCGTTCCGACCGAGTTTCACGAATCTGTGACGCACCCGATTCACTCGTACACTAATCATGCACGCAAATGTGTATGATCAAGATCAAGGACTCACGGGAAGATATCACAACACAACTCTAAAAGTAAAATAAGTCATACAAGCATCATATTACAAGCTAGGGGCCTCAAGAGCTCGAATTCAAGTGCTTGAACATAAACGAGTCGGCAAAATCAACAATATCTGAGTACAGACATAAGTTAGACAAGTTTGCCTTAAGAAGGCTAGCACCAAAGTAGCGACGATCGAAAAGGCGAGGCCTCCTGCCTGGGACCTCCTAACTAATCCTCGAAGCCGAACTCCTTGTAGAACCATCCTCGGGATCCTCTGGCTCCTGGACTCCAACGTCTGGTTGTGGCATCCAGAAAAAAGAGGAAAAGGGGGAAAAGAGGGAGCAAAGCAACCGTGAGTACTCATCCAAAGTACTCGCAAGCAGGGATCTACACTACATATGCATGGGTATATGTATAAAGAGGCAATATCAATGGACTGAACTACAGAATGCCAGAATAAGAGGGGGATAGCTAGTCCTGTCGAAGACTACGCTTCTTGAAGCCTCCATCTTGCAGCATGTAGAAGAGAGTAGATTGAAGTCCTCCAAGTAGCATCACATAGCATAATCCTACCCGGCGATCCTCCCCTCGTCGCCGTGTGGGAAAGCGATCACCGGGTTGTCTCTGGAACTTGTCTGGGTGTGTTTTATTAAGTATTTGGTTTTAGTTGTCATAAGGTCAAGGTACAACTCTGGGTCGTCCTTTTACCGAGGGACACGGCTATTGAAATAGATAAACTTCCCTGCAGGGGTGCACCACATAACCCAACACGCTCGATCCCATTTGGCCGGACACACTTTCCTGGGTCATGCCCGGCCTCGGAAGATCAACACGTCGCAGCCCCACCTAGGCACAACAAAGAGGTCAGCACGCCGGTCTAAATCCTATGCGCGCAGGGGTCTGGGCCCATCGCCCATTGCACACCTACACATTGCATGGGCGGCCGATAGCAGACCTAGCCCCCTTAATACAAGAGCAGGCTTACGGTCCAATCCGGCGCGCGCCGCTCAGTCACTGATGTCACGAAGGCTTCGGCTGGTACCACAACGTCGAGTGCCCATAATTGTTCCCGCGTAGTTGGTTAGTGCGTATAGGCCAGTGGCCAGACTCAGATCAAATACCAAGATCTCGTTAAGCGTGTTATTATGAAGTAACCACGAACGCTGACCAAGGCCAGGCCCACCTCTCGCCTAGGTGGTCTCAACCTGCCCTGTCGCTTCGCCACAAAGATCCCCACAGAGGGCCATCGAGACAAATGTCCTTTCAGCCCCCAATCCATGAATCACTCGCGGGTACTCAACGAGCCGACCCGACTTTAGTCACCATCTGTATAGTACGTATATATGTATACTATATACCCGTGATCACCTCCCGACTAATCACGGCCCGATAGTATGGCAAGGCAGACTGACAATAATGTAGGGCCACTGATGATAAACTAGCATCCTATACTAAGCATTTAGGATTGCGGGTAAGGTATCAAAAACTGTAGCAACAATGACAGGCTATGCAACAGAATAGGATTAACCGAACAGTAACATGCTGCACTACTCTAATGCAAGCAATAGAGAGAAGAATATGCGATATATGGTGATCAAGGGGGGGGGGCTTGCCTGGTTGCTCTGGCAAGAAGGAGGGGTCGTCAACTCCATAGTCGTACTGGGTAGCAGCGGCATCGGTCTCGTAGTCTACCGGAGAGAAGAGGGGGAAGAAACAATAAACACAGTGCAAACATAAGCATGACAATGCAACACATGACAATGAGCAGTGCTAGGTGTGCCCTAACGCGGTAGTAGGTGATACCGGCAAAAGGGGGAAACATCCAGGTCAGTATCCTCGGTGTTTCGCGTTTTCGGACAGGTGAACCGGAGGGGGAAAGTTGCGTGTTCGTGATGCTAGGGATGTGTGGAGGACGAATGGGCTATGTATCCGGATTCGTCTCGTCGTTCTGACCAACTTTCATGTACAAAGTATTTTCATCCGAGCTACGGATTATTTTCTATGATTTATCAATGTTTTAGGCATTTTTGAAATTTATTTAATTATTTAAATCGAACATCATCCAGAATAGTGAAAGGTGATGTCAGCATGACATCACCATGACGTCAGCAGGTCAAATTTGACCGTTGACTGGTCAAACTGACCTGTGGGCCCCAGCTGTCATTGACTGTTAACTAACCTAACAGATTAATTAACTAACCTAAGTGATTAGGTTAGTTAACTAGTTTTAATTAAGTTAATTAGTTCACTAATTACTTAACTAATTAATTTTACTATTATTATTTTAATTCGTTTTCGTTTTTACTGGGGATGGGCCCCCGCGGTCAGTGGCCAGAGGCCTAGCGGGTGTGCGGGCAACGGGTGTGGGTGCCGGGCGGAGGCCGTAGCCCACCCGATTGCGGGGCGAGGCCGTGGCCATCCGGTCACGGGGTCGCTGGCGTGGGGCCGGAGGCGAGGCCAAGGGTGGCTAGCAGCGGCGGTGGGGAAGGCAGCAGCGGGGAGGCGCTGGCGAGCGCTCGGTCGGGGAACGACGAGCACGCAACGATGCAGGGACAAGGCTAGGTCGAGGAGGGCGCGAGCGGGAGGGCAATCCCGACGAGTGCGAGTGCTAGGCGGCAGGGGATTGAGCAGCGGCCGGAGTCGGCGAGGTCGAGCACATCTACGGGGTGAACGGGATGAAACATGGAGGAGGGAAAGAAGTGGAGGGGGGTTTGCTCACAGGGGAGATGCAGGGGGAAGGCAGTGGGCTGGAGGAGGTGGCGGCAGTGTCACCGGTGATGAGGGCAGCTCCGTTCGGGGGAGGTGTCAGCATCGGGGTCAAACGGCTCCGGGCTTGGGGCGGTTCCGGCGGGGAGGAGGATGAGGAGGCGACGACGGAGAGGACGGCGGGGAGGCGGTCGGGGAAGTCCGGCGAGGTGTGGGGCTCCGGGCGGCGGCACTGGCGGCGGCGATTCAATCCGAGCGGTGGTGGTGCTCTGGCGATGGAATGGTGGGGCGAGGCAGCCCAGCGACGGTGGGGCGGCATCGGGGATGGACGCCGGCATCGGGCTCGGGGCGACGGGATCGGGGCGGCGTGCGTTGGAGCGCCCCCGATCCAGATCACGCGTGGGGGGTGGGGATCGTGGGGAAGGTGGGGTTAGGGTTTCGGTGCCCCCTGGAGGGTTTATTGCCCTGGGTCTGGGCCGGCCTGGTGGCCAGCTGGGCCGGTTGGCCCATCGGGTAGGGGAGGGGTCATGTGGTTGCCTTTTCCTTTTCTTTTTTTATTTAATTTTATTTTTCTATTTGCAAAATGTTTAGCACCTAAATGATTTTTATAAAATATGGGAGCTAGCTCATAAGTTGCAGTGCATAAGATCCTTGCACCAAAAATTAGTTTGGGTGAAATACTAATTCATATTAAATTTATATTAATTTAAAGGTTATCAAATGTTGTTGTTTGCCACTATTTGAGGTTGTTAGGGTCACTCAACTGATCCATTTAATGTTAGTTACAATTTTATAATTGCCTCTGAATTATTTGTTACTTAACAATCATTATAGTTTTCAAATTTGAACAACTTTTATTTTCCACTGTGAATTTAATTGAAGTTTGAAATAGGAGTTTGAAAAGAGATGTGATTCCAATGTGATCAAGCCCTGTTTAGCAACATGATTAGCTTAATCACAGAGGGTTACTGTAGCATGATTCTCGGGGTGTTACAAATCTCCTCCACTACAAGAAATCTCGTCTCGAGATTTTAAGAGGTGGAGTAAGGGCGAAAGATCCGGTTATGAAATTCTAATGAATCTTCTCGGTCTTGGTTGCTCTTCATTTCTCTGCTTCAGGTCATCATGGTGAAGTCATCCTCTTCTTCGGGAACTCCAACGTACTTACGAATAGGTAAGGGGCAGCTCGACTACGACAGAATGCTTATGAGGGAAACAATCTGGGGTTAACCCATGAATGGGCATAAGAGTATCTCTCGAGTTGATATAAAATACATCGAGAGTAAGGTACGAAGGTACAATAAGAGGTTTCAAGCGGATAGATAGTTGCTCGAAGTCTGAACCAGAGTGACAAAGGGGTTCAGAGCAGCGAGAGTAGGTATTGCGTCTGATACCAGAATAGAGCACTAGGAAGGTGGCCCATGAATTAAATACGAAGCCAAGTGTGATGAATAACCATTAGAAACAGGGTTGTACAGGAGAGTCAGGTTTCGATCGAGTGGAACTGTGGGTTATGGGCCCACCATGTGGGTTGAAACTAGGAAGGGCCCACATCTTGCACAGCCGTGACAGGGAGGCATGTCAGTGGATAGCTTGTCAGGTATGTCGGCAACAATGTCGGTACCAAGGACGGGGAACGAAGAGAACCATTTTACTGCTCGTTGAACGAGGCGAACCAATTGGCAAAGTTCTCACCCATCATTGGTTACCGGAATGTCATCAACAATAGTAACAAGGTTTTACAAACAGAGTGGTACAACAAGGTGCTTACCTAAGCAGGGAATTATCTCTGCTTAGTTAAGTCAGATTACAGGAAAGGTTTAAATGAAAGAATGGAAAGGAAAACGTGATTATCAGATTAAACAGAACAATGGAAAGGAAAATTGTGATTACACACAATTATTAGGAGTATATCCTTCCCATGGACAAGTAGAACATGGCATACAGGGTAGGAGAGCAAGTACCCAACCATTCAGATAAGAGGCAAGGATTAATCAATATGTTACCCATACAACGGTGTTTGGATAACTGACCAAGAAACATTTAGCATCGCGCCTCCAATGTTCTTGTTGATGAGCGGGGTATCATAGTCATGCTTCGAGGTAGCAATGATATGATGTTTCAATCAAGGGCCAGACTTTGGATACACAAATGATCCATCAGGAGCAACTTATAAAATAAGTCTTTTACAATTTCCTCCAGGAAGAATGGTTATCCTTGCAAAAGGATTTATAATGATAGGTCCTCCAGCCAGGGGGTGCTAGGCATGACATCATATTACCGGGTCATCAAAGGACCAACATCATAACTCCTGGAAAGTTGTCCCAACCATCATATCTGACCGAGATTCAGATCCGATTGGTGTCATGCTACCTCAGACTCAGGATGCCTGAGAAGAAAAGGGTGCAACACAAATTGACAAGATGACATTGCAAGATTCTCGGGAAATGAACTTATGGAAGAAAGTTCCTAAATAAGAGTTCATCATTAACCAAGTAGAAGAAGAGGATGTGGCTGATGGACTCAACGACAATTTATCAAGATTTTTCAAAAGATGGTTTCCATAATTATGTGAACAAGGAGATAACATTTGTCAGATCAAATGATATAATGGTGTATGACCGAGGAAACATACATAATTAAACATTGGTTGAAAGGTGCACCCAAAATATGGGCTTAGGTAGCACGATCAAAGTTAGAATGGTGATTCTATAACCAATAGTCTAAGAACGAATGGTCGACCATAACTTCAAATCAATAGGGTCGCTAGAAGTATAGAATCCAAGCAACACAGTTCACTTGTTGGTGTCCCGGTTAGAATCAACACGGGGACCAAGAAACAACGGTGATGGGGTGAAGTATCATAATACCAAGAATTATTTAAGAGGTGGAGCAATTCTCACAACATCCTTGATATAAAAGATGATAATATTCCAAGGTGGAACATAACATAAGCTGGATAGCAAGGAGCTCCATAACATGATCAAGTTTGTGCCGGAGGTAAGGCAATGATGTCGTCAATGATAATACAATTCATCGAGGGACAAGGATGGTATTTCTCATCAAGAATTCAATTGATATCCTGGAAGGAGTCAAAATGTTGATGATGATCACGAGAAATTTTGTCAAGATATTTCATGACGATGTAATCGATCAGCGATGACATCAAGTCAAAGGAATGATGAAGCAAGAGGTTATTGGAACCACGGTTGCGACACAAACTCTAAATCAAGCTTGTTGTTTAAGGTGAAAGGGTATGATGAGGAAGATCGACGTAAGCTTAGCTATCGTTGCAAAGTTGTGCTCTGGGAAGAAGGATCGGGTAGCGCGGTTAAAATTAGCATGATAATGATATAGACGATCAGGCTAGGAATGACTTGAAGTATTATTAAACTCGTAAGCAACGAAATTTACTTAGAGTTATTGAATAGGAGTGCGGAATCGATTCACTTGTCGGTGTCTTTGAGTGTTTAATAAACTCAGAGCCCGTGAAAAATTGGAATCAGTGAGAATGTATTACTTGATGAAGAGCTCATAAGAAGTTATGCAGTTCCATGATAATCTCGAGATACCAGGGGGTAATACTCGACGACAGATCAAAGTAGAGGTTGGACTTGGGTATTGCTCTGCAGAACACAAGTGCTTGAACTTGCACGATAAATGGTATTTAAAGGAGAACATGGTCGGAACCACGATTGCAAAAGGGCAGATCCCAGATATAAGATGAACTTATACCAAAGGAATAATTAATTTAAGAGAAGCTTTAATGATAAGATCTACATCATGTCCATGGGCATGAACACGAGGTTCAAGATCAACTCCCACTTCTCCAATGCATGACCATTCATTCACTCCTCTATTAAAACTGATTTGAGTGTGAAAACCTACCTGGTGAATTAGCAGAGGAGTATGACCTGTGAAAACTTTCGGGTTCACACAGATTAAGGAAAACATAGGTTCAATCCATCAGGGCATCTTAGAACATATACCATGAACTCTAGGATCAATTAACACATGCTCGAAGCAGAGCATGGTTGACAAAGGCATAGGATATAACTTGCCAAAGGCAGAAGACACAATTTATCAAAGGCATTATGTATCAGGGAAGAAACTCTCAAGGTTATTGGATATGAAGGACGCTGTCGGATAATAACCAAGCAGTTGGTCTCGCGGACCACAAGGAACCTGTCGTGAGTATCGGTAATCAGAATGAAAGAGAATGCAAAGGTATCAGATTATAGAAACAACTGACTAATTTAGAGCTCAAATGCAAACAAATTATGATTTTCAAATCAAGGGATCAGAAGCCAACGGTCTGATTAAGAATGTGTCGGGGATATACCCCGCGGTATAAACCGCCGGATGTATGACCCGGCTAGAGTTTGGCGATTCACTGGCAACCCACTTGGACATGGCGGTTTACGGTTCATTGGTAATCCGGCAGGCGGGTCAGAGGAGCGACAAGACCCGGTGGCCCAACGGGCGATTTATGGAAGGCCGGATCATGCTATGGTGGGCCGGTTTAAGAGAAAAGGCGTGAGGAATATTTACTTTACAAGGAAGACCCGGACTTGTATCCGGTTTGTATTAGAAGGGAGACTAGTCCTAATCCTAATAGGACTCCACATGTAACCCGCCCCTTCAACATATATAAGGAGGGGTAGGGCTCCCCAAAGAGGGAGAAGCTACAAGCAAGAAACAATCTTATGGCTAGACACAAAGAGGAGAGCCGGTTTACGGCGACTCCCTCATGATGATAATGAGACCTAGCCTCAAACAGCATGTAGGGTTTTTACCGGATGATGTTTCCCGGGGCCCGAAGCTGTCTAAATCCCTGTCTTGTGTTGCGTCTCTCGATTCCACTCAACCCCTCTCAAGCTACCACATAGATGTGTTGGCCTCGCGACTAAGTCCTGACACTAAGGACATCTGATGTGACAATTCCACGACAGTTGGCGCCCACCGTGGGGCTCGCGCATGGTGGTGTTGAGTTCTTGAAGGGACCTTTTCTAGGGTTTCGAGAAGCTCGCGATCGTTCAGATGAAGAAGAGTCAGCACCGGATCAACTTCGAGTTCATCAGACGAGATTGAAAAGAAGGAAAAATCCAGCGACAGCAATAAAGTTGTCTTTCCAGGTTCATTACTACAGACGGGAAATTCTACGGCGAGACCTAGACAAGGTTTTGTTTGGATCTGCTATCGGTGTTGCTGCTACGCGTCGCCGAGTCAGATAAGGATTCAATTACACCTGCATCAACGCGCGCGTGAGTGGGCTGGAATCAAGACCCGAGGTCAACCATGACCCGGAAGTGGACAGGATGATGGGCACGGGCTCCGTCGCTGCGCCTGGCCGGTTTTTTCTTTGCGCCTCTACGCTTGGAAGCTCGTGCACGTCAAGAGACATCAGCTAGTGCAGCCACTGTACACGTATGAAATTCAGGGAAGGATTTAATAGGCAGCTCACATGCAGACCCCAAGATGGATTAAAAATCAAAGTCTAGTGGGTTTTCTACAATGGTCCGGTCATGCTATTGCCTGGCACGAGCGGTTAACCACCGTTGGACGTCTGGCCGCTCCTGTTATTCTATGGTCCAATAGTCAGAGTTATGGCCAAAGCATAAGCGTGATCCGTCGAGTTATCCATGCCAAAGAAAAAAAAAAGGGAACAGCCTACGACCCGGACACGGAGCCAACTACGATTCGGATTTACTTCAGTCCACGTTGGCATCCAACCCGTCGCCTCCGCCGAGTCGCCCCCAGTCCCCCACACGGATTCGCGCCGATCCATGGTCTGCCTGCCTGAGCGGTCGCAGCACCCGACCAAACGTCGCCTATGGGCCAGCCCCGATAGCGAGCTCCGCTACTGCCTCCGCGCCGAACCGCCGCAAACGACGCCTGTCTTCAAACGGCCGCGTCGCCGGATCATCCACGCCATCCCCGAGCGACCCGCCTCCGCACTAAGCTGCAACCTCCTCGACGGCCTGGCCGACCGACCCCCAGCGACGGCGGTGATAAGTGCTACATCTGTGACCCGGATTCGCCGCGGTGAATCGCCACAACCTCTCCGCATCACCAGCTTCGCCCCGTGCCGGTTCACTGCCTCCGCGCCCGTCTCCTGAGTCGCCCGCGCGTCGGCTCCTTTCCAAGCCCCAGCTGGGTCGCCGCCGTCTCCCCCGCTCTGCCGTCCGCGCGACCCGACCGCCGCCTCCCGCGCGACTCGGCCGCCTGCTCGTCGTCCCTACACCGGCCAGCTCCGGGTCCCTGCTGGGTTCACCTCCGCCGCGGCCGGGTGCCCCGCGTCAAGCCGCCACCAGAAATCATTGGGATGGCCTTGTTTGCAGCAGAGGGCCGCCGGGCTTTATCTCGAGCACCCGTCGCCTCCGCCGTCATCCGGATGCGCCGCTGAACCGTCTCCACCACTGGCCGGTTTGGCCTCCGCATCGCCCCGGGTCACGGCCTCGCTTCATCCGCTCGTCCCCAAATCGCCTTGCCGGCTCAAGAACAAAGGCAGTAGTCCGTTTCTACCACAGCCGTGGGCTCGTCTTATATTCGGTCGTGTACCGCCCCGTTCTAAACCGGGCGTTGACTCGCCGGGCGTTTCGAAACCACCCTGCTGACTCGCTGCTCGCCCAGTTTCCGTCAAACCACCGGCGCTGACCCGCCGCTCGCCCCGCTGCGTTAATCCGCCGCGTCTGCATTCAAACCCGGCGGCTTTGCGCGCGCATTGGCTGGGTCTCGTCTCCACCGTGCCACTCCAATTTGCCGTGGCAGCGGACGTACCTCATCGACCCGCCGGAGTGTCCTCGATGTAGCCGATTCACCTCCGCGCCCGAGACGCGCCTCCTCCATTGGACGCTTCCGCCACTATTGATTTGCTTGGACCGCTGCTTGTTGGCCTCTCATGCTGACCCGACAGATTGTTGTTGCCGCGATCACCGTTGTGCTGAATCGCCATCGCCCATTGGTGAGCCGCCTCGACCACCGTCACTGCAGGCTGCCCTCTGAACCGCGTCGCGCCCGATTCAGTCTGTCTCGCGCTGCTGTGTGTTTCTGTAGCGCTGAACCAGCCCCAAGTCACCGCCGTTGAATTCTCGTTCCATCTATACCGGATGTCGCAACCGGGCCGCCCTGTTTTGCTTTTCGCCGGTGTGGTCAGCTGCCGCCCTCACCTCGCCTGACCCGCCTCCGGGTCGTCGTGCCCCGATGGCCGTTTCAGCTGCTGCCCCGCCGGATTACCTCTACCTGACGCCGACCTGCTGATCCGTCCCGTTTCAGTTGCCGCCCCGCCGGGGGCCCCGTTGAACCGCTGCTACCTCGTCACTCCGCCCCTGCATCAGTTCACTGATGCTACTCGCCACGCACATGCAAGGGAACAGACCAGCTGCGTTGTCCTCTGTTCGAACGAGACAATAGTAGCAAACTTATTACTACAAATTAGTACTCTGCCACAGGTTGGAAAAAGTTGATCTACAAATTTTATATTGGCCAAAACTACTACAAGGGGAGCGACCAGATCGGTTCAGCCTTGGCAAATTCATACGGGAAATATACACCAAGGAGACTGAAGCTACCACGTGGTCAGACAATCCATCATGCTACTAGATGTTGTTGCTTTCGTTGGAAGTCATGGACAATTGCTAGTCACCGGCCATACAGTGGTTTACTTGGCGCCAAAGGTGCAAGCAGAGTACAGGCATATTCTTGGAGTAGTACAATGCTATGACCGGTTTACCATCACGTTAAGACAAGAGAAGACCGTGTGGAGCACTGCAAAAAAATCATGGAAACAGTACAATTCAGATCAATTGAAAACCGACGACGGACCTGACTGGCCCGACGTCCCAGGAAAAACTCAGGTGCTATCCGTCTCATTTATTTTTTCAATATACATTAAGTTCCTTCGGGAACAATTGTCCTCCCTTTAATATTTTTTGTTCCATGATCATGGCAGAGACGACAAGATCATCTGTCATTCAAAAACATCCGAACAATTATTCACCGTCGAAGTGGAGTTATATCACGGAGATGGAGTGCATACTATCGTCATGGTGCACTAACAGTTATCCGTGTTGCCGTGCTCAACAAAAGTGCTTGCGCTACCGCCCTTGCGGTCTGGTCTACATCAATATACCGGGCCGCACCTGTCTGCATGAGTTATTTATTGAATATGAGCAAGTCACTGCTTCGATAATCTAGTTTTCTTTCCACAAATTGGAGGCAAACTTATCATTCAGTGGAACTTTGCGCTGGATGGCTCAAGGGAAATATATTCTCCCACAAAGCTCTCAAACTCTCAAATCCGGTTTAAAAATGTCCGGTTCAAAAAGGAATTAACTTCTCGCAAGTTCGAGTTGAAAGGCCATCAGAAAATTTCCGGCTGAAAATGAAGATTCCGATTTACAATCCGGTTCAAGGGAAAGATGTCTCCCACAAATCCTTGAAGCTCTCAATATCCGGTTCAAAATTCGGTTTAAGAAGGATTTATCTCTTGCAAAAAGTTAAAGGGTGCCAAAGAAGACTTGCTGCCATGATGCGCGGTCCAAACATGGGTATCATGCCTTATTGGCTTATCATATTATTGGTCACTTGGGGGCTTGGTCGTATCCGAACCATAGCCACGCCTCTTGATCGGCCTAGTGCCATAACATCACTGGGGGACTTGGTCGTGTCCGAACCAACGCGACACCTTTTGATAGGCGACAGCCACCAGATCACTTGGGGACATGGTCAAGTCTGAACCAGTCACGCCTCTTGGTCGGCCTAAGGCCACAAAATCACTTGGGGGCTTGGTCGAACCCGAACCATTGCCACGCCTCTTGATCTGGCATATATGCCACGAATCATTTGGGGACCTGGCTGACTTGAACCATAGCTACACCTTATTGGGAGCTTGGTCGTGTCCGACCATGGTAACACCATCTGATCGGCTCAGTAAAGCCTCTTTTTGCAAATGGTCTTATCATTGCCTTTGCTTTCATATTTTTTCATAACTGTTATTTGATTTTTGTTGCGTTTTTTAAACCGACAACGTTTTAATCCGGTTCAACTGTCAATTACAAATTGACGGAACACGGTCAAATCTTAATCCGGAGGCCATCTGCCCGGTTTGATTTTCTGTTACCATCCTATTATGGAGTAAACCGGTGTTTATCAACCCAGCTTGACTTTCAATTACAAGTTGTCAATACAAGATCAAGTTATAATCTGGAGACTATCAGCCCGGTCTGGTTTGACTACGAGTCGCCAGTATTGTATATGGTTAAACCGGTGTTTATCACAACCCGGTACGGTTTATCATCAACCGGCACAGTATGAAAGGAGTTATCATTACTCAAGATTGGGGTTATCACTCTTACTACAAAAAATTGGTAAACCAATGATGTGATTCAATATCACAGGTATGATATATTTCATTGATTATTCTTAAGTGCAGCCTTGGTTATAAACCTGGGTTATATGTTGGGCATTATGACCCGTGCGGCGGTAAGCCGCCAGGACACTTTAAACTTGTTGTATGCAGAGACAGGTTGAATAAAGCATGATGATAAATTATCCGGTGTTTATTAAATCGGCTTGGCTTTAAGACGATAAGTCGCCAGTATATGATGGGAAATTATCCGGAGTTTATTAAACCGGCCTGGCTTTGGACTATACGTCGCCAGTATATATTTGGATTGCGCCATTGGAATCATGCGCTTATAAATGATTGGGTTATATTATTCAAATAGCCAAATTTGGCTGAATTTTCATTATGATATTGGATGAATTTTTCATACCGGATTATATTATCTTGAATAGCCAACATGGCTGGATTTTTATGGTTATTAGTAACCGGTATTATTGAGTTTTCAAAGTCGCTTTAGCGCAACAGTTATTATTTTATCAAAGGATATGATTTATTCTACAATGGAAGGAATAGTCCCGAGTCGATGCAGGCTCACGACCCGGCACTTGGGGGCTACATTATTCAAATTGAGATTACATGCAAGTCTCATGTCGCTGCAAGCATGCACCATGACACTTGGGGGCTAAGGCAAAGTAATTTTCTGCTCATATTATTGAAGACCCGACTCATCACATTATAATGAGTCGGCCCTTGGGGGCTACCAATTGCTCCTGTCAACAGTTGAAGGTACAAAGCTTTTTATTCATTATATTGAAGAGTCAACTGCTCAGTTGGTAAAGCACAAGGCTCTTAACCTTGTGGACGTGGATTCAAGTCCCATGATGAGGGTTACATCATATGATGTTATTTTCATTGAAGTATATATTACAGTTCCAGCTCAATATTATCTTACTGAGCCGGCCCTTGGGGGCTACACATCATTGCTCAAATCTACATGATTATACCTACAAAGTCCCTGCTCATTATTGCATAATGACCCGGATCTTGGGGGCTACACTGGTTGAAGTTTTTATGAGTATAAGACAATTGCAAGTCCCAGGTTGCTGTAAGCATGATAACCCGGCACTTGGGGGCTACATAGTATGGAGTATTCAGTTTTACTAGTCACTGGGATGAACAACATGGATTTCTTCTTAAATGGCAGTATTTATATTGAAGCAAGTCTTAAGCCATCACTTTGTTCTGCTCAAGACTTGGGGGCTACAGGTATTATATTATTATCGAAGAACTATTTTCAAATTCTCTGTTTTGAGCAAACTGGATTAACCCGGCGTCACCAATCATTATGACCCTGTGTCTGTAACCCGGCGTCATCAATAATCATGAACCGGCATTAGCAACAATCATGAACCGGTGTTGGCAACAATCATGATCCGGAATTATCAGTTTTTATAACCAGACAATGGTGGTAATCATAAACCGGCAAGTTTTACATCTTCAAGCCGGCTGGATATCAGTTGAATATTTCAGAGACTAATATTTTTGTCAAGTCAAAGCATTGAAGGCCGATTCAAATGGATTCTTTATTTACAAATATCTTCTGCAAGCAAATTGATTATGAAGATGGTTATTAACTTGGAAGGAAGAAATGACAAGGATTTAAGGATGATCAAGTGCCGGCTTACAAGTATATTTAAACCGGAGCACAACCCGACAAATTTGTTCTTGTTGCAGATCAGTTTAACATGGATGAATCCAAATTAAACTGGGGGCTAAGGTCGGGGATATACCCCGCGGTATAAACCGCCGGATGTATGACCCGGCTAGAGTTTGGCGATTCACTGGCAACCCACTTGGACATGGCGGTTTACGGTTCATTGGTAATCCGGCAGGCGGGTCAGAGGAGCGACAAGACCCGGTGGCCCAACGGGCGGTTTATGGAAGGCCGGATCATGCTATGGTGGGCCGGTTTAAGAGAAAAGGCGTGAGGAATATTTACTTTACAAGGAAGACCCGGACTTGTATCCGATTTGTATTAGAAGGGAGACTAGTCCTAATCCTAATAGGACTCCACATGTAACCCGCCCCTTCAACATATATAAGGAGGGGTAGGGCTCCCCAAAGAGGGAGAAGCTACAAGCAAGAAACAATCTTAGGGCTAGACACAAAGAGGAGAGCCGGTTTACGGCGACTCCCTCATGATGATAATGAGACCTAGCCTCAAACAGCATGTAGGGTTTTTACCGGATGATGTTTCCCAGGGCCCGAAGCTGTCTAAATCCCTGTCTTGTGTTGCGTCTCTCGATTCCACTCAACCCCTCTCAAGCTACCACATAGATGCGTTGGCCTCGCGACTAAGTCCTGACACTAAGGACATCTGATGTGACAATTCCACGACAGAATGGATAAGTCGACTTAGGGATACAATCGACGACAATTTGATTGGTCGATAACCAACTCATCTTTAAAATGACGTCTGAGCCAGAAGGAAGAATTCTAGGATCTGATTGAGGATTGTGAGCATTCGCAATATTTTGAATCAACAGACTCAAAATGATAATGACAAGGGATGACAATAAGATTACGAGACTTATGAGACTAACCATAATGCAAGCAAGCAAGAATTTTAAGAGCAATAGGTTGCTCAGGATTTTTGGAAGTCCAAATAGTATTTCAAAAACTTTGTTGAATTACTTGAATCAGCTAGGGATGAGCGGATACTTGATAAGTGCAAGAAATTATTCGTAGGGGTATTCAGGTGGCAAAGAACTGCAAGGCAGCAGGCACAAAGTATTCTCGGGGTATCTTGTAATAACAAGATTGACTGGGAATAAAAGTAAGCACGGCAGGTGTAAGTATTTATCCATAGGGATTTTTTAGTGGTAGGGAATTGGAAAAGCAACGGGCACAAGGTCTCGAGAGAATATCAGAGAGTATTTTTGAAATCTTCTGGTGCAGCCGGCGATCATCTGGACTGAAGGGGCTCTCCGGGAGTATTTTCGAGAACCTAAAGTTAGATTTTAGTAAATTCATTCAACCCGAATAGAGGAGAGATCAGAGTCCCAGATTAAAGGTCGAGGAGTAAAAGATCCTAATACCACCCAATGGCGACGTGGGCCCGTAAGCCGCACAGCCAAGTTAGTAAAAAGCTTTGCAATGTCTAGACTCAACTTCGGCCAAGGAGTGTGGAAGGGGGATTCCTACAGGCAGTCGGCTCTGATACCAACTTGTGACGCCCCCGATTCAATCGTACACTAATCATGCACGTAAATGTGTACGATCAAGATCAGGGACTCACGAAAAGATATCACAACACAACTCTAAAAGTAAAATAAGTTATATCGACATCATATTACAAGCCAGGGGCCTCGAGGGCTCGAATACAAGTGCTCGAACACAAAATGAGTCAGCGAAAGCAACAATATCTGAGTACAGACATAAGTTAGACAAGTTTTCCTTAAGAAGGCTAGCACAAAAGTAGCGACAATCGAAAAGGCGAGGCCTCCTACCTGGGACCTCCTAACTACTCCTCGAAGCCGAACTCCTTGTAGAACCATCCTCGGGATCCTCTGGCTCCTGGACTCCAACGTCTGGTTGCGACATCCGGAAAAAAGAGGAAAAGTGGGGAAAGAGGGAGCAAAGCAACCGTGAGCACTCATCCAAAGTACTCGCAAGCAGGGATCTACACTATATATGCATGGGTATATGTATAAAGAGGCAATATCAGTGGACTGAACTACAGAATGCCAGAATAAGAGGCGGATAGCTAGTCCTGTCGAAGACTACGCTTCTTGCAGCCTCCACCTTGCAGCATGTAGAAGAGAGCAGATTGAAGTCCTCCAAGTAGCATCGCATAGCATAATCCTACCCGGCGATCCTCCCCTCGTCGCCCTGTGGGAAAGCGATCACCGAGTTGTCTCTGGAACTTGTCTGGCTGTGTTTTATTAAGTATTTGGTTTTAGTTGTCATAAGGTTAAGGTACAACTCCGGGTCGTCCTTTTACCGAGGGACACGGCTATTCGAATAGATAAACTTACCTGCAAGGGTGCACCACATAACCCAACACGCTTGATCCCATTTGGCCGGACACACTTTCCTGGGTCATGCCCGGCCTCGGAAGATCAACATGTCGCAGTCCCACCTAGGCACAACAGAGAGGTCAGCACATCGGTCTAAATCCTATGCGCGCAGGGGTCTGGGCCCATCGCCCATTGCACACCTGCACATTGCGTGGGCAGCCGGAAGCAGACCTAGCCCCCTTAATACAAGAGCAGGCTTACGGTCCAATCCGGCGCGCGCCGCTCAGTCGCTGATGTCACGAAGGCTTCGGCTGATACCACGACACTGAGTGCCCATAACTGTTCCCGCGTAGTTGGTTAGTGCATATAGGCCAGTGGATAGACTCAGATCAAATACCAAGATCTCGTTAAGCGTGTTATTATGAAGTAACCGCGAACGCTGACCAAGGCCAGGCCCACCTCTCGCCTAGGTGGTCTCAACCTGCCCTGTCGCTCCGCCACAAAGATCCACACAGAGGGCCGTCGGGACAAATGTCCTTTCAGCCCCCAATCTGTGAATCACTCGCGGGTACTCAACGAGCCGACCCGACTTTAGTCACCATCTGTATAGTATGTATATATGCATAGTATATACCCGTGGTCACCTCCCAAGTGATCACGACGCGATAGTATAGCAAGGCAGATTGACAATAATGTAGGGCCACTGATGATAAACTAGCATCCGATACTAAGAATTTAGGATTGCGGGTAAGGTATCAAGAATTGTAGCAACAATGACAGGCTATGCAACAGAATAGGATTAATCGAACAGTAACATGCTACACTACTCTAATGCAAGAACTAGAGAGAAGAATATGTGATATCTGGTGATCAAGGGGGGGCTTGCCTAGTTGCTCTGGCAAGAAGGAGGGGTCGTCAACTCCGTAGTCATACTGGGTAGCAGCGGCGTCGGTCTCGTAGTCTACCGGAGAGAAGAGGGGGAAGAAACAATAAATACAGTGCAAACATAAGCATGATGATGCAAGACATGACAATGAGCGGTGCTAGGTGTGCCATAACGCAGTAGTAGGTGATACCGGCGAAAGGGGGAAACATCCGGGAAAGTATCCCCGGTGTTTCGCGTTTTCAGACAGGTGAACCGGAGGGGGAAAGTTGCGTGTTCGCTATGCTAGGGATGTGTGGCGGACGAATGGGCTACGTATCCGGATTCGTCTCGTCGTTCTGAGCAACTTTGATGTACAAAGTATTTTCATCCGAGCTATGGATTATTTTCTATGATTTATCAAAGTTTTAGGAATTTTTAAAATTTATTTAAATATTTAAATCGAACATCATCCAGAATAGTGAAAGGTGATGTCAGCATGACATCACCATGATGTCAGCAGGTCAAATCTGACCATTGACTGTTCAAACTGACCCGTGGGCCCCAGGTGTCATTGACTGTTAACTAACCTAACAAATTAATTAACTAACCTAAATGATTAGGTTAATTAAATAGTTTTAATTAAGTTAATTAGTTTGCTCATTAATTAACTAATTAATTTTACTATTATTATTTTAATTCGTTTTCATTTTTACTGGGGATGGGCCCCCGCGGTCAGTGGCCAGAGGCCTAGCAGGTGTGCGGGCAACGGGTGTGGGCGCCAGGCGGAGGCCGTAGCCCGCGTGATTGCGGGGTGAGGCCGTGGCCATCCGGTCGAGGGGTCTCCGGCGTGGGGCCGGAGGCGAGGCCAAGGGTGGCCAGCAGCGGAGGTGGGGAAGGCAGCAGCGGGGAGGCGCTGGCGAGCGCTCTGTCAGGGAACGGCGAGCACACGACGATGCGGGGACAAGGCTCGGTCGAGGAGGGCGCGTGCGGGAGGGTAATCCCGATGAGTGCGGGTGCTAGGCGGCAGGGGATTGAGCAGCGGCCGGAGTCGGCGAGGTCGAGCGCATCTACGGGGTGAACGGGATGAAACAAGGAGGAGGGAAAGAAGCGGAGGGGGGTTTTCTCACAGGGGAGCTGCAGGGGGAAGGCAGTGGGCTCGAGGAGGTGGCGGCAGTGTCACCGGCGATGGAGGCGGCGCCGTTCGGGGGATGTGTCGGCGTCGGGGTCGAGCGGCTTCGGGCTTGGGGCGGTTCCGACGGGGAGGAGGATGAGGAGGCGACGATGGAGAGGACGGTAGGGAGGCGGTCGGGGAAGTCCAGCGAGGTGTGGGGCTCCGGGCGGCGGCATCGCTGGCGGCGGCGATTCGATCCGAGCGGTGGTGGTGCTCCAGCGACGGAGTGGTGGGGCGAGGCAGCCCAGCGACGGCGAGGCGGCGTCGGGGATGGACGCCGGCATCGGGCTCGGGGTGACGGGATTGGGGCGGCGTGCGTTGGAGCGCCCCCGATCCAGATCGCGTGGGGGGGAGTGGGGATCGTGGGGAAGGTGGGGTTAGGGTTTCGGTGCTCCCTTGGAGGGGTTATCGGCCTGGGTCTGGGCTGGCCTGGTGGCCAGCTAGGCGGGTTGGCCCATCGGGTGGGAGAGGGGTCCTGTGGTTGCCTTTTTCTTTTCTTTTTTATTTAATTTTATTTTTCTGTTTGCAAAATGTTTAGCACCTAAATGATTTTTATAAAATATGGGAGCTAGCTCATAAGTTGCGGTGCATTAGATCCTTGCACCAAAAATTAGTTTGGGTGAAATACTAATTCATATTAAATTTAGATTAATTAAAAGGTTATCAAATGTTGTTGTTTGCCACAGTTTGAGGTTGTTAGGGTCACTCAACTGATCCATTTAATGTTAGTTACAATCTTATAATTGCCTCTGAATTATTTGTTACTTAACGAACATTTTAGTTTTCAAATTTGAACAACTTTTATTTTTCACTGTGAATTTAATTGAAGTTTGAAATAGGAGTTTGAAAAGAGATGTGATTCCAATGTGATCAAGCCCTGTTTAGCAACATGATTAGCTTAATCACAGAGGGTTACTGTAGCATGATTCACGGGGTGTTACAGATTCGGTCCCACCGAGTTTGGTTAGTTGTGTGTAACGGTTAGATTTTGTGTGGAGGCTATATATACCCCTCCACCCACTCTTCATTCGTGGAGAGAGCCATTAGAACATGCCTACACTTCCAACGTACATTTTTTGAGAGAGAACCACCTACACTTGTGTTGAGGTCAAGATATTCCATTCCTACCACATAAATCTTGATCTCTAGCCTTCCTCAAGTTGCTTTCCACTCAAATCTTCTTTCCATCAAATCCAAATCCCGTGAGAGAGAGTTGAGTGTTGGGGAGACTATCATTTGAAGCACAAGAGCAAGGATTTCATCATCAACACACCATTTGTTACTTCTTGGATTGTGGTGTCTCCTAGATTGGCTAGATGTCACTTGGGAGCCTCCGTCAAGATTGTGGAGTTGAACCAAGGAGTTTGTAAGGGCAGGGAGATCGCCTACTTCGTGAAGATCTACCCTAGTGAGGCAAGTCCTTCATGGGCGACGACCATGGTGGGATAGACAAGGTTGCTTCTTCGTGGACCCTTCATGGGTGGAGCCCTCCGTGAACTTGCGCAACCGTTACCCTTCATGGGTTGAAGTCTTCATCAACGTGGATTGTACGATAGCACCACCTATCAGAACCATGGCTAAAAATCTCCGTGTCTCCAAATTGCGTTTGCACACTCCAATCCCATTCCTTTACATTCTTGCAATTTGCATGCTTTACTTTCCGCTACTCACATACTCTTGTCATGCTTGCTTGATATGTATTGTGAATGTTGAAACTTGTGCCAAACTCCACTTCAATTTAAAGAAATTAAAAACTGCAACTTTTTGTGCTTAGAGTCTATTCACCCCCCTCTAGACACCTCTTCTCGATCCTTTCAGGTAATGTGGTGCACCCCTGCAGGGAAGTTAATCTATTCGAATAGTCATGTCTACGGTAACAGGACGACTTGGACTTGTATCCCAATTTATACAACTAGAACTGGATACTGAGATGCGAGATGGATATGTTGGCTCCGGGATTGCTTTCTCGCAGGGAGTCGAGAAAGGATCTCTGGGCGTTAATACTACAACATGGTTGTTGTTTATAATATGCTATTCTGTACTCTTCTAAATGATGCAAGACGCTTGAAGATGTTAGTCTTCGATAGGCTAGGCCTTCCCTATATTCTGGCATTTCTGCAGTCCAGTCCAAAGATACAGCCCCGTTCCTTTGATACTGATGCATACTTAGCATAGTTTTGATGTAAGTCCTGCGAGCACTTTGGATGAGTATTCACAGTTGCTTTGCTACCTCTTTTCCCCCTATACCCGGTTGCTGCGATCAGATGAAGGATCCCAGGAGCCAAACGCCACCAACGACGGTTACTACTACCCCGAGGGTGCCTACTACTACGTGCAGGCCACCGATGACCAGAAGTAGTTAGGAGGCTCCCAGGCAGGAGGCCTTGCCTCTTCGATCATCGTAGTTGTTTATGCTAGCCTTGTTTAGACAACCTTGTTTAACTTATGTCCGTACTCATTTATTGTTGCTTTCGCTGACTCGTTTGTATTCGAGCCCTCTGGCTTGTAATATAAAACTTGTATTATTTTAATTTGTGTCTAGAGTTGTGTTGTGATATCTTCTCTGAGTCCCTGATCTTGATCGTACACGTTTGCATGTATGATTGAATCGGGGGCGTCACACTACCCCCCCCCCCCCTCACGGTGAGTGACCGATGTGGCCATTGCAAGATAACTCACTACTAATTGACACCAGTAAAGTGTGGATATTAAACATATTGGCGGGATGCATAGAGCAAGTTAGAGATATGATCATATACTCATTTGACGCATATGGTCACTTCGCTCGAACATTGTACATGGCAAGGACATTCCTTCCTGAAACTACGGTGGAGTATCTTTAAAGCTATATGAATTCATTGGCTCACGTGACGTTGTATACAAATGAAGATATTACTAAAGGAAAGTTGCCTCTGTTAGACATTGGTATTGTGATAGGTGTCAAGAGGACCGAACCTAATTCTTCATGGCCGCCACCGCCAGGGGCGGAGACAGGGGGGCGAGCAGGGGCTAGACCCCCCCCCCCCCCCCCCCAACGATCGGCCCCCCTCAATGTGTGAGGGGCATACTACGTGTGCTAATTGGCCGGAGCTAATGACAACTTAATTAATATGTCAGCCCAAAATGGATTCTAGTCCGTGTAGTACACGAACCAAAGCCCGGATAAGCCGTAGCCCATCTACCCACATTGACCCTCGGTTGTGGAAGATACGAAGCCTACATGCACGTTTGCTCATTCTTTGGGAGGACCTCGGTACGGTTGTCATCTAGGGCGCTGCTCCCGGAGCCCCGCTCCCCAACCGCAGGACGCTGCTCCAGTTCGCCGGCGGCCGGCAGATAGCAAACTACTCCGATCAGGCGATCACTATATCTTTATGGGCGCATGTTGCTTCGATGGTGTCAGCCGCTCCGTTGATTCAGCCATGTAGCCTCGTAGTTGAGTCCTCAAAGCGTCTGCGCGTGGTCCAGGGCTCACTTTCAAAGGTACACCAACATACACTCTCCCTACTGCTAGTATTTCTTATGGATTACAACCATAACAGGCTAGTTAATCTAGCACGTAAGGTAACAGATGAATTTACTAATTAGACGCTTCGTCGAAATTTTTAAAAATATTGGTACTAATGGCTATCCTTTTTTTCATAGTTAAATTCCTTAGCTGTATGTTCAATGTATCTTCCGGGCAATATTTTACAAGCTAAGTATTATATTTTATACATATAGATAATTAGTAAATTTTCAGTTTTCAGCTCGCCTCCCCATGTCCAATTCCTGGCTCCGCCCCTGACCATTGCCGGCAGATCGTGTAGCCGTCTCAGTGGACGGTTCTTTCTCGGCTGACGATGGTATGGTGGGGCCAGCATGATCCTTCGAAGGCCAGACGAAAGTGTGATATTTGCAGCTTATTGATTTTTGTCCAACTGCAACATTGCCTTGGAAGCAGAAATTCATGCACTGATGCAAGGAATGCCTTTGACGTTGCAGCACACTGATGACCGAATTATTGTCGAGTCAGATTTTTCGGAGGCTTTCATGACACTTGCCGGGGAAAGCTTGTGACGCTCAGCTTACAATCACCTGGTTGCTAAAATGAAGTTCTTGATGGTATCAAGATAGTTTATTCTTATGTAAACGTATTTAAAATAGGGTAACAGATCGACTGGCGTCGTACAGTCTTATAGAATATGGTACTGATGTATGGTTACATAGAGGACCACAGTTTATCAAGGAGTTTCTGTCTCTCGATTGTAACCCTAATATCTTCGAATAAATTTCTTTCAACCTGCAACAAAATATAAGATAATAAAATAAAGCTCTTTTTTGAAATAAATAATAAATAAGCTCTGAGTCAGAAAAAGTTAAATAACCCGTGTGTGTGTGTGTGGGTAGCAGCGCTTCAACCGCATGGGCTGCACGGGTGGATCTATTTGCCGGTTTAAGAGTTCCGCATCCAGCTCCCTTCCCTCGCTCCTCCGTCTCTGCCGCTGCCGTATAAATAGGCAGGGGGCGTTTTCTTAAAAAAGCGCCCGAAACGCCGCTACGTTGTACTATTTCTTAGATCTCCGTTCCATCCCACACACGCCCGCCCACGACACAAGAGAGTGGTGGTGAGGAGAGAGGAGGAGGAGGACGGGAGCAATCATAGCTAGCGCCACCCCGCTTCCTTCCTTTATTTAGCCAGCCTCGCCTCCGCATTTCCTGCCACCTCCACCATCCCCCCATCTACCATCCCTCGCGCCCGCCGTCCAACCGGGATCGTTCCAAGGTATGCATCTCTCGTCGATTCTCGGGTTGCCAAGGTTTAGTTTCCTTGTGATTTGATCCCACTAGTGTGTGTGGCTCCGCCCGGCGTGTCATATTTCGGGTGGGATTAAAGGTCCCCACTTCGTTTTCGGGGTTGGGATTGTGGTTTGTTTCATCCACCGATCGTCAGGAATGTGGGTTAAATGTGAGCGGTCGGCCAACGTCTGATATAGGTCAGTTGTCGTCGATGATCCGGTTGGCCTAGCCCATCGGACATTGATCACTGCGTCTCCGATCGCCTACATATTTCAATGCGATTCCCACACATGGTCGTTGGTTCTGCGCATGCATGCCTAGGTTCAGGTCTTCTCATCAGACTTGCAGTTTTTGGTCCGAGCAAGAAATCCTACAGTCCCTGCCTCGTGATTTGTCATGTCTGCTCTTCTCTTATTTACTACACTATTGATTCCTTTCTCCCAGCTGCTAATATCGTTCAAATCTTATTAATTTCATTCAAATCCATGTCTATCTAGGATATAGAGTAACTATAGTTCTCCTTTTTCTATATGCGCTAACTATAGTGTTTCTCTGGTTCCTTTCTCAGTATACAAGTTCCAGGTGTTGTGCAGTGGAGTCCCCTTTAAGGTTGCTTCTAGATGTCAAGTGCAAAGCAGGTGCTTGATCCTGCATTTCAAGGAGCTGGCCAAAAACCGTATCCTTTTCATTTCTTCAAATAGGCCCTGTTGCTTTGCTTTCGCCCAATACTTCCCTTGTCTCATTATGTTGCATGCCCCTTAACAACACTACAGTGGGACAGAAATATGGCGGATTGAAGATTTTAAGCCAGTTCCTTTGCCAAAGTCAGATTATGGTAAATTCTACTGTGGAGATTCATATATTGTTCTGCAGGTGATTGTTTCTTCTTTCAGCGGAATCTTTCTGAATTCCTATTTCTTCTCACCAAGAATACCCTTTTTAATACTACTGGTTTTCATCTTTCTGCTAGACGACTTGTAACAGGGGCGGTGCTTACCTCTCTGACATTCACTTCTGGATTGGGAAAGATTCTAGTCAAGTACATCTTCTATAATACCACAACCTTTTCTGTACCGAGCACAATGGCATTTCCCTCTAGCCCAGTCCTCATCCTCACTTGATATCTTGTCATACAGGATGAAGCTGGCACTTCAGCAATCAAGACAGTTGAACTTGATTCCATGCTTGGGGGTCGTGCAGTCCAGCACAGGGAACCCCAAGGCTATGAATCTGATAAGTTCCTATCATACTTCAAGCCATGCATTATACCCATGGAGGGAGGTTTTGTTTCTGGGTTTAGAAAGCCAGAGGAGGACAAATTTGAAACACGGCTGTATATTTGCAAAGGAAAGAGAGCTATCAGAGTTAAAGAGGTGTAATACATTTCCTTTCTTCTGGTGCTTTCAGAAATACATATCAAGAACTAATCCTCCAGTGTCTTGTTTATTCAGGTTCCATTTGCTCGTTCCTCACTAAACCACGACGATGTCTTTATCTTGGATACTGAAAAGAAAATATATCAATTCAATGGTGCTAACTCCAATATTCAAGAAAGAGCCAAAGCACTGGAAGTGATCCAACATTTGAAGGACAAGTACCATGAAGGAGTTTGTGATGTTGCAATTGTTGGTGAGATGGCCAACATTTTAACCAAATACTTGTGACATAGTGAAGCAAGTAAAAACATTTACTTATAGTTGCTTTTTATAATAGATGATGGAAAATTGCAAGCAGAATCAGATTCCGGTGAATTCTGGGTCGTTTTTGGTGGTTTTGCGCCAATAGGGAAGAAAGCTCTAAGTGATGATGATGTTATTCTTGAAACTACACCAACAAAGCTTTACAGGTACCCCTACAAGGATTTTTTTTTTTGAAATAATTGTAAAAGGATTGCAACATCAAACTAACCAACAATTAGGTACTCATCAATTTTTAACTTATGCAATCTTATAGTGAATTACATATTTGTACCTACAAAAGGCAGTTACACCTATTGTTGAGTCAGAAGTGGGGGCTGTGAGATGTGACTCAGTCCGTTGAGAAGATGGAGACTTCGTACCTCTCTTCGTAAAATAGAAACTTCACATTTAGAAGTTAATGGTTAAATTGTGTAGACATTGAAATAGCTCGACTCTATGCTGAAACTAAAATCCTTTGGACGGTGTTTGGATATCTCTCATTACCATTTCTTAGATTAGCCTGCTCTTTCTGTAGGTTTCTGCAATTTTCTGTTAGTCAAGTAATATCTACTGAATGGGCAGCAGACTTCTAGTTGACCCGTAAAGTTATTACTCCCTCTGTCCCATAATATAAGATGTTATTACAACCAATATGCGAGGGAGTAATATATATGGAGTGTATCGGTTGTAATAACATCTTATATTATGGGATGGAGGGAGTACTATATATGTAGGTCTGCGTGCCCCATTGTACGCTAGATTTATTTTACAAGTTTTCAGTCTCAACTTTGTATTCATTCCTTGAACTGTCTTCAGTCTTTACACATGTCAACTGTTATGTTTGCAGTGTCAATAATGGTAAACTGATGTTAGAAGATATTGTTTTGACAAAATCAATTCTTGAGAACACTAAATGCTTTTTACTTGACTGCGGGTCCGAGTTATATGTATGGGTTGGTCGAGTAACACAAGTGGATGATAGAAAAGCTGCAAGTGTGGCGGTTGAGGTAAATGCACAGGACATCCTTTGGAGCTTGTTATCTTGTTCAAATAAGTCATCCTATCTATATCTTTGATTTGCAGGAATTCATTGTTAATCAAAATAGGCCAAAGACAACAAGAGTAACTCAAGTAATTCAAGGTTATGAGGACCATACGTTCAAGTCCAAATTTGATTCGTGGCCTGTAACTAACGCGGCAGGAGCCAGCGGGGAGGATGGCCGAGGAAAAGTTGCAGGTAGTTTATTTTTTATTGTACATTGGGATATTAAAAAGTTCCTCGTTTGATTGGTGTTGATAATACTTTGTTCTCCTCTAGCACTGTTGAAGAAAAAAGGTGATGTTAAGGGAGCCTCAAAAAACAGCCCTGCAGTAAATGAGGAAATTCCTGCTTTGCTAGAAGGCGGTGGAAAGCTTGAGGTTTTGCTTATCATGCATCATAATTTACATGTTATTTTAATAACCACAACTGGAAACAGGAAAATGCCATAAAAACATTATGCACATATTTCAGGTATGGTGTGTTGATGGCAGTGCTAAGACTGCTCTTCCGAAGGAAGATTTTGGAAAATTTCATAGTGGGGATTGTTATATTGTTCTCTACACATATCATTCGGGTGACAAAAGAGAAGAATTCTATCTAACTTACTGGATTGGGAAGAATAGTATACTGGTAATTGGGTTTTCACCGTTCTCAAATGTTTTATATACAGCACCTTATTGTTGGTTATATTTGCTTTCTCGCCTTTTTTTTTCGAAATTGCCCCATATTTTTGTGCCTTTTCTTACTTTGCGTGTGATCACCACATCATTGTGATGATAAATTTGAATTTATGTATTGCACGTTTTCTTCTTGACCTTTCTGTTATTTTTAATGAATTCTTATTCTTCTCAGCACAGTTAGTTATTTATATGTCATGTTTGTTATTAATCCCCACCCCACCACAAAACTGTGAACTTACTCTGTGATTTATTTCTAACAGGAAGATCAGCATACGGCTCTTCAAATAACTAATACAATTTGGAATTCAATGAAAGGAAGACCTATTCTGGTACTGTATTTATGTCGTGACAATTTGCACAATATATCCAGAAAGGAGTTTGACATGTCTTGTATTTGGGTTGCAGGGTCGTATTTATGAAGGGAAGGAGCCTCCACAGTTTATTTCTCTTTTCCAGCCCATGGTTATTCTTAAGGTATGGTCTCTACTTCCTACCTTACTCAAGTAATGTATACTGATTGGGTTCATAATAACTTAATAAGTGCTATCCTGTGAGGAGCAAACTATGGACTGATAGTTCTAAAAAAACTATGGATTGATCTGTATAGCTGAAGATACTTACATTGTCAAGTACTCCCTCTGTAAACTTCTATAAGGCTTTTTAGATCACTAAAGTATGATCTAAAAAGTCCTATAAAAGTTTACAGAGGAAGTACCAACTAAGGTTATTACTAAAATCATGCAGGGTGGAATCAGCTGCGGGTACAAGAATTCTGTACAAGAGAAGGGCTTGCCAGATGAAACATATCCTGGCACTGGTGTCGCTCTTGTTAGAATTAATGGAACGTCAATTCATAACAATAAAACAGTTCAAGTCGATGCGGTATGGTCTACCTCTACCTGTGCTTATTTGATTCCAAATGATAATATTTCTTGGAAGTATGAAACTGTATTTAATGCTTATTTTTATGTTGTTAAGATGACATATCATAATAATGACTAAGAATTTAGTTAGCATCTGAGATTCTTTTTGGTCAAATGTAGTTTCATGACTTGGCATAAATGATTCATAATAGAGTATCGTAATAGTGAACAGTGAAAAATTCATAGTATGGTGGTTTACCCGTGCTGTTACGAAGCAATGCTGTGAAGTAAATATAGTAGGTTAACCTGTGATTGCGCATCCATCATTTGTGCATCTGTGCGTCAAAATTTTGGTGAGTTTTTGTACACAATCATCGTGACTTACGTGTCATTTTATAGTTAATGTGATTGCTTATGAAAAAATGGATTTTACTTCGTAATCATTTGAAATGGATATTAGGGAAAACCAGTGGAAAAAACCAGAGATGGGAGTGGAAAAAAAATCAAAATTGGGAGGAGGGAGGGCTGACCATACGTGGGGGTTTGGACGAAGGAAAGAAGAGCGAAACGTCAACCTTATGTTCTTTCTAAATAGTGGAGATAGAGATTGGACTGATTTTCTGATAATAAAACTCTGTCGCCCACATTCTTGTTCTTCAGAATGACCTTTTAGCTTACTTTGCTCATTAAAAACTTACAAACATCCAGCGTCATTCTCGTTTACATATTTACCACTAACCTTAGGTAGTACAAATCAAACATCTGCTACCTTTAATTAACTTGTCAGTAACAATTTTGTAGGTGTCAACATCCTTGAGTTCCACGAATTGCTTTGTCCTGCAATCTGGAAATTCAATGTTTATATGGATTGGCAACACAAGTTCTTATGAACAACAACAGTGGGCTGCAAAAATTGCTGAGTTCTTGAAGGTATGAAAAAAGATACCACCTTATTATTTCCCCTGTCTTTTCTAGTTAGTGCAATTTCGTGTTTACAAAAAAAGAAGAAGATAAACTGTGTTCCTATTGAGAACTTGTGAATCTGTGAAAGTGAAGCTCATGTTACATTTTCTCATTCTCATTGTTCGTTCTCATGAAATATCTTTCTAGGCCTTAGATCAAATGAGATGACATCTGTTGAGTTGTATATAGTTGTGTTTGTGTGTGGCCATGAGTCCCATATACCCTTGTAAGGTCGGTATGTACGTGACTTGTACTATGATCCTTATGATATAAATGAGACATGTATTACCATGCAAAAAAAGGAAGGGTGAGGACTAGACCCTCCCCCCCCCCCCCCCCCCCCAAAACATGTGTTGTTGGAAACTTCTGCGGAACTTACCGTAAACTGGAGAGGAACAAAAATCATCCCGAATTTTGATTTGGACTAATCTACTAGAAGAATGATAATTTCAAGATAAAATTTAACAATGTATCAATACCAGTCTTATTTTCACCTACTTTATCTAAGGGTAGTTCATGTTAACAACTTTACCATATTCGAGCTGTAAGCGGCCAAATATGAGCAAATTTGTATGGAAATAGCAAAGTGCTCTTAGCTACATTTTTCTTCATTTTATTTTAAGTGCCTTTTCATGAAATTTTCTGATATTAAAACCAAACCACTATGCATAACAGATGCACCAGTTGCACATGTGACACTGAAGTTACAAACAACTGGAAAGGCTACACAAAATCTGTCTGTTTGATTGAAGGGAACTTGTTTCTACCTAATAAATTGCATGAAAGCAATGCAATATTTGAATTAAGATGGTCGTTTACAGTTCCTGTCGTAAATTTTGTACTCCCTCCGATCCATATTACTTGTCGTTCAAACGGATGTATCTAGACGTATTTCAGTGCTAGATATATCCATTTGAGCGACAAGTAATATGGATCGGAGTGAGTAGTACTTTAAAAAACACTGACCTGCATGAGTAAAACATTAGAGAATATGAAATAATATTAACAGGATTGCTGTCACAGATAAGGCCTGTTTGGAACGCAGGATTTTTGTAGGAAACAGTTGCATCCTACAGAAGGAAACAGGGCAAATCCCTGCTTCCAAACGCGGCTGACTTGGTTGTCAAGCCCCTCGAATATCCTTTTCTTACTACAGAACGTTTGATATTTCCATCAATTTCCAGCTACTTATTGCTAACTATAATTATGTGATGTGATGTGTTCCAAACCACAGCCTGGCGTTGCTGTCAAACATTGCAAGGAGGGAACCGAGAGCTCTTCTTTCTGGTCTGCTCTTGGTGGAAAACAGGATTACTCAAATAAAAATGCCACACAGGATGTTGTTAGAGAACCCCATCTCTACACATTCTCATTTAGGAGTGGTCAGTTCTATTCTGAACTTAAATCCATATTTTTTTGTCTTATTGCTACTACTTTGGGAGTTTATATTCTTTATTAAGTACCCTAATCATCTTCTGTTGTGTTGTTTTCATTGTTCATGTCGCGCCACATATCAGGCAAGCTGGAGGTTTGTCATCTTATTCTTTGAAGCCTAAATTTCGTATGCTCCAGCACTTCAGGATTGCAAATTTTGAAAAAGCTTCTTTATCTGTAGGTAACTGAAGTTTACAATTTTTCACAAGATGATCTGTTGACCGAAGATGTGATGGTACTTGACACACACGCCGAAGTCTTTGTCTGGATGGGTCAGTGTGTGGACACAAAAGAGAAACAAATGGCATTTGAAATTGGCGAGGTATAATATGAAGTATATCTTTGTTCTTTTCATCTGTATTAGTACCATTCAACGTAGATAAATAACGACTTTTCCGCAGAAATACATAGAACATGCGGTGACCTTCGAAGGTCTTGCTTCTGACGTGCCTCTCTATAAAGTCAGTGAAGGGAATGAACCTTGCTTCTTTAGGACATACTTCTCCTGGGATAACACAAGATCTCTGGTGTGCCATTCTTATTTACCAATTGCATCTTACTATTTTTTTCTCTCACTTCTAACTCTGTTCTATTTATCACTATTTATATGGGGTAGCAGATATTTTGAACGGTTTACTTCAGAGGCATTGCTGGCTTCGTATATGAAAATCTTTCCTGTCTTTTAGTTTCTGTTTACTTCCACCGAACCTAATATTGTTCCTTCCCATCAAGTAGATAGGTATGCAACTTCACTGAGACAGTACGTTTCTTGAGGGACAGAGTTATGACTGTCCGCCTGATCTTTTTTTTCGAGAACAAGTAACACAATGTTGCCTGTCATTGGTGTGGGGGGGGGGGGGGGGGGGGCTATGAGTGTAAAGAACATACTCTTTGAGACCCAAAGGAGAAACAACAAAAGCCACCTGCCGCAGAGAACTAAGCTACTCCTCTCAGAAACCTGCCTCCTTAGCACACTACTTGTGCTCGTCTACCGCTAAGTCTACAACTCTCTGCACCAGCGACGCCTTGCCATCAAATACTCTGGTGTTCCTTTACCCAAAAAGGCTTTCGCCAAGCTTTATATATAAAGCAAGGATCAACAACAACCCGGTACAATGCATGCCACCACAACACACGCACGCACCCAAGGTAGGATACATAGGTGCTGATCGCAACAACACCACCCCTAGCACTACAAGAGCAACCGGGGGCTCAACCGGGAATACGCCACCGCAAAGAAATGAAGCCGCATATGACGAACCGTGGGCTTCAAGGCGGCGCCTTCAGGAAGGATACGACACCGGAGCGCTGCCGCCGCCGATCCGAGGATCAGAGTTTCCCCTGGAGCAGCACGACGGGCAGTGAGAGCCATGATGACACCTTCAAGAAGGGAACGAGCTTCGCCGTCGTCGGTCTGTTCGAAGATAGAACAGGTTTTCATCCCGGCCAACACTCATCGCCACCGAATGCCACACCCCGGTTACCACGCCGCCCACACGGCCATGGCCATCGAGCAGCACCAAGCCACGGGCTCTGCTCAAAAGCACAGCAATACCACCACCAGGGCCGCCGCCCTGGCATCCAAGACCTTGACACCACCTCACCCGAGATCCGCCACTACCCTAGCCAAAGAGACGAGCGGAAAGGACCCACCTTTCACACCCCTGGGCAGCCCCCAACGCCGAGACCCAACAGGCCGGCCAAAGCTGTCCTCCATCGACTCGTCCTGCAGCACCGGGCACGAGACGAGCTCGGTCCTACGGCACCGTGTGCGAAATGAGGTCGGTCTTGCTGCACTGTGCGCGAGACGAGCTCGGTTCTGCTACATCGTGCGTGAGACGAGGTCGGTCCTGCCGCACCGGGCGCGAGACGAGCAATGGATCGCAGCTGGGAGAAGGACAGCCCTTCGACGAAAGTAGCTTCCGGATGACGAGGGGAGGGGTCGAAGGCTGACATAGGCCGCATAGGCCGCCTACAAGCGAGCCGGCGCTAGAACAAGCCAGCCGCCGACGCAACCAACCTGCCACCTCGCGAGCCGCTCACCGACAGGCCGACGCCGTGGAACGGCTCGGACCATCGCCATGAGCCACCACCACTCCGTGGCAGCCCACATCCACACCGGGACCCCGAGGGCCAGCCCCGAGTCCGAGCTGATCTGGCCGGCCAGCACCGCCGCCAGCAGCAGCAGCAGCAGGCGCGCCGCCCTGGTCCACGGCCATTGCCACAACCCCACCAGGTCACAGCCTACCCCCGCGCCGCCCGACGCCCACACGCCCGCAGACCAGATCGGATTTGGACGGGGCCGCCGCCGCCAAGTGCGCACCACCGCCGCCATACGCACACTGCCCCCGCCAGGTGCGCGCCGGCCCGCCCCCGCCCGATCTGGCCTGAGCGCCTGATCCGAATCTGCCGCAGCCCCCACGCCGCAAATGTCCGCCCAGCCGCCGCCGTAACGCCACCAGGCGCCCTCGCCGTCGATCCGGATCAACACCGCCGCGCCGCTGGCCCCCGTCATAGGCCAGCGCCCCCGGACGAGCGGCCGACCCGCGCAAGCCGTGGATCTCACGCGGAGGGGAGACGAAGGCCCCACTGCCGCCCTTGCCAGCCGGGCTTTGCCAGTTGGGCGGCGGCGGGGGAGGAGGACAGAGGCAGGAGGTGAGGAGCGGCGGCGATTAGGGTTCCCCCCGGGCGCTCGCGGGAGCGCCGCGGGAGGGAGAGGGGAGAGAGTCCTGGCGTTCCTTTCTAACCAAAGATTATGGAATCCCACTATTATGATAGAAGTCAATTCTCTCACCTTAGTCCGAACCTGTTGCTTATCGAGCACCACCGTTCTCTTGCTGATGTTCATTTTTGGAGTTATGCTCCCAAGTCTGAAGCTACGGAGGAAAAAAACCCGGAAATGTCTTGCAAACGAGCACTGCACCATGAGATGATCGATGAACTCCGCAGCCTGATTGCAAAGCAGGCAGCAGGGTGGGTGTTGCATTTCACGTCAGGCGAGCCGATCAGCTGTCTAACGTGGATCTCTAATCACAAGGCATGTGAAGAACTGTTCCTTGGGAGGGGCAGCATTCTTCAATAACGCACTAGCACAGTCCGCTTCCTCTGTACCGAAGAAAAAACCTTGGTAGGCTGAGCTGGTTGTGTATTTCACGGACGCCGTCAGTCTCCAAGTGAAACTGTCCTCCACATCTCTCAGCGGCGGTGTCATCTGGATAAGCCGCCATAGCTCCATGAATTCAACGATCGCATCTAAGGTGAGGGTCCCTTTGATATCATTAATTAACTTGCCCTCTGCTAGAGCATCTGCCATCTGCGTTCACCACCTTAGCCTTCACCAATGGATATAAATTTGGTGCGATGTCGTGAGCACTGTGTCCCTCAGTCCACCTATCATTCCAAAAGCTCACCGTATCATCTCTGCTAATCGTGCACTTGGTCGGCACAAGAAAGAGTCGTGTGGCCTCCTCAGAGATAGAGGGTGATAGCCTGGACCAAGCCCTGACTGGCCCAGTTTTCTGAAGCCAGAGCCAGCGAATCTGCAAAGCCTTATTGAGATAATTAAGTCGATGAATGCCAATGGTTTGCAAATCTGCTCCCAAGCAACCAGGCAATGACCTCCCTTTGCCTCCTTGGTGCCCCTCCAGAAAAAATTATGACAGAGCTCGGTGATGGTCTTGAAAATCCATGGAGGGAGCTCAAGGGAAGCATATGGTAAATCGTGATCGCAGTGAGCACAAATTTGGTCCACAGGAGGTGCAGTACCTTATTCAATGTGAGCGATGTGAAGAATGTAGAAAATTAATCCACAGGAACTTATGAATCTTGGGAAGTAACTGCAGTTGGTGTACACACTTTGTTTTCACTAATTTGGCCCAATATTGCTTAATACAAGCCACAATGGGACTTGGGAGGTTAGACATAATTCTGCTCAGACATCAAATCTAAAATAATTGGATGAACTGTAAACATGGATATCTTTGTCCATATAAAGAAATTGTGCACAGTGGCGACAATCTGATAGCTGGTGGAAGAAAACAGAAACGTCTGGGAATACAAATTTGAATTTGATGTAAAATAAGATGATTTTTTCTGCAGTTGATGAGCTGATCCCACAGCCTAGTCTCAAGAAAAAAAGTGCCATGAGCATTACATGCACATAAAGTGTTTTTTCCCTTGAAAGTTGTCAGTGCTTGTATTCTTTAATTCAAAAAAAAAGAGGGTAACCTGGTGCATGTAGCTCCCGCTTGCGCAGGGTCCAGGGAAGGGTCCGACCACTTTGGGTCTATAGTACGCAGCCCTTCCCTACATTTCTGTAAGAGGCTGTTTCCAGGACTTGAACCCATGACCTCATGGTCACAAGGCAGCAGCTTTACCACTGCGCCAAGGCTCCCCTTCTGTATTCTTTAATTCAGAACTAAATATTTATTTTAGATCAAAGGCTGCTATGGCTGAGCTTTGTATTGAAAACCTTAAAGTCATAAGTTTTTGCTGGGGCTGTGAGCTTGCAGGTAAAGTATATTACTCCGCTATTTCACTATAACTATCCCTAGCCCACCACATACACATCAAAGAAATAATTTAATGTAAGAAAAAGTTTATAAAAAATTACTATGAATGGCATACGTAAATTGCGGAAGCTTACTACTCCCTCCGTTCCAAAATAGATGACCCAACTTTGTACTAAAGTTAGTATAAAGTTGAGTCATCTATTTTGGAACGGAGGGAGTACATCCTTGGTTATCTCAATGGACATTTATTTGAAAATGGAGAAGCCCAAGGTTGTGGACAATCTAGTGAAATGGAGGAAATATGAGAAACATTGCCTACTAGCTCTACCAGACCACCTACTCTAGCAGTTACTACACGAGCTTAAAAGAATCAAGCAAAACCACCACCATTACCAAAGATTGCTTGGGAGAATAGTTAACAAGGTTAGGAACCAATTGATAAGTTCCTAAAGAAGTCAAATATGTGTTTTTAACCGACACTACTTGAGATCATCCTACAGCCGGTGTCGTATTTGTTCGGAGCGGCCAAATAGACTCTCTATCTCGATTAGTTGCTTTGGAGGTACCAGCATTATCCAGACTTTATCATGGTTCCATGGAATATTTGCTCCTCTTATCAAGTCCGCTGGCATTCCTGTTCTGGTACTGTCCAAAATATATATCTCTGGGAGCTGGATGATTTAGATTTTAGGCGTTTACATTCACAACTTTCTAAACTAACCCAATCAATTCTATACCTGTAAGTTTAAGTTAACCCTGAAAATTCAGTAGGAGGATTGTTGAAGTGATTCTATACCTGTAAGTTAAGTTAACCCTGAAAACTCAGTAGGAGGATTGTTGAAGTGATAGAACTACCCTATACCCTTTTCACTGTTGTTTTTCTTTCTTCTATCTCGCCTCCATAATTATATCGCTGTGGTAAATGCTAGCATTGCTATTTCTCCTTGATTTCTTACACTGGCCTATGCTATCACATTTGGTCGTACCACTTTCCTTTCTCACACTTGTTTTAGGATGTTCGATAATAAACTTCGCCCTTGAAACAGATTCACGGGAATTCTTTTCAGAAGAAACTTTCACTTATGTTTGGAATGCGTTCAGAGGTAAGTTACATTTTTTTTTCTCTTGAAGTATTTGCTCTATTGTTTATGGAAAAGATACTTGGAAATGTAAAGCCAATTTCAGTTTGGTAAAGTAGTTAGTAATTGCTTGCAGAGCGGGCCTAAGGGCTCAGGTGATGGTGGACCAACTCAAAGGGCATCAGCACTGGCCGCACTTTCATCCGCTTTTAATCCATCTTCCCAGGATAAACAGGTAATTTAAGCATTTCTTAGCCAACTACTATTAACTAATTAATAAAATGCACATCTGACAAGTCAACTAATGTTGTGATCTTCTTTAGTCTACTGATAGGCCTCAAAGCTCTGGTGATGGTGGACCTACTCAGCGTGCTTCGGCATTGGCTGCATTATCATCTGCACTCAATACGTCAGGGAAACCCAAAAGCCCACAATCACAATCTCGTGCAGGTCAAGGGTCTCAGAGAGCAGCTGCTGTTTCAGCACTGTCTAATGTTTTAGCTGCCGAAAGTCCCCGCATTGGTAGGCAGAGATTTGTGTTTACGTTCTTGTTTCTTCTTCATCTTGATTGATACCAAATACTGTACGTATTAACAACTTGAGCTGATTAACAGATGCAGAGGGTGAAGCAGCGGGGTCCTCAGAATTTGATATGGTGGATGAGGGGGAGCGAACTGAGCCTGACGTATCACGGGAAGAGACTGCCAACGAAAATGGTGGTGAAACAGTCTTCAGCTATGACCGTCTGATATCAAAGTCTACTGACCCTGTCCGTGGAATAGATTACAAGCGCAGAGAGGTTTGTCATTTCCATTGCCTTTTTTCTAATGATAATAAAGTCGGCCATAGAAATCTATAATCTGCCGGATTTCAAAGGCTTATTCCGCTATATATGCTTTTGCAGACATATTTGTCGGACAGTGAATTCCAGACTGTGTTTGGTATGAGCAAGGAGGAGTTCTACAAGCAGCCAAGGTGGAAGCAAGAACAGCAGAAAAGAAAAGCGGATCTTTTCTGAAGCATAGCCTTCTCCGTCCGGCTGCATCCTAGTTTTCTCTTCCATGAACAAGCCCATGCATGCCCAGCAGTCTTTTCATGTTCCAGACGCGAGACTACCTGCTGCTGGTTTATATGCTGATTTGATTTCCCCAAGTTTTATAGGCTACAGTATTATTTATATTATTCCTACATGATCTGCGTTACGCAACTCCAAGGGTCGTCCCTACATCAATCACTCTGAGCTTCTTCTCGTGGTTATTCTTCGTCGATGCACATTGTGTACATTGTTTCCATGCTCAAATTTGTAACAAGGGCCACTCTTGGCGTAGTTTTGTTTCTGATGGTCACGCTATGTTGGCACTGAGATGTATGACACAAATTCATATCCAGATTTCTGCTTTTACTTTTGTTTTCTTTTGACAAAATATACTTCTGCCTTTTAGATTTTTATTTTTTGCGTGTCACTACTTGGAAATTAGTCGTTGTCGTGTGTTGTTATCTTTGCCGGGAGTCAAACTGCGGGGGCTCGAAGAAAAAAACAATGTAAGCCAAGTACGGTTCTTGGTAATGACTCGGCAGAGGTATTCCGTTGCTGAGAGCTAGGTAAGTAAACAAAATAAACTCGGCTTATACTAACTATGCTGAATTTCTTGCTGGCCGGACTCGGCGAAGTTTGTGCCATGTGGCAACAACAGCGGTTGTTGTGTACTTTGTCATGGCGGGCCGAGTTTGCCGAGCTCCCGCATTACCGCCAAATTTGTCGAGCTCCCGCGTCACCATACTTGGCATAGTTTTCGTAAGAAGTTTTTTCTTTCCACACGTGGACTGTTTTGCCAAGTTGCCGACCGTAGGCACTCTGATCTGGCCTTAATTATTTCTTATACATACTGATCCGCCGCCGCCTAATCCTTACTGCCATTGTGTCGCCCACACCTACCCACACCCCGATAACTTCTCCAGCCGTCTCCCCAGACCACTCCTCTCGTCCCGGTGGCACACTCCAGCCAAATCCCTGCACGCGGCCCAGACAACCTCCTCCATACCGACTTTCACCCACCAACGGCTGACAACAAACCGAGGTGATGAGCTCGATCTCTTGAGCCACATATACACTTCACATTTTTTTCTTATCTATACTACTATTAAAAGAGCAAACATAAACTCCCCTAAAGCCACACAACAAATTGTACACAAGACTGTCAGAACCCTCCGATCAGATTAACTTAAACACATCGTACAGTCCATATTACATCAATAGTCCGTGATGCAAATCAACGATTGAGATCAAATGTTCTGCCCAAGCAGACGTCTGCTCCATCCCCAGATCCCCGCTCGCCCCTACTGCAACACACAGGCCGATTCCGCGCCGCTGGTTCTCCACCTCCCCTCCCTCTCCTCACTACAGGACGCCGCCGGGCGAAGCTCGGCTCGCGTCGGCGGCGCCGGGGTCACTCTCCTGCCTCGAGCAGCGTCGGCGGCGCGGGATGCAGCGGGCTCGGCCTGTGTCACCGACGCGAGTGTCCCTCTCGAGCGGCGGCGGTGGCGGATTCAGCGGACGCGGGCCGTGGCGGCAGCGGCGGCGGTGGACGCAGCGGGCTCGGCCTGCGTCGGCGGCGGCGGGTCCATCTCCTTCCTCGAATAGCAGCGGGCTCGCGCCCCACGATTTATTCGACTCCGGCGATTTGTCAACTTCTGCTTTAGCGGCGCCGCAACGGAGCACTCTGTCGGGCCCCTTGGCGGGATCGGCGTCCGGATCATCTCGCGCCTCCGCAAGGGGGATGGGACTGCTCGGGCTCATCTGCAAGAGCCCCTCGCCGCCATGCCGCCTGCTGCCGCTGACACCGTCAACGGCAGCGGACGAGCAGGAGAGATCCTGTCGATCTGATGGCAAAAGGGCGAGATAACCGGCTCCTGTATGTTTTGGAAGGTCTACCTCGAGATAAATTTGGACACCGGCAAGCTCCTCTCAGTAAAGCAAGTCGTGGGATTTGGGGATTTGCACGTTTTGGTTTTCTGGTTTGTACGTATTGTCTAAAGACTTGGAGTCATTCGTTGCAGGTTACACCAAGTCTCTCCTTTGTTTGATTTTGGTTCCAGCTTTGATCGGGAGCACCAACCGCGAGCTGGGAGAAAGCCCAAGTGAGTAGCACTTCCACAGCAGATTGGTTACCAATTTAATTGTTCTGATTTTTCTTCATGTGAGGTGATTTCTGGCTTTTGTTTCTACTATCACGCGCATATAAGAGAACTCGAGGAAGAAGTGAAGCTCCTCATTTTCTGTGGTGAACAGATAAATTTCGACTACATATCAGATTCTTTTTTTTAAACTTGTAGCACGTAGTTACTTAATCCATTTCTGTGGTTTCAGAAGAAGTACCTTGAGACTGTCCGTGAGGAAGACACGCTGAATATCTTGCTTGATTTTGTTCCCCGCCCACTGCACGCCGCTGTCGAGAACACCTCTGCTACCTCCTCCCAATCTCCGCCACAAGATTCTCCGTCCAGGTAGCGTAGAGTCTGTCTCAAGATTCTCCCGTGCAAGTAGAGAAAGTACCTTCCTCTCCTGATTTTGTACATGGCAGTGCAGTACTATGTGGTTAACACAAAACTGATGCTATTAGCATGTCTACAACTAGCTTGTTTAATTCCATACACGCTTCACTCCCTGTGTGTACAATAGGATTGTATAGCATAGATGGATTGAACAACATACATGTATGTAGAATTATTAGCATGTGAGGCCACATTTAGAATTCGATTGTCTGTTTTGTGCACTATGTTGGTAAATTAATTTGTGTACTAACATGTTCATTACAGATCCTGGGCGAGGAATAAAAAAATTAGTTCTTGAAGCTTCTCCATCATGCCGGACGGACAACTGTATCCGGCACCGTCGCCATCGCTTATGGAGTTCCACACCATTGCCCAGTTGTACGAGAGCATGTTCAATCTTCTCCATTCAAGACTATGCAAGTGGTGAACTCTGCCAAACAAGAAGATATGAGGATATGGCATATATGCCCCATAAGGTAGCTATATGGTAATTCATGTATTGTAGTTTGGATTACGGTCACACTTTGAAGGGTAAGTAGATGATGCTCAATGACATAACCTGCACTGATCTTCACAGTCATATCATCTGATAGAAGTTTATTGAATTTCATTTAAATTTTGTTGTATGTTATCCATGATGTAAGTGGAGATAGGAAGTTAAACAAAATTAAAAATTGCAGCACAAAGGGGATGTCCACCAATGATTTGACATGATAAGATGTTAGTGAAGCATGGCAAACTATGACATTAGCAAAACTTATATTTACATATATTCATATATATGAATTTTGGAAATGTGCATTGCACGTATATCGTACGTCTCTTCACTATTCAAAATACTTGTACCCACTATGATTCCATTTTTTATTATTTACCTTGAAGGAGTATTATATTAATGTTATTTGTTGTCCACCTTGATCCTTCACTGCTATTTTTCCTACTAAGCAACTTTGCATGGAGTTAAGATCATTTCGTAAGATTCTGATATGTTTTTCAAATTCGCTTCCTTTATGCATGAACCTATCATCAAGATTTAGACCTCTTATATGGTGCATGTATGCTGCTGTAAGAAGAAATGTAATATTGTCCTCATCAATTTCTTTCTTAGCATGCACAATGTGTTACAACATCAATTTCATTGGTTTGGAGAAGGTGATAAACATGCAACCGTTCTTACTTGATGATATGAATGCTTCATTGGAGCAATATTGGCCTTTGTTTGCACATTAGTGTTCCATTATGTAGTAAAAGATGTGGTCTGGTAGCCTTTCTTCATTGTTACAGTTATTGTCAAATGGTGGAATATTGGTGCCTGGTAGCTCTGGTTCATGTAAGCATGACGAAACATCGTAAAATCATATTTCTTGTTGTATCATGAGTCATATGAGAAAGAAGGTTAGGCGATTTATGTTTTTAGTTTTTCTATTGCTCGTGTGTTAAAGATCTAGGCATACATTTCAGATATAAATTTGGGCATAAATTGTCACAAATAGATGGGTGGCGTGGGTCAAGGTTCAGAAACCCAGGGCATCATGTTTCTTTCGAGCCATATGAGGAGAACTACATCCATGGTAGTGGCTACAATATAATCAGAGAGCCATGTACATGTTGATTGTTATGAAATCATGGGATGAAATCTTGATCTCCGGTGTCCAGAAATCTATTTTCTCAGAGAAAAAATCGATGCGAGTTTATATTGCTGATGTTTCGTCACGCACCTTAATTTCTTCTTCGGATTATGAAATATTTAGGTTAACAAGATGCCATGTAAGTTGGGTTGAGATCTGCTATACAGTGGCTTTCTTTTGTTCAAATATTTCATTTTTTTTCATTTTCATGCTGTCGAAGTATTTGTACTTGTGATTTCCTGAAGTTTTGTGAAATATTGAAGGATATCTTGGAACGACAAAGTTCCCAGTCTTCATGCTAGGTGATAGGACACTGGCTGCTGAAGTTGCTCATTGCCTCGCATAAAAGAATGGAATCTCCTTATTTTTTGCTATGTTTTGCACATGTTGATTATGATGGCATTGTTTTGAACATTCTATCCCATGTTGATAAAAAGTAGATGCTTTGGTATGCCCTCTTTGTTCTAGCTTGGTTGGTTGACTGGTTGTTGTTCTAGGTGTTGTTGAGATGACCTAAGCTAACAACAATTTGAGCTTGCCTCCATGGTGTTTGATTATATTTAGGTGGACAAAATCCCCCGGTGATAATCCCAAAAAGAAAATTTGGCATTGACGCAGGGCGTAGAGCGTTGGTGATGCCTGAAAAGAAAATTTGGCATGGCACGGGAGGTAAGGCGTTGGTGATGCCCAAAAACAAGATTTGGCGTGATGCGGGAGGTAGAGCGTTGCATGCGGCAGCAAAGATACAACCATGTTAAAAAATTCAAACCATCGACGGGAAGTAGAGTGTTGTGTGCGGCAGGAAAGATACAACCATGTTCAAAAATTCAAACCATCGGGGTCACAGTTGCAAGATGGGGATCGGATGGCATGGACACATTTAGCTAGCAAAGGTTGTTCGCCGAAATTAGAGTTTGGATTATTATATAATTTCATTGTAGACCAATTACTGTTAAATCATAACATGTTATTATGATAAATATTATGAACAAAAATTTGATTCAGATAATCAAAATATTGAAGAAAATTCTAAACTTACGTGCGTTGCACATGCACGCTTACTAGTTTAGATAAAAATTGAATGTTTAGTGGTTAGTTTGTTTATAGTTAGTAATTGTTATAACATTATTAGTTGCTAGCTATTTAGGTTAATATGGATTGGATGATATGAATGTTGTAGTGCATGTGGATTGCCTAGTCATTTTTATTAGTTCGGGCTTTTGGTTGTGTTGGCTTAACATGGTCGGTGCCTATGTGACGCCCCGAGAACAACGCTCTAGACGCCTTTCATGTTTTCGTTGTCGCCGGGTTTTTTTTTGCTTGTTGCATTTCATCATGTCATCATGATCATTTCATCCGCATATTTTCATAAGACTCGCATCCGTTCATAGTTGCTGCGTTCCCCCTTGCCTTCGCTGACCGTTCCGAGACCAACTACTCTTGCAACCTAGTTTTTCGTTTTCTCTCTTCCTAAACAGGAGTCTCTCTGCACAGTGCACAGACCCCCTCGCGTGCGCGTCCGAAACTTACTCAAACCCTAACCGGGCTGTTGTTACTGATGGGTCCGGATCATCTTCAAAAATCTCTAAAATATTTTCGGTTCTTTGTTAGACTGTCCTAGCCTATTTTTCTCGGACCGTCCGATTACGATCGGAGGGTCCAGATAACCCCTACCTATATAAACAGCCTAACCCTAGAACCTAGGAGATCTGTCCCATCCATTCTGTGCCCGCCGCCAGCCACCTGGTCTCCTCCTTGTTTTTCGCGAGCCCCCAGTCGCGAGCCAGCCTCCAGATCCACCCCAACCACCTTCCCCGATCCACCCATTGATCCAGGCCATCGAGCTCTCTGCTCGACCCCCAGGCCCCGGCACCCAGCGTCGCCTCCAGCCACCTCCCGAGCCGCTCCTCGCTGGCGGCCAGCAAGATCATCGCGTACCCTCCTTCCTCGCTCGATCTGGACCAGGAGGATCACGAGCACCTCCACCGTCGCCGTCTCAGATGAGCGTCGCCCTGGTTTCCTTTCCCTCCTTCCTTCGACCCCCTCCTCTCATCTCTCTCTTCTTGCCTTTGTAGAGAACGCCATGGACGCCCGTCGAGCTCTGGTTCAAGCAGCTCGCTCGCACCCGAGCCTCCTCCCATTCCAACCAGCCTCCCCGCAGCCTCTGATCCGCGTTGTTTCTTGCCAGACCTCGCTGGTGAGGCCCCGCCCCCCCCCCCCGATCCTCTTCTCTTTGGCCGCTCTGACCCTCTCTGCTCTCCCTCTTTTTCCCTTTGTACAGAAGCAGGAGCTCCCATGGCCGCCGCCGCCATCCTGGCTACCCCGCAGGAGCTCCCCGCCGCCGGATCGGGTCGCCTCCGCCCGGTTCCTCTCGCGCCAAGTCCGCCGCCAGTGCCACCCTCGTCGTCGCGGCATTCCTCTGCTTCCCGCGTCGCCCGCGTGCCGAGTCCTGCTGCGGCCTCTATTCTTCTGCAACAAGCAGCAGCAGGTCGTCCGAGCGTTGACCGCGCCAAGGCCAGCTCCGTGTCGCGTGGCCCAGGTCAGCCGACCCCCAAGGCCCAGCCGTTGGCCAGATTTTGGCCCAGGGTGAGAATCCTCATCCCATTCCCCCTCCTGTTGGGCCAACCTGCAGATTTGGCCCAATATACATTTTCTCAGCGTCTGCGAATTCACCTATTATCCACAGGAATGTCTATTTTACAGGAAAAAAACCTCGTGTTCATGCATTTAATATCTCACAAACCGTGCATTGGATCAAAATGATTTAAACATGTAAAATGCTTAGCATTTCATCTAGTTTCATAAATGGCAACTTTCATCCATGTTTAAAATGTTTAAACTTGTTGTTTGCTTTAATTTGCATAAATGACATGTTAAAATTATTTATTTCTTAACTTAATAACCGTAGCTCTGAATAAAATAAACTTTATGTGTAAATAAGGTAGAAAAATGCTTAGAATAACATTGTGTACTTACTTTGCATGTTTCACAACTCTAAAATATGGTTTAGGCAGAACAAGGGCAAATTCGAAATATGCTTATGAGGATTTTCCGGAATTGTCGTTTGTTGTTCCGGCCTCATTTAAACTTGCTTAACTAGGTAGTTTACATATGCTTCACCTCTTGCCATGTTTAACAACATTTAATATTGTTGGGTACATAAACGGGAGAGAACTAAATAAATAAATGTGGTGCAACTCGTCGCATATTGAGCTTCACTTAATTTGTAATATTGTTTGTTGCACTTTGCCATGCCATGCCTCATTAAACCGGACATGCATCATACTGGTTTGTGCATCATGCCATGTTTATGTGATTTGTTTATCTTGTTGTTTGCTTCTTTCCGGTTGCGCTTCTCCTTGATAGTTCCTGTTTTATTGCGATCGTGAGGATTCGTTCGACTACGTTTGGTTCGTCTACGCCCGTTCGTCTTCTTCATGGATTTGGTCTTCTTCCTAGCAGGATTTCAAGCAAGATGACCGTCACCTTGGATCTCACTACTATCTTTGCTATGCTAGTTGTCTCGATGCTATCACTATGTCGTGCTTCTTACCACTTGTTTATCAAGCCTCCCAATATGCCATGAAACAACCTCTAACCTTTTCCACCATTCCAGCAAACTGTTGTTTGGCTATGTTACCGCTTTGCTCAGCTCCTCTTATAGTGTTGCTAGTTGCAGGTGCAATTGCAGGTTGTTCCATGTTGGGACATGGATATAATGGATATCTTGGGATATCACAATATCTCTTATTTAATTAATGCACATATATACTTGGTAAAGGGTGGAAGGCTCGGTCTTATGCCTGGTGTTTTGTTCCACTCTTACCACCCTAGTTTCCATCATAACGGTGATATATTTCTTGATTTTGCGTCCCTAACATGATGAGGGTTTATAGGTCCCTCTTGATAGTTCGCTTTGAATAAAACTCCTCTAGCAAGGCCCAACATTGGTTTTAACATTTTCCCAACATAATAATTAAACATGATATTAAATTTTACGCATAGGGAGTTAGCGCTACCCGAGGAGTAATTTAACATAATACAGGGGGGCCTAGTGCTGATGGTGTTGGTCCAAACAGGCAGCCTGCGGGGCCGCCATGGGGAAACTCGAGGACTGGTTTTACTCGTAGCTTGTCCCATCCAGACGTGGCCTGAGACGAGATATGCGTGGCTACTATCAGGGTGTCGGTATGCCGAGAGGTCTTGCTGGATTTGTTTTACCATTGTCGAAATGTCTTGTACACTGGGATCTTGAGTCTGATCGGATGTCCGCGATGGAGGATTGTCTCTGTGGATTGTGAACTTGTCATGGGCTAAGTTGGTAAACTCCTGCAGGGTTTAAACTTTCGAGAGTCGTGCCCGCGGTTATGTGGCAGATGGGAATTGTTAATATCCGGTTGTAGAGAACTTGACCCCAAACTCGAATTAAAATATACCAACCGCGTGCGTAACCGTGACAGTCTCTTTTCGAGTGAGTTGAGAAGAGAACACAGTGGGGTTATGTTTGAATGTAAGTAGTTCAGGATCACTTCTTGATCATTACTAGTTTGCGACTGGTGCGTAGTTCTCATCTTATTCTTGTACTCGTAAGTTAGCCACCATACCATGCTTCGTCGCTTGCTGCAACCTCACCACTTATCTATTCCATATCCATTAAGCTTTGCTAGTCTTGATACCCATGGTAATGGGATTGTTGAGTACTCGTGGCTCACAGATTACTACAACAACAGTTGCATGTACATGTAATGCGATGATCTGACACGCGTGTGATGCTTGCTTGTTTGGAGTTCTTCTTATGCTTCTTCTTCAATAAAGGGATATAGGTTCCGGGTCGGGAGCCTGGGCAAGCAGAGTGGATGTCGTTCTTCTTTTTCGTTTGATTTCATCCGTAGTCGGATCTTGCTCTATGATGATTGCTATGTATTGATGAACTATTGTACTCATATTGTAGCTTGTGGCGAGTGTAAGCCTTTATCTTGTATTCTCATCTATTCAGTACATGGTATGTTGTAATGATATCCACCTTGCTATGCGCTCGAAATGTAGTTGTGCCCCAATAATGAGTTCATCACGTGATTGGGATAGAATCACATCTTGGGCGCTACAAGTTGGTATCAGAGCCTTACCGACCTTAGGAGCCCCCTTGATTGATCAAACCGATGTCGTTGTTGAGTCTAGAAAAAAACTATTTTGAGTCTAGCTATATCTATCGGAGTGTAGGATTTCTTTTTAATCCTCATCCCCTTCGTTGCTCTGGCGAGGACTCATGACGTAGGTGCTTTCCCACTCTTCTATTCTTTTTCACTAAAAAAATTTTAGGATCACGCAGGTATTGTGGAATCGTTTTGATATCATTGTGATGGGAATTCTTTCTTGGTGCCTCTTGACATTTAGGGGTTGTGGCAATGTCTCGGAGAGTTGAGCTCCAAGGTGTTTTCTTCATAGTGCTATCATTTCAGTTTCGCAATACCAGAGGATGCCGAAATCGAAACGCTCCCATACTTTTCATGGTGGAAAATAGTGCAGTGACTTATCCCCAGTATTGGAGGAGATAGCACAGATGATCCTCCATGACTAGTATCATTGTGTGTTTGAAGGTCTGAGGTACACGATTTCCGAGGTTTCCTTGGTTATGTGTTGAGGAATGGATACAGTTGGAGTGTAGGATTTGTTAGCTGTGTGAGATATTTATGCCTCCCTGTATCCCCAACACCATATTGCATAACCAGAAAGTTTTGGGAGTTCATAGGTGGGAATTCAAGTAGTGACCTAGGATATCTTTCCGACAGATGCATGATATGAGATTGGGGTTCGACGTCTACTGGTCCGCCTATCCACGGTTGGTTTTACAGTGGTTTCGTTGTGTATTAAAGAGTCCTTGGCTATGCTGACTCAGGGACGCATCGTATGCCATGTGCACTGCCTTGTACATGATGGTGTTGTATGATCGAGCCCGTGTGGGCCCCACCATGAAAACTTCGGACAAAATCTCTATTATATGTTTGTTTTGGCTTATTCTGCAAGCTAAGTCCTTTGTTTTTGTTTTGGTTGTGGTATTTGAGTTGCTTCAATGTCAAGTGTTGATTCCATACCTTTGTTGGAGATATGCCCTAGAGGCAATCATGTATGATGATATTTCCTATGTGTTTATGAATAAAGATAGCCCTTGGACATTATCAATGATGTGTATCAGCAAATACATGACTTGTTTGTGGGACTATGCATTGTATGATGACTGTCCTAAAAGGTCCCTAGTTGAAAGGGTTGTGTGGACGCGCAGCCAACTAGACTAGCATATGACACGGTCGATGGCTCGGTCTCGCTAGCCATGGAGCATTGGATGCTAATCGGATAATATGGACTTGGAAAGGTCTGGTCGGATTCGACGTAGTCGGATCCGAGTCGGACAGACCCAACTATGAGACGCAGCGATACGTCATCTGTGAGTCTCTAGTACAACATACGTTCTATGTCCTAAGACCTGAGCTGACGCATGTACTCAGGATGGTGACATACTTGCTTTGGGCCGATCAAACGCTACTCCATCTCCATGACTGGGTAGTTACAAAGGTAGGTTTCGGGCTTATCCAGACCCATGCTGCAAGACATGGTCGAGCAAGATGGGATTTGCCCCTCCGACTAGGAGAGATATACTCTGGGCCCCTCGTGTGATCCGACCAAGAGAAGCATGGCCATGCGACAAGGATTATGAGATAATCTGGAAAGTGGTCGGTATCGCTGGAACGAGAAAGAGGTCGGGCTAGCACCAGGATGACAGTCTTGCCTTGAGGCGACAACATATATCATGAGGCAAAGGGAACAGAAGTGTGACATGTTGTACAGGTTTGCCTAACTAGCTTCATAGTCTGCTTGGTGTTCGGCATGCCTTGCTAGAGGCCGCTACCAACCGTGCAGTTCGGAGGTGATCCGAACTACGACCAAGCCGACTTGAGCCTAAGGGGTCGCGTGCTTAAGGGAAGGAACCTACGAGGTTGGATCCGAGGACACTGGTCGGATGCGATCCGAGCTGTATTCGGATTCTGGCCGAATAGACTTATGGGCTTTAGGGTCCGTGCGAGGCCCAAGTGTTGACCCCACGACGGATGCCTATATAAAGTGGAGGTGCGGCACACTCATGCGATTGATCGCTTCGGCGCTATCACTAGGGTTTGCATGTGTTGCGAATAGCCACCTCCACTCGCCGCCGGTTGTGTGATCGGACCTAACAGTCCGCCGCATGACGTTCCTCCTGCACGCGCGGATACCGTTAGAGGCGGTGCACTTGCGCTGCTACGGAGAGCCTGTTCGCGGGATCCGATCAGCTACGTGGGAGACCGACAAGGAGGAGACGACTCTGGGAATGCAAGGCGGCTCCGGGAACACGCTCCCTCAACTCTACTTCCGCTGCATGGCACTGCGCGTCTAGTGGTAACAATCTGTGATCTATCTCCCCTAGCATGTTCCTGGTTGTTCTCCGCGTAGGAAAATTTTAATTTGCAGTCGACGCACCCTACCGTAGAACCCAACAGCGGTATTAGAGCCTCTGCTATAGGATTTGGATTCAGATCGTATGCATATTAGATATGCGGAGGCGGCAGATGAGATATGTCGTCGTTTATCAGATCGGCTATGTGCATGATTGATGAGATCAACTGCACATGGGGATTGATGTGCTATGTTTTCTGTCAATCAGAGTCGATGAGGTCGTGACACAACCTACCCCTACCGGTCGGTATCCGCCATCGGGACCGGAGGTATGTACCTGTAAGTGCATCTAGTGCCACCCCTAGTTGGTTTTGGAGTATTGATGACAAACCTGGTTGAGGGACTAATGTGTTTGTGAGAATTGCAGGATAACACAGGTAGTAGTCCCTCATTGATTCGGTTTACCTACCGGAGATTACCCCTAAAAATGTGTGAAGACATTGAAGACAATGGTGGTCTATGAAGCCATTCACGTTGAAGACTATGACATGAGAAGACATTGCATGAATACTATGGAGCACGAAGACTTAGTTGTTTCAGTGTTTCCTTTTCTTCTTTGTTGAGTCATAGGAACCACCGCACTATTAAGTGGGGTCCAAGTGAACAAAGTCAGAGTGACTGAAGTGATGCTCAACCTAATCCTATGTCTTCGAGCAAAGACAATGAAAGCAAATCTTATCCAGAGTCGGATGAGTCAGCTTTACTTGTAGCCCAAGTCAAGATGCCGCGTGTGTTTGAAATCTGACCGTTGGGACACATGTCAGTTCCTTAGTGACCCAGGGTCATTTCAGACATATCAGGTCGGGTTGCCCGGTGGCTATAAATAGCCCACCCCCTACACCATAAATTGGTGGCTGCTCCGAGTTAGTGCACGGCTTTTGTCTTTTGAGAGCAACCCACCTCCGAAGCATTTGAGAGAGAATTCTTGCGAGGACAAAGCCCAAACCACCCAGAGCCCAAACATGTCATCACTGAAGTCTTTCTGTCCGCGTGATCTGAAGACTTGTTACACTTGAGGACTGTGAATCCTCCAGCCGGTTAGGCGTCGCGTTCTGAGCATCCAAGAGTCATTGTGGATTGCCGATGGACGAAGTCTGTGAAGGTTTGGAAGTCTAGCTTGAAGACTTACCAGAGTGATTGGGCGGGGACTAGGTGTCTTTAGCTCAAGGGGAATAAGGTGAAGACGCACTCTTCTGAGTTGTATCTCAGCCTCCCTAACCAGATGTACAGTTGTCTCAGCAACTGGAACTGGTCGAACAAATCTCTGTCCTCCCGAAGCTACTGGTTCTATCTCTCACTTCTCTTTACTTACAATTTGTCTTCGTGAAGTCATTGCCTGCTAGCATTATCTGTTTGACTTCACTGTGTGACTACTTGTCCTGATTGGCTTCATACTATCTTCCATCTTGATCCTTACTACCTAGCTACTGATAATCTATGTGCTTTCACTTCATTGAATACTTGACTATGGCCTGTCTAGTGTAGTCTACCTTCCGCTGCATATGAATAGTGTCATTTCTATTGTTTATCTTCGAAACTCCCATGTTTTGAAGACTTTCATAAAAATCGCCTATTCACCCCCCCTCTAGTCGATAACTAGCTCTTTCAATTGGTATCAGAGCAAGGTACTCCCTTGTTCTGTGTGATTCGGTTTAACCACCTGGAGTTTTAGCTATGTCGACTGCAGGGATAATCAAAGTCTCCGCTGCGTGCCCCATCTTCGATGGCACTGAGTATCCCTACTGGAAGAATAAGATGTGCATGCATCTTGAAGCCATTGATGTCGATCTGTGGTATGCCGTCAAGAACGACATTCCCAAGACTGGTGAAGGTGTCACCCCTGCTGATGTCAAGAAGTTCGTTCAACTGGACTCTACTGCCAAGAACATCATCTGTGGTCATCTGAATAACGGACAGTATGGTCGTGTGAGTGCTCTGGAAACATCGAAGCTACTCTGGGACTGGCTCTCCAAGGTCAATGAAGGCGACTCAACTCAGCGAGATCAAAGGATCAGTGTTCTCCGCAACCTCTTCAACCGTTTCAAGAGACACAACAACGAGAACGTCTAGCTCACATTTGATCGCCTCACTGATATCACAAATGAGCTCCAAGCACTCGGCGCCACTGAGATCACGAAGCATGAAATAGTCAAGACACTACTGAGATCACTTGACAGCTCATTTGACACCTTAGCCCTGATGATTCAAGAACGCCCTGACTTCAAGACTCTCGATCCGTCTGACATACTTGAGAGGCTCGACACACATGAGTTTCGGCTATCTGAGAAACGAGATATCTATGGCCCCAACTATGGCCGAACTCGCGCTTTGAAGGCAAAGGTTGTTTCCTCATCTGAAGAAGAATCTGACTGCAGTTCTGGTGATCTTGAAGACATTGGAAAGGAGCTTGCTATGCTTGTGAAGAAGTTCCAGAAATTCACCAAGAAGAAAGGCTTCAGAAAGTCTTCACGATCCAGCTCAAGAAATGATGAAGTTTCCACAGATGATCACAAGAAGAGAACCTGCCACAAGTGCAAGAAACCTGGTCACTACATCTCTGAGTGTCCACAGTGGGACAATGAGAATAAGAAGAAGAAGAGCAAAGAATGTGATTCTGATGACAAGAAGAAGAAGAAATCCTCAAAGTCTTCTTCCAAGTCTTCATCACACAAGAAGAGCTCATCTGGCAAGGCTCGTGCTTTTGTTTGCAAGGAGATGGATTCAGAGGAGGAGTCTGCTTCTGAGGAGGCGGAGGTGGAGTCTGAGGAGGAGTCTAACTCTGGTGTTGCGAGTCTGGCTCTAGCTACAGCCTACGTCGTCAAGTCCATCTTCAACACTGAAGACAATGGCTTCGTCACCAACACTGATGATAATGACAAGGACGACTCGGCTCCCACCTACTGCTTCATGGCACATGGTGCCAAGGTAAAATCACGCGATGCCTACTTTCAAACATCAAGTGAAGATGACTCTGATGGTGAATTCAAACCTAGTTACAAAACACTTGCTAAAATTGCAACTGAACAACAGAAAGCTATGGAACATATTCAAAAACTATTAGACAAAAGCGATGACCTATTGGACGCGGAAATGACCCAATCTCAGTCCTTAATTGAAGACATCAAAAATCTTCATGTTAAGTACGAAGAACTTAAAAGTCGTCATGAAACGCTCACAACAACTCATGAAAAGCTTTCCTACGATTATCTTCAAAGGAAGCAAGATCTTGAGAAATTGAAAGCGATTCATGAAGATCTTCAAAAAGAGAACGAGTCACTTCGCGCTCAACAGATTAGTCCCACTCAAGAAGGATTTGAACCACCATGTCTAAAATGCATTGAGCGTGATAACGCTACTTCTGTTGCTGAATGTTCTTCTGCTACTCCTGTTGCAATATCTTCAACTGCCAATGTGGTAACTAACCTGTGACGCCCTCGATTTAATCGTACACTAATCATACACGCAAATGTGTACGATCAAGATCAATGACTCACGGGAAGATACCACAACACAATTCTAGACACGAATTAAAATAATACAAGCTTTATATTACAAGCCAGGGGCCTCGAGGGCTCGAATACATAAGCTCGAATACAAAAGAGTCAGCGGAAGCAACAATATCTGAGTACAGACATAAGTTAGACAAGTTTGCCTTAAGAAGGCTAGCACAAAAGCAACAACGATCGAAAAGGCAAGGCCTCTTGCCTGGGAGCCTCCTAACTACTCCTGGTCGCCGGCGGTCTCCACGTAGTAGTAGGCATCAGTGGTGGCATCTGGCTCCTGGGCTCCGACATCTGGTTGCATCAACCGGAAAGAAAAAGAAAGGGGGGAAAGGGGGAGCAAAGCAACCGTGAGTACTCATCCAAAGTACTCGCAAGCAAGGATCTACACTACATATGCAACATTATCAAATAAAGGTTGTATATGTGGACTGGGCTGTAGAAATGCCAGAATAGAGAGAAGGCCTAGTCCTATCAAAGGCTAGCATCTTCTGAAAACCACCATCTTGCAGCAAACATGAGGGAGTAGAGTAGCATAAGGTAAAGTAGTAGTAGTGTTATTCAACCTCGGCCAGAGATCCTTTCTCGACTCCCTGCGAGAAAGCAATCCCAGAGCCATACTATCCATTTCTCATCACAATCCAATTCTCATCACAAGTATCCAATTCTAGTTGTATCGATCGGGATACAACTCCAAGTGTCCGTTACCGTAGGACAGGCTATCGATAGATGTTTTCTTCCCTGCAGGGGTGCACCAACATACCCACCATGCTCGATTAACTCCGGCCGGATACACTTTCCTGGGTCATGCCCGACCTCGGCCAAACAATACGCCACAACCCGACCTAGGCTTAATAGAGAGGTCAGCACGCCGGACTAAACCTATGCCCCCAAGGGTCATGGGTCATCGCTCCGGAAACTCCTGCACGTTGCGTACGCGGCCGGTGAGCAGACCTAGCTACCTCCTTTAAAAAAGCAGGTGCTTACCAGTCCAACCCGGCGTGTGCCACTCAGTCACTGACGTCTATTAAGCTTCGGCTGATGTATACGATGCAGAACGCCCATACTATGCCCACGTGATGGTTAGTGCTATCAGGCCAGAGGCCCCTCGGATCAAATATCCAAATCGTAGTTGATTAGGAACGCGCGGTAACAAGCAGAGACTCACGAAAGATGTGACCCCGTCGCCCCGTCTCGAGGACTTGCGGCAAGGGCTAAGAATGCCCAGCCACGCCTCGTAATTATCTCGCGGGCACCCTCCAGGTCAACCCGACTCCACATCACTCGCAATTATGCTCGCGCGGGTACCCCTCAGGGTCGACCCGTCTTTAGTTACATGGTTCAGTGTAAAGTCATAGTAATCATAGTAACTGTGTGTCTAAACATCAAGGGGAAAACCCGAGGAATCACCCCCGGTGAATTCCACTCGATGTAATCATCAAGGTGAACGTAAGAGGAATCACCCCTAAGGTTCACACTTGAGGGGTTGCATGACAGAGTCGTATCAGAAGTGGTTAAGTCCGAATCACCCTCGATGACCATGACCGAATCACTACTAGAAATCCCCATATCTCCGACGGTGAAACCTAATAGCCGACGGGCCGTCGGTTATTACAGCAATAGCCGACGGTAGTTGCAATGGCCGATGGTTAATGTCAACTCACAAGTGTTACCAGTTACCCGACGGTATACTACAATGCCCGACGGTGAAAATCCACCCCTCGGGTGTCCAACTTAATGCCTGACGGTTCATTGTAAAGCCCGACGGTTTTTCCTACACCAACGGGGATTACATGTAATGCCCGACGAGTTTCCCTACACCCACGGGGATTACATGTAATGCCCAACGGTTAATTGTAATACCCCCACGGATTTTGGTGCCCCCTCGGGGATTACATGTAATGCCCGATGGTTTTTGCCACACCCACGGGGATTAGATGTAATGCCCGACGGTGAAACTTAATAGCCAAAGGTGAAAAGAAAACTCTCACCTATGTGTGAAAATGGCCGACGATACATGTGTGCCTCTCGATTATTTATGAAAACACCTGACAGTGTATAGTAATAACCGACGGTTAACTTTCCCTCTCGATGATATGTTTCAATGGACAACATCGATAAATGTAGAATGGCGGATGTTATATTCCATATCACTCCGTATAAGAATATTCCAAATGGAGGCACTGAGGCATTTGGGAGCAGCGCTAGGAGGTTCATCGTGTGTGCGGGAACCGGGACGATGGTCCCATGTGGTCGGTAGTGGCGGCTGGTACTACTACCATGCATGGGGTACATATCTGATAAGGTCGTACATTAGGTCCTACATTGCTATTTGTTGTAAATGACGACAAGTGAGTTAAACCATGGGTTAATGCGTCAAGAATGTCTTTCTACATCAACTTTACTAGCAGTAAAGGGCGATATATGACCTTGTCCAGGACGACCATGCAAGTGTTTTTTGTGCACTTTGAGGGAGTATATGATATTTATACCATGTACGATTTGAGCAAGCGTTATGTGAGATCTTGACCTAGTTGATGATGAAAGACAATATTGACTAGAGTATAGCTGTGAAGAGGCTAACTACAAATTTTCTTAATTCATTGCTGAATATGAATGCACATAATAGTTAAAATGTTTTAGCGTTATAGTCACATACATTAAAGATGAAAATATATATGTACTGCATGCATCTTTGTCTAATTCAATAAAGATAGACTTATCCAAAGTAAGTTGACGATGAAGGAACCTGCAACACAAAACGTCAATCATCCAAGGCAATGAGCATTCTATAACACACACCCTGATCCTCGCACCGTCTCCCAGGGGTGAATGCTCACGCCACCAGAGACCCTCGCGTTGCTGCTTCCCCATCCACCGCTACCACCGGCGTAGGCCGCAGTGGCGGCGACCCCGATGCCGAAAGAACCGGGATCTAGATGCGCAGCGATCTCCCAGTGCGGCTGGGGCATGGCCAGGAGGGAGTTGTGCAAAGCGGCCAGGGCGGCGCTCCTGGTCATACGGCGGCCGCGCTACCTGCCACAACCCGCAGGTTCCAAGGTCTCCAGCGATGGAGGGCATGGCGGCGGCCGCGGATCTAGATCCACGCCCAGATCCATCGTCAACTCTTCATGTGGATGGTCGACGGATCGGTTAGGGCTCTGGTGAAGGGATGGAGGATCTCCACCAGAGAACCGGTGGTTGCATACGTCTTCATGGCGAAGCTCCACGCGGTTTCGCAAATATATTCTTAATCCAATAATTAATGATGTGCCTCACGTCCTATCTTGTCCTGATGGTGCGAATAGCGTCTCGGAGGACGTATGGAGGTGTATCTCCGTCGAATCTCGTGGGATTCAGTCGGTGCTGGTCTTTGATGGATCTATTTGGATCAAGTTTTGTTTTTCTTCGTTCGTGTGGTTACATGTTTGATCTTTCCAATCTACAACTCTCTTCATCGGTGATGGTTCTTGCTCTGGTGCCCTGGTTGACCTTAGTAAGACGATTTCCCGACTGTCTATTATAACAAGATTGCCCGGCTTCGGCAAGGAAGGGGCGATGACGATGGCGCGTCTTCGGCTCACTCTAGTGCTTGTAGTCGTCGTTAGGTGCTCCATGGACCTGGCTGTATTTATTATTACCTCTAGTGTTCTTTATACTGCTAAAATTGATGAATAGATCCGAATTTTTGTCAAAAAAAATCACCACGCAAGCAAACGGGAACAACTAAGGCCCTCCACGTACTAAAAACAACCGGCAGCTAAAACAAATTCCCCCAGCGGAAAACTCATAGCCCACGTCGCACGATACCCACTTCCTCATTATTAGGAAGAGAAAAAAATGGTCATGCCTCTGATTCCCGCTCCATTGTTGCCCAAGCCGACCCGCCGAGAAGAAGAGAGGCATCATCGCCTGCTCGTGCCTGACGCTGCCGCTGCCGTGGGCGGATGGTTACTCACGACTCGAAGGGGAGCCTGCCACCTCACGTCGTCGCTGCGTGGAGGGAGGGAGCCGCCATTGAGGCCAACCGTTGTGGTCGCGTCCTCAACTGGAGCAATCCTCCAGGTCGTGTCATGGCCCACTACACCACGAGACTCAAATCAGCGTCAAACAATCTGTCTGCATAGGTCACCTAAGGCGACACATTTACTGTCGGCAAAGACTTTTGACGACAGAAACGAGTTGTCGCCTATAGTCTTGTCGGGAAAGGTCTTTGCCAACAGATAAATCTACGCCGACAGACAATTTGATGGGGTTGGTGGGATCTATGGCGACAGACATTTCTATACCGACAGACTAAGATATGCCGACAGATCATCTGCCACCATGCTATGCCGACACATAGTGCAACGTCCATTCTTACGTCGACAGTTTGTCTGCCAATGAGCTATGCCGACACATAGTGCGACGCCCAATACTTATGCCGACACTTTTGCTGCCAGGGTTCTACGTTTCAGCAGAAAATGCATTTGCACCATATTTTTAATAAAGTTACGTTCATAGTATCCAATTCATGTTCAGTGCACAATACATATACAAATAATTGCACTCTTCTATTCATCACAAGATACCAATCACTAATACATTTATTCAACATATATTGAGCATTAGTTATCTGCACTCAAGTTTGTTACAACCATGAAGAAAATACATAAGTCGACATACAAGATGTGTCCTGCTGCAAAATATAAGGGCTAATCCCTAAGAGACCAACTGTTTGATCACTTGACTACTACAAATATCATGAAAGAGACCGATCCTTCAATCACCAAGCGGCATCAATTTCCATATGAACAAAATGTGTCTACCATTTTATGAACAAAAGCGATCACCAGAACATCTTAGATCAACTTGTGAACTTGCTACTTTCTGCCATGTCCCTGCAAAAGAACTTGTATGTTTGAGCAATCATAGAAATGAGAATTTGTTCAAACTTGCGAGTTGCCAATGATTCCAAAGATCTAAAACATTTTCTAAAAATATAGAACACATTGCAAATAGTTTGGTTACATAAGATATCCCTATCAGAAGATCAACCAAAGCCAAGATAGGTCCTATCATATCACATGGCTTACTAATAAAATTATGCTCCCATTGTTAAGCAATCAGATTTGTTCTAAGGCATAGAGATTTGAAGAATATCAGAAAAAAGAGGGAAGCATAAGGGGAGAGAAGGGTTGACTGATGGACAAATACAGTGATGAGAAGAGTACAATAAGGGGGTGAATAAAAAGTGACAAAAGAAGAGGGGTGTAATCAAGCACCACCAGAAGTAAAACAAGAAATACATTGACGAATGGGTCTAAATGTGAACATAGTGTGTTTAAGTACATTTGATACTGAATTTTCTCTGTAAAGTGGATGATAAATTTTGCTCTTATTATTGCACATCCTGTGATGCTAAAGTCGTTCTATATAACAATGAATACAATAGAAATTACATTAATGTAGTGCCAATATTACACACAGAAGACTATAGGAAAAATATAATTAAGAACCGAGTGCAAGATTATCTCACCTATGTTTCCCGAGGGGCACCAGACATTGTCTCAGAACTCTTGGTCGTTGGACGACGAGACCAGACGGACGATCAATTGCGCGAGGTCAGAAACGTATTCGAGAATCTGGAATTGACATAAACAACACATTACTACAATGTTTATTGTCAGTTGAGGTAGCAAAAGGAAGAATGGTTGGCCAGATAATGCACGCAATTTGTAAGGCCATGCCCAGTTGACAGTCCTAAGGTGCAGCAAACCATGTAGCATCAATATATAATGCTTACTAAGATTCCTTGCTTTTGTTAAAAACTGTAACCATAATATCAGTTTGTTCTTCAAAGAATACGAGGTTGGTTTGCATTGTTATTTGCACATATTGAGACAGTTTGCACCCTAGTCTATCTACTGGCAATATAGCATCATCTCCCGTCCAACTAACAAAAATATCTTCAGTTAAAAAATTAGCTATAGAAGTAAAGGAAGCATGATCACACACACAAAAAGATACTTCCATTAGGAACTTAGGCCCTGTTTGATAGCAAAGTATTACAAAAACCAAAGTATCAAAAACTACAGTAATTTAGGATGTAGGTACAACATACCATAGTTTTACTATAACAACGTTTTTTGAAGTATTCACGATACAGAGGACCTGTTTGGCTACGTCACAAAACGCTGTAAAATTTCCTGGCTAGCTTTTAGCCGTGCATGCATTTGAAGCTAGCTAGCCATTGTAGTACTAGAATATATAGATCAACTAGACTAATGATGATTAGCGACAACGACGCCGGTGGAGTAATTAACAGATGACCTCTGAGCAATAGGTACTTGGAAAATCTTCATACCAGACATTTGCAAGGAGAAGGCACATGAATCGAACATATAGATTTTGGCTCAAACATTCTTCTCTGTAACATAAGAGCCACATACAGTTGTTTATGTAAATCAAACAAAATGTCACCACCTAGTAAAATGTGATGAAAACATCCTCTGAGTCACCATATAGACAACAGGGAAGAGTGAAAAAATTCCCATGTCAGCTTTTTGCCAACGCCGATGAAAGAAGCAGAGTGTTCAAGTACTGCAGCCGCAGGTAACGAACAACTAAAAGACCTCAACTCAGACAGTTCGTACTTGCACCTTGCCTACTACCTAAGCTCCGTCCGACCCTTCTTTTCGGGTGCTCAGTTTTTTTAAAAGAGGTATGAGGTTTTTTTTTATACAAAGAAAATACTGTGGTTTGGCAAAAACTGCAGTATTAAAATCATGGTTTTTAGAGGCATCCAAACAACCTTATGTAAATAAAACTACAGTAACATAAAAAAATGTAGTATTTTCAGAATACTTTAAAAATACTTTGTTATCAAACGGGGCCCTGAATTATTATTTGAATTATAGAGTTGGCACCGAGATCTTCAGGATTGTTAGGATACATCTCATAGGCGATTTGAATTATTATTTTACATCACAGGACCAGCTGCTGCACACGTCTAGTCTTCTAATCTGATCCGCCTGCCACACCAACTGGCAGGAGAAAGCTGACAGTTGCCGGCACAAAGTTGAATCTCTGAAATTCATTTTCATACATGACCATCTCAAACTGTCAGCTTCGCCCGCACAGCTTCTGCAAGCCATTCAGGTGGCCAAGAGAATGCCGAAACCCCACACTGCAAGTTGCTCACTGTTGTTAAAGATCAGATTCATTCCAAAGTCCACAAGCAAAAGTGGTCACTGCTGGATACAATCAAAAGGCACCATCCAGACTATCGAGCCGTTGTTCCTGATTAGTCAAATTAATCACAGCTCTGCAATCTTTTCTGTGTAAGCATTCTAGAATAAAAGACAATACCTGAATAAAATAAAAGGGTTATAATCTTCATGTAAAAGCTGCATAATTGCCCAAGCATACACATAAATCAACAAACAATGATTGTGATGGAACTGTCAACTGCACGCTATCCCCATCTTCCTCGCCTTCGTCATCTTCAACATCATGCTCATCTCTTCCCCTACTGAAAAACGTAACACTAAGCAAATCCCGAATAGGAAGTGGGATAAAACGTGATTGAAATTTGAAAGATCTGTCTCTTGCACTCACAACCAATGATCTCAGTGAGGGTCAGGAGCCGCCCGGCGACCTCGCGCTCGTCGTCATCCTGTAGGGCCCACTTGTACGCCTCGTCGTTCGAAGCTAGCTACGCCCTCGCAACAAAACAGCAGAGGAACGGGCACCACTGGACCGCATGGATGGGAAGCTAAGGCCGGAACGTCAACCAAGTTGAGCGCCATTAAGCAGGAAAACCACAAATTAGACCGACAAGCATTAGCAATGGAATAAACTGCACGAGATCTGGATGCTTATCTTTTCTCGGAGGACACGTGCGTGTACCAAGTCGGCCTCCTTCTTACTTTAAGGCAGTGAGTTGCCGCCTCCCTAATCCCTGGCCGCTGCGGCCACCTCAGCCGAGCCGTCCGCCCGCCCGCCTGCACGGCTTCCATCCAGCCAGCCGCTTCTGCCGCTTCTTGTCGTCCTCGTCCAAGGGAGTGTGCTATTCCTGCTGCGGCTATCTGGAGACGGAGCGGGGGCGACCGTATATGAGGAACCCTCCCCCGCAGCCATTGACACATGGTGACAATTCCTCCTTCCGCCAGCACCCATGGCCGGCTGTCCACTCCGCCGTGCTCGGCATCCTAAGACGTCAAGAGCACCCTGGAACGGGCACCGCCATCACGTCGATGAGCCCATGCGCTATACGCTATCAACGACCATGACGATGGCGTGCCTTTCTAGCTGAGCAAGGGATCTTCCGCCGCTAACGGCCACGTGAACGCCGTATCGGAGATCCTGAAGATCTCCTCATTGTTGTCAACTATCGTACTATAGATGACCTTGCCGGTGCAGCCAATCCAAATGCGAGAAACCTCCCGACGATGTGGGCCTGTTGGCTTGGCCTCGGCTGTGGCCTCGGCAAGGGCACACACCCGGATGAATTGCCTGTGAGATCATTCTTGGTTTACATTGCTCATCCGGCAGCTCCGTCTGTTATGTTCTCTCGGGCAACCTATTTATGGGAGGAGCTAGACGAAACGTCTCGACGGAAAGGGAGTTCGACTACGGGCGAGAGACCGAGTCGTGAAGCACTCGATTTCAGGTGGGAGACCGGGTTGATCGGCAGGGTTTAGGGTTTACCGAAAAGAATCATCATGGAAGAAGGAGATCGATGAAAAAATAGGAAAGGAGACCAGGCCTAGTGCAGCCACACATCATGTTTCTGTTTTTTATTAGGAAAGGAAGGCTCAGCCCAAATTATTCTGTCCTTAATTATTAGGTAAAGATACGCAGGTAAAATAGTACCACCTCGGATGTAGAAAATGATATAGATGAAAAGAAACTAAAAGCTCAAAGAATACAAATTAGACTTTATACATTAATTTTAAATGCAAAAACAAAATGGTGATGCGCGGTATTATCCCAAAGAATGAACAATTCTTTGGTACATAATCACAAAAATCACACTCCAAAGATTGTACTTTACATACCTAAAGTTGTATACCACAGTCCTACTAGAGAATCTGGATATTTATTCCCATTGATGTCATAAACATAAGAACCCTGCATATATAGGTTAACATTGTATAAGCAAAACATAGATACATTGTTTACAACCGTAGCATACTGTAATGAACGTCTTAGCTGCCATTTCCAATATCAAACGCTGCATTGCATGAGAAGTAAACATATATAATGCTATAATTCGAGAGTTGCAACCTCAAATCTCTCAATAACCAATGGATGCACATCATTGCTCTGCCATACAACAGCGAATGGTGCCAACATGCCATGCCCCTTAAACCTGGGAAGGTCATAATATCAATGTCAGTAGTGGCTAGTAAACTGAGTGACTTCTTCTTCCCTGCATTATCTCTTCTCCTTTCAAACAGAACCTGCTATCCATCAAAATCCATGGCAGGGAAGAGCGGATCTTGCCTCAAACCACCGAAAATGAAATCCTTATGCTAGCTGGTGGTCATATGTTCCTTTTCCCCTTCGATTAATCTCCTGTATTATCTAATTTCAAAACCGTAATTTGACCTCGTTGCCAATAATGGAGAGAGAACAAGGGCAGGCAGCGGGAAGATTTGCGGCTTACTTGTTGAGATCTGGAGGTACACGTGTCGTCGGTGGAGGAAGAAGAACGGCCGGCGGCTCCTCAGAAGCGACGGCGCTGCTTCTCATCATCGACGGACGGTGGGCCTTGTTGACCTTGTTGCTTCTCCTTCCCAGTGGTAGGTGCTACTACTCGGCACGGCGGATGGCGCGGCTGCTCCTCTACGCGGCGGACGGCGCGGCTGCTCCTCTACGCGGCGGAAGGCGCTGCTGCTCCTGAGCGGATGATGGGAGGCGTGTGGCGCGAGGGGGCGGGGGTCAAGGGACGGGCGGCGGCGTGCAGGTTGGGGAGGAGGCGCACTGGATTAGGTTTAGGTCGGGGCGAGCGGCGCACTCTATTTCAGGGTAGCGAGAGAAAAGGGTGGGGTATTTGGGTATGTCATTTTTTTTCTTTCCCTTTTTTTCCTCCTTAGTCCGGCTCGGGTGTTTCACATGGCTCGCTGGCTCTCTTTCCGCGCCATTCTTTTTGGGTGCGGGCCGAAGGAAACAACACCGACACTTTTTTTGTCCCCATGAATCAGCGACAGACAAACTATCAGTAAAGTTAGTATATGCCGACAGCAATTGTGTCGGTGATCCGGTGATGATTTGGCGACAAATAATGTGTCATGATGCTATATAACAACAACGAATTGTGTGTCGGCATAGTTTGTCACACAAAAAATGTCGGCGATGCTCACTTCTACCAACAGACGCATGTCGTCTTTGCAGTGTCGTGGTGTAGTGGCCGCCACAGATCTGGAGCCATTGCCGATGCCATGAACCCGGATCTGCTGCTGTGGAGGCAATGTCCGAACCTGAACATGGTGTTTCCATGGTCGACAATTATCTTCTCTCGATCTTTTACCAACTGTCGCCCCTCCTACAAGAACTCCCTTTGAAGGTTCGTCCATGACAGGACCTCAACACAGCAACAACTCAACAATTACTCGAACTAGCCCCGCTTGATATTATCTCGAAATTTAGAGTTACAGATACAGGGGTTCAGATCGAGGATCTGCCCAATTTCTACCAAGTACTCTAGGGTTCTTAAGGTAGCTAGCTATTACACTTGGAGAAAGGGGAAAGATGCTTTTCCAGAACGCTGGCTGGGCCTTTTATCGCTGGAGGCAGGTGACGAAGGCGTGGGACGGAAGGAGTCGTTGCCGTCACTATTACTGTCCAGCTGGTGGCGGCAACGGTCATTTAGCCCAATTGATCCGAGCCGTCCGATTCCCAGAGACTGAATTCCATTTCTTCAGAGCTAGTGTCTCGTTCTTCAGTTAACAGGAACAACTTGTCAGGGTCCTGACAACTGCCCTCTCCTGGAGACGATCCTTGTCCTCGAGGATCGGAATTTGGAAACCACGAATGAATGGTGCTGTTGAAGAACTTCGGGAAGGTGACTTTGATAAAATCGGCGTCTTCCCATGTAGCTTCGTCAGGCGACATGTTCAGCCACTGGACTAGCCATTGTGTGACCAAATGAGGTTGTCTGGGTACAGCTCTTGTTTCCAGCACCGAGATGGGGGCTATTTTAACCTTACCAGTTGCATCCACCAAGGGCAAGTCTGGATCTGGAACTGCATTAGGCCCTAAGTGTCGTTTGAGTTGACTGAAATGAAACACATTGTGTATCTGCACTCTAGCTGGTAGCTGTAGTTTGTATGAGGAATTTCCAATTTTCTGTAATATTCTGTAAGGACCATAGAATTTAGTGGCTAATTTGAGCCCTGATCTGATGTTGAATGCAGCCAATCTGTACAGTTGCATTTTTAAGTACACCATGTCTCCCTCTTGAAATTGTCTACCTGTTCTGTTTCTATCTGCATATTTCTTCATTCTTTCCTGAGCTACCAGTAAGTTATGCTTTAACTGTTGCTGTACAAGTTCTCTTTGTTCCAAGAATGAGTGTGCTTCAGTATCTTCAGGTCCTGGTATAGAAATCTCTCCAATTTGTGGTGGGGGGAAACCATAAAGGCATTGAAAAGGAGTAAACTTTGTTGCAGTATGGTATGAGGTGTTAAACCACCATTCTGCCAAAGATAACCAAGAGCACCACTTTTTTGGTTCAGTGAAAGCCATGCTTCTAAGATATGCTTCCATACATTGATTGACTCGCTCTGTTTGTCCATCAGACTGAGGATGGTGGGTTGTGCTCATGTTAAGTTTAACTCCCAGAGGTTTGAACACTGCTTGCCAAAAGTTACTAGTGAATATCATGTCCCTGTCAGTCACCATGGACACTGGCATACCATGTAACTTGAATACATTGTCAATGAATGCCTGTAAGACAGTGGTGACAGAGAAGGGATGTGCTAGGGAAATAAAATGAGAATATTTAGTAAATCTGTCAACTACCACCAAAATCACATCCTTGCCTTGTGATCTTGGGAGTCCCTCCACAAAGTCCATGGAAATGTGCCTCCAAGCCATATCAGGGATGGGAAGGGGGTCAAGCAATGCAGGGTAGTGGCAATGTTCTCCTTTTGCTCTCTGACAGACAGGGCACTGTTGAATAAATTGCTCCACTGCAGACTTAAGATTAGGCCAATAGAAAATTCTTTTAATTCTATGGTAGGTGGCTCTAATTCCAGAATGTCCTCCAATTGGGGATGAGTGAAAAGTAAGGAGCAGATTATGTCTGAATTCTTCATTTGTTCCAACATAAATTCTGTCCTTATACCTGAGAATGCCAGCAGTATAGGTGTACAGGGGAAGATCATTGGCCCCACTGGTAAGTTGAGCTATCAGTGTTTTGCATCTCTCATCAGAACCGTAGGAGTGCTCTAGCTTTTCAGTCCAGCTAGGCACTACACTGGAGATTGCCATCATTTGGGGTTTCCTGGACAGAGCATCATCAGCCTTGTTCTCCTTACCTTTCTTGTATTCAATTGTATAAGTAAACTCAACCAACTTCAACATGAGCTTATGTTGTATTCCTTCAGAAATTCGCTGTTCTGTGATGAACTTAAGGCTCTGGTGATCTGTTTTAATTAGTAAGGAAGAACCTAGGAAATAATGCCTCCATTTCCTCAAGGATTCCAAGATTGCTATGGCTTCTTTTTCATAGGTGGATAGAGCAGTTGCTTTGGGCCCTAGAGACTTACTGTAGTAAGCAATTGGTTTGTGCTTTAGCATGAGAACAACTCCAATCCCAGCTCCAGATGCATCACACTCTAGTTCAAAAGGAATGGAGAAATCAGGCAATGCTAACACTGGTGCATGTGATAGACTGAACTTCAATTTCTCAAAAGCTTCTGTTTGTAGGGGGGCCATAGAAATGCATCCTTTTTTAGAAGATCATGGAGTGGTCTACAAATGAGGCCACAGTCCTTTATAAATCTTCTGTAGTAACCTGCCAGATCCAGGAAACTTCTTAATTCAGTTGTTGTAGATGGTATTGGCCATTGTTTTATAGCTGAGATTTTGTCAGGGTCTGTAGCAACCCCCTGAGCAGAAAGAACATGTCCAAGATATTCCACAGTAGGAGTACCAAAGGTGCATTTTGCTTGATTTAAAAAGAGCTGGTGTTTTTTGAGCAATTCCATTACTAAGGCCAGATGTTCCTTATGTTCTTCTGGAGTCTTACTGAAAATTAGTATATCATCAAAGAATACCAACACAAATTTCCTCAAATAGGGTGCAAAGATTTTGTTCATCAAGGCCTGGAAGGTAGCAGGTGCATTGGTGAGGCCAAAGGGCATAACCAAGAACTCAAAATGTCCAGAATAAGTTCTAAATGCAGTTTTGTGAACATCTTCAGTTTTCATTCTAATTTGATGATAACCAGATCTCAAGTCCAATTTGCTGAAGATAGCTGCTCCATGTAACTCATCTAGGAGGTCCTCTATGACAGGTATAGGAAACTTGTTTTTAACTGTTTGTGCATTCAATTTCCTGTAGTCTATGCAAAGTATCCAAGTTCCTCCTTTTTTTCTGACAAGGATAGCAGGAGAAGCATATGGGCTCATGCTGTGCTGAATTATGTGCCTGGAAAGCAACAGTTGAATTTGCTGTTCCATCTCATTTTTCTGTAAATGAGGGACTCTGTATGGTCTCACATTGGGGGGTGTGGTATCTTCTTTAAGAGGAATGGTGTGGTCACATTCTCTGGTGGGTGGCAGATTAGTTGGTTCTGTGAACAATTCCTTATATTGTTCCAAAACTGGCAAGGGTTCCTCTGTAATCTTTGGCTCAGGCTGGGTAGATATGCAACTATAGTTACTGACTTGGGTCATAAATTGGAGACTCATTGCAAAACCCACTGCTCCCTGTGAACATAACTTCTCTGCTTTTTCTGCAGAAATGAGCTTAGGTGGTTGTGCCACTGTACAATCTGCAAATGTTACAGACTGTGTCTTGTCCTTGTTGATAGTGGCAGTTCTTGCATCAAAGTCCATTGATAGAGGGCTGTGCTTTTTCAGAAAATCACACCCTAAAACAATATCATAGCCTTGGAAATCTAACACTGTTAGATCATTGGAGAAGTCCTCATTGTATATTTTGAAATTAGTGTTCGGTGCAACAGCTCCTGAATTTAAAGAACCACCACCAGCCACTGTCACTTTTTGAGTTGGGGTATTGACCAATTGGCAATTAGCCTTCAGGGAAAATTTGAGATCAATGAATGTATTAGTGCTCCCAGTATCTATTAGGGCTACTCCTTTTTTTCCTCCCAGAAAAATGCTCACTGCTATAGTGGATTCAGAGGAGTCCCCTGATACAGCTTGTGCAGAGATGTGCATACATTTATCTATTAGCTCTGTAAATTGCCATTCTGCAGTTAGTACTGCTAATTGTGCTTCTTCTTCAGGTGACATATCTTTAGGTTCATTCTCACTAACAATGGCATGTAGTGCAGGAGATTGTTTGCACTTATGACCAGGAACCCAAGGTCCATTGCATCTCCAACAAACCCCTGGTTTCCTTATAGCTGCTGCTGGAGGAGGGATTTGTAAGTTAGGAGCTGGCAGGATAGTAGTTTTGGACTGTCCAGAGTGAGTTTGAGACTGTTTTTCTTGGTGGTTGATGTAAGACAGATATTTTGCCTGCAGTCCACTTTCATAGTCTCTGGCAAGCCAATATGCCTGGCTTAGAGTAGTAGGTCTTTGTGGTCTCAAATTACATCGGATGCTGGGTTTAAGTCCATTGACAAAGCTCACTATATAATAGTTTTCTTGCAGGTATGGATGTTCATCCCTAACCACTGCCATTACTTCCTCAAACTTATCAGTATAAGCAGCTACTGACATAGTGTTCTGTTTGAGGCTATGGAATTTTTCCAGTATTTCATAAATGCTAGATTCTGCAAACCTGTCACATAATGCTCGGCAAAAATCTGGCCATGGTAATCTATTATTTTCCATTCTAGCACTCCTGACCCAATTATCAGCCCTCCCAACAATGTACGTCAATGCTAAATCCACTTTGCACTCATCAGGAATTTGAGCCAGCTGAAAATATTTGTTGACTTGTCTGATCCATCCCAAGGGATTATCCCCGCTGAAAGTAGGGAAATCTATCTTAGGACCTTTGGAAATGCTCTTCAGAAACTGCATTGCTCTGTCAGTTTGGTGTTGCATCGCAGTAATCACTACTGGTGGAGTTTGCTGACTGACATTTCTGCCTGTCAAACTGTTTAGCAGTTGCGTTTGCTGTCCCTGTGGCGTGGTAAGAGTTTCTCCTGTGGAATTTGCTGTTGTGGCCCCTGGATCCGGTTGGGTCTGTGGTTGTATGCTGGGTTGAACAACCAAAGAAGCAGACGCTTGGGGAACAGGGGAGGGAGGTTTCTCTGCTCGCATTTCACGTAGTATGGCGAAGATGTCTTGCTGTACCTTGGAATTATTCTCGACCAAGAGCTCAACCTTTCCCAATTGCTTTTCCAAGGATTCAACTATCTGAAGGCGCGTGTTCACCTGATCGATTTGATCTTGCATCTTATCTTCCTTCAAGCCCAGCACGGTCAACTCAGTCTGCAAGGCTTCGAGCTCTTCTGAGATCTCGTCCATGTGCTTGGTTCGGGTTGGCATGGTGATCTGCACGGCTCCGGAATTTCACTGCGGAACGAGTCCGAAACCCTCGCCGGTGACCTTTGCCTGCCGCCGCCAAAACTCCACTTCGCTCGCCTCTGATGCTGCACCAACCGGGGATACGCTACGGAATTTTACCACAGTGGAATTGTTCTGGCCGCAACCGAGTTTCTCCCCAATCTGCAGCCGATCGATGCCTACTCCAGGCCGCCTCTGATCCGCTGGTCTGCACCGTCGTCGGGATCCGAGACTGAATTTGGGGGATTTTATGAGAGATCCCAACCCCAGTTCGTAGTCAGATCCGATTCGCCTCCGAGGATTCACTGGCTCATGATACCAATTGATAGGACCTCAACACAACAACAACTCAACAATTACTCGAACTAGCCCCGCTTGATATTATCTCGAAATTCAGAGTTATAGATACAGGGGTTCAGATCGAGGATCTGCCCAATTTCTACCATGTACTCTAGGGTTCTTAAGGTAGCTAGCTATTACACTTGGAGAAAGGGGAAAGATGCTTTTCCAGAATGCTGGCTGGGCCTTTTATCGTTGGAGGCAGGTGACGAAGGCGTGGGACCGAAGGAGTCGTTGCCGTCACTGTTACTGTCTAGCTGGTGGCGGCAACAGTTGACGGTGAACAGGAAACTGGAGAGCCATCGATGGTCATTTAGCCCAATTGATCCCAGCGGTCCGATTCCCAGAGACTGAATTCTATTTCTTCAGAGCTAGTGTCTCGTTCTTCAGTTAACAGGAACAACTTGTCAGGGTCCTGACAGTCCAGCCGCCGTGTCTCCCCTGAATCTCACATTCACAGATCGTTCTTTATTGCTATCCTGCTGGATCCTTTGCATCTGGAGGAACGACAAGTAAATTAAGTATTTTTTACGCCCCCCCTCATGTACACTTGCAATTTTGGATTTCTGATTCTGAGATTGTAATTGCACTCCTTTCCGCTTCCTAATGTTCTTGTAGGTAGTGTTGAAGAGGGATGACCACGAATCCTTGGTGTCTCAGCATATGTATTTCCACGAAGAACACATTATCTCTTATTGCCTTGTTGCTTTTCTGCACACCTACAGCAAACGATTTGCTGCACCATGACATTGTGGACAACAACATAAATTATTCTTATTCAGCAGCATAAGTACGTTTAGGCACCGGAAGCTTTACCAATTGATGATGCAAACAAATAAGTGTTGTGTTTTTCTTTTGAGAGTTTGTTGTATAGTGGAATAGGAGGACTACAACAGGGGCTGATACCTACCTAATGATATACGACCAAAATCAATGTGATGCCTAAGATGTTTCACTGGTGGTGTAAACTTGTGTTAGTTTTTTTCAAGTAGTGAGCACATAAAAAAATATTTTGCATCCGGTGAAAGACGGAATTGTCTCTTTAAATCTGAAACAGCTAACTGTACTTCTCTTTCTCTTGCTGAAAGTTACAGGGTTGCACTTGTTTCTAAATCATTTTGTGATCAGTTGCCATTTGCATCCCTAAACCTGAGATTGTGGTTCAGTTTTAACTTTTGCCTACACACCAAAATAAAACCAGCAAGTGAGCATGCCTGTATTTACAAAGCAACAATGTAGTAGTTCTAAACTTCCAAGCGCAAGAGTCTAATGCATTTTCAAAGGTGTATAGTTCAGATTGTGCAGTCAGCCATCAAAATAAATTTGCTAGCCAATCACTTACTCTTCTTTGACCATAATTAATATCTAGTGACTAACCCCTTATCCTTTCCCATCTCCTCCCCACCGCCCTGGGTTACCAGAATTAGATGGACATGTCATATATGAAGTAGCGGCTAGAATGTAGCATGCCAGTGCATCGAGGGATTCCGCTGTGTAATACTTGTCACTGCAGCTATGTCCATGAAAACTCAAAGGTATGCTTTCATTACATCACTTGCCAAGTTCACATCACTTCAGTCTGCTGTGTATGTCAAGCAGAAAATATTGAAGCCATTAAGGTTTGTTCTGCATATCTGGTGTGAATAATCTCGTGTAGGTTAATTGGCTTGCAGCAAGGTGAAACCCCACTTTGTAGTTTCTCTTCTTCACATGTTGCAGTAGCAAAGCCGGCTAACTATGAGGGAGCCAAACTGCAGTTTTTTGCATCTTAATTTGAGCATAATGATGCACTTGGCTTCATGCACTTTATTACAAGCATATGTTGTAGTGCTAACTGCAGTTTGTTGTATCATACTTTGAGCATAATTATAACATCAGTTTTTCCATTCTCACATGCACATCTCTACAAATGTACTGTAGAAACTTGTTACTTGGGAGCCAAACTGAATATTTCTATCTTTTAGAGATCAACAATACACACATGATCAGTATTTTTCAGTGAGTGTTGTAATTCAGTAACAGAAATTCTAGTTGTAGAGGAGCTAGGTCCCTGGAAAATCAGCACAGGTTATACTGCATATGAAATAGATCAGAACCTCTTTTCTCAACAAAAAAAAATCATGACCTTCACACCTTAATTGAGCCATGCAGAAAATTGCAAATTTCACGATTCTAATTAACCCCATGTATGATCGCAACTTTACAAGTTAAAGCATACAGTATGGTAAAATGTTCTCAAGTTAAAGCCAATGAACTAACTATCCACACAACTACTGTCTTTCAGATAAAGATTATTTTTACATGTATCACCTGACCATTTTGGTCTAACTATATTGCTAATTATGATTTTGTTAATTTACATGACATTAGAGGTACACATTGAGTCTCTTCCTATTTCAAAGTTGTATATATCACATGTTGGTCTTTCGCTCATCAAGTGTCAGTTCAATTAAATTTGAACAACTATATTAAGTTTGGTCCTTGGAGGTCAACTAAATTTCAAGTACATTACATACTTCATCCCTCTTACAACTAGTATTACGGTTTCTTAGGGAATGTGAAAGACATACCAGAGGGAGGCAAAGAGAGAGAAGACATCTATGTCGAGGGTAATGATGATCCATATGGCGATGAGCAGTATGATAACTATGGCAATGATGGTGATGAATTTGATGATCTCTTCAAGTAATGCAATAAAGAGAATTTCCCGAAATTCATGGCAAACTTAGCTTATGCAAAATATTTGTACAATAATATCTTAGTTACTATTTTGTTTTGCATTTGACACTTCCAAGATGGATCATTACGGTCAATGTAATTTGGATGCAACTCATTGGGCTTGTGATACTTTCTGAGGTTATGTTAAATATAATATTATGGTCTTTTGTGATGTGTGCTTGTGTAATTATGTGACACATTTAAGCCAATATTGTGAAATGCTACCGTTGTGAATCACAGTTCCCTTTTGTGCAACACCCTCCTGTCAAAGCAATACAGGAGGTGTAACTAATGCCATACACGAATTATAAAATTGACGGTGTTCATTGGACTCTCAAATAAAAGATTCCCCAAAGGGGTGTATCGACTATCGGCAATCATATTAGCTGAGGGCTTGGTTCCCCTCAAGGTAGTCACTAACCCTGTCGGGTGAAGTATACCGTCGACCATTATAAAATCCGACGGTGAGCAATAATTGTCTGAAATGATACACCCGACGGGTAACCCTAGGCTATAAGGGTCGTCAAGTTATTGCGAGCTGGCTCGCGACCAACACATATCCGACGGTTCACCGTCAGCTTATTACCGTGGGTGAAGGTTTTAGTCGACCGTACCGTCGGCTATTAGTGTAATGGCCGACAAAGCAAAGCCGACGGGAGATGGCCGACGGTGAACCGTCGGCTATAAGGATATCCGACGGTGAACTAAAATATTCGACGGTAATTTGACTGTCGGTTATAAGGGGATTTCTAGTAGTGAATAGCTACACTATAGGGTTAACATCAGAAGTGCTGTAGAGGTCTCGCCTTCGGCACTCGATAGTAACCCAGCAGTGTCGAGCAACTAAGGGGAAAGTGATGTGCAGTGCTGGGGCCTGGTCTTCGATCCTGTTGATCGGGTCTTCGATGATGAAGCAGGGGCAACAAGGACAAGGTGGGGGTCACTGATGGATCACTAACCAACCTATCCTAAGCAGTTTAGGATAAGCAGGTAAGGTAACAATAAGCAGGTTACAAAAGAAGGCTATGCATCAAAATAGGAGCAAACAATAACAATAGCAAAATCTAATGCAAGCATGAGAGAATGGAATGGGCGATATCGGGGTGATCAAGGGGGGGGGGGGGTTGCGTGGTTGCTCTGGCAAGGAGGGGTGGTCGTCGACGTAGTCGATCACAGGGGCAACATCGGTCTCGGGGTCTACCGGAGAGAAGAGGGGCAAGAAACACTAAATATAAAGCAAACATAGTATCACAAAGCATAACGTGGCAATAAGCTGTGCCGGGTGTGATCTAACGTATGGCTACATGATATAGGTGAAGGGGGAATTCAACCGGGAATGTATTCCTGGTTCCGGACCTATGTCAGACAAATGACCGGAGGGGGAATGTTCCATGTTCATATAGTTAGAAGCATCTGACAGGTAAACGGACCACGTATCCGAATTCATCAAATTTTTCTGAGTAACTTTCATGGAGAAAACATTTTCATCGGAGCTACGGTTTAATTTCTATGAATTTTCAAAGTTTGAACAATATTCTAGAATTATTAATTCTGAAAAAAAACACCAGTTAAAACTGGGTGCACCCGATGCAGTACACCCACGGGTGCACCAGAGGATGACAATGGGTCCAGTCAACTGTTGACTCAGCAGTTGACTGGTCCATGGTTGACCAGTCAGTGGGTCCGATGGGACCCACGCGTTAGTGACTCAGGGCCTAAATATAGTTTTTATTAAAAACTAATAGGTTTTAGTTAGTGGCCTGGGGCCCAGTTGTCAGTGGGGTTTAGGTGAGTGGGTTAGAGTTAGGGGGGGGGGGTTAGCCCCCAAATTAAGAGAGGCAGGGGGCGGCTGGGCTCGCACGGGCGCATGGCGCCGGCGGCCTTGCCCAGCAGCGGCAAGGGGCGGGGAGCAGGGTGAGGCTCTGGGCGGCGGCGGCCCTGGCAGGTGCGGCCAGACGCCTGTTGGCGCGACCGAAGCGGCTAAGGCGGCGGGGTGTGAGGCAAGCAGCAGTGCTCGGGGCGACAGCAAGCGACGCAAGGGCCGGCGGGTGTAAGCGGGCGCGACGGCCAAGGGTGCGGCCAGGCGAGGCCGGACGCTCGGCTGCAAGGGACGCGGCCAGAGTGAGAAGCGGCCAGAGCCGGGCACGGCGGATGCGCGCACAGAAGGCGCAGTGTAGCAGCGAGTACGGGAGCGCGGTGCTCCTTTGGCCATGGCAGACGGTGGCTTCGGCCTCCAGTAGTGTGACGTCTATGGTGCACGGGGAAGCAAGGAGAGGTGTAGGGGGACCGGGGGCTCACAACGAGTTCGGGGAGGAGCTCAGGGTAGCCGGGGATGCTCGGAGTCGACCGAATCGATGACGAGCAAGTGGCGGCGCTCGAGGATGAAGATGGCCGATGACGATGGCTTGGGGAGGTCCCTGCTTGTGAGCATTGTCGTGGAGGTAGAGGACGTCGAGGCGCAGCTCCTGGCACCTTCGAGCGGGACGGGCTGGTTTCGGAGCGTGTCAACGACGAGGCGGCGGCGGCGGTCGCGTACGGTTGCCTCTCCAGATCGGGGGGGCGACGACGTTCTTATCCACCAGGAGGACCGCGGGATGGCTGCAGAGCCGGTCCTGAGATTTCAGGGGCCCGGGGCGAAACTATAATCCGGGGCCCTTAGTATAATCGTCTAACTAGTAATCATCATATTAGATATAATTCCACGCACCTCTCCATTACTCATTTCTCTTGAGTAAGGACTATACAAAAATGTTTTAAAGTTTTATGCAAAGGATATTTAGTGTTTTCTTATTTTCTTTTAGGCCCATTTTCCACTAATATGTCCCTCGTTTTGTTATCAAGACTACCGTAATAATCGGTTTCTCAAGAAAACCTGCATATTCTGCCGCTTTGAATTAAATATAGGCTCGTGATCACTCACATTGGTATCATCCATGTTGATGTCAACATCATCTTTTATAAGGGTATGACCATCATCTTTCGGAATGACTTTTGATCAACTGCGAGAACTATCGGCAACTCCTCTTGATTTCTTGAAGTGCTCGTATTGCTCTTATAATATTTTAAAATGGTCGTTTTAATGCCTCTTTCTCCTCATCCGCCTCCTTCTTTTTTCTTTTATGACTTGCGGATGGATACTTTCTACCCAGAGCCGACATGACCTTGATGAAATTTAAAGGAACAATTAGCAGAAAGCTAATTAGAATATTAGATTAATTACGTATGATCTTCATCTAATATCATGAAAAAATCTGGTAGGGCATAATATAGTACCTTGTCTCTGTAATCTAATCTGCCTATGTGTGCTCAATCCTCGAAGATTTGATCGCCCAGCCAGCAATTCCATATTGACATGTTGATTCGGGAATTAGGATTAAGAAAACCAGGAAGAGCACTGAACACTAGAAGAGAGGGCAGACCGCACGGCAGAGCCGCAGAGGGCACGAGGAGAGATGTACCTACTGGCTGCTGCAGTCCGCGATCGTCGTCTCGTTCCGTCGTTCGTCGGACGGTCGGAGGCCGTAGAGACGCAGAGTTGAAGACGACGATTAGACGAACAGAACAGCGGTATCAGCGGAAGAACGACCGAACGATCACGAAGAAAAAGGAAACCGTGAATCCAGCGATTCCTTTCCTGTGCACGTCTTGTGCCTATACGTGGACGTGGTGCAAACATTGGCAAGGCCCACATCTCTCTCTTTCTTTCCTAGGCTGAGCCGTCGCTGACTTCGCCACTTTGCCTTCATTTTTTATTTTCGCTCGAAGTAATACATATACGTGCACATACCCTGGGAGGGGGCCCCTGACTTTTGGGGGCCCGGGGCGGCCGCCCCGTTCGCCCTCCCTCAGGACCGGCCCTGGATGGCTGACACGACGAAGGCAGCGGCCATGGTGGGGGTGGATGCATGCCACGCCATGGCCCCTATCTCCTCTCTGTACAAAGGAACATAGGAGTGGGAAAAAGGCTGTGGTGGGCTGGGCGATGTGCACTGTGGTCACATGTGGCCCAAAGACACAGTAGGATTTCAGTCTTTTCCTTTTTTTACCTTTCTGCTTTTTCATTTCACCACTGCTTGACATTTTAATTTATTACCAACTGAGTTTTTTTCAACATGAAACTTGTCACATAATTAGTGGTCATTATTTTGGAGAGTCCCACAAAGTTTCAAGTGGTTTGGGAAATGTAAGACTACTTGTTAAAATTTTAAACGACCGAATTAAATGTTGCTGGGCCACTTTATATTTTCCTAGGGATTAAAGGGAGAGCCAAATGATGTTGGTTGACACATGATAATTAGCTAGTGAATATTTGCAACCCAACGAACATTTTTGTTTTGACATTTGGAAACTTTATTTGTTTGACTTAACTTTAAATTTGAAATTTGAACTGGGTTTCGAACCATCGGGAGTTTATCAACAGTAATCGTGGTGATGTGACACCATTAGCAGAGGATTACTGTAGCTTAATTACCCGGGCGTTACAAATCTCCTCCACTACAAGAAATCTCGTCCCGAGATTTAAGGGGTGGAGTAAGGGGGAAAGACTCGGGAAGGACGGAGTTCAGCACAAGATAGGTACCTAGGGGCTATCTCAGTGAACATGGCATAATGCCATGTCGTGAGTCGAAATTCAAGAAAGACGTCGAGAGCAAGGTAAGGAGGTACAATAAGAAGCTTCAACCGGGTAGGCAATCATTCATTGCCTTAAAACAGAGGGTGAAAGGGGCTCAGAGCAATGTGAAAAAGCATTGCGTATGATACCAAAATAGATCACTAGGTAGGTCACTCGTGATTTACATACGAAGCCAAGCACGAGGGACAACTTTGGAAACAGGGGTGTACATTTGTCAGGTTTCGATCCTGTGGAACTGTGGGTTATGGGCCCACCATGTGGGTTAAAAGCAGGAAGGGTGCTAACATTTTGTACGGTCGTAATAACAAGGCAGGTCAGAGGATAGCCTGTCAGTTATGTTGGCAACAACGTTGGTACTAAGGGTGAGGGACGAAGAGAACCATTTTCCTTCTCGTTGAACGAGGCGGACTAGTAGGCAAAGTTCTCGTCCATTGGTGGTTACCGGAATGTCATCAACATTAGTAACAGGGTCGTACTGAATGAACTGTACCTTGAGGTGTTTTTATAAGCAAGGAATTATTTCTTGTTTTATCATATAGATCAAAAGAAAGACTAACAAACCAATGGAAAGGAAAATGTGTTTACACACACGAATTAGGAGTATATCCTTCCCAAGGGGAAGCGGAGCAGGATATACATGATCTAACAACAAGTTCAAAAGCATTTAGATAAAGGGGGCGAGGGAAGAATCTTGATATTACCCATACAACGGTGTTTGGATAATAGATCAAGAAACATTTGACAATGTGCTTCCAATGTTCTTGTTGATATTCGGAATACCTCAGTCATGCTTCGAGGTAGCATTAACATGGTGTTCCAAGTAGGGGCTGGAGTTGAAGATCACAAGAAATACTCAAGGAACAATTGCAGGAATAGCAAGGAGTCAAAGGTATAACCAAGACATGATCAAACATGTGTTGGAAAGAAGACAAGGGGGGTTGTCGATGATAACTGAAATCATCAAAGGTCAAGGATGGTATTTCTCATCATGAATTTAATTAATATCCTGGAAGAGCTCAGGATGTTGATGATGATCACGATACATTTGTCGAGAAATTTCATGAAGATGTAATCGATTGGCGATGACATCAAGTCAAAGGAATGAAGAAGCATAAGGTTATTGGAACCACATGTATGGCACAAACTCGAAAACAAGCTTGTTGTTCAAGGCGAAATGATATGATGAGGAAGAGCGAAATATGCTTAGCTCATCGTCCAAAATTGTGCTCCGGGAAGAAGAACCAGGTAGCACAATTAAAATTTGGCATGATAATGATATTGTCGACCAGGCTAGGATTGACTAGAAGGATTATTAAACTCGTAAGCAACAAAAAATACTTAGAGTTATTGAATCAGAGTGTGGAATCGATTCACTTATCGGTGTTCTCAGTTGACAAACAACCCAGAACCCTTGATGTGACAAAGACATGGGTAAGGTAGTACTCCATCAAAAGTTCATAAGATGTAGTGCAATGGCATGATATCCTCAAGATACCAGGGGTAATACTCGAAGGTAGATCATAATAGAGGTTGGGCAGGCGTATTGACCTGCAGAAGACAAGTGATTTAACTTGTCCAAGAAATGGGACCAAAGAAGGACAATCATGGTTGAAACCACGGTTGCGAAGGATCAATTCACTGATACCAGATGAACTTATAACAAGGGGTAATTGTTTTTACGAGCAGCTTCCATGATACGTTCTACATCGGGCCCATGGGCATGAACACTAAGGTTCAAGGTCACCTCCCACTTCTTCAATGCATAACCTTTCATTCACTCCTTGTTTTCGAAGAATTTGTAGTGCGAAAGATTTATCTGGTGAAGCACCAGAAGAGTATGACTCACATCTCTTTCGAGTTCACTCGGACTAGGGAAGGAATAGATTCAACTTGTAGGGGTATCTTAGGAACATATACCACTAAGTTCCAGAGCGTATAACATCAGCTCAATAGCAGAGCATGGTTGACAATAAGCAGAGGGTACAATTTATCAAAGGCATTATGTATGAGGGGAAGAACTCAAGGATTAGAGAATAGGCAGGAACGGTTAGATAATAATCCACCAAAGGATATGGCTGACCACAAAGAATCTGATGTGAGTAACAATGCTCAACCAGAAGAAGAAATAGTGCAAAGTCATCGGATTATAGAAGCAGCTGAATAATTTCGATGTTCAAGTTGAAGGGAACTAGGTGGACAATCAATTACAACATGATTGGCCGAGATCCAACTCATGTCCAAAATGACATATGAGCAAGAAGGTCAAATTTTAGGGTTTGACTGATGATTGCGAGCAACGCAACATATTGAATCAATAGGCTTAGGATGACAATGACAAAGGATGTCAATGAATATTGTCGGACATATGGATTTAACCATAATGCAGGCAGACAAGACTTTCGGGAGCACTAGGCTATAGAGGATCATCGGGAGATCGAATTGCATTCGAAGAATTTTGTGAGACATATGATCAACTGGGGATGAACGAATCCCCGATAAGTGTGAAGAATTATTCGTATGGGTATTCAGGCGGAAAAGGAGCTGCAAGGCAGCAGGCGCAAAAGATTCTCGGAAAAATTGCAAAGTATTTCAGTGTATCTTGTAGGAACAAGAGCAATTGGAAAAGAAGGTATGGATGGCAAGTGTATGTAGCTATCCATGGGGATTTATCGGTGGTAGGGAATTGCAACGGCGAAGGGAACAAGGGTCTCGGGAAAGCATCGAAGAGTATCTTCCGAATCTTCTGGTGCACCAAGCGACCATCTAGAATGAGGGGCTCTCCGGGAGGAAGTAGTTACGAGAACCTAAGGTTAGAGTTAGTAAAATCTTTAACCCGAATAGAAGATAGATTAGGGTCCCAGAGTAAAGACGAGGAATAAAAGATCCTAATACCACCCAATGGCAACGTGGGCCCGTAAGCCACACAGAAATGTTAGTAAAATTTTTGTAGTGACTAGAATCGACTTCGGCCAAGGAGTTGAAAGGGGGCTACCTACAGGCAGTCGGCTCTGATACCAACTTGTGACGCCCTCGATTTAATCGTACACTAATCATACACGCAAATGTGTACGATCAAGATCAAGGACTCACGAGAAGATATCACAACACAACTCTAGACACAAATTAAAATAATACAAGCTTTATATTACAAGCCAGGGGCCTCGAGGGCTCGAATACATAAGCTCAAATACAAAAGAGTCAGCGGAAGCAACAATATCTGAGTACAGACATAACTTAGACAAGTTTGCCTTAAGAAGGCTAGCGCAAAAGCAACAACGATCGAAAAGGCAAGGCCTCCTGCCTGGGAGCCTCCTAACTACTCCTGATCGTCGGCGGTCTCCACGTAGTAGTAGGCATTGGGGTGGCATCTGGCTCCTGGGCTCCGACATCTGGTTGCATCAACCGGAAATAAAAAGAAAGGGGGAAAAGGGGAGCAAAGCAACCGTGAGTACTCATCCAAAGTACTCGCAAGCAGGGATCTACACTACATATGCAACATTATCAAAGAAAGGTTGTATATGTGGACGGGGCTGCAGAAATGCCAGAATAGAGAGAAGGCCTAGTCCTATCGAAGACTAGCATCTTCTGAAAACCACAATCTTGCCGCAAACAGGAGGGAGTAGAGTAGCATAAGATAAAGTAGTAGTAGTGTTATTCAACCTCGGCCAGAGATCCTTTCTCGACTCCCTGCGAGAAAGCAATCCCAGAGCCATACTATCCATTTCTCATCACAATCCAATTCTCATCACAAGTATCCAATTCTAGTTGTATCAATCGGGACACAACTCCAAGTGTCCGTTACCGTAGGATAGGCTATCGATAGATGTTTTCTTCCCTACACGGGTGCACCAACTTACCCACCACGCTCGATTAACTCTAGCCGGACACACTTTCCTGGGTCATGCCCGGCCTCGGCCAAACAATACGCGGCAACCCGACCTAGGCTTATTAGAGAGGCCAGCACGCCGGACTAAACCTATACCCCCAGGGGTCATGGGCTATCGCCCCGAAAACTCCTGCATGTTGCGTACGCGGCCGGTGAGCAGACCTAGCTACCTCCTTTAAAAAAGTAGGTGCTTACCAGTCCAACCCGGCGCGCGCCGCTCAGTCGCTGACGTCTATTAAGCTTCAGCTGATGTATACGACGCAGAACGCCCATACTATGCCCACGTGATGGTTAGTGCGATCAGGCCAGAGGCCCCTCGGATCAAATATCCAAATCGTAGTGGATTAGGAACACGCGGTAACAAGCAAAGACTCACGAAAGATGTGACCCCGTTGCCCCATCTCGAGGACTTGCGGCAAGGGCTAAGAATGCCCGTCCACGCCTTGTAATTATCTCCTGGGCACCCTCCAGGTCAACCCGACTCCACATCACTCGCAATTATGCTCGCGCGGGTACCCCTCAGGGTCGACCCGTCTTTAGTAACATGGTTCAGTGTAAAGTCATAGTAATCATAGTAACTGTGTGTCTAAACATCAAGGGGAAAACCCGAGGAATCACCCCCGGTGAATTCCACTCGATGTAATCATCAAGGTGAACGTAAGAGGAATCACCCCCAAGGTTCACACTTGAGGGGTTGCACGACAGAGTCGTATCGGAAGTGGTTAAGGCGGAATCACCCTCGATGACCACGACCGAATAGCTACACTACATGGTTAATATAAGAAGTGCTGTAGAGGTCTCACCCTCGGCACTCGATAGTAACCTAGAAGTGTCGAGCAACTAAGGGTAAAGTGATGTGCGGTGCCGGGGCCTGGTCTTCAATCCCGTTGATTGGGTCTTCGATGACGAAGCATGGGCAACAAGGACAAGGTGGGGGTCACTGATGGATCACTAACCAACCTATCCTAAGCAGTTTAGGATAAGCAGGTAAGGTAACAATAAGCAGGTTACAAAAGCAGGCTATGCATCAGAATAGGAGCAAACAATAACAATAGAAAAATCTAATGCAATCATGAGAGAATGCAATGGGTGATATCGAGATGATCAAAGGGGGGGGGGCTTGCCTGGTTGCTCTAGCAAGGAGGGGTCGTCGTCGACGTAGTCGATCACAGGGGTAGCATCGGTCTTGGGGTCTACCGGAGAGAAGAGGGGGAAGAAACAGTAAATATAAAGCAAACATAGCATCACAAAGCATAACGTGGCTATAAGTTGTGCCGGGTGTGACATAATGTATGGCTACACGATATAGGCGAAGGGGGAATTCATTCGGGAATGTATTCCAGGTTCCGGACCTGTGTCAGACAGATGACCGGAGGGGGAATGTTCCATGTTCAGATAGTAAGAGGCATCTGACAAGTAAACGGACCACGTATCCGGATTCATCACATTTTACTGAGCAACTTTCATGTAGAAAACATTGTCATCAGAGTTACGGTTTAATTTCTATGAATTTTCAAAGTTTGAACAATATTCTAGAATTATTAATTCTGAAAAAAAACACCGGTTAAAACTGGGTGCACCCGGTGCAGTACACCCACAGGTGCACTAGAGGCTGACATTGGGTCCAATCAACTGCTGACTCAGGAGTTGACTGGTCGATGGTTGACTAGTTAGTGGGTCCGGTGGGACCCGCGCGTCAGTGACTCAGGGTCTAAATACAGTTTATATTAAAAACTAATATGTTTTAGTTAGTGGCCTCGGGCCGAGCTGTTAGTGGGGTTTAGGTGAGTGGGTTAGAGTTAGTGGGGGGGGGGGGGGGGTTAGCCCCCAAATTAACAAAGGCAGGGGGCAGCTGGGCTCGCACGGGCGCATTGCGCCGGCGGCCTTGCCCAGCAGCGGCAAGGGGCGGGGAGCAGGGTGAGGCTCCGGGCGGCGGCGGCCCTGTTGGCGCGACCGAAGCGGCTAAGGCGGCGGGGTGTGAGGCAAGCAGCAGTGCTCGGGGCGACAGCGAGCGGTGCAAGGGCCGGCGAGTGTAAGCGGGCGCGACGGCCAAGGGTGCGGCCAGGCGAGGCCGCACGCGCGGCTGCGAGGGACGCGGCCAGAGTGAGAAGCGGCCAGCACCAGGCGCGGCGGATGCGTGCACAGAAGTTGCGGTGCAGCGGCGAGGACGGTAGCGCGGGGCTCCCTGGCCATGGCAGACGGTGGCTTCGGCCTCCAGTAGTGTGACGTCTACGGTGCACGGGGAAGCAAGGAGAGGTGTAGGGGGATTGGGGCTAACAACAAGTTCGAGGAGGAGCTCAGGGTGGCCGGGGATGCTCGGAGTCGACCGAATCAAAGGCGAGCAAGTGGCGGCACTTGAGGATGAAGATGGACGATGACCACGGCTTGGGGAGGTCCCTGCTCGTGAGCTTTGTCGTGGAGGTAGAGGATGTCGAGGTGCAGCTCCTGGCACCTTCGAGCGGGAAGGGGTGGTTTCGGAGCGTGTCAACGACGAGGTAGCGGCGGCGGTCGCGTACGGTTGCCTCTCCAGATCAGGTAGGAGAGCAAGGGGGAAGGAAAGTGGGCGCTAGGGTTCACCAGGGGGGGGGGCGACGATGTTCTTATCCACCAGGAGGACCGCGAGATGGCCGACACGACGAAGGCAGCGGCTATGGTGGGGGTGGATGCATGCCACGCCATGGCCCCCATCTCCTCTCTGTACAGAGGAATAGAGGAAGGGGAAAAGGCTGTGGTGGGCTTGGCGATGTGCACTGTGGTCACATGTGGCCCAAAGACACAGTAGGATTTTAGTCTTTTCCTTTTTTTACCTTCCTGCTATTCATTTCACCACTCCTTGACATTTTAATTAATTACCAAATGAGTTTTGTTCAACATGAAACTTGTCACATAATTAGTGGTCATTATTTTGGAGAGTCCCACAAAGTTTCAAGTGGTTTGGGAAATGTAAGACTACTTGTTGAAATTTTAAACGATCGAATTAAATGTTGCTGGGCCACTTTATATTTTCCTAGAGGTAAAGGGAGAGCCAAATGATGTTGGTTGCCACATGATTATTAGCTAGTGAATATTTGCAACCAAACGAACATTTTTGTTTTGACATTTGGAAACTTTATTTGTTTGACTTAACTTTAAATTTCAAATTTGAACTGGGTTTCAAACCATCGGGAGTTTACCAACAGTAATCGTGGTGATGTGGCACCATCAACAGAGGATTACTGTAGCTTAATTACCCGGGTGTTACATAACCCCTCTGTTGAGAATACCACTACTATTGCTGATGAGGATGCTAGGTTGAAGACACTGCTTGAGACAGTGATGTACAAAAGTCTCAAAGGGCATCAGACATTATGTGATGTCCTCAAAAAGCAGATCCTGAACCGAAACCCTAGGAAAGAGGGTGTTGGGTTCGAGAGGAAAATGAATGTTGATGGGTCGTACTGGAAGCCTGAGCAGTACCCCAAAACCACATGGGTTGCTGCAACGGAACCTTTAGTAGATCCATCCACCTTATTTGGTTTCACTTGTGCTAACCCTATTATCATTGATGAATCCTTTGATGCAAACTATAAACTGTTTAAGAATCTGAATGGCGAAGTGTTTGCCAGGTATATTGGTACTAACTGCAGGAATGGGCCACCTATGAAGAAGATATGGGTACCCAAAAGTTGTCTTGAGAATCTTCCAGTGAATGTCATCATGACACCACCTGTGAAGAAGACAAACCCCATACCAAAGGCTTCATATGGTCCAAAAGCTTCATCCAGATCGAGGACTCATCTGAGTCACCCTAACGTCAATGTTTTGCAGGGAAATCATACTCAGACCCATGAATATGAGCGTGTTTACTCAAACCGCTATGTTCATAGAACTAAGAACTTCTCTGCTTATTCCTATGAGTATTATTCACCTCCTGCAAGGCTATTTACTAGGGCTCCAAAGCCGAAGTTCTCAGATGCTGCACTTAGGCTCATTGCTTCTAAGCCACCCCTGAAAATGTGGGTGGTTAAGAAAACTTAACTCTCTTTTGCAGGGAAAGGTCTCTAGCCAAATCAAAGGCGTCCAATGCTAATGCTTGGGACCATAAACATCTTGTGGGGCGCAAGATAAAATGCCCAAATGGTCTTACTATGTATTTCGTTCTAGGATTCCTTGACACTCATCCTATCTATCCTAACCAAGATATGAATTTCCATGTTCCACTTGTACGCCAAATGTTTATGCTTCACAACTCGCTTGGTGAAGCCTATCCCCCAAACTGCACTGTAGGCTATGACACCTCGTACTTCAGAATGGATTATGGACAGTGGATGCACTAACCACATGACTGGCGATCGAAGTCTTCTGATGGATTCAACGCTACGTCCATTGGACAAGAGTCACATCACATTTGCTGACACTGGTAAAAGCAAGGTATTGGGTCTAGGTAGAGTTGCAATATCAAGGGATCAACACATGGATAAAGTGATGCTTGTTGAATCCCTTGGTTTCAACTTAATGTCTGTCTCAATGCTTAGTGACTTAAACATGATTGTGGTATTTGGAAAGTATCGTTGCCTTGTACTAGTGGAATCTGACAAGTCTCTAGTCTTTGAAGGGTATCGAAAAGATGATCTGTACATGGTAGATTTCTCAGTAGGACCAAAAATGGCCGTATGTCTTCTAGCAAAAGCTTCAGAGTGCTGGCTTTCGCATCGAAGGCTAGGGCATGCTGGCATGAGGAACTTGCACACTCTCGCAAAGAAGAAGCATGTCGTGGGCATCAAAGGCGTCATGTTCAAGAAGGATCATCTGTGCGGTGCCTGCGAAGCTAGAAAGATGACTAGGGACAAGCATCCCTGAAGACAATCATGACTACATCTCAACCCTTCGAGCTGCTACACATGGACTTATTTGGCCCTACCCACTACTCTACTCTCACTACCACTGCTTGCCTCTATGGCTTTGTCATTGTTGATGATTACTCTAGATATACTTGGGTGCATATAATCCTCTACAAGAATGAAGTACAGGATGTCTTCAGACGCTTTGCCAATCGTGCCATGACGAACTATGGCGTCAAGATCATGCATATCAGAAGTGACAACGGCACCGAGTTCAAGAACACCGGCCTCGACCTTTATCTGGATACTATGGGAATCACTCATGAGTTCTCTGCTCCGTACACACCTCAGCAGAATGGCATCATGGAGCGCAAGAACAGAACCCTTATTGAGATGGCTCGAACGATGATCGATGAGTACAAGACTCCACGGAAGTTCTGCCCTGAAGCCATTGATACTGCATGCCATGTCATCAACCGTGTTTATCTTCACAAGCTTCTAAAGAAAACATCCTATGAACTCCTAACTGGTAAGAAGCCAAATGTAAGCTACTTCAGAGTATTTGGTGCTAGGTGCTGGATCAAGGATCCACATCACACTTCAAAATTTGCACCGAAAGGACATGAAGGTTTTATTCTTGGCTACGGCAAGGATTCACACTCCTACAGAGTCTTCAACCTCTTTCACTATAAAGTGGTTGAGACTGTGGATGTGCGGTTCGATGAGACTAACGGCTCGCAAAGAGAGCACCTGCCAAATGTGCTAGATGAAGTACCTCCAAGTGAATCAATCAAGCAGATGGGAATTGGAGAGATCATACCATCTGAGGCTCAGATTAAAGAGGAACTTATCATTTCTGCACCTAATCAACCTGAAGACAATGCTCAGCCTGAAGACAATCCCCCAAATGATGGCATTGATCAGCAAGAGCAAAATCTTCGTCCTGTTCATCCTCGAGTTGCAAATGAAGTACAAATTGAGAAGATAATTGACAGCATCAATGCACCTGGTCCACTCACTCGTTCAAGATCTACTCAAAGAGCAACACAGCTAACCAATTTCTGTGGGCATTTTGCATTCGTCTCAATCTCTGAACCCAAGAAAGTTGCTGAAGCCTTCATGGAACCCGAATGGATTCAAGCCATGCAAGAAGAGCTTCAACAGTTCGAGCTGAACAATGTGTGGGAATTGGTCAAGCGTCCTGATCCTCGTAAGCACAATATCATTGGCACCAAATGGATATATCACAACAAGCAACATGAGCATGGTCAAGTTGTTAGAAACAAGGCTCGTCTTGTTGCTCAAGGATACACTCAAGTGGAAGGGATTGACTTTGATGAAACATTTGCTTCGGTGGCTAGGCTTGAATCCATTCGCATACTGCTAGCCTATGCAAATCATCACAACATCCTTCTGTATGAAATGGATGTGAAGAGTGCCTTTCTAAATGGAAAGATTGAATAAGAAGTATATGTTGCACAACCTCCTGGCTTTGAAGATCCAAAACACCCTGATATGGTATACAAGCTCAACAAGGCATTGTATGGCCTCAAACAAGCCCCTCATGCTTGGTATGACACACTCAAAGACTTCCTGAAGAGCAAAGGCTTCAAACCTGGTTCACTAGATCCTACACTCTTCACGAAGACATATGATGGTGAACTGTTTGTGTGCCAAATCTATGTGGATGACATTATCTTTGGCTGCACTAACAAGAAATACAGTGATGAGTTTGGTCACATGATGCAAGAGCAATATCATATGTCCATGATGGGCGAGCTAAAGTTCTTTCTGGGTCTCCAAATCCGTCAGCAACGCAACGACATCTTCATATCTCAAGAAAAATACCTCAAAGATTACCTGAAGAAGTTTGGAATGCAAGACTACAAAGGATACAGACGCCAATGCCAACCAAAAGTCATCTGGGTCCCGACGCCAATGGTAAAGAGTTCGATCAAAAGGTATACCGCTCCCTGATTGGTTCTTTACTTTATTTATGTGCATCTAGGCCAGATATAATTCTTAGTGTTTGCATGTGTGACCGATTCCAAGCGGCACCAAAGGAATCGCATCACTTAGCTGTGAAGTGAATTCTTTGGCTTACACCCCAACACTAGGATTATGGTATCCAAAGAAGCAGAACTGTGTATCTCTCTCCACTGCTGAATCCGAATACATTGCTATTGGATCTTGTTGTGCTCAGCTTCTCTGGATGAAGCAAACTCTCAAGGACTATGGTATCCACCTGAAGAATGTGCCACTCTACTATGACAATGAGAGCGCCATCAAGATTGCCAACAACCCAGTTCAGCACTCGAAGACAAAGCACATTAAAATTCGTCATCACTTTCTCAGAGATCATGTCATGAAGGAAGATATTGATATCATTCACATCAACATTGAAGAGCAATTGGCTGATATCTTCACAAAGCCCTTAGATGAGAAAAGGTTTTGCAAGTTGTGGTGTGAGCTAAATATCTTGGAATCCTCAAATGTCCTATGATTGGACACACATCCTAACACTTATGCATTTTGATGACTTAGATGTGCAACACACGAAGTAATGTATATCTTCAATCAATGAAGACATACACTCTAAGTGTGAATAAATTAATGCGTAATTTGACTTCGGAGTGCCACGATAATTGTGCACCATGTCTGGGTCTAATACTTCCTATATAGTGGGTAAAGCCACCACCAAACTTTTGTTTGAAGTGTTTCCCTTGGCGTTATGATTGCAAAGTCTTCGCATGTAATTTGTCTTCATCCTTGACTTCGTTCAAGTTTAACTTCATCTTGTTGTTTTGGTCTTATACTTGTTATATACATATTTATGTTCCGTCCTCTACATCATTCACTTATAGCTATGACTTCTTGCTGAATCTTTTGATCAAAGTGAATGTGATCAGACCCTATCATATCTATGCTTCTACCTCAACTCTATCTGTCCAAATCATATGCATTCTATTGAAAACTATCGATTGTCTTCACTGAGACCTTGTCAGCTGAAGTCAATCTGACAAACATTTATATCTGTTTTTAATGCTATATCCTTATTGCCTGAAAGCCGGAGAATTCGGAATGACCACCTCGACAATCCAGGCATGCGTGGGAATATGGAACAACTTCCAAGGTGTTGCATGCTTTCCACGTGCCCTTCAGATGTGAACCGCCAGGGGCACCTGCGTAATTGCGTTGTGCCGTCCCTTTCCTTATAAATACCCATCACATCACGATCAAAATCTTTCTTCCACCTCACCATCTCTCACAAACCCTAGCGCCACCGCTAGCTCTCGACGATGCCGGCGACGAAGCGCTTAGCTGCCGCGACCTCACCGACGCCGTCCTCATGCCGGCCGCGGACCTCGTCTTCTCCGCCGCCGCCGTAGGTGTCTTCCGTTGCCAAGTTAGGGCACGAGAGATCGAACTGCTCGGCCTCCAACTTTGCTCTGTCTAGCAGTTCATCATGTGGTAATTAAAATTTACTTTTTACCATCTTTTTGATCTGATAGATTCATCCTTCTTTACCAAAAGTGGTTTCTATTCTTCCAAAATTGAATCTATCCCATTCTGTATCTCATATTATGCCTAGTCTGTTCACTTATGCTTCTCTACAAGTTAGATTCCTCACTTGTACTTATTCTTGGATTCGTACAAATGTGGAACCAACTCACAACAACTAAGTGAATGTCTTCGCGTTATAAGGTCAATGTCTTCAAACTGATTTATCTTCAAAATCTTCTGAGAATGCATATGCACCTCTAATGCTGTTATAGGTACATGTCCGTGGGAGAATCCCTTGGTTCTCATAGTCTGCATTCATTTGCAGAATTCTTACAGAGTCACATAAATTCTCCTGAAGCCAATTCTTGTCTGACCAGCAGTCGGAAGCCTTTGCTAGTTCTGAAGCCTTTCAGGTTAAGCTTCATGGCTACTGAGAAGTAAGCAAGAAAGGGTGGCAGACAGCGTCGAGGAAATACATCCAAAGATTTGCCACCAGATCTGCACGAACTATACAAGTTGATGAAGTCTTCCTCAGATCGAGCGCCCAACGGTATTATCGCCTGTTCTCACGAACAACAAACTCATTAGTATTGGTCGTCCTTTGACGCCAATCTCTTAGGATGCCTCATCGGCTGATCGCCCCCAACCAGCTACACCAAGTCAAGACTCACCGCGAACTCCCCCACCTCAAGTCACCAATCCGGTGCTTGATGATGATGACAACTATGTGGTCCATCCCACTCTTACTCCAAAGGCGTCGCCCGCATTTCACAGGCTTCGCAAAGGACCAAGGCCACAAGTTGCTCCATCGAGCGTTCCAAAAGGAGAAGTGCAACCCAACGTGGCATCACAGCTAGAGTTTCCTGAAGCCACTCCTACTGCGAATGTCTCTGTGTCTGAAGCGAATCCTGCTGAAGACATACCGGCTGCATCAACCGATGAAAATCAAGAACCCCGTCAAGAAGAAGAACGTGTTGCCATGCCTCCTACCAACCAAGAAGATGTTCTCGAGGAGAACGTGTCTGTGCCCGACCCTCCAGCTACTCAAGTGGAGGTTGAAAATCCTGAGGCAGCCACCAACAACACTACTGACGCCTATGACGTTGTCATGGCTGAAGATAATGTGGCGCCTGCAATGAACATCGTGCATGAAGCCAATGATGCACCTGCAACAAATGTGCGGCCTCACGCCCTTGCTAATGCCACTGCTCTTGTTCCGCCACCAAGGCCACACACTATTGAGCAAGCATTTTATCAAGGCGAGCTTGTTATTGTCAGATGGCCAATTCTGGTTCCTCCGCCTGCTCCCAGACCTCAGTTTGATTATCATGTGGAGCACATGCCACATGTTCAGTAGCCAAAACCGAGGCTGCCAAGGTTTCCAGGTACTGGATCTGCACCAGGATCATTCAATATCAATGGCTTCATCGCACACAACACTTTCTTTGATAGAGCCAAGAACCCATATTCCAAGCCAAGAATATCATATGATCGGTTCTGGAGTTATCAGCAGCGCAACTATTACTCTTGTGTTCTATAAAATCAAGGGCGATATTTCCTCATATGCGTTTGGACTGCGAAGCCATTGCTGGCCTGCCCTGCTTAGAAGAAGCCCTCGACTGTTTCAGAGATGCAAGCCTTCTCCCGTTTGTCAGTGATAAGGAGAATTGGAATGACGAGCTTTTGCTGCAATTCTATGCAACTCTCCACATTCGCGGGTACAACAGGGATCCGAAGACATGGGTCCTTAAGTGGATGACAGGCAATGTACACCATGATGCCAAAGCTCTTGATCTCATTGAGCTTACCGGCCTGTCCACTCCAGGTGAACTATATGAGCCTGGTTGTCAGCATCATTGCAATGCATAGGAAAACATCTTCCAGAAGCCTGAGCCCAATATGAGCCAAATGCTGAGTATGATGAAGCCACTGCCGCAGGATGCTGAATATCCTAAGGAATTCTTTGTTGAAGACCTAGAGTATCTACCCCGCACCATCTATCACATTATCAAGCGAACTCTATGGCCCATCAAAGGACATTCTTCCTCAGCAAAGCTTGAAGGCGCAATGAAGACATTGGTCTTCTATATTCTCAGTGGCATCAACTTCAATGCTCAGGATTTCTTCATTCGCCAATTTGCTGCATCTGGCTCCAACATATTTGGTATGAAACTCTATGCTCCATGGGTTATGCGTCTGATCAAGCTTCATTCTGCTGTTGACTATCAGCCCTCTGCTCACAACCATCTCATATTCTTGCCAGAGGTTGATATGTCCGTCGAAGCCATATACCCAGAGCCTGCCAAGGAGGCAATTTATCTTCACAATGTCGATTGTCAGAGTTTCTCTCAGCATGTTGAAGGAGTTCAGGCTGCTTCTCGTGTTTATCCGCTGGCTGGCAATACTCGCCGTGCACGTACTGAAGCCACTGAAAGCACTATTGCTCCAAGGCCTCGGAAGTGATCTCGTGTGCTCAATGACCGAGAGCTTCTCGTGGCCTTGCACCAGAAATATGACCAGCATCATTACTGGCTCAAGCGTCAGATGCAAAGCCTCTTGGTGGATATTAATCGCATTCGCAACCTTGCCACCAAGAACGCCTTTGTCACTCATGAAACCTGTCGGTGGTCTTGGAAGAGTTTGACATTGCTCAGTGCTGAAGCTGATCTTCAAGACGATGGCTTCATAGAGAGATTCAAGTTCGACACCACTCCTCCCAGGAATGCTGTCTTGCGTCAGACTCCATCACTCGAAGATTCTGAGTACTCCTCCTCCGCGGCAACTGTTAATGCCAGAGTTCTTGATAACGCTGATGATGCTACTTCACCACCTCCAACTTCAGTGCAAATCGACACTGCACCAAGTTCGTCTGCACCACCAAACCTCAACGACAACCCTGCTGCCTCACCTACTCCTCATGGGAACGAGTAGAGACTATGTCTTCAAACCTTTTTGGTCCTTACTGACAAAAGGGGGAGAAGCATATGTTGATAGTCTTGATGTTGGTCCATATGGGTGGTTGCTATACTTTTGCCTAGTGTTTACAACTCTCGCTTTTGATACATTTGGTTATTTGAGTTGTAACACTTAAACTTGATGGTCGTCTGCTGCTTTTTCTGTCATTCTGTGATGCGACGATAAATTCTGCATGTGCGATGATAAATCCCGCATGAAGTCATTCTGCAGACGTCCATTTTTCATTATGCATGTCATTATTATTGTTATATCTGTTCATGCATGATGTATTGTCTTCTTAAGGTGAAGAAGATCTCCACAAGTACAACCTGCCATGTGCATTTGCGTTCCAACACAAAACAGTTATATGCACATCTTCAGGGGGAGCCTTTTTGCCAACTATGAAGACAATATCTTAATCCTTTACAATTTCACATACTTTTATCCCAGTTGAAAACTTCAACCAGTTTGTCATCAATCACCAAAAAGGGGGAGATTGTAAGTGCATCTAGTGCCACCCCTAGTTGGTTTTGGAGTATTGACGACAAACCTGGTTGAGGGACTAATGTGTTTGTGAGAATTGCAGGATAACACAGGTAGTAGTCCCTCATTGATTCAGTTTACCTACCGGAGATGACCCCTAAAAATGTGTGAAGACATTGAAGACAATGGTGGTCTGTGAAGCTATTCACATTGAAGACTATGACATGAGAAGACATTGCATGAAGACTATGGAGCGCGAAGACTTAGTTGATTTGGTGTTTCCTTTTCTTCTTTGTTGAGTCATAGGAACCACCGCACTGTTAAGTGGGGTCCAAGTGAACAAAGTCAGAGTGACTGAAGTGAAGCTCAACCTAATCCTATGTCTTCGAGCAAAGACAATGAGAGCAAATCTTATCCAGAGTCGGATGAGTCAGCTTTACTTGTAGCCCAAGTCAAGCTGCCGCATGTGTTTGAAATCTGACCGTTGGGACACGTGTCAGTTCCTTAGTGACCAAGGGTCATTTCAGACATATCAAGTCGGGTTGCCCGGTGGCTATAAATAGCCCACCCCCTACACCATAAATTGGTGGCTGCTTCGAGTTAGTGCACGGCTTTTGTCATTTGAGAGCAACCCACCTCCGAAGCATTTGAGAGAGAATCCTTGCGAGGACAAAGCCCAAACCACCCAGAGCCCGAAGAGTGTTTGGCATCACTGAAGTCTTTCTGTCCGCGTGATCTGAATACTTGTTACACTTGAGGACTGTGAATCCTCCAGCCGGTTAGGCGTCGTGTTCTGAGCATCCAAGAGTCATTGTGGATTGCCGGTGAATGAAGTCTGTGAAGGTTTGGAAGTCTACCTTGAAGACTTACCAGAGTGATTGGGCGGGGACTAGGTGCCCTTAGCTCAAGGGGAATAAGGTGAAGACACGATCTTCTGAGTTGAATCTCAGCCTCCCTAACTAGACGTGAGGTGACAATGGAGTATCTAGGTGACATTAGGGTTTTGGTTGATTTGTGTCTTAAGGTGTTATTCTAGTACAAACTCTTTTATAGATCGATCCGAAAGAATAGCTTTGAGGTGGTTTCGTACCCTACCATAATCTCTACGTTTGTTCTCCGCTATTAGTGGCTTTGGAGTGACTCTTTGTTGCATGTTGAGGGCTTGTTATATTATCTATCTATGTTATTATTGTTGAGAGAACTTGCACTAGTGAAAGTATGAACCCTAGGCCTTGTTTCCTATCATTGCAATACCGTTTACGCTCACTTTTACCGCTTGTTACCTTGCTGTTTTTATATTTTCAGATTACAAAAACCCATATCTACTATCTATTTTGCACTTGTATCACCATCTCTTCGCCGAACTAGTGCACCTATACAATTTACCATTGTATTGGGTGTGTTGAGGACACAAGAGACTTTTTGTTATTTGGTTGCAAGGTTGCTTGAGAGAGACCATATTCATCCTACGCCTCCCACGGATTGATAAACCTTAGGTCATCCACTTGAGGGAAATTTGCTACTGTCCTACAAACCTGTGCACTTGCAGGCCCAACAACGTCTACAAGAAGAATGTTGTGTAGTAGACATCAAGCTCCTTTCTGGCGCCATTGCCAGGGAGGCTAGGTAAAGGGCACTCACTCACACCCCATCAACTAAGCTCTTTTCTGGCGTCGTTGCCGGGGAGGTGAGTGCTTGAAGGTATATCTTTAGATTTTGCAATCAAATCTTTTTGTTTCTTGTTTTAGCACTAGTTAGTCTATAAAAGAAAATTACAAAAAAATGGAATTGAGTTTGTCTCATACGCTTCACCTTTTTAATATCTTTCGTGAGTATGATGGAAAGGAAAATTGTGCCAAAGTGCTAGAAGAAGAATTACATAGAATGCTTGGCATGAAATATGTGAATGGTGAGCATGATTGCTATGTTGTTAGTATGAATTCCTTGAATATCCATGATGCTAATGATATGCAAAGCCACAAGCTTGGGGAAGCTATGTTTGATGAAGATGATATTTTTTGTCCCCCAAGTTTTGATGAGCAAATTTACTATGATGAAAGCATGCCTCCTATCTATGATGATTATTGTGATGACACGTATGCTTTAAAGAATAATGATAACCATGAAACTTGTCATCCTGATCTTAATTTTCAATCACATGATAGTTACTTTGTTGAGTATGCTCCCACTACTATTCATGAGAAGAATTTTGCTTATGTGGAGAGTAGTAAATTTTCTATGCTAGTATATCATGAAAAGAATGCTTTGGGTGATGTTTATATTGTTGAATTCATTCATGATGCTACTGAAAATTATTATGAGCGAGGAACATATGCTTATAAAAATTGCAATAATATCAAGTTTCCTCTCTATGTGCTTAAATTTTTGAAGCTATGCTTGTTTTACCTTCCTATGCTAGTTGATTATCGTTCCCATAAGTTGTTTGCTCACAAAATCCCTATGCATAGGAAGTGGGTTAGACTTAGAAATGTGCTAGTCATATGCTTCATGATGCTCCCATTATGTTTCAATTCCTATCTTTTATGTGAGCATCATTATCATCATCATGCCTAGCTAGAAAGGCATTAAAGAAAAGCGCTTGTTGGGAGACAACCCAATATTTATCCTTACTGTTTTTGTGAGTCCACATGGTTATGCTACTGTATTAATCATGTTTTATAGCTTTTGTTTCAATAAAGTGCCAAGTAAGACCTTTAGGATGGCTTATGGTGATAGTTGTGTTGATCCTGCTGAAAATTAGAAACTTTTGCACCCAGTAAATTAGTTTTGTTAATTCACAGAAACGTGCGTCTGATCTGATTCTTTTTGCTCTGGATTGGTACACGAATTGCATAGATATTCCTAATTTGGTATAAGTTTTGGAGTCCCAGAAGTATATGTTTGATACAGATTAGTACAGACTGTTCTTTTTTTGACAGATTCTGTTTTCTATGTGTTGTTTGCTTATTTTGATGAATCTATGAGTAGTATCGGAGGGTATGAACCATAGATAAGTTGGAGTACAGTAGATATTACACTAATATTAATTTAGAATGAGTTCATTACAGTACCTAAGTGGTTGTTTTATTTTCTTATACTAACGGAGCTTACGAGTTTTCTGTTGAGTTTTGTGTTGTGGAGTTTTCAAGTTTTGGGTAAAGATTCGATGGACTATGGAATAAGGAGTGGCAAGAGCCTAAGCTTGGGGATGCCCAAGGCACCCCAAGGTAATATTCATGGACAACCAAGAGCCTAAGCTTGGGGATGCCCCGGAAGGCATCCCCTCTTTCGTCTTCGTTCATCGGTAACTTTACTTGGAGCTATATTTTTATTCACCACATGATATGTGTTTTGCTTGGAGCATCATTTACTTTTGTTAGTTTTTGCTTTATGTTAGTTATAATAATGTTTTGCATCCTTAGTTTCAATAAAAAAGTCAAGGATAGCCTTTGCCATGCTTATTTTGCTAGTATACATGTTGCTGTTTGAAAACAGAAAGTTTACCGCTGTTGCAAAAATTCCCTAGAAAATTCAGAGAGTGGTATAAAGTTGAATATTTTTGCATATTAAGATCTGATAAATTTATTACAGTGGGAATTTTAGTTCATAATTTTTGGAGTTAGGAAAGTATGATGACTCTTGCATTCTTTACAGATTGTACTGTTTTGGCAGATTGCTGTTATGGTTGTATTGTTTACATATGTTTGCTTATTTAATGATTCTATTTGAAGATAGGAGTATTAAATATGAAGAGGCATTTAGTGTGCAATTTTGAATAATAATTTGAGTGATTTGTTACAGTAGAAAATGATAAGGTTTTGCATTGGTTTATACTGACCTATCTCACGAGTTCTTGTTGAGTTTGTTGTGGATGAAGCTTTTCATAAAAAGAGAAACCATGATATGAGGGGAATTAAGGAGACACAAAAGTTCAAGCTTGGGGATGCCCAAGGCACCCCAAGATAATATTTCAAGAAGTCTCAAGCATCTAAGCTTGGGGATGCTCCGGTAGGCATCCCACCTTTCTTCTTCAACAACTATCAGTTAGTATTAGTTGAGCCTAAGTTTTTGCTTCTTCACATGAGTTGTGCTATCCTTGCAATGTAGTTTTCTTTAGCTTTGCTTTCTGTTTGAATAAAGTATCAATATATGAAATTATTAAATGGAAGAGTCTTCACATAGTTGTATAATTATTCGACTAGTCATTGAGCTTCACTTATATCTTTCGGAGTAGTTTGTCATTTGCTCTAGTGCATCACTTATATCTTTTAGAGCATGGTGGTAGTTTTATTTTTAAGAAATAGATGAACTCTCATGCTTCACTTATATTATTTTGAGAGTCTTAAATAGCATGGTAATTTGCTTAAAATCCTAATATGCTAAGCATAAAAGATTTGTAAGAATTCTTATGAGTGCGTTGAATACTAAGATAAGTTTGATGCTTGATAATTGTTTTGAGATATGGAGGTGATAATATCAAAGTCATGCTAGTTGGGTGATTATGAATTTAAAGAATGCTTGTGTTGAAGTTAGCAAGTCCTGTAGCATGCATGTATGGTTAAAGTTGTGTAACAAATTTGAAACATGAAGTGTACCTGGCTTGTGCATCCTTATGAGTGGCGGTCGAGGACGAGCGATGGTCTTTTCCTACCAATATATACCCCTAGGAGCATGCGCGTAGTACTTGGTTTTTGATGACTTCTAAATTTTTGCAATAAGTATATGAGTTCTTTTGACTAATGTTGAGTCCATGGATTATACGCACTCTCACCTTTCCGCCTTTGCTAGCCTCTTCGGTACCGTGCATTGCCCTTTCTCAGCTTGAGAGTTGGTGCAAACTTTGCCGGTGCATCCAAACCCCGTGATACGATACGCTCTATCACACATAAACCTCCTTATATCTTCCTCAAAACAGCCATCATACCTACCTATTATGGCATTTCCATAGCCATTCCGAGATATATTGCCATGCAACTTCCATCATCATCATCATGACATACATTACTTTTGTCATACTGCCATTGCATGATCATGTAGTTGACATCGTATTTGTGGCAAAGCCACCATGCATTAGTTTTCATACATGTCACTCTTGATTCATTGCACCATCCCGGTACACCGCCGGAGGCATTCATATTGTGACGCCCGGATAATTAGGCTACAGTAATCCCCCGTTAACGATGCCACGTCACTTTGATTACTGTTAGTAATCTCGTGTTAGTTCGAAACTGATTCAAATTCAAATTCAAAATCAACCAAAGGATAAAAACTTTTCAAAATTTAAGACAAAATGTTCGGGGTGAGCAAATAAATGCCTAGGAATTTATGGTGTGGGATGCATGCCTTTATAAAAGACCTAAATACTTAAAATGAATCAAAACAGAAAAGAAAATAAATAAAGAAAAGATAATGCAAAAAAACAGAAAACAAACCAAAAAAAAATATATATATATAAAAGGACCCCCCCACTGGGCCAGACGGCCCAGCCGACTAGGCCACCACCGGCCCAACTGGGCAAAGGCCCAGCCGGCCACCCCCCCATAACCCCACGCCCCCGGAACCCTAACCCCACCCCGTCACCCCACTCACCCCCACTCCCCACTCGCTCTCCCCCACCCCCCTCGCGCTGGATCTGGATCGGGAGGAGCCCGATCCCCTTCTCCCTCGCCCGGCCCCCAACACCCGTCGACCGTCGCCGCCTCCCCCCCCCCCGGCGCTTGACCCCCGGATCCCGACCACCGCCGCCCCGTCGCTCGTCCTCACCCCCTCCTCGCCGGACGCCGTGGACGCGGCCGTCCCACCGCTGCCGAACGCCTCCTTCGTCCTCCTCCTCGCCGGTCTTCCCCGACCGCCCCCGAGCCCACTGCCGTTACCCTACTCCCCCCCCCCGTGAGCTCCCTCCTCTCCCTTCTCCGTCACCGGCGCCGTACCCCCCCCCTCCGTTACGCCGTTGCCGCCCCGCCGTGGGCCGCACGCGCCGGCTACGCTCTGGCCGTGCGCGCGCACGCGCCCCGCGCTCACCGTGGCCCTCGCGCCCGTGGCCGCGCCCTCTCCCCCCCTCCTCCCCGTGGCCGCACGATGCCCGCGGTGGCCGCCGCCGTCCGCCGTTCCGCTCCGTGCCCGCCCCGCTCCGGCCAGCCACCTCCTCGCTGTGGCTCCCCCGTACCGGCGACCGCGCCCTGCTCCTCCCATTTTTCCCGCCGTGGCCTCGCCACTACCACGCCGGCGAAACCCCCCCTCTCTCGTCGTGGCCCTGACTGGTTGCATCCAGTGCGGGCGCCCGCTGCGCCCAGCGCACCTCGCCGCTGCCCCCCGTTGCCCCCAGCGCCTCCTTTGGCTCGGGCCGGCGCCCGCCCCTACGCCCGCACGCCCGACCCGCAAGGCCTCTGTGCCTCAGACAAACGGGGCCCACCCCCCTGTGAACGAAAATGAAATAAGAAATAATAATAATAATAATAATAAAATGGTTTCAAAAATAATAATAATAATAATAATAATAATAATAATAATAATAATAATAAATAAATATATAAGTAAAACAAATAATAAAAATGAATTTAATTAATTAATTAATTATTAACTAAATTAATTAAGTTAATAAATCCTGTTTAAATTAATGTAATTAGATAATTAAATTAACGAAATAGTAGTTAATTAGGTAACATCCCCTGACAGGTGGGACCCACCTGACAGGTTGACCAGGTCAATGGTCAACGTTGACTGCTGACATCACTCTGATGTCATGCTGACGTCATCATTTACTATTCTGGATAATGTTGGATTAAATAATTAATTAAATCCCAGAAATTAATAAAATCTTTAGAAAATTATATCTTTTAATCTGTAACTCGGATTAAAATATTTTCAACATTAAAGTTGATCAGAACGACGAGACGAATCCGGATACGCAACCCGTTCGTTCGCCACACCCCCCTAACATATCAAACTCGCAACTTTCCCCCTCCGGCTCCTCTGCCCGGAAACACGAAACACCGGGGATATTTTCCCGGATGTTTCCCCCCTTAACCGGTATCACCTACTACCGCGTTAGGGCACACCGAACACCGCGTATTGCCTTGTTATATTTTGTGATGCTTTGTTTGCTCTGTATTCATTATTTCTTCCCCCTCTTCTATCCGGTAGACTATGAGACTGACGCTGCTGCTGACCAGTTCGACTGCGGAGTTGACGACCCCTCTCTCTTGCCAGAGCAACCAGGCAAGCCCCCCCTTTGATCACCAGATATCGCCTACTCTTCTCTATACTGCTTGCATTAGAGTAGTGTAGCTTGTTACTGCTTTCCGTTAATCCTATTCTGATGCATAGCCTGTCATTGCTGCTACAGTCATTGATACCTTACCCGCAATCCTAAATGCTTAGTATAGGATGCTAGTGTTCCATCAGTGACCCTACACTCTTGTCCGTCTGCCATGCTATACTACTGGGCTGTGATCACTTCGGGAGGTGATCACGGGCATATACTATATACTTTACACGGTTACATTACTGGTGATACTATTTGGAGATGGGGGCTGAAGGGGCAGGTGGCTCCATCCAGGTAGTGGTGGGCCTGAGTTCCCGACGGCCCCCGACTGTTACTTTGTGGCGGAGCGACAGGGCAGGTTGAGACCACCTAGGAGACAGGTGGGCCTGGCCTTGTTCGGCGTTCGCGGATACTTAACACGCTTAACGAGATCTTGGTATTTGATCTGAGTTGGCTACGAGCCTATACGCACTAACCATCTACGCGGGAGTAGTTATGGGTATCCCGACGTCGTGGTATCAGCCGAAGCACTTCAGACGTCAGCGACGGAGCGGCGCGCGCCGGATTGGAACGTAAGCCTGCTCTTGTATTAAGGGGGCTAGTTCCGCTTTCGGCCGCGTACGCAACGTGCAGGTGTGCTATGGGCGATGGGCCCAGACCCCTGTGCGCTTAGGTTTAGACCGGCGTGCTGGCCTCTCTGTTGAGCCTAGGTGGGGCTGCGATGTGTTGATCTTCCGAGGCCGGGCATGACCCAGGAAAGTGTGTCCGGCCAAATGGGATCGAGCGTGTTGGGCTATGTGGTGCACCCCTGCAGGGAAGTTAATCTATTCGAATAGCCGTGATCTTCGGTAACAGGACGACTTGGAGTTGTACCTTGACCTTATGACAACTAGAACCGGATACTTAATAAAACACACCCTTCCAAGTTCCACAGACAACCCGGTGATCGCTTTTCCGCAGGGCGACGAGGAGAGGATTGCCGGGTAGGATTATGCTATGCGATGCTACTGGAGATGCTACTTGGAGATACTACTTGGAGATGCTACTTGGAGGACTACAATCTACTCTCTTCTATATGCTGCAAGACGGAGGCTACCAGAAGCGTAGTCTTCGACAGGATTAGCTATCCCCCTCTTATTCTGGCATTCTGCAGTTCAGTCCACCGATATGGCCTCCTTACACATATACCCATGCATATGTAGTATAGTTCCTTGCTTGCGAGTACTTTGGATGAGTACTCACGGTTGCTTTCTCCCCCCCTTTTCCCCTTTTCCTTTCTTTCTGGTTGTCGCAACCAGATGCTGGAGCCCTGGAGCCAGACGCCACCTTCGACGACGACTCCTACTATGCTGGAGGTGCCTACTACTACGTGCAGCCCGCTGACGACGACCAGGAGTAGTTTAGGAGGATCCCAGGCAGGAGGCCTGCGCCTCTTTCAATCGGTATCCCAGTTTGTGCTAGCCTTCTTAAGGCAAACTTGTTTAACTTATGTCTGTACTCAGATATTGTTGCTTCCGCTGACTCGTCTATGATCGAGCTCTTGTATTCGAGCCCTCGAGGCCCCTGGCTTGTAATATGATGCTTGTATGACTTATTTTTATTTGTAGAGTTGTGTTGTGATATCTTCCCGTGAGTCCCTGATCTTGATCGTACACGTTTGCATGTATGATTAGTGTACGATTAAATCGGGGGCGTCACACATATAGAGTCATATCTTGTTCTAAGTTTCGAGTTGTAATCCTTATGTTGTAATCAATAGAAGTGTGATGATCATCATTGTTAGAGCATTGCCCAAAAAGAAAAAAAAAGAAAAAAAAGGCCAAAAAAGGCCCAAAAAGAAAAAAAAAGAAAAAAAGCAATGCTACTATCTCTTTTTCCACACTTGTGCTTCAAAGTAGCACCTTGTTCTTCATGTAGTGAGTCTCATAAGTTGTCTTTTTATACTAGTGGGAATTTTTCATTATAGAACTTGGCTTGTATATTCCTATGATGGGCTTCCTCAAATGCCCTAGGTCTTCATGAGCAAGCGAGTTGGATGCACACCCACTAGTTTTCTTTTGTTGAGCATTCATAGCTCTAGTGCATCTGTTGCATGGCAATCCCTACTCCTCATGTTGACATCAATTGATGGGCATCTCCATAGCCCGTTGATTATCCTCGTTAATGTGAGACTTTCTCCTTTTTTGTCTTCTCCACACAATCCCCATCATCATATTCTATTCCACCCGTAGTGCTATATCCATGGCTCATGCTCATGTATTGCATGAAGGTTGAAAAAGTTTGAGATTATTTAAGTATGAAACAATTGCTTGGCTTGTCATCGGGGGTATAGAAGTTGGGAACATCTTTGTGTAACAAAAATGAAGCATAGCCTAATTATATGATTTTGTAGGGATGAACTTTCTTTGGCCATGTTATTTTGAGAAGACATAATTGCTTTGTTAGTATGCTTGAAGTATTATAATTTTTATGTTAATATGAACTTTTGTCTTGAATCTTTCGGATCTGAATATTCATATCATAAGTAAGAAGAATTACATTGAAATTATGCCAAGTAGCACTCCGCATCAAAAATTCTTTTTATCATCTACCTGCTCGAGGACGAGCAGGAATTAAGCTTGGGGATGCTTGAAACGTCTGCAACGTATCTATAATTTTTGATTGCTCCATGCTATATTATCTACTGTTTTAGGCAATATTGGGCTTTATTATCCACTTTTATATTATTTTTGGGACTAACCTATTAACCGGAGGCCCAGCCCAGATTTACTGTTTTATGCCTATTTCAGTGTTTGGAGGAAAAGGAATATCAGACGGAGTCAAAACGGAACTAAATCAACTGGAGAAGTTATTTTTGGAAGGAAAGCAACCCAGGGAACTTGGAGTGCACGTCAGGGGAGATACGGGCTGCCCACGAGGGTGGGGGGCACGCCCACCCCCCGGGCGCGCCCCCTGCCTCGTGGGCCCCCCGTAGCTCCACCGATGTACCCCCTGCACCCATATATACTCTTGTACCCTAAAACTTCCAGAACAGAAGATAGATCGGGAGTTCCGCCGCCGCAAGCCTCTGTAGCCACCAAAAACCTCTCGGGAGCCCGTTCCGGCACCCTGCCGGAGGGGGATCCCACCACTGGTGTCCATCTTCATCATCCCGGAGCTATCCATGACGAGGAGGGAGTAGTTCACCCTCGGGGCTGAGGGTATGTACCAGTAGCTATGTGTTTGATCTCTCTCTCGTGTTCCCTCTATGGCATGATCTTGATGTATCCCGAGCTTTGCTATTGTAGTTGGATCTTATGATGTTTCTCCCCCTCTACTCTCTTGTGATGAATTGAGTTTCCCCTTTGAAGTTATCTTATCGGATTGAGTCTTTTATGAGAACACTTGATGTATGTCTTGCCGTGATTATCTGCGGTGACAATGGGATATCATGTGCCACTTGATGTATGTTTTGGTGATCAACTTGCGGGTTTCGTGACATTGGGAACCTATGCATAGGGGTTGGCACACGTTCTTGACTCTCCGGTAGAAACTTTGGGGCACTCTTTGAAGTACTTTTACGTTGGTTGGATGAATCTGAGATTGTGTGACACATATCGTATAATCATGCCCACGAATACTTGAGGTGACAATGGAGTATCTAGGTGACATTAGGGTTTTGGTTGATTTGTGTCTTAAGGTGTTATTCTAGTACAAACTCTTTTATAGATCGATCCGAAAGAATAGCTTTGAGGTGGTTTCGTACCCTACCATAATCTCTACGTTTGTTCTCCGCTATTAGTGGCTTTGGAGTGACTCTTTGTTGCATGTTGAGGGCTTGTTATATTATCTATCTATGTTATTATTGTTGAGAGAACTTGCACTAGTGAAAGTATGAACCCTAGGCCTTGTTTCCTATCATTGCAATACCGTTTACGCTCACTTTTACCTCTTGTTACCTTGCTGTTTTTATATTTTCAGATTACAAAAACCTATATCTACTATCTATTTTGCACTTGTATCACCATCTCTTCGCCGAACTAGTGCACCTATACAATTTACCATTGTATTGGGTGTGTTGGGGACACAAGAGACTTTTTGTTATTTGGTTGCAAGGTTGCTTGAGAGAGACCATATTCATCCTACGCCTCCCACGGATTGATAAACCTTAGGTCATCCACTTGAGGGAAATTTGCTACTGTCCTACAAACCTGTGCACTTGCAGGCCCAACAACGTCTACAAGAAGAATGTTGTGTAGTAGACATCAAGCTCCTTTCTGGCGCCATTGCCAGGGAGGCTAGGTAAAGGGCACTCACTCACACCCCATCAACTAAGCTCTTTTCTGGCGTCGTTGCCGGGGAGGTGAGTGCTTGAAGGTATATCTTTAGATCTTGCAATCAAATCTTTTTGTTTCTTGCTTTAGCACTAGTTAGTCTATAAAATAAAATTACAAAAAAATGGAATTGAGTTTGTCTCATACGCTTCACCTTTTTAATATCTTTCGTGAGTATGATGGAAAGGAAAATTGTGCCAAAGTGCTAGAAGAAGAATTACATAGAATGCTTGGCATGAAATATGTGAATGATGAGCATGATTGCAATGTTGTTAGTATGATCACTATGCAACATCTACAAGAAGAAGGTTGTGTAGTAGACATCACTATGCATGTTAGAATGGTAGAATGATCCCTCATGAATATCAAGCGAATTGCCATCCCTTCGCATGTCAAGTACGTCTAGTAGTGGGCTCATAAAATTGGGGTGCTGCTGGGTGTCCTTGAACTGAAGGGTTCGTGTCGGACACGGACATGCACTGCGTCAGGTTAACTTGACAAGGTTATCAAAACGGTTTTGGACCTTGTGGCAAAGAAGGTTGGGAGCCGGGGTATGAGATACCTTCCCGACTGATAGGAGTCGTATAGAGTTACAATTAGCAAGGAGTTGCTTACCGGATAGGTATGTTGGCTAGCAGTGATGCTAAAGCTCACTAGTCGCATGCGCTAGTCGGATCCTGAATCACTGAGAGCTTGCGGAGGGATGCCAACTTCAGTGGGAGTATTTAAATTTAAGGCTTGAATTACTCTACATAAACACATTGCTTAGTGATTGCATATTTTCTGTTGTAGATCAATGGCACCACCTGCTCAACCCAACTTTGCATTGAAATCAATTATGGAAAAGGATAAACTGAATGGAACAAACTTTAGCACCTGGTATAGAAATCTGAGAATTGTTCTCAAGCATGATAAAAAGGAACATGTTCTAGAGGATCCACTTCCAAAGGGACCTGCCAATAATGATAATGCCACAACTAAGAATGCCTACCAGAAACTCGTTGATGAATTAATGGAGATCAGCTGTTTGATGCTGGATTGTATGGAGCCCGATTTGCAACAACATTTCAAAAATGTTGAGGCTTACAATATGATCGAGAGTCTCAAGAGCATGTTTCAGACACAGGTAGGACTGAAAGGTTCAACGTCTGGCTATCCTTGATGGATTGTAAGCTGAAGGAAGGTGATCCACTGAGCCTGCATGTGATCGAGATGATCGGATATGTGCAAGCTTTGGATCGGTTGGGCTTCCTGCTCTTGGATGAGCTGGCTACAGATGCAGTTCTGGGTTCTCTTCCGCCTAGCTATGGGACGTTCATCTCGAACTATCATATGAATGCCATGGATAAGAAGCTTACTGAATTGCATGGGATGCTCAAGGTGGCAGAGTAGGATATTAAGAAAGGCACGCATCAAGTGTTGATGATGCAGAAATCGGCTAAGTTCAAGAGAGTTGGTCCAAGAAAAAGGCTAAGGCAAAGGCACGGAGACGGTAACCTCCACCGCTGCGCCGAAGTCTGGACCGTACTCGAACACCATTTGTTATCACTGCAAGGAGATCGGTCACTCGAAGAGGAACTGTAGCAAGTGGCTTGCAGAGCATTGCAAGAAGGTCGGAAATGCTTCTTCGAGCAAAGGTACACTTGTTGCATATGTTATAGACATTTACCTTGCTGACATACCTAGTAGCTCTTGGGTATTTGATACCGGATCGATTGTTCACATTTGCAACTCGATGCAGGGGCTGGTAAGAACTAAGCGTGTGGCACAAGGGGAGATTGACATCAGGGTCAGCAACAAAGCAAGAGTTGCTGTGTTGGAGGTCGGCACGATGCAGCTCCAGCTTCCTTCCGGATTCATTATGGAATTGAATAATTGCTATTACATTCCTGCACTTAGTCGGAACATTATTTCTGCCTCATGTTTGATGAGTCAATGTTATGATTCAATTTAAAGGACAATGGTTGTTCAATATTTTTGAGTGGTATGTTCCACGGCTATGCACCCATTGTTGATGGGATATTCATTTTGAATCTGGAAACAGAATCTATCTATAATGTGAATGTCAAGAGGCATAAGCCTAATGAGATAAATCCGACATACTTCTGGCATTGCCGGCTTGGACACATTAGTCTGAAACGCATGAAGAAGCTCAATGATGATGGGCTCCTAACTTCGTCCGAACTTGAGTCATTCGAGACATGTGAATCATGCTTGCTCGGCAAGATGACTAAGTATCCTTTCACAATGAGTTGCGAGAGGGCGTCTGAGCTGTTGGAACTTATACATAGTGATGTGTGTGGTCCAATGAGCACAACTACCAGAGGTGGCTATCAGTACTTCGTGACTTTTACCGACGACTTGAGTAGATATGGATATATCTATTTGATGAGGCACAAGCCGGAAAATTTTGAAAAGTTCAAAGAGTTTCAGAACGAGGTTGAGAATCAGCTCGACAAGACTATAAAACTTCTGTGATGAGATCATGGAGGTGAGTACATGATCCAGGAGTTTGATGATCATCTGAAAAGCCGAGGTATAGTTGTAACACCCCGGATCCGATGCGCCAGGTGTCTTCCAGCTATTCGTCGTTGTTGCCATGTCATTTGCTTGCGTGTTGCATTTTGCCATGTCATCACCCGCATTTCATGTGCATGTTTTTCAAAACTTGCATCCTTTCGGGTTCCCCCGGTTCTCTCCGTTGTCCGTTCTGTGCCCAAGCACACTCGCACATGACCGTCGCCCCTCTCAGACCTTGTTTCGTGAGTGGGAGAAAAAACATTCTCGGAATGGGCCGACATTTGCCGAGTGGCCTTGGTATATCACCGGTAGACCGCCCGTCAATTTTTGTTCCATTTGGAGGTCCTTTGATGCCCCAATGCTTAACCGTGTTAACCGAAACCCCCTCTCTTTGCAGCCTAGAACCTCTTCACACAGCCCACCTAGCCCATCTAAGCCCCCTCCATGCTCTCCGCCGTTTGATCACGATCGTGTGGGCGAAAACCGCACCCCATTTGGACACTCCTAGATCCCTCTACCTATAAATATGTGCACCCCCTTTCCAAATCGCAGACAAAATCCTAACCCCGCTCCAGTCCGCCACCGGACACGTCCGGATCCCACTGGATGAGTCTCCGCCACCGCCCGCAGCCAGTGGCGCGCCGCCATGTGTCCCCCGCCGCCTCTCTCCTCCACGCCCCGCCGCCAGGCCCACCGAGGCCCAGATCCGCCCCCCGGCCCGGTTCGCTGCCCTGCCTCCTCGGGTCCGCGCGCCGCCCACACCTCTCCGCTCCGGTTGCCGCCTCGCCTTGGAGCCGCCCTGCTGCCGACCGCGGATCCCGTGCCCTGCCGCCGGATCCCGCGTCCCGCCGCCGGAGCTCCGCCGCCTCGCGACCCCTCCGCTATGGTCGTCGCCCGCCGTCATCGCCTCCTCGCGCTGCCCGCCTCCTCGCGCCTCCCGTCCCTGCCACCGGCCCCCGCGCCTCCCTGCGCCACCACCTCGCCGGCGCCCCTCGGCGGCCTCCCCCTCGCGGGAGAGCTCGACGGAGCTCTTCTCAGGCCAGATCCATGAAGGTGGATGAGATCCACCCATCCCTGCAACCAAACATGCCCCGAGCCTCCCTGGATCCCTCCGTCCCGCTCGTCCTCGTCCTGCGTTGACTTTTCGCGGAGGTGATTTTCTCCAAGTCCCTTAATTTGTATATTCTGGTTCCATGTTTGTCATGCCATAACTTCCTGTGTGCTACTATGTTTTGTGCGTGTAATATGTCAAAATGTTCACTGGGAGATGCTATTCATTTCATTACATAGTGGCATGCTTGTTTGAGTCCATCTTGGTGCCCTAATCATCGTAGCAAGAGTGCTATATGATGTTAACCTGCTAAGACTGTTATAACTTGCTGTTTTGTCATTTTCGTTGCATTTGATGTGTGCATCCTTTGAGCATGATGTCTACATGTTTTAGGAGCATATTCATGACATATTTACAATGGTGCAATCCATGTATTTTTGTGTGCCTTGTGGTGAGTGCATCAAGCTTTTGAAGTAGGGTAATTACTGTTACTGTTTTGCTAGGCTGAATCTGTTATATCATGATGCTATGTAAACCTGCTGCTACAAATCATTCTATGCATAATCTGGAGATATTCACTAAGGATGTTTTGTTATACATGTCATGCTCTATCCATTCATGCCATTGGTTTCATTTGTAGCCTGCTTTAGCTTGTCATAATCATGCTCCAAAATTGCTAAATAATGTTGCTGTCAGCCTGTTAACATTAAGTTCAGGTTTGCCATGTGTTTTGCTAGTTATCCATGCACCCTATGAACTTGCTCTTGCCATGTGTAGCTTCAGAATTGTGTCATATTACTGTTGGTTGACTTCACATGCCACGAAATGCTCTGTGGAGAGTGGTACAAGCTCACCAATATGCCTACTTATCGTTGTTCCTGCCATGTACTGTTATTCTGAATCTGTTATATCATTTGGCATGTTTGCATGGATGCTACCATCTTTTCTGTTGATCTTTGGAATACGTTCAGTAAGAGGTTTTTGTTAATTGCTTTTAGTCCTAGCATGCTATTCCTTTGTTTGCCATCATAAGTTCCTGTAGCATGTTATTTTATAACTCTAAACATTGCAACCTGATGTTATTTCTGTGATGTCCAGTGATTTCTGCCAAGTCTGTGAAACTGTTATTATTTGCAATCTTGCCATGTCCTTTTGAGCATGTTCTAGTGATTTCTGGAGATAGCTCAGTGTTCATGTTTTGTTATTCTTCACCTATACATCATGTCCATGCCTTTTTCTTTCATGTTGAGGTGCTGTAGCATATTGTTTTGATGCTTGCTAGATGCCTAGTTGCTGTTTTGGACAGCTTGTCCTTTAAACTTGATTCATGTGTATGTGTTGAACCGTTGCTCCGTTTTGAGTGTGCTCCAGATGAAACTTGCTTAGATTTGCATGTAGTTTCATCTTATCATGTTGCATCCATGTTTTGAGAGTGTTTGCTTGATGTTTGAATGCATTTTTGCATCAATGCCATGTTTAACTTGTTTTGCTCATATCTTCTAGGCCGTAGCTCCGAACTAAATGAACTTTATATGTAACTTGACTTGAATTTCGTGTAGATCACCTTGGTGCATCTTAACTTGCCGTTTAACAACTTGAACATAAGGTTTATTCAGATCTGGCCCAATTTCGAAATTTGCATATCAGGACTTACCGGATTTGTTATATGCTGTTTCAGCCTCATTTAAACTTGCTTTGATATGTTGCTCTTGTATGCATCATCTCTTGCCATGAGTAGCTTCATGTAGCCTTTGTCATGCATCATACTTGGTTGCGCATCATGCCATGTCTATGTGTTGTGTGTTTACCTTGTTGTTTGCTTCTTTCCGGTTGTGCTCCTTCTCATTAGTTCCTGTTTCGTTGCGATCGTGAGGATTCGTTCGTCTATGCTTGGTTCGTCTTCGTGGCCTCATCTTCTGCATGGACTCATTCTTCTTCCTAGCGGGATTTCAGGCAAGATGACCGTTACCCTGGATCTCACAACTATCATTGCTACGCTAGTTGCTTCGTTCTATCGCTATGCTGCGCTACCTATCACTTTTATACCAAGCCTCCCAAATTGCCATGTCAGCCTCTAACCTTTTCACCCTTCCTAGCAAACCATTGCTTGGCTATGTTACCGCTTTGCTCAGCCCCTCTTATAGTGTTGTTAGTTGCAGGTGAAGTCAAATATTGCTCCATGATGGACAGGATTATGTTGTGATATCACAATATCTCTTATTTAATTAATACATCTATATACTTGGTAAAGGGTGGAAGGCTCGGCCTTATGCCTCGTGTTTTGTTCCACTCTTGCTGCCCTAGTTTCCGTCATACCGGTGTTATGTTCCTTGATTTTGCGTTCTTACGCGGTTGGGTGATTTATGGGACCCCCTTGACAGTTCGCTTTGAATAAAACTCCTCCAGCAAGGCCCAACCTTGCTTTTACCATTTTCCAACCTAAGCCTTTTTCCCTTGGGTTTTCAGAGCCCGAGGTTCATCTTTATTAATCCCCCCGGGCCAGTGCTCCTTTGAGTGTTGGTCCGAACTAGAGCCACTTGCAGTGCCACCTCGAGGAAACTTGAGGATTGGTTTTAGCTGTACGTAGTGTTCATCCGGTGTGCCTTGAGAACAAGGTACGTGCGACTCCTATCGGGATTTGTCGGCACATCGGGCAGCTTTGCTGGTCTTGTTTTACCATTGTTGAAATGTCTTGTAACCGGGATTCCGAGACTGATCGGGTCTTCCTGGGAGAAGGAATATCCTTCATTGACCGTGCGAGCTTGTGATGGGCTAAGTTGGGACACCCCTGCAGGGTATAAACTTTCGAGAGTCGTGCCCGCGGTTATGTGGCAGATGGGAATTTGTTAATATCCGATTGTAGAGAACTTGACACAAGATTCGAATTAAAACGCATCAACCACGTGAGTAGCCGTGATGGTCTCTTTTCGGCGGAGTCTGGGAAGTGAACATGGTTTTTGGGTTATGTATGAACGTAAGTAGTTTCAGGATCACTTCTTGATCACTTTTAGCTTCTCGACCGTTCCATTTGCTCTCTTCTCGCTCTTATTTGCGCATGTTAGCCACCATATAGGCTTAGTCGCTGTTGCAATCTCACCGCTTATCCTTTTCCATACCCATTAAGCTTTGCTAGTCTTGATACCCATGGTAATGGGATTGCTGAGTCCTCGTGGCTCACAGATTACTACAACAACAGTTGCAGGTATAGGTTATGCGATGATCATGACGCAAGAGTGATGTTTGCATGTTTTGTAGTTCTTCTTCTGCTTCTTCTTCGATCAGGGGATAGGTTCCGGGTCGGCAGCCTGGGCTAGCAGGGTGGATGTCGTTTGAGTTTTTGTTTGTGTTTCATCCATAGTCGGATGATGCTCTTGTGTATGATGTTGTTGTATTCGTGTGGCATTGTATGACTCTTGTATGTATCCCCAACTATTATGTAATGGTATGATGTATTGATATCCACCTTGCAAAAGCGTCTCCAATATGCGCTTCTATCCTTGGTGGGACCTTCGAGTTCCTTTAGGATATGGTCACATATTGGGCGTGACAAGTTGGTATCAGAGCCTCGACCGACCATAGGAGCCCTGATGACCCACAAGTATAGGGGATCTATCGTAGTCCTTCCGATAAGTAAGAGTGTCGAACCCAACAAGGAGCAGAAGGAAATGATAAGCAGTTTTCAGTAAGGTTTTCTCTGCAAGCACTGAAATAGCAGGTGATAGATTGTTTTGTCATAAGATAAATAGTAACGAGCAAAAGTAAATAAAGTAAATAAAGTGCAACAAGGTGTCCCAATCCTTTATGTAGCAAAGGATAAGCCTGGACAAATTCTAATAATGAAGAAGGAGCTCCCAGGACACATTGGGAATTATCGTCAAGCTAGTTTTCATCACGTTTGTAAGATTCACGTTCGGTACTTTGATAATTTGATATGTGGGTGGACCGGCACTTGGGTACTGCCCTAAGACGGACAAGCATCCCACTTATGATTAACCCCTATTGCAAGCATCCACAACTACAAAAAGGAGTATTAAGGTAAGCCTAACCACAACATTAAACATATGGGTCCATATCAACCCCTAACGAAGCAACGCATAAACTAGGGTTTAAGCTTCTGTCACTCTAGCAACCCATCATCTACTTATTACTTCCCTATGCCTTCCTCTAGGCCCAAATAATGGTGAAGTGTCATGTAGTCGACGTTCACATAACACCACTAGAGGAAAGACAACATACATCTCATCAAAATTTCGAACGAATACCAAATTCACATGACTACTAATAGCGAGACTTCACCCATGTCCTCAGGAACAAACGTAACTACTCACAAAGCATATTAATGTTCATAATCAGAGGAGTAATAATATGCATAAAGGATCTGAACATATGATCTTCCGCCAAGTAAACCAAATAGCATCAACTACAAGGAGTAATCAACACTACTAGCAACCCACAGGTACCAATTTGTGGTTTTGATACAAGATTAGATACAAGATATGAACTAGGGTTTTGAGATGAGATGGTGCCGGTGAAGATGTTGATGGAGATTGACCCCCTCCCAATGAGAGGATCATTGGTGATGACGTTGGTGATGATTTCCCCCTCCCGGAGGGAAGTGTCCCCGGCAGAACAGCTCCGCCAGAGCCCTGGATTGATTCCGCCAAGGTTCCGCCTCATGGCGGCGGAGTTTCGTCCCGTCAGCTTGCCCACGATTTTTTCTAGGGCAAAACCCTTCATATAGCATAAGATGGACGCCGGAAGGCCACCCGGGGGCCCAGGAGATAGGAGGCCGCGCCCTACAGGGGGGGCGCCCCCTGTCTCCTGGACAGGGTGTGCCCCCCTAGCCTATTTCTTTTGCCCATAAATTCTTATTAAATCCAAAAAATTGTTTCGTGGAGTCTCAGGTCTTTTGGAGTTGTGCAGAATAGGTTTCCAACGTTTGCTCATTTTCCAGCCAGAATTCCAGCTGCCGGCATCCCCCCTCTTCATGGTAAACCTTGCAAAATAAGAGAGAATAGCCATAAGTATTGAGATATAATGTGTAATAACAGCCCATAATGCAATAAATATTGATATAAAACCATGATGCAAAATGGATGTATCAACTCCCCCAACCTTAGACCTCGCTTGTCCTCAAGCGGAAGCCGAAATCGAAAAATATGTCCACATGTTTAGAGATAGAGGTGTCGATAAAAATAAAATACGGACATGAGGGCATCATGATCATTCTAATAACAGCAACATATATGGATTTTGTCATATGATTTCCTATGTTCAAGTAATAAGCAATTCACAATGTCAAGTATGGTTCAAAAACTTCATTGGGAACTAACAAACTATAATCTCAGTCATAGAAGCAATTGCAATTTATCGTAACATCAGAAAGAGTCAATAATAGAGCTTTTCAGCAAGCTCACATACTCAACTATCTCGTAGTCCCTATAATTGTTAACACTCACGCAATACTTGTGGTTATAGAGTTTCAGCCGGACACTGAGAAAGATAGGGGCTTATTGTGTTGCCTCCCAACATATTCACCTTTAGGTGATGTCAACAATAATAGCCTATGCCAACTTACATCCAATTGGATATATGTATCATGATCTTTCAAACACGAGGAGCTTGCCAAAGGATAAAAATAAAAAGGGAAAGGTGAGATCACCTTGACTCAAGCATAAAGTAAAACATAAAGTAAAAGATAGGCCCTTCGCAGAGGGAAGCAGAGGTTGTCATGTGCGTTTAGGGTTGATGCACAAAATCTTAATGCAAAAGAACGTCACTTTATATTGCCCCTTGTATGTGGACCTTTATTATGCAATCCGTCGCTTTTATTACTTCCACAACAAGTTCGTACAAAGCTTATTTTCTCTGCACTAATAAGTCATACATATTTAGAGAGCAATTTTTATTGCTTGCACCGATGACAACTTACTTGAAGGATCTTACTCAATCCATAGGTAGGTATGGTGGACTCTCATGGCAAAACTGGGTTTAAGGATATTTGGAAGCACAAGTAGTATCTCTACTTGGTGCAAGGAATTTGGCTAGCATGAGGGGGAAAGGCAAGCTCAACATGTTTGGAAGGTCAATGACAATATACTTTAACTGAGATGTCGGAAAACATAAACCATTACGTTGTCTTCCTTGTCCAACGTCAACTCTTTTAGCATGTCATACTTAATGAGTGCTTCACAATCATAAAAGATGTCCAAGATAATATATTTATATGTGAACCCCTCTTTCCTTATCACTTCCTATTAATTGCAACGATGACCAAGGCTACGTTCATCAACTCTCAACAATTTTTATGCCTCATACTTTCTATGTGTGAAGTTATCACTATCCATAAGATCAATATGAACTCTTTTGTTCTTTCTACTTTCTCAAGATCATAGCAACATAGCAAAGCCCTTGACTCAACACTAATCTTTATTATAGATAGCACACGGACTCGATTACATAAAGAGATCACAATGAAAACTCAAAACTACTTGATATCAAAACTTCGAACTAATAGATCAAGATACTACTAAAAGGATCGAACTAAATAAAGCGGTAAAGATAGGAGTGTGATGGTGATACGATACCGGGGCACCTCCCCCAAGCTTGGCAGTTGCCAAGGGGAGTGCCCATACCCATGTGATTATTTCTCCTTCTTCACGGTTGGTGTTATGATCTTCTTGGCGATGATGCCCTTCAGGATACGGTTCTCCTCCTCGAGCTTATTGACTTGTTGTTTGAGGTCCATATTTTCTTTACGGAGCTTGCCCGTAACGGACAAAGCTCCTTTTACCCAAGGATGCTGCATAGCTTCTGGAGAACAAGAAAACTCTTTTTCATATTTTCATAAGAAAGAAATCTAGGGTTGGAAGGAGTGACCGAAGTAGGGACAGCCAGGCTAGGTAGTTCCCCCATAGTGAATTCTGCTTGGAGACGAGAGGTAACTTCTTGATCTTCCTCCATGGCATCTATCCTTTTCAAATCAGCCTCCATCTCATCCGCCGTTGATGGTCCAAATTGGTAGGCCTCGCTATTTGCTCCTGGACCTGGCGTTGGGTGAGACATCCGGCTCTCCCCAACTGATTCCCGAGAAGACATCTTACTTTATTCTGCAAAAGGAACAGCTCGAAACGAAAACAGAGGATAATTGCGTGATACGGTGGTCAAAACCTTTGGGAGTATATATAACGAATTTTTACCGACCAAAATACATAACATACAAGAAAACGGAGTCCGTGAGGCACAAGAGGTGCCCATGAGACAGGGGGGCGCGCCCTACAGGGGGGAGCCCTCCTCTCTCGTGGGAGCCTCGTGTCCCTTTCGGACTACTTCTTTCTTCCTAAAATCTTTAAATAATCCAAAACTGATAAAAATTGCCATTAGAGTTGTTTTGGAGTCGGTTTACTTACCGTACCACGTACCTATGCCTTTTCGGAGTCTGGAACATTCTGAAAATTGTCTCTTATGTATTCCTTAGGGGTTATGGTTTCAATAATATTACTTTCAACATTGATAGGATTACCTGAAACATAATGTTTAATTCTTTGACCGTTTACCACCCTTGGATTTGTGCCTTCGAAGTTGTTGATTTTTATAGCACCAGAACGATAGACCTCCTCGATAACGTAGGGACCTTCCCATTTTGAGAGAAGTTTTCCTGCAAAAAATCTTAAACGAGAGTTGAACAATAACACATAATCTCCTACGTTAAACTCATGCTTTTGTATCCTCTTATCATGCCAGCGTTTGACCTTTTCTTTGAAAAGCTTGGCATTCTCATATGCTTGGGTTCTCCATTCATCAAGTGAGCTAATATCAAATAACCTTTTCTCACCGGCAAGTTTGAAGTCATAATTGAGCTCTTTAATAGCCCAATATGCTTTATGTTCAAGTTCAAGAGGTAAATGACATGCTTTTCCATAAACCATCTTATATGGAGACATACCCATAGGATTTTTGTATGCAGTTCTATAGGCCCATAATGCATCATCAAGTTTTTTGGACCAATTCTTTCTAGATCTATTCACAGTCTTTTGCAAAATTAATTTGAGCTCTCTATTGCTCAACTCTACTTGACCACTAGACTGCGGGTGATAAGGAGATGCGATTCTATGATTGACATCATACTTAGCAAGCATCTTACGGAAAGCACCATGAATAAAGTGTGAACCACCATCAGTCATAAGATATCTAGGGACTCCAAACCTCGGAAAAATAACTTCTTTAAGCATTTTAATAGAAGTGTTATGATCAGCACTACTAGTTGGAATAGCTTCTACCCACTTAGTAACGTAATCAACAGCAACTAAAATATGTGTATAACCATTGGAGGCAGGAAAAGGTCCCATATAATCAAAGCCCCAAACATCAAACGGTTCAATAACAAGAGAATAATTCATAGGCATTTCTTGACGTCTACTGATGTTACCTATTCTTTGACATTCATCACAAGATAAGACAAACTTACGAGCATCTTTGAAAAGAGTAGGCCAATAAAAACCAGATTGTAGTACCTTGTGTGCAGTTCTATCTCCAGCGTGGTGTCCTCCATAGGATTCAGAGTGACACTTGCGTAGGATTTGTTCCTGTTCATGCTCAGGCACACAACGTCTAATAATACCATCTACTCCTTCTTTATAAAGGTGTGGATCATCCCAGAAGTAATGTCTTAAATCATAAAAGAACTTTTTCTTTTGCTGGTATGTGAAACTAGGCGGTATATATTTAGCAACAATGTAATTAGCATAATCAGCATACCAAGGAGCAGTACGAGAAGCATTGACAACCGCTAATTGTTCATCAGGAAAACTATCATTAATAGGCAGTGGGTCATCAAGAACATTCTCTAACCTAGACAAGTTGTCTGCAACGGGGTTCTCAGCTCCCTTTCTATCAATAATATGCAAGTCAAATTCTTGGAGCAAGAGAACCCATCTAATGAGTCTAGGCTTAGCATCTTTCTTTTCCATAAGATATTTAATAGCAGCATGATCAGTGTGAATAGTAACTTTGGAATCAACAATATAAGGTCTAAACTTATCACATGCAAACACAACTGCTAAGAACTCTTTTTCAGTAGTAGCATAATTTCTCTGGGCAGTATCAAGAGTCTTACTAGCATACTGGATAACATTCAATTTCTTATCGACTCTTTGCCCTAAAACAGCACCTACAGCATAATCACTAGCATCGCACATAATTTCAAAAGGTAAATTCCAATCAGGTGGCTGAACAATAGGTGCAGTGATCAAAGCTTTCTTAAGTGTTTCAAATGCTTCTACACAATCATCATCAAAGACAAAAGGAATATCTTTTTGCAATAAATTAGTCAGAGGCCTAGAGATTTTAGAAAAGTCCTTAATGAACCTCCTATAAAAACCGGCATGACCAAGGAAACTTCTTATACCTTTTATGTCCTTGGGACATGGCATCTTTTCAATAGCATCAACTTTGGCTTTATCAACTTCAATACCTCTCTCGGAGATCTTGTGCCCCAAGACAATGCCTTCATTAACCATAAAGTGACACTTTTCCCAATTCAGGACGAGACTAGTGTCTTCGCATCTCTGCAAAACTCGATCAAGGTTGCTCAAACAATCATCAAAAGAGGATCCATAGACGGAGAAGTCATCCATGAATACCTCACAAATCTTTTCACAAAAATCAGAAAATATAGCCATCATGCATCTTTGAAAGGTAGCAGGTGCATTACATAAACCAAAAGGCATACGTCTATAAGCAAAAGTACCAAAAGGGCAAGTAAAAGTAGTTTTAGATTGATCCCCCGCTGATACAGGTATCTGAGAGAAGCCAGAATAACCATCTAGAAAGCAAAAATGTGTGTGTTTGGATAGCCTTTCTAGCATTTGATCAATAAAAGGTAAAGGGTAATGATCTTTCTTAGTAGCTTTATTTAACTTACGAAAATCAATTACCATCCTATAGCCTGTAATAATTCTTTGCGGGATCAATTCATCTTTATCATTAGGAACAACGGTAATACCTCCCTTTTTAGGGACACAATGGACAGGGCTTACCCATTCACTATCAGCAACGGGATAAATAATACCTGCCTCAAGGAGTTTTAGTATCTCCTTTCTTACCACTTCCTTCATTTTGGGATTTAATCGTCTTTGAGGATCTCTAACTGGTTTGGCATCTTTCTCCACTGAAATTTTGTGTTGGCATAATGTGGGACTAATGCCCTTAAGATCATCCAGAGTATATCCAATAGCAGCTCTGTGCTTCTTCAGAGTTTTCAATAATCTTTCTTCTTCTTTCTCTGAAAGGTTAGCACTAATAATAACAGGATATATTTCTTTTTCATCAAGATAAGCATACTTAAGATTATCAGGTAATGGTTTGAGTTCAAACACGGGATCACCCTTGGGTGGAGGGGGATCCCCAAGAATTTCAACGGGAAGGTTATGTTTCAGCATAGGTTCTTGTTTAAGGAACACTTCATCTATTTCTTCCCTTTCCTTCATAAACATATCGTTTTCATGGTCTAGCAAATATTGTTCTAACGGATCAGTTGGTGGAACAGCAATGGAAGCAAGACCAATAATTTCATCCTTACTAGATGGTTCCCTTTCACGAGGTTGTCTACTAAACTTGGCAAAATTAAACTCATGAGACATACCATCTATGCCAACAGTGACAATATTCCTTTCACAATTAATCTTAGCACTAGCAGTATTCAAGAAGGGTCTACCAAAAATAATGGGACAAAAATCATCTTGTGGGGAACCAAGAACAAGAAAATCAGCAGGGTATTTAATCTTCCCACACAAGACTTCAACATCTCTAACAATCCCAATAGGTTTAATGGTGTCCCTATTAGCAAGCTTAATAGTAACATCAATGTCTTCTAATTCAACAGGTGCAATATCGTGCATAATTTCTTTATAAAGATCATAAGGTATCGCATTAGCACTAGCACCCATATCACATAAACCATGATAACAATGATCTCCTATTTTAACAGAAATAACAGGCGTGCCTACAATAGGTCTACGTGTCTTAGTATCGGGTCTAGCAATATTAGCAGTTTCACCCAAGAAAGAGATAACATGCCCATCTAAGTCCTCATCCAAGAGATCTTTAATCATAGCAATACCAGGTTCAACATTAATTTGCTCAGGAGGTGTATAGGTCCTAGTATTACTCTTACGAACAACAGTCGAAGCTTTAACATGATCTTTTATCCTAACAGGAAAAGGAGGTTTTTCAACATAAGCAGTAGGAATAATAGGATCACTATATGTAATAGTCTTCTCTTCGACTGTAATAGGTGCAACTACTTTCACTTCAATAGGAGGATTATATTTAAACCACTTCTCTTTAGGGAGATCAACGTGAGTAGCAAAAGTTTCACAAAAAGTAGCTACTATCTCAGAGTCAAGTCCATACTTAGAGCTAAATCCACGGAAAGCATCGGTATCCATAAAAGATTTAACACAATCGAACTTAGGTGTCATACCTGACTCCTTACCATCGTCGGAACCCCAATCTTCAGAGTTGCGTTTAATTCTTTCCAATAAGTCCCATTTGAAATCAATAGTCTTCAGCATATAGGAACCAGCACAGGAAGTATCGAGCAAGTTGCGATTATCAAGAGAAAGCCGAGCATAAAAATTCCGAATAATCATTTCCCGAGAGAGCTCATGATTGGGGCATGAATACAACATTGACTTAAGCCTCCCCCAAGCTTGAGCGATGCTTTCTCCTTCGCGAGGCCAGAAATTATATATGTAATTACGATCACTATGAACAAGATGCATAGGATAGAACTTCTGGTGAAATTCCAACTTCAATCGCTTATAATTCCAAGATCTCGTATCATCACATAGCCTATACCATGTCATTGCATCTCCCTTCAAAGATAAAGGGAAGACGTTCCTTTTAAAAACATCACCGGGAATACCTGCAAGCTTAAATAATCCACAAACTTCATCGACAAAGATAAGGTGTAAGTCGGGATGCAATGTTCTGTCTCCTACAAAAGGATTAGCTAGCAGTTTTTCTATCATACCCGAAGGAATCTCAAAGTGAATATTTTCATAAAGTTCAGTAGGTTGAGGAGCATCTATTGGCTCTTCTGGTTGGGTGAAGATACCCCAAACAAGCCCCTCAAAGGATTAGTTTCCATAGTGACAAGTAACAGAAAATTTCAGCACACTATATAAATGTTTCCTTACCAAGTTCCACTTAGCAAGAGCACTACGCTCCCCGGCAACGGCGCCAGAGAAGAGTCTTAATGACCCACAAGTATAGGGGATCTATCATAGTCTTTCGATAAGTAAGAGTGTCAAACCCAACGAGGAGCAGAAGGAAATGATAAGCGGTTTTCAGTAAGGTTTCTCTGCAAGCACTGAAATAGTAGGTGATAGATAGTTTTGTGATAAGATAAATAGTAACGAGCAAAAGTAAATAAAGTAAATAAAGTGCAGCAAGGTGGCCCAATTCCTTTATGTATCAAAGGATAAGCCTGGACAAATTCTAATAATGAAGAAGGAGCTCCCGAGGACACATTGGGAATTATCGTCAAGCTAGTTTTCATCACGTTCGTAAGATTCGCGTTCGGTACTTTGATAATTTGATATGTGGGTGGACCGGCACTTGGGTACTGCCCTAACATGGACAAGCATCCCACTTATGATTAACCCCTATTGCAAGCATCCGCAACTACAAAAAGGAGTATTAAGGTAAACCTAACCACAACATTAAACATATGGGTCCATATCAACCCCTAACGAAGCAACGCATAAACTAGGGTTTAAGCTTCTGTCACTCTAGCAACCCATCATCTACTTATTACTTCCCTATGCCTTCCTCTAGGCCCAAATAATGGTGAAGTGTCATGTAGTCGACGTTCACATAACACCACTAGAGGAAAGACAACATACATCTCATCAAAATATCGAACGAATACCAAATTCACATGACTACTAATAGCAAGACTTCACCCATGTCCTCAGGAACAAACGTAACTACTCACAAAGCATATTCATGTTCATAATCAGAGGAGTAATAATATGCATAAAGGATCTGAACATATGATCTTCCACCAAGTAAACCAAATAGCATCAACTACAAGGAGTAATCAACACTACTAGCAACCCATAGGTACCAATTTGTGGTTTTGATACAAGATTGGATACAAGAGATGAACTAGGGTTTTGAGATGAGATGGTGCTGGTGAAGATGTTGATGGAGATTGATCCCCTCCCGATGAAAGGATCGTTGGTGATGACGTTGGTGATGATTTCCCCCTCCCGGAGGGAAGTGTCCCCGGCAGAACAGCTCCGCCAGAGCCCTAGATTGATTCTGCCAAGGTTTCGCCTCGTGGCGGCGGAGTTTCGTCCAGTAAGCTTGCCTATGATTTTTTCCAGGACAAAACCCTTCATATAGCAGAAGATGGATGGCGGAAGCCCACCAGGGGGCCCAGGAGATAGGAGGCCACGCCCTACGGGGGGGGGGGGGGGCTGTCTCCTGGACTGGGTGTGGGCCCCCTAGCCTATTTCTTTTGCCCATAAATTCTTATTAAATTCAAAAAGTTGTTTCGTGGAGTCTCAGGTCTTTTGGAGTTGTGCAGAATAGGTTTCCAACGTTTGCTCCTTTTCCAGCCAGAATTCCAGCTGTCGGCATCCCCCCTCTTCATGGTAAACCTTGTAAAATAAGAGAGAATAGCCATAAGTATTGAGATATAATGTGTAATAACAGCCCATAATGCAATAGATATTGATATAAAAGCATGATGCAAAATGGACGTATCAAGCCCCCTTGATAGTTCGTAGTTGGCCATTGTTGAGTCTAGAAGAAAACTGTTTTCGGAGTCTAGTTATATCGGGGAGTAGGAATTCTTTTTACTCCTCAGCCCCTTTGTCGCTCTGGTGAGGAATCTTGATGTAGGTGTTTTGAGTTACTCCTCTTCCCCTCCAAATTTTTCTTTAGGTTCATGCAGTTCGTTTTCCGATCGTTGGTTCTCATCTCTTTTCATCCGGTGCATTTCTCATCAAGTTGACTCAAGCCTCTTCATCATTGCCAAGTTCAATCCTCAGTTGTTTTCTTTTTCCCACCCGTCCACCCCTTTTTCTCCTCGGAGCTGGAGTCCGTAATCAAGTATCCATCCTAGTCGTGCGAAGCATTTGCATTCTTTCAACTGGTGTTTCCTCTTGAAGTTAGTCATCGGTTTTCCCCCTTCCAAGTTGCCTTTGTTTTCCCTCCCTCCCACCCTCTTCTTCCCGGAGCCTGAGTCTGTTTCGAGCATAAATTTTATTCGTGTGAAGCCTCTTCAGTCTTTCGTCAATTGTTTCAACCGGTGAATACTCATCTCATTTGACATTCTTCATCTCTTTTTCTTCTCCGGTGGATTCAATTCAAGTTTTTCGGGTTGATCATATTCTTTTCCTTGGATCAAGTGTTTTCCCTGCTCATTCGCCTCTCGCCAGTTTATCCTTCCGGAGTGTTCAAGACATCTCTGTAGATTTGTTTGTGTTCCAATTAATTCGAGGTTATCACCTCATACAAATATTTCAATTGTTCCGGTGCATCATCTATCTCTTCAATAATTCTTTCCAACGGTGTTTTCTCATCAGTGGGCCCTAACCCACAGGTCTTTTCCCAGGATCTTACCTGACTCTTCTAATTATTCCGGAGCCATTCTAATTCTCTTCAGATTTTGACATAAGAATGGATTCCATCAGTCACATGCCTTCTTCAAGATCGCTTGCAAATTATTTTCATTGCTGACTCAACCTCTTCGCTTGTCATTCTCCAGGAGAATCTCAGTAATTTTGGTGGTGTTTCTCGTCGTCAGTTGAAGATTGAAGAAGAGTTTTTCCTCTAAATCTTGTCTGTTCTCTCGAAGATTTGCGGTTCTAGCTTCATGTTATCCTCTCGAATTATTCCATTTTTCAGATATTCCTTTTCTTACCCATCCGGAGTATGTCAGAAGTTGTTTTCCCGTTTCTTTTCACCGGAGGCCATCATTCCAGTTATCGTTCTCTATTTATCCCAGCGCTTCGTTCAAATGTCTTTAATCAGCTCGAGTTCTTCGATTTCTCTTGTATCTAAATCCCATCAAACATATTTGTTCTTCTAATTCTTCCCGGTGATTCATTCTATTTCATCAGTCATTTTCAAATTCTTGTGGTGGTTCGTTCAAGATTCTTTTTCCTTCATTACCATTTTAATCTATTCGTTCTTTCCAATCCTAACGGTGGTTCACTGAAGACCTTCCTAAAGGTGGCGCCATATACTCCTCAATCCTTTTCAAGGGGAATAAGTAGCATGAAAAATCCGTTGCTTGTCATCAATTTAATTTGGTGAGGATAAGCATAACGTAATTCTTATTTCATCATCAGAGTTTGCTCTTGAGGAATAAATTCTAGTTTCAAGTGCTTTCATCTTTTCTTTTCCGGAGTTTGAAATTTTCCTCGGCCATTTCGTCGGAACCTCCATCTAAATCACTGCAAGGCTTAATCTTATTATTTCATCCTTCATTCCATCTCATCATCCTTTTGTCACCGGAGTCCTTCATGGTGGTTCTTCATGATTTAATTCATTCTTCAAGAGTTCATCAAGATTCTTGTTGGAGGAGTTCAAGTATCTTTTCTTCTCACGTCTTGATACGTCTCCAACGTATCTATAATTTATGAAGTATTCATGCTATTATATTATCCATCTATGATGTTTTATAAGCATTTATATGTCATTTTATATCATTTTTGGGACTAACCTATTAACCTAGAGCCCAGTGCCAGTTTCTGTTTTCTCCTTGTTTTAGTGTTTTACATAAAAGGGATACCAAACGGAGTCCAATGGACGTGCCAATTTTTGAGGATTTTTTCTGGACCAAAACAAGACCACGGAGCATCGGAGTTGGGCCAGGGGAGTCCCGGGCTGCCCACGAGAGTGGGGGCGCGCCCCCTCCCCTAGGGCGTGGCCCCCTATCTCGTGGACAGCCCGGAGGTCCCCTTGATGTGAAACCAATGCCAAAAATTCCTATAAATACTGAAACTTTCGGGAATTAACCTAGATCAAAAGTTCCGCCGCCGCAAGCCTCTGTAGCCACGAGAAATCAATCTGGGCCCTCTCCGGCACCCTGCCGGAAGGGGCCATCATCACCGGAGGCCATGGAGGAGGATCTCGGAGGGGCCATCATCTCCATGAAGGCCAAGGACCAGAGGGGGAAAGCCATGGAGAAGGAAGCACAAGGGGGAGAACCTCTCCTCCTCTCTCTTGGTGGCACCGGAGTGCCATCGGGAGGGGAATCATCGCCGCGGTGATCGTCTTCATCAACATCACCATCATCATCACCATCCTCATCTCTTTTATGCGGTCCACTCTCCCACACCCCGCTGTAATCCCTACTTCAACATGGTGCTTTATGCCACATATTATGATCCAACGATGTGTTGCCATCCTATGATGTTTTGAGTAGATATCTTTTGTCTTTGAGTTGATTGATGATCTACATTGGTACGAGTTGTATGTTTTATTTTGGTGCTGTCCTATGGTGTCCTCCGTGTCGCGCAAGCATGAGGGATTCCCGCTGTAGGGTGTTGCAATACGTTCATGATTCGCTTATAGTGGGTTGCTAGAGTGACAGAAGCTTAAACTCGAGTAAGGGGGTTGTTGCGTATGGGATAAAAGAGGACTTGATGCTTTAATGCTATGGTTGGGTTTTACCTTAATGAATCTTTAGTATTTGTGGATGCTTGCTAGGATTCCAATCATAAGAGCATACGATCCATGTAGGAAAAGTATGTTAGTTTATGCCTCTCCCTCATATGAAATTGCAATGACGACTATCGATCTTGTTAACAATTGCTTAGGACAATTCCGCACACTGATCCACCATTATTCCACACTCGCCATTTATATTATTTAGTAATATATTCTAGCTTTATGATAACAGCACCTACTTTTATATTTTAGCTCTCCGATATCGTACAAAGTTATCCTCTTTATACCCACAACACAGTTTTATTTCTTGTTTCTAGTTGGAAGCAAACGTTCGGTGCACGTAGAGTCGTATCAGTGGCAGATAGGGCTTGAGAGAATATTGATCTTACTTTTAGCTCCTTGTGGGTTCGACACTCCATACTTATCACTTCCACCTTTGGGAATTGCTACGATGATTCCCTACACTTGGGGATTATCAAGCTCTTTTCTGGCGCCGTTGCTGGGGAGCAATAGCGTGGGGTTGATATTTTTGTGTGTGCTTGTTTGCTTTCTTCAGTAAGTAGATTTTGTTTTTCCTTTTTTGTTTCTATTTAGTTTTGTGTGAAACATACATTTAAAAAAAATGAAAATACCAAAAATTATTTACGTGCCTCTCATTCCTAAAAAAGTTTTTCAAAAAGAGAAGTGATTGGAAAGTTATGCATTGAAGAAGTGAGGGTCGACCTTAAGCACTTGTGTTCATGCTCACGGAAACAATGTAGAATTTTTCATGGAAGTTTCTCTGTAAATAATTATCCCCTTGTATATAACCATTGTATTATAAAAATAATGTGCCAAGCTTTGGTTTTAGTATGATAAGATTGCTTGCTTACTTTGTGCAGAACAAAAACAGAAACTTTGGCTGTAATGCATGAATTTACATTTTTTACTGGAAAGTCAAATGGGTCTGAAATTTTTTGCACATTACTTCTGTACAAATTTATCAAATTTTCAAATTTATTTCATAATGTTTGGAGTTACAGAAGTTTACTAAACTTCCAGATTACTACAGACTGTCCTGTTCTTAACAGATTCTGTTTTTCTTGTGTTGTTTGCTTATTTTGATGCACCTATGGCTAGTATGTAGGGGTATGAACCATAGAGAAGTTGGAATACAGTAGGTTTAACACCAATATAAACAAATAATGAGTTAATTACAGTACCTTAAAGTGGTAGTTTGCTTTATTACACTAACGGATCTCACAAAGTTTTTGTTTAAGTTTTTGTGAATGAAGTGTTTGAAGAACGAGGAGTTACCGAGGTGAGAAGAATAAAGAGAGACAAGAGTTCAAGCTTGGGGATTCCCAAGGCACCCCAAGTAAATATTTCGAAGGATACTCAAGCATCTAAGATTGGGGATGCCCCGGTTGGCATCCCATCTTTCTTCTTCGACAAATATCGGTATACCTCGGTTTTTGTTTTGTTCACATTGTTTGTGCCCTTTGTGTTTTTGTTTTTCTTTAAGAATCATGCTAGTATGAGATAGCTCTTAATTGATTTATAGAATACTTCATGTGCTTCACTTATATCTTTTAAGTATGATCCTAGAACTGCTCTTTGTGCTTCACTTAAATCGTTTGAGTATGGTTTTATAGAATGCTTTGTGCGCTTCACTTATATATTTTGAGCTTGGATATTGGCTAGTCTATATTAATGGTAGAATGCTCCAGGAACTTCACTTATATCTTTTGGAGTATGAATAATACTATAATTTAAAGTGGGTTTGGAAGAGTGTCAACTTTAGGAATTAGTGATCCCACTACCTTGGAGGGTGTTGAATCTTCGTACGATATTTATGAAAGTGGGTTTGGAAGAGTGTCAATTTCAGTTAGTATTGCACTATTTTGGAAGAGGTTCCAATTGAGTATGAGAACAAAGTTGCTATTCATGATGCTACTGAAAATTATTATGAGGGAGGAATATGTGCTTGTAGGAGTTGCAATAATGTCAAGTTTCCTCTCTATGTGCTTAAAGTTTTGAAGTTACACGTGTTTTGCCTTCCTATGCTAGTTGACTTTTGTTCCTATAAATTTTGTGCTCACAAAATCCCTAGGCATAGGAATTGATTTATATTTAAATGTGCTAGCCATATTCTTCATGATGCTCCTTTTATGTTTCAACTCTTATCTTCTATGTGAGCATCATTGAAATCATCATGCCTAGCTGAAAGGCATTAAAGAAAAATGCTTGTTGGGAGACAACCCAATATTTACCCTTACTGTTTTTGTGTGTCTTCATGATTAAGCTACTGTATTAATCATGTTTTATAGCTTTTATTTCAATAAAGTGCCAAGTAAGACCTTTGGGAAGACTTGGGTGAGAGTTAATGTGATCTTGCTGTAAAAAACAGAAAGTTTGCGCTCACGAGATTAGCTGTCATTTTTTACAGAAGAGTGCTTTTGAGTTGATTATTTTTGCAGAATATTAATAGACAAATTCATCAAGTCCACCAATTTATTTCGTAATTTTTTGAGTAGCATAAGTATGGTTATTGTTCAGATTATTACAGACTGTTCTGTTTCTGACAGATTCTGTTTCCATCTCATAGTTTGCTTGTTTTCTAGTTTCTATGGCTTATATTTCTCAATATAAATTGTAGAAATGATATGGTACAGTAGTAATTATGTGAAAACAATTATGAACCTTGTCTTTTACAGTACCAAAGTGCATGGTTTACTCTTTATCATACTAACCGATCTCACGAAGTTCCATTAAGTTTTGTGTGATTGAAGTTTTCAAGTTTTGGGTGAGATATCGATATGAGGAGAATAAGGAGTGGAAAGACCCTAAGCTTGGGGATGCCCAAGGAACCCAAAGGTAATATTCAAGGAAGACTCAAGCGCCTAAGCTTTGGGATGCCCCGGAAGGCATCCCCTCTTTCGTCTTCAAAACTATCGGTACATCTTACTCGGAGCTATACTTTTATTTGTCACATGATATGTGTTTTACTTGGAGAGTCATTTTATTTTGTTAGTATTAGCTTGCTGTTATTTAGAATAATGTTTTGCATCTTTATTTTCAATAAAAATGTCAAGGACAGCCTTTACCATGCTTATTTTGCTAGTATACTTGTTGCTGTTTGAAGACAGAAAGTTTACTGCTGTTGCAAAAATTCCCTAGAAAAGTCAGAGCATGATATAACATTGAAATATTTTTCATAATGAGCTATGATAAATATACTATAGTGGGAATTTTCTCTCATAATTTGTGGAGTTAGGGAAGTATTGATACTCTTGCATTCTTTACAGGCTATACTATTTTGACAGATTGCTGTTATGTTTGTATTGTTTGCATATGTTTGCTTGTTTAATGATTCTATTTGAGGATAGGAGTATTAAATATGCAGAGACATTTAGTATGCAATGTTGAATAATAATTTTAGTGTTTTGTTACAGTAGAAAATGATAAGGTTTTGCATTGGTTTATACTAACCTATCTCACGAGTTCTTGTTGAGTTTGGTGTGGATGAAGCTTTTGATAAAAAGAGAAACCATGATATGAGAGGAATTAAGGAGATATAAAAGTCCAAGCTTGGGGATGCCCAAGGCACCCCAAAATAATATTCAAAGAAGTCTCAAGCATCTAAGCTTGGGGATGCCCCGTTAGGCATCCCACCTTTCTTCTTCAACAACTATCGGTTAGTATCGGTTGAACCTAAGTTTTTGCTTCTTCACATGAGTTGTGATATCCTTGCAATGTCATTTTATTTTGTTTTACTTGCTGTTTGAATAAAATCATTGGATCTGAAATTTTGAATAGAAAAGGAACCCTCCCATGGCTAGTTAACTATTTTCCTACTCAGTGTCCTTCACTCATATCTTTTGGAGTAGTTTGTCATTTACTCTTGTGCTTCATGTATATCCTATGAGTAAATGGGGGAATGAATTGAATGTCATAAATCTGAATTTTTATATGTTTCATATGCTTATAACATGGTTAGTGATGACTTCACACATAGAAAGTATGAGGCATAAAAGTTGTTGAGAGTCGGCAAACATAGTTTTGGTCATCGTTGCAATTAATAGGAAGTAATAAGGAAAGAGAGGTTCACATACAAATATATTATCTTGGACATCTTTTATGATTGTGAAGCACTCATTAAGTATGACATGCTAAAAGAGTTGACGTTGGACAAGGAAGACAATGTAATGGTTTATGTTTTCCGACATCTCAATTAAAGTATATTGTCATTGACCCTCCAAACACGTTGAGCTTGCCTTTCTCCCTCATGCTAGCCAAATTCCTTGCACCAAGTAGAGATACTACTTGTGTTTCCAAATACCCTTAAACCCAGTTTTGCCATGAGAGTCCACCATACCTACCTATGGATTGAGTAAGATCCTTCAAGTAAGTTGTCATCGGTGCAAGCAATAAAAATTGCTCTCTAAATATGTATGACTTATTAGTGCAGAGAAAATAAGCTTTGTACGATCTTGTTGTGAAAGTAATAAAAGCGACGGACTTCATAATAAAGGTCCACATACAAGGGGCAATATAAAGTGACGTTCTTTTGCATTAAGATTTTGTGCATCAACCCTAAACGCGCATGACAACCTCTGCTTCCCTCTGCGAAGGGCCTATCTTTTACTTTATGTTTTTACTTTATGCTTGAGTCAAGGTGATTCTCACCTTTCCCTTTTTCATTTTATCCTTTGGCAAGCTCTTCGTGTTTGAAAGATCATGATATATATATATATATATATATATATATATATATATATATATATATATCCAATTGGATGTAAGTTAGCATGGGCTATTATTGTTGACATCACCTAAAGGTGAATACGTTGGGAGGCAACACAATAAGCCCCTATCTTTCTCAGTGTCCGGCTGAAACTCCATAACCACAAGTATTGTGTGAGTGTTAGCAATTGTAGGAGACTATATGATAGTTGAGTATGTGGACTTGCTGAAAGGCTCTATTCTTGACTCTTTCTGATGTTATGATAAATTGCAATTGCTTCAATGACTGAGATTATAGTCTGTTAGTTCTCAATAAAGTTTTTGAACCATACTTGACATTGTGAATAGATTGTTACTCGATCATGAAATGTTTTATGAGATAAGCTACTATTATGACACTTATTGATGCTAGAAAAGGTGATTGAAATTATCATTGATCAAACTTGTGCACCTTCTAGCATTCACACTTCATAAATTATTTCTTTTATCATTTACCTACTCGAGGATGAGTAGGAATTAAGCTTGGGGATGCTGATACGTCTCCAACGTATCTATAATTTATGAAGTATTCATGCTATTATATTATCCATCTATGATGTTTTATAAGCATTTATATGTCATTTTATATGATTTTTGGGACTAACCTATTAACATAGAGCCCAGTGCCAGTTTCTGTTTTCTCCTTGTTTTAGTGTTTTACAGAAAAGGGATACCAAACTGAGTCCAATGGACGTGCCAATTTTGAGGATTTTTTCTGGACCAAAAGAAGACCACGGAGCGTCGGAGTTGGGCCAGGGGAGTCCCGGGCTGCCCACGAGAGTGGGGGGTGCGCCCCCTCCCCTAGGGCGTGGCCCCCTATCTCGTGGACAGCCCGGAGGTCCCCTTGACATGAAACCAACGCCAAAAATTCCTATAAATACTTAAACTTTCGGGAATTAACCTAGATCGGAAGTTCCGCCGCCGCAAGCCTCTGTAGACACGAGAAATCAATCTAGCCCCTCTCCGGCACCCTGCCGGAGGGGGCCATCATCACCAGAGGCCATGGAGGAGGATCTCGGAGGGGCCATCATCTCCATGAAGGCCAAGGACCAGAGGGGGAAAGCCATGGAGGAGTAAGCACAAGGGGGAGAACCTCTCCTCCTCTCTCTTGGTGGCACGGGAGTTCCATCGGGAGGGGAATCATCGCCGCGGTGATCGTCTTCATCAACATCACCATCATCATCACCATCCTCATCTCTTTTACGCGGTCCACTCTCCCACACCCCACTGTAATCCCTACTTGAACATGGTGTTTTATGCCACATATTATGATCCAATGATGTGTTGCCATCTTATGATGTTTTGAGTAGATATCTTTTGTCTTTGAGTTGATTGATGATCTAGATTGGTACGAGTTGTATGTTTTATTTTGGTGCTGTCCTATGGTGCCCTCCGTGTCGCGCAAGCGTGAGGGATTCCCACTGTAGGGTGTTGCAATACGTTCATGATTCGCTTATAGTGGGTTGCTAGAGTGACAGAAGCTTAAACCCGAGTAAGGGGGTTGTTGCGTATGGGATAAAAGAGGACTTGATGCTTTAATGCTATGGTTGGGTTTTACCTCAATGAATCTTTAGTATTTGCGGATGCTTGCTAGGATTCCAATCATAAGAGCATACGATCCATGTAGGAAAAGTATGTTAGTTTATGCCTCTCCCTCATATGAAATTGCAATGACGACTATCGATCTTGTTAACAATTGCTTAGGACAATTCCGCATACCGATCCACCATTATTCCACACTCGCTATTTATATTATTTAGTAATATATTCTAACTTTATGATAACAGCACCTACTTTTATATTTTAGCTCTCCGATATCATACAAAGTTATCCTCTTTATACCCACAACACAGTTTTATTTCTTGTTTCTAGTTGGAAGCAAACGTTCGGTGCACGTAGAGTCGTATCAGTGGCAGATAGGGCTTGAGAGAATATTGCTCTTACCTTTAGCTCCTTGTGGGTTCGACACTCCATACTTATCACTTCCACCTTTGGGAATTTCTATGATGATTCCCTACACTTGGGGATTATCACGTCTCGAAGTGCAATTAATTCTCCGTTTTCTCCTGAAGTGGAGTTTTGCATTTCTTTGTTCTTCTCAGCTATTCAGACATTGGTTGTGGTATAATTTCACCTCAAGTTTTGAGTTGTTTTTGATAAGTCCACAACAAGCTTCTTCTTTCGTTGTTGATTCTCTCAACAACTCCATTCAACCCTTCCTTCTTTGTTCTTTTCACTAAATTCTTTCAATTCTTTCGGAGGCATTACATTGTTCATCTCGTCAAGTGCCATCTCATTGGGTGAAACTAAAGTTCTAATCCTTCCATTTTCAGTCGGAGTGTTGCCGAAATTCTTTTATTCATTCCTTTTCTATCTTGTTCTAACCGGAGTAGTTTCCGAGTCTATCTTGTTTCCATGAGCATTTGATTCTCGTCATAGTCACCGTTCATCTTTTCTAACCGAGTGCTCTCGACTTTGTTCAATTTCTCTCTTGCGTTCTTACTTCACATCTTCCTCTTTCTCTTCCATCTCGTTCCTAAGATCTTGGGACAAGATCTCTTATTAGTGGAGGAGAGTTGTAATGCCCCGGATCCGATGCGCCAGGTGTCCTCCAGCTATTTGTCGTTGTTGCCATGTCATTTGCTTGCGTGTTGCATTTTTCCATGTCATCACCTGCATTTCATCTGCATGTTTTTCAAAACTTGCATCTGTTCGGGTTCCCCCAGTTCTCTCCGTTGTCCGTTCTGAGCCCAAGCACACTTGCACGCGACCGTCGCCCCTCTCAGACCTTGTTTCGTGAGCGGGAGAAAAAATGTTCTCGGAATGGGCCGAGATTTGTCGAGTGGCCTTGGTATATCACCGGTAGACCGCCTGTCGAATTTCGTTCCCTTTGGAGGTCGTTTGATGACCCAACGGTTAACTGAGTTAACCGAAACCCCCTTCTCTTTGCAGCCTAGCACCTCTTCACACAGCCCACCTAGCCCATCTAAGCCACCGCCATGCTCTCCGCCGTTCGATCATAATCGTGTGGGTGTAAACCGCACCCCATTTGGACACTCCTAGCTCCCTCTACCTATAAATATGTGCACCCCCTTTCCAAATCACAGACAAAACCCTAACCCCGCTCCACTCCGCCGCCAGACACGTCCAGATCCCACCGGACGAGTCTCCGCCGCCACCCACAGCCAGTGGCGCACCTCCACGTGTCCCCCGCCGCCTCTCTCCTCCGTGCCCCGCCGTCAGGCCCGCCGAGGCCCAGATCCGCCCCCCGGCCCAGTTCGCCGCCCCGCCACCTCGGGTCCACGCGCCGCCCGCGCCTCTCTGCTCTGGTTGCCACCTCGCCTTGGAGCCGCCCCGCTACCGACCGCGGATCCCGCGCCCCACCGCCGGATCCCGCGTCCCGCCGACGGAGCTCCGCCGCCTCGCGACCCCTCCGCTCTGGTCGCCACCCGCCATCGTCGCCTCCTCGCGCTGCCCGCCTCCTCGCGCCTCCCTTCGCCACCACCTCGCCGGAGCCCCTCGCCAGAGAGCTCGCCGGAGCTCTTCTCCAGCTAGATCCGTGAAGGTGGATGAGATCCACCCATCCCTGCAACCAAATGTGCCCCGAGCCTCCCTGGATCCTTCCGTCCCGCTCGTCCTCGTCCCGCGTTGACTTTTCACAGAGGTGATTTTCTCCAAGTCCCTTAATTTGTATATTCTGGTGCCTTGTTTGTCATGCCATAGCTTCTTGTGTGATACTCCGTTTTGTGCTTGCAATATGTCAAAATGTTCACTGTGAGATGCTCTTCATTTCATCCCATAGGGGAATGCTTGTTTGAGTCCATGTTGATGCCCTAATCATCGTTGCAAGAGTGCTATATGATGTTAACCTGCTGAGACTGTTATAACTCGCTGTTTTGTCATTTTCATTGCATTTTATGTCTGCATCCTTTGAGAATGATGTATACAAGTTTTAGGAGCATATTCATGCCATATTTACAATGGTGCGATCCATGTATTTTTTTGTGCCTTGTGGTGAGTGCATCAAGCTTTTGAAGTAGGGTACTTGCTGTTACTGTTTTGCTAGGCTGAATCCGTTATATCATGATGCTAAGTAAACCTGCTGCTACAAGTCATTCTATGCATAATCTGGAGATGTTCACTAAGGATGGTTTGTTATACATGTCATGCTCTATCCATTAATGCCCTTGGTTGCATTTATATCCTGCTGTAGCTTGTCGTAATCATCCTCCAAAATTGCTAAATAATGTTGCTGTCAGCCTGTTAACATTAAGTTCAGTTTTGCCATGTGTTTTGCTAGTGATCCATACACCCTACGAACTTGCTCTTGCCATGTGTAGCTTCATAATTGTGTCTAATGTTGGTTGACTTCACATGCCATGAAATGCTCTGTGGAGAGTGGTACAATCTCACCAACATGCCTACATACCGTTGTTCCTGCCATGTACTGTTATTCTGAATCTATCATATCATTTGGCATGTTTGCATGGATGCTACTATCTTTTCTGTTGATCTTTGGAATAAGTTCAGTAAGAGTGTTTTGTTAATTGATTTTATTAATAGCATGCCATGCCTTTGTTTTCCATGATAAGTTCCTATAGCATGTTATTTGATAACTCTAAACATTGCAACCCGATGTTATTTCTGTCATGTCTAGTGATTTCTGCTAAGTCTGTGAAACTGTTATTGTTTGCAATCTTGCCATGTCCTTTTGAGCATGTTCTAGTGATTTCTGGAGATAGCTCAGTGTTCATGTTTTGTTATTCTTCACCTATACATCATGTCCATGCCTTGTTTTTCATGTTGAGGTGCTGTAGCATATTGTTTTGATGCTTGCTAGATGCCTAGTTGCTGTTTTGGACAGCTTGTCCTTTAAACTTGATTCATGTGTATGTGTTGAACCGTTGCTCCATTTTGAGTGTGCTCTATATGAGACTTTCTTAGATTTGCATGTAGTTTCATCTTATCATGTTGCATCCATGTTTTGAGCATGTTTGCTTGATGTTTGAATGCATTTTTGCATCAATGCCATGTTTAACTTGTTTTGCTCATATCTTCTAGGCCGTAGCTCCGAACTAAATGAACTTTATGTGTAACTTGACTAGAATTTCGTGTAGATCATCTTGGTGCATATTAACTTGCTGTTTAACAACTTGAACATAAGGTTTATTCAGATCTGGACCAATTTCAAAATTTGCATATGAGGACTTACCGGATTTGTTATATGTTGCTTCTGACCTCATTTAAACTTGCTTTGATATGTTGCTCTTGTATGCATCATATCTTGCCATGAGTAGCTTCATGTATCCTTTTTCATGCATCATACTTGGTTGCGCATCATGCCATGTCTATGTGTGTGTGTTTACCTTGTTGTTTGCTTCTTTCCGGTTTTGCTCCTTCTTGTTAGTTCCTGTTTCGTTGCGATCTTGAGGATTCGTTCGTCTACACTTGGTTCGTCTTCGTGGCTTCATCTTCTTCATGGACTCGTTCTTCTTCCTAGCGGGATTTCAGGCAAGATGATAGTTACCCTGGATTTCACTACTATCATTTCTATGCTAGTTGCTTCGTTCTATCGCTATGCTGCGCTACCTATCACTTGTATACCAAGCCTCCCAAATTGCCATGTCAGCCTCTAACCTTTTCACCCTTCCTAGCAAACCATTGCTTGGCTATGTTACCGGTTTGCTCAGCCCCTCTTATAGCGTTGTTAGTTGTAGGTGAAGTCAAAGATTGCTCCATGATGTACAAGATTATGTTGGGATATCACAATATCTCTTATTTAATTAATACATCTATATACTTGGTAAAGGGTGGAAGGCTTGGCCTTATGCCTGGTGTTTTGTTCCACTCTTGCCGCCCTAGCTTCCGTCATACCGGTGTTATGTTCCTTGATTGTGCGTTCCTTACGCGGTTGGGTGATTTATGGGACCCCCTTGACAGTTCGCTTTGAATAAAACTCCTCCAGCAAGGCCCAACCTTGGTTTTACCATTTGCCTACCTAAGCCTTTTTCCCTTGGGTTTCCGGAGCCCGAGGGTCATCTTTATTAATCCCCCCCGGGCCAGTGCTCCTCTGAGTGTTGGTCCGGACTAGAGCCACTTGCAGCGCCACCTCGGGGAAACTTTAGGATTGGTTTTAGCTGTACATAGTATTCATCCGGTGTGCCCTGAGAACGAGGTACGTGCGACTCCTATCGAGATTTGTCGGCACATCGGGCAGCTTTGCTGGTCTTGTTTTACCATTGTCGAAATGTCTTGTTACCGGGATTCCGAGACTGATCGGGTCTTCCTGGGAGAAGGAATATCCTTCGTTGACCATGAGAGCTTGTGATGGGCTAAGTTGGGACACCCCTGCAGGGTATAAACTTTCGAGAGCCGTGCCCGCGGTTATGTGGCAGATGTGAATTTGTTAATATCCGATTGTAGAGAACTTGACACCAGATTTGAATTAAAACGCATCAACCACGTGTGTAGCCGTGATGGTCTCTTTTCGGCGAAGTCCGGGAAGTGAACACGATTTTTGGGTTATGTATGAACGTAAGTAGTTTCAGGATCACTTCTTGATCACTTTTAGCTTCTCGACCGTTCCGTTTGCTCTCTTCTCGCTCTTATTTGCGTATGTTAGCCACCATATTGGCTTAGTCACTGCTGCAACCTCACCACCTATCCTTTTCCATACCCATTAAGATTTGCTAGTCTTGATACCCATGGTAATGGGATTGCTGAGTCCTCGTGGCTCACAGATTACTACAACAACAGTTGCAGGTACAGGTTATGCGATGATCATGACGCGAGAGTGATGTTTGCATGTTTTGGAGTTCTTCTTCTGCTTCTTCTTCGATCAGGGGATAGGTTCCGAGTCGGTAGCCTGGGCTAGTAGGGTGGATGTCGTTTGAGTTTTTGTTTGTGTTTCACCCATAGTCGGATGATGCTCTTGTGTATGATGTTGCTGTATTCGTGTGATATTGTATGGCTCTTGTATGTATCCCCAACTATTATGTAATGGTATGATGTAATGATATCCACCTTGCAAAAGCGCCTCCAATATGCGCTTCTATCCTTGGTGGGACCTTCGAGTTCCTTTAGGATGGGGTCGCATATTGGGCGTGACAATAGTACCTCAGCTCACACCTTCGGGTACGCCACAGAGAAATGGCGTGTCGGAACGGAGGAATAGGACCTTGTTGGACATGGTCTGGTCAATGGTGAGCAAGTCGGATTTACCCTTGTCATTCTGGGGATACACTCTAGAAACTGTAGCTTGCACACTTAACAGGGTACCATCAAAATCCGTAGACAAGAAACCACATGAGATGTGGACCGGGAAGAGTCCCAGTTTGTCTTTTCTAAAGATTTGGGGTTGTGAAGCATTTGTCAAGCAACTTATGTCAGACAAGCTTACATCCAAGTCGGATAAATGCATATTCGTGGGATACCCGAGGGAAACCTTGGGATATAGCTTCTACAACCATGAAGAGAACAAAGTGTTTGTTGCTCGGAACGACGTTTTCCTTGAGAAAGAGTTTCTCAGTCGGGAGGCCAGTGGGAGGACGGTCCAACTCGAAGAAATTCAAGGACCACTAGGGGATGGCTCGGCTGGTGATGAGATCATACTAGAGTCAGTCAGGGAATCGGTAGTGGAAGCGACACCAGAACCACGAAGGTCGGAAAGATTGCGCAGAGTGCATGATGTATTGTTGCTAGAAAGCGATGAGCCGGCCACATATGAAGAAGCGATGGTGAGCCCAGATTCCGAGGCATGGCTGGAGGCCATGAGATCTGAGTTAAAGTCCATGGATGAGAATCAAGTTTGGGATTTGGTTGATCCGCCGCCTGGCGTAACGGCTATTGGTTGCAAATGGGTCTTTAAGAACAAAACGATGTGGATGGAAATGTTCAGATCCACAAAGCTCGGCTTGTCGCTAAGGGTTATGGACAAGTTCAAGGAATTGACTACGACGAGCCTTACTCACCGGTAGCGATGCTGAAGTCGGTGAAGATCATACTAGCTATAGCTACATATTTCAATTATGAGATATGGCAGAAGGATGTCAAGATGACTTTCCTTCATGGAAATTTAACCGAGGACGTGTATATGATACAGCCTGAGGGTTTTGTCGATCCGACTAGCGCCTGGTAAGGTATGCAAGCTCAAGAGATCCATTTATGGGTTGAGCCAAGCATCTCGGAGTTGGAACATTCCTTTTGATGAGGTCGTCACTGATCTCGGTTTCATCAAAAGCGAAGAGGACGCTTTTTTATACAAGAAGTTAAGTGGGATCTCGATATTGTTTTTGATCTTGTATGTGGATGACATATTGTTGATCGAGAATGATGTTTCGATGCTAAACTCGGTCAAGGAATCATTGAACGGCAAGTTTTCAGTGAAGGACCTTGGTGAGGCGCTCTATATTTTAGGCATTAAGATCTATAGAGATAGATCGAGGAGGCTGCTCGGCTTAAGCCAGAGCACGTACATAGATAAAGTGTTGAAGCGGTTCAACATGATTGAGGCGAAGAAAGGGTTCTTGCCACTCTCACATGGTATAAGGCTAAGCGAGACTCAGACTCCTTCGACATCTGATGAGCGAAGCAGGATGAGTAGGACTACGTATGCCTCGGCAATCGGATCCATCATGTATGCCATGATATGTACAAGCCTGATGTTGCTTTTGCAATAAGCCTAACAAGAAGATACCAGGCCAACCCAGGTGAGAGTCACTGGGCAGCGGTAAATACTATTTTGAAGTAGCTGAAAAGGACTAAAGAGATGTTCCTAGTTTATGGAGGTGAGGAAGAGCTCGTCGTAAGGGGTTATGCCGATGCTAGTTTCCAAACTGACAGAAATGATTGTCGATCACAGTCCAGATTCATGTACGTCATGAACAGAGGAGCAGTGAGCTGGATGAGTTCCAAGCAAGATACAGTGGCTGATTCTACCACAGAAGCCAAATACATTGCGGCTTGTGAAGCTACAAAGGAAGGTGTTTGGATCCGACATTTTCTGGATGATCTTGGTATTTTCCCAGCCTCGGTGAAACTGTTGGACCTTTATTGTGATAATTCTGGTGCCATCGCACAAGCCAAGGTGCCGAGGAATCACCACAAGGGCAGACACATAGATCGGAAATATCACCTGATACGAAAGATTGTAAAGAATGGTGATGTAGAGTTATGCAAAATTCACACGGATGCAAATGTTGCAGATCCTTTGACTAAGCCGCTCCACAACCCAATCATGAGGGGCACGTTAGAGCTATGGGCATTCGATGTCTATGTGATTGACTCTAGTGCAAGTGGGAGACTGTTGGAGATATGCCCTAGAGGCAATCATGTATGATGATATTTCCTATGTGTTTATGAATAAAGATAGTCCTTGGACATTATCAATGATGTGTATCAGCAAGTACGTGACTTGTTTGTGGGACTATGCATTGTATGATGACTGTCCTAAAAGGTCCCTAATTGAAAGGGCCGTGTGGACGCGCAACCGACTAGACTAGCATATGACATGGTCGATGGCTCGGTCTCGCTAGCCATGGAGCATTGGATGCTAATCGGATAATATGGACTTGGAAAGGTCTGGTCGGATTCAACGTAGTCAGATGCGAGTCGAGATAAGGTCCGAGTCGGACAGACCCAACTATGAGATGCAGTGATACATCATATTTGAGTCTCTAGTACAACATACATTCTATGTCCTAAAACCTGAGCTGACGCATGTACTCGGGATGGTGACAGATTGCTTTGGGCCGACCAAATGCTACTCCATGACTAAGTAGTTACAAAGGTAGTTTCGGGCTTGTCTAGACCCATGCTGCGAGACGTGGTCGAGCAAGACGGGATTTGCCCCTCCGATAAGGAGAGATATACTCTGGGCCCCTCATGTGATCCGACCAAGAGAAGCATGGCCATGCGACAAGGATTATGAGATAATCCGGATAGTGGTCGGTATCACTAGAACGAGAAAGAGGTCGGGCTAGCACAAGGATGACAGTCTCACCTTGAGCCCGACAACATATATCGAGATTGTCATTTCAATTCTTTTCAACCAGTGTACTTCTCTTCAAGATAATTCAATCATCCTTTACATTCACAAGATCAATTCTCAGTTTTCTCCACAATGTTCATTTCATCCGTCCCAAGTTGCATATTTTTTCCCACCGTCCCACCCTTTTCTTCATGGAGCCAGTATCCATTTTATTCATGTCAGGTTATTCTCATTCTTTTCCTCAATGCTCTTACCCGGTGATTCTCTTGAAGTTGCTAAGGAAGTTTCAAGTTTAACATTCTTCGTTCTTTTTTTTCTTCTCCGGTGAACTAAATGTAATGTTTCGGTGTTGATCATATCACTTTCCTTGTTTCAAATGCTTTCCCATGCCGGTGCACCTCATAATCATTTCCCACTTGCTATTCAATTGTTCCAGAGTGCTGAAGATATCTCTCAATATTCGTGCTTCCACTCTGCATCAATTCAAGCTATTATGAGGTTGTTATACCATTCAAAACCATTTAATTCAACCGGTGCAACCTCTCTTTCAAGCAATCTTTCCAACGGTGTTTCTATTGAGTGGGCCCTAACCCACAGGTCTTTTCCCAGGATATTACCTGACTCTTTTATTTTTCCGGATTATTCTCAAATTCTTTTCAAAGCGTGACGTAAGAATGGATTCCATCAGCCATATGCCGTCTCCAAGATCACTTTCAAATTCTTTTCATCATTGGTTCAACATTTCCTCTTTTCATTCTTCTGGAGTATCTCTACAATTTTGGTGGTGTTCCTCATCGTCATTCTCTACATTTGAAGACCGAAAGTTTCTCTTAAATCTTGGTCCTTTCTCTTAAAGATTCATGGTTCTAGATTTATGCCATCCTCTCATAATGGTTTTGATTGTGAGATTCTTTTCACCCATCGGGAGCAATTCAGGAGTCTTTTCAGTTTGATTCTCCAGATCCCATCATATCAGAATTATTCATTCTCGGCTTTCAGCTCTCGTTCTCCAAATCTTACCGGTGCATGTCTCAAGTATTCTCTAGTCAGATAGTGATCTCTTCATTCTCTTGTATCTAGATTTGCCCAAGTATCTTCATTCATTTTCTAATTCTTCCCAGTGATTCCTCCCTTTGCTACGTTCATTTTCAATTCCTACAGGTGGTTCGCTAAAGACCTTATTCAAGCTTGCGCTATATCTCTCTTAATCCTTTCAACGAGAATAAGTAGCATGCATATCCGTTGCTTGTCATCAATTTAAGATGGTGAAGGGTAAGCATGACATAATCCTTATTCTTGTTTTCCCTCGAGGAGATTTAATTCCATCCTCCAGAGTTCATTCATGATATCAATTCTCGATTCAAGTTGCTCACCTTTCTTTTCCAGAGTTCCAAGTTTTCTTGGATGTCTCGCCACAAAGCTCCATCTAAATCATTGCAAGGCTTCAATCTTGTTCGCTTCAACCTTCAATTCTTTTATGTTATCATTTCCTATCCGCAGTTCTTCATGGAGGCTCAACATGGTGGTTCATCAAGGATTTCTTTCATTCTTGAAGTGTTCGTCAAGATTCTTGTTGGAGGAGCTCAAGCATTCTTCATCTTGCATTCTGAAGTGCAATTGTTCTCCCTTATCTTTTGAGGTGGTAGTATATCATTCTTGATTCACAAGAATGAGATATTTAAACCATCGTTTTCTCTTCATTCATGAGTTGTTTCAACCCACGATAATTTCTTTGTTGGAGCTATCTTGGTATAGATTTAACCTAAAGCCTTCCCTAAGGAATGTTGCTATTTGTGGTGCTTATCAATGATCCAAGTTATCTCTTTATCATCTTGGTGGAAGAAGTTTTTCATCTCTTCGTTGATCTCAAGCAAGAAATTGTTCCCATTAGTGGTAGAATTTCACCTCAAGCTTTGAGATGTTTTCCATAAGCCCACAACAAGCTTATTCTTTTCTTTGTTGATTTTCCAACAACTCCGTTCAATTATTCTTTCTATGGATGCTTTACAAGTTCAGTTGTGGTAGAAGTTGTCATTCTACTCTTCGTTCTTTTCTTTCCAACGATCTAGATTCCGTTCTTTATTTCTTTCGGAAGCATGGTGATGTTGCTCTCATCAACCATCATCTTGTTTTTTCAAGATCATGTTCTTTTCCATGCTTATCCATTTAACCGAGGTGTTGTGTCATCTCTTCAAGTTCCTTATATATTATCAAGTCTTGCCCCTCTTTTCAGTCGGAGTGCTGCCGAATTCTGTTTCCTTGCTTCTCTTCAATCAAAGTAGGTTCAAAGTCTATATTGTTCCTTGAGCTCTTGGTTCTTATCGTATTCCTTGTTCCTATTTGCTAACAGAATGTCTGCAATCTTGTTCATCTCCAATGTATTCTTTCTTTCAATTTGTCCAACCTCTCCAAGCTCATGGTTTCACTCATTTGTCGAAGAAGCAACTTAGTTTTACCTCTTCTCTTCCTATTTTTGGTTGTCATCCCTAGATCTCGGGGCAAGATCTCTTGTAAGTGGAGGAGAGTTGTAACGACCCGAGATCGACACTTCACATGACTTCCTTGTATTCCGAGTTTTGTTGTCTGTTTTGTTTTGTTTGTTGCATTCATCATTGCATCCTGTCATCATGCAACCCATTTTATAACTCTTTTAAATAAATTGTATGGATCTTTGATCCATTTAAACCGAGGGAAAGCAACTTCTCTTTATAAGATATCCTCCCAATATTAGGGAGCTGTATTAAAACATTCCATTAATGTGGAATTACCTTTGACACACTTGCAAAATAAGTCGCCATGACTTTGTTATCTCACTTCTTGACCCAAACTTTGTCTATAAATTCTTTCATCACTTTCCCAAGCTCCACGAAAATTCTCAACATTTTTGGACCTATCGAATACCCACTTCTTTATTGGATCAAACTTCACACACATGATCACTTCTATTTTTTTAGGATCAAACTCATTTTTGTGAGTCCACAGAAATTAACTTCTTGCCCAAATCCTTCCCCAACCCTTTCTTTTCTCTCCTTTCTTTCATTACGATTTTTTGTTTTCGGAAAAGATTTTTGAAAGAATTTAGAGGGAGAAGAGATTGCACAGCCCAGCGGCCCAGCTAGCCCTCCTAAGCCCAGCCCGCACCCCCTATTAACCTAAACCCTAGCCCGACCGGCCCAAACATCTCTCTCGATCCCCTCGTCCTCCTCTCCACCGCGCCGCCAGGAGGATCCTCGGCTCGATCCCCATCCTCCTCCAACCCGCGCCCGATCCCGCTCATCCCTGCGCCCTCCGGCAAGCTCGACTGCCCGCGCCTTCTTCCCTTGTCGTAGCCGCCGAGACCCCCCTGTCGTCGCACCATCTCATGGCCGTGGCCACCTCATCCCTGCCTCTCCACCTCCGCGCTAGCCGCCGCGCCCCGCCATTGTTGGCGACCACCAGGAGGCCGCCGCCTCGCATCGCCCCATCGACGAGCCGCATCGCGCCTCATCCCCGCCTCCTGCACCATGACCCCGCTGGTCGCCGTCGTCGCATGCCCGAGCTACCGTCCTCCTCCTCCATCAACTATATCGGCCACCAGAGTCGACGACGGCTGAAGCCCGGCCGCGTCACAGCCTCTTCTGTCGGCAACCTCGACCTCCCCTGCATCATCTACATTGTCGTTGGAACCGAGGCATGCGCCTCCCCATTGGTTCCCATGTTGCCTCCTCGACGCCCTGCACCGATCCACCTTGCCTCCAACTCCGGTCATGGCTCCGCCCCGCTCGATGCCAGAGCTGGAGGACCCTAACCTCCTCTCCATCTCTGTCTTGTGCCGCCTCTGCCTCACCTTGTTGCTGCTGCCGCAAGTCCTCTACGCTAGCCCCGGTCAAGGCTGTTGCCGTGAGCAGCCGAAGACATCTCCATGACTTACTCCTTGCTGCTGCCTTTTTGTGGTTGCCAGACCTAGAACCACAGATGTCTCTGGATTGCCAAGTCCAGGGACGCAAAGTTCAACTACCATCGACCCGAAGCACTTGGATTTACCAAGTTCCCCTCTGATCAACGTACAAGTACCATCGTGGTGCGTTTCGCCAAGTCCGACTACAACGTGAACGACTACCGTCGACCCTCAAGACCACAAGTACCCCTTCGGATACGCCAAGGTCGACTATGCCGGACGATGCGTCAAGTTCCTCGCCGTGACCCCGAACATATACGAACCGTGTACGACTACCGTCGCCAAAGACCCGTGTACCACAAGCGGCAAGTTCGACTACTGTGGTGTGAACCACTACTTCCACTACGACCCGCAAGTACCACTACTTCCCTCGACGAACTCGTTCCGCCCCGAAAATGCACGCTTCGAAGGTATAACACCGAGACGACCTTCCGAGACGAAGGCATTTGTTGTATGAGATGCTCGTGTTTGCACCGTGTCCGAGTTGTCATTGCAAGTTCCTCCTCGTTTACCATGCCGTCGAATTGTGGGAACCCAGTTGACGGGATCACCCCACCATCTTTTGCATGTCCCGTACATCCACACTTTCTTTTGCATCGACATCTCGATGAGTTGTCGGATCATCGGAATATTGTCGTGGCACCATTTCCGTTGTCGTTGCCGTGGCACCCCTTTTGTTTCGCCATGGTGACCAAATGCTTCATAACATGCTCATGTTAACATTTTCATAAAATTGCATAAAACTTGCATATGTCATCCGCATCATGATAATATCATTTAAAATGTTTATAATTGCTGCTTGCTTTTAAAAAGTGCTAAATAACATATGGGGATTTTCTGGAATTGTTGTTTGTGTTTTCGGCCCCATTTAAACTTGCCTAAATAGGTGGTTTGCTCATGCTTCATCTCTTGCCATGTTAATCAACATTTAAACTTGTTGGGTTCATAAAGAGAGCGAACTAAATATGTGAATGTGGTGTTTTGCCAATATGCAACTCGTTGCATATTGAGCTCCACTTAATATGTAGTGTTTTTTGTTGCACCTTGCCACGCCATGCTTCATTAAACCGGGCATGCATCATATTTTCTTGTGCATCATGCCATGTTTATTCTTGTGTGTTTACCATGTCATTTGCTTCTTTGCGGTGTTGCTTCTTAGTTTCGATAACATTGCGGATTGTGAGGATTCATTCGACTATGTTGGTTCGTCTACTAAATGGACTCGGTCTTCTTCCTAGCGGGATTTCAGGCAAGATGACCGTCACCTTGGATCTCACTACTATCTTTGCTTTGCTAGTTGTCTCGATGCTATCGCTATGTTGCGCTTACTACCACTTGTTTATCAAGCCTCCCAAATTGCCATGAAACAGCCTCTAACCTTTTTCACCATCCCAGCAAACCATTGTTTGGCTATGTTACCGCTTTGCTCAGCCCCTCTTATAGCGTTGCTAGTTGCAACTGTAGTTGCAGTTTGTTCCATGTTGGGACATGGATATCATGGATATCTTGGGATATCACAATATCTCTTATTTAATTAATGCACATATATACTTGGTAAAGGGTGGAAGGCACGGCCTTATGCCTGGTGTTTTGTTCCACTCTTGCCACCCTAGTTTCCGTCATACCGGTGTTATGTCCCTTGGTTTTGTGTCCCTAACACTATGAGGGTTTATGGGCCCCTCTTGTGGAATTAACACGTCAGATGTCCTAGCAGAAGGACTTAGTCGTGGAGCCATCACGACGAAGTTAGCTTAAAAGGGTTAAACCGGAACAAAGGACACAAGAAGTTTATACTGGTTCGGCCCCTTGCGGTGAAAGTAAAAGCCTACGATCCAATTGTTGTGGGATTGATTGATCTCGATAAGCAGGGAGTGAATCCGCTTTACCTATCTCTCGAGTTGTTGTTTCTTGTTCCTGAACCGCCGCCTGGTCGTCCCTTTATATACACCGGTTGACGCCCGACCGGTTTACAGAGTCCCGAGGCCAGCTCATACAAGTGTCCGGCTTGGTCTCTTCCTTTCCCTAACTTACAATATAAGTTACACAACTATGGCGGTTTACAACTATGGGCCCTAATCCGCCTTTGGGCTCTGGGCGTCTAAGATTTAATAGTAGAGCGCCATCTTCTTTGTCTTAATGGGCTTCAATATGGATGAGCGTGAACCGCCCCCTCCTGGGCGGTTTACACTCAGTAGTTATATCCTCAACATTAGGCCCCAGATTGATTTGAACCTGTTCATGTCAATCTTCAATATTTAGAAAAATTCCCTGAACATCTTCTTGTGATCCTCGTAAACCGCCATGATATCTTCTCCCTGTAAACTTTGGTAAACCGCCATGACGCCATCTTCTGAAATTGCAGTAAATCGCATGACGTCATCTCTGTATAAAAAGGTTATAAAGATTCCCTTCATTAATTATCTTCCGAAGATCGAGGCGACAGCTGCGCCCAATTTTACCGCTTCGGGCTCCTCGATTCTCGCCCTTGCCTACTTTATCCATTCGGCTTATAAATAGGCTCAGGGGTCCTTCCCTTTTCCCCTTCCGCACTTCTTCTTCTTCCTCTCAACGCTCAAGCCCGACAGCGCCACCGCCGCCGTCGACCTTCAAGCACTGCATCATCTCTGGACGCTGCATCAACCTGAACACACTAGAGATCTGCGGTTCTCCTCCGCTACTCTTGTGAATCCAATAAACCTTCTTCTCTCAACCCTAGATCTGCATTAGGGTTTCGGTGTTCGTCTGTGTTCATCAGTGCTTGTCCGTGCTCATCATTTTGCCCTTACTATCTTATTGAATCTAGATCAACTTGACCTATTTCTTCTGCGGCCGAAGCTTTTAGTTTATTTCACCTCCACATAATATCTTTAGACCCACGAACAAATCTCATCTGGCTCCTTTCTTTTCTGCTGTCGCCATTTTAGGGCCCTGATATTTTTTCCTTTTCCTGAACTGTGTTAGATCCAAAGTAATTATCCTTAGCTTGTGAAACCTGTTTGTGTAGCACTTAGTAATTTTCAGATCTGTTGCCCTTCGTGCCACTGTAGGCGGTTTAACCTGTAGAAAACGACAATCCGGTAGGTACCATTAGCCCTCTCATAAACCGCCATCTATCCTTAAACATCTATCTCCGGTTTAATGTACACACACGCTTTGATTAAATTCTCCGGTTTGATACCAGTTGGTGCATATCAATCTTGAACCGTGAACCGGCGTTTTCACTTCCTTTACAGTTTGTCCTCCAAAATGGCCAAGCAATTCTCCTCTTGCAACTGGGTTCCTTCCCGGATCACAGAAACACAACTCAATGGATATGTTCTAACTGGCGCTTTGGCAAAGAAGTAAGTCATTCATTGGAGAGTCCCTGGTGCCGAAAACCCTCCTGAACCTCAAGATGGAGAAGTGGTTGTGTTTATGCAGCACTTGGACCGAGGGTTTAGCCCTCCCAGATCAAAAAATTTCCGTGATGTACTTTCCAGCTTCCAACTCCATCCTCAAGACATTGGACCGAACTTTGTGTCCAACATCTGCAATTTGCAGGTGTTCTGTGAAGTTTACCTTCAAGAAGAACCGACTGCTGAACTCTTCAGGGACTTCTTCCACTTGAACCGCCGCACTGAATTTTCTGACGGCCCCAATGTCGAACTTGGTGGAGTGTCGATTCAGAAAAGGAAAGAAGTCGATTTTCCTCATGCCAAACATCACAGCCACCCCAAGGATTGGAAGCAAACATGGTTCTTCTGTCAGAACACCGCTCCTGCTGATGAAAACCCTCTGCCGGGTTACCATGCTCACCGTCTCAGGAATTGCCATCCACTGCCTCAGCGGCTCACTGCCAAAGAACGATAAACATACGCACCACAACTTGCTAAGCTCCGGGCTCTTCTAGGAAATGGCTTAACCGGCATTGACCTTGTCCGTTGCTGGGTTTCATGGGGTATCCTGCCCTTAAGCCGCCGCACCAGGTTGATGCATGAGTATACTGGGGAAGTCAATGACCCTCAACGGCACACTAAAATTCAGATGAATGATGATGAAGTCACTGAGTTTGTAAAGAAGATGCTAGATGAACCGATTGTTGAGTGCAGCAAGACTGGGCTGCGTCCCTTTTATGCCTCCAACAAACCGCCAGCTATAAGACTTTATCTTTCTGCCTTTTAATCTGTCTCCGCATTAACATTTTGTCTGATAACCTTTTGTTTATTCTTGCAGGCCAAAGATCCTTTCCGGAAGAGGAAAACTCATGACAAACCGGCAAAAGCTCAAGACAAACCGGTGAAGGCACCTCGTGGCAAGAGCAAGGCCACAAAGAGGCCAGCCAAGAAGAAAACCCCCGAGTCCTCTGATCCACCCGAAGATGTTGATGATTCGGAACAAGAGGTAGAACTTGACTCCCTCGGTTCATTTTTCATACATCTTATTGACAATGACCATTACCAGGATGATGCGGAAGCTAGCCGTGCTGACCATGTAGAGGTAATCTCCCTTTCTTCCAATTCCGATCTTGTGACAGTAAGAAAAATCCATCGCGCAGTCCGAAAAGTGAAGCATTCACATCCTTTCACTCATTTGGATCCACAACATCCTGAAGCTCGTCGCACAACCCGGCATAGTGGTCAGCAAGTCATTTCCTCCGGTTTACCAGACACCCCAATCCGGAAGTACCGTGCAGAGGTCTCTTGTAATTCTAACAAGTCTTATCCCTTGGTGGGTTACTTCCGATATCCTCTTAATCCGTCTGACTCAAATTATCAGGTAACTTCCAATTCATCCTCTGGCGATTCATTAACCATGCAAATGCCTCCCCTCAAGACCGTCCCTGGGTAAGTATAATAATTTTAGCTTTGCCTTCTTGCGCCCGTTTACCATCTTAACCTCTGTTCGCCATTTTGCAGCGCAAAAGCCCGACTCAGCAAGAAAGCAAAGACCAATGCCCCCACTGATGAGATTGAACCGGAGAGAACCTCCGAAGGTGCTGGTGGAGATGCTGATATTGCTATGGACGATCCTGTGCCACAAGGTTAGGACGCTGATGCTAATCTGCCAGAAGTGAACCCGGCGAGCCCTCATGTCAATTTACCAAGCCCGCATGCCAAACCTTCAAGTCCAACTGTTGATCCGCCGAGCCCGGCCAAGGCCTCAGATAAACCGGCGAGCCCAAATACAGCAACTGATGATGTTGTGATTACTGGGTTTGGCCATACTTCTCCTGGTAATCCTGTTGCTTTGTCAAAGCACAGTGCCAAGGTGGACTCTGCTGCTGAAGAGAAAGGCAAATGGAAGACTGATCTGTCAAGCTATGCTCATCTTCCCACTCAAGAACTTCACTCTGGATACCTAGACCGCCTATATACAAGCCGTGACTATGAGGCCGGTTTAGTCAACATGATGAAGGAGCGCTATGAGGTAACTCCCAAACACTTGAAATTTTCTTGTACTGTACGTCAACTCCATTGTAGCCCCCAAGGGCCGGTTTATCTCTTCAAGATGAACCGGGAATTTGGATAAAAAAGACTTCAACTGTGTAGCCCCCAAGGGCCGGTTTACCTCTGCAAGATGAATCGGGACTTTTGTGTTCAAAACCTGTCCTTGTTGAATTCTTTCACCTTTGATTTGTCTGATCAATTACACATTAGCCCCCAAGTGCCAAGATTAATACTTGTATTGAGCCTTGGGACTTTGAATAATAGTCAAAAAGAAACAATCCGCATTAGCCCCCAAGTGCCAAGTATATAACTTGTTTATGTGCTTGGGACTTTGAGAAAAAATCTTAACATCTTCATCATCTGTCTTTTGCAGGCTAACTTGGGCAACAAAGATTCCCAGATTGCCGATCTTCAAGAAAACATTAAGTCCCAGCAAGCAGAAACCTCCAAGGCCAAAGATGAAGTGAAGGGCGCTTTGACTGCCATGGAGCATCTAAAGGATGGTTTCAAAAGTGAGTGGGCGAATTGGGAAACAGAGAAGGCTGCTCTATTAAAGAGGGCTGAAGATGCCGAAGCAGCTCTCAAACCGGTGGCAGAGGAGCTAACTGGGCTGAAGCATCAAGTCAATGCTATGACTTCAGCAATATTTGGTAAGTACTCTTTGTAAGCATCTTGCTTAAACATTTTGAAATTGCCAGTTTAACAGCAAATTCTTAAACCGTTTGCAGGTAGTCGGGATGCTCATCTGGGCTCGGATATGCGGATGAAGTTGAAAGCAGCCTACACGTTGATAGAACAATTGTATACTAGTGCTCAACGAGTCATCTGCGCAGCCTCCTTCAACAAACTGGCACCATCGTTGATCAAAGATACATTGACCAAATTATCTATGACCCTGGCCTAGATGGAAGAGGTAAAGCGATCTGCTGCAAGGGCTGGCGCTTTAACATCACTGACTCGGGCCAAAGCGTGGATTCCTGATCTTGATCCGGCAGACATCACAATGGGCTTGGTCAATAAGAAGACGGATCAGACTTTGATAATGAAGCCCTCAAAGCCTTGACAAAAGAGATGCAGCCACTAGCAAGCCAATTGGCTAAAGAGGTTGATTTGTCTGTCTATCAGTCCAGCTATGACGTAGACAACAAACGGGTTGACGCAGCTGTGAAAGAAGCACAGAATCTTATCCCTCCAATTCGTAAGCACACCTATGCCCCTGACATTGAACCGTCCAATCTTATAAGCAACGAGGCTGTCTTCCAAGCCTTAACCAGGATTGATTGGGCCACCCTTGACTTCCAGCCACTGGGTGAGGAGGAGGAGGTTGAACCGATGCGAGATGATCCTTCAACTTCACGTCAGCCTGGTGATGAATCATAATCCGCCAGCCGGTTTGATTTTCACATATAGTGTTGTGGGCAACAAACATTATTCTTTTGGGCATCAAAGCGCCTTGTAATAGGCTAGTTGAAATACTTCGATCTTCTGCCATCGTGCACTGCTACCTGATATTGTAATCCAGCATGATTTTTGCTATACTTGCTTTATTTGTCTTGGTACTTATAAAATCCTGCCTTCTGCATTTTGAAAATCTTAAACATGTCCTGACGGTTTACCGCTAGACGGGTTAGGATACCCAAGACAGAACCAGAATTCTCATAACCAAGGTTATAAAGTAATGAAATATGAAATATATCATACCTGTGATATTAAATCACCTTTTGTTGGCTTACCAACTTTATGTAATAAGGGTGATAACCCAAACCTTGCATGTTTGAAAAACGCCCACCGCATTGTGCTGGTGCGTAATAAGCCATGCCAGGTTATGATAAACACCGGATGATCATCCTGGCGACTTATAGTCAATGCCAGACCGGATTAAGAGATGCCGGTTCATAATTGATTATGTGCTAACAGATGATAACTGTAAGCCACGCCGGGTTAAGAAACACCAGATTGATATAATGACATATAGTCTGGCCGGGTCAATAGACACTGGTTTAACTTAGAACTTTATCAAAAGAGATGAAACTTTGCAAAAAACAAAATCAAATAAAACTTGTAGTCGAGGCTTTTCAAGGGCTGCCAGTCCCAAATTCGAGGCTTTTCGTGGGCTGCCAGGCCGCTGAGTTAAACCATTTGACAAAGCCTTTTAAGATGGGCCTCCAACTAACCAATCGTTGTTTTAACTTTGACAAGTTCAGGGTCTGTATAAGATTGACTTGTCAAACGTTCGGCGGGTCATGACAGGATTACCTGGATAGGAGTGGCTTACTTGATGAAGGCAGGTTAACCCGAGGTTTTAGGTGAATACACCAGGCTTCCAAGCTGTGGCTCGATAGCCAATTGCAAGGGTCCTTTCAAACTCTTTGTTGCTTTGCACAAAGTGCCCCCAAGTAACTTTGTGAGCTGTGCTCAATGGGTGCCTATGTTTGAGTTGTGCTTTTAGCAACAATACTCTCTTTGGCCCCTTGGGTGTGAAGCTCCCAAGCTGTATTGTGGCATGATAGCCGGTTTAATGGAAAAACAGGATGTCACTTTGTAAGCAGAAGCCCCTTGTAACCAAGAAATATTGGAAGAACGGCAGAGGCCCTGCTTGTAGCAAGAATGCCGGTTTATTATATTGATCATAATATATACATTATCAAAATATGTACATAATGAGAGCCTATGACTCAGGCGTAGTAAGGCCGTAGAAGAGCGATATTCCACGGCCGACGGGTCTCCTCCTCCGATTTGCTTGAGTCTTTGTGCTCGCGAACGTCGATGAGGTAGTGTGATCCATTGTGCAGATTCTTGCTGACCACAAAGGGCCCTTCCCAAGGTGGGGATAACTTGTGCATGTCGGCCTGATCCTGGATGAGCCGGAGCACTAAGTCGCCTTCTTGAAAGGTTCTTGTTTTAACCTGGCGGCTGTGATAACGCTGCAGGTCTTGCTGATAAACCGCCGAACGAGCCAACGCCATGTCCCGTTTTTCATCTAACAGGTCCAGTGCTTCTTGACGTGCTTGCTCGTTGTCCGCTTCAACATAATTGGCAACCCGGGGCGAGTCATGACGAATATCACTTGGGAGTACCGCCTCTGCCCCGTAAACCATGAAGAAAGGTGTATAACATGTAGATCGGTTTGGGGTGGTGTTTATGCTCCATAACACGGATGGTAGCTCCTCCACCCAACAACCTGGTGTCCTCTTCAAAGGAACCATAAGCCGGGGCTTGATAACCTTCAAGATTTCCCGATTGTCTCTCTCAGCTTGACCATTATATTGAGGGTGAGCCACAGATGACACATCAAGCCGGATGTGCTCTCGTTGACAAAAGTCCTCCATCTCGCCTTTGGAGAGGTTCATGCCATTATCTGTGATAATGCTGTGTGGAAAACCGAAACGGAAGATCACCTTTTTGATGAATTGAACCGCCGTGGCTGCATCACACTTGCTTACTGGCTCCGCTTCAACCCATTTAGTAAACTTATCAACCGCCACCAATAGGTGGGTCTTCTTATCTTTGGATTGCTTGAAAGGCCCTACCATGTCAAGCCCCCAAGTAGCAAATGGCCAAGTGATGGGAATCATCTGTAGATCCTAAGCCGGAACATGAGCTCGTCGTGAGAATTTCTGACAACCATCGCACCGTCTCACCAAGTCCTCAGCATCAGCATGAGCCGTCAGCCAATAGAAACCATGACGAAAAGCTTTAGCAATAAAGGATTTTGATCCGGCATTATGACCACAGTCTCCTTCGTGGATCTCTCGTAGAATCTCATGGCCTTCTTCAGGAGAAATGCAGTGCTGGAACACACCGGAAACACTGCAACGGTGTAACTCGCCGTTGTGAGCAACGATGGACTTGGAACGCCGGACTATCTGTCTGGCCAAAACTACATCCTATGGCAACTCGCCCCGGTTCAAATACGCCAAGTATGGAACCGTCCAATTCAGAATAATGTGTAAAGCGGCCACCAACTGTGCCTCTGGATCAGGAATAGTGAGGTCCTCCTCTGTAGGCAACTGAACTGATGGGTTGTGCAAGACATCCAGAAAGGTATTGGGTTGCACCGGTTTACGCTGAGATCCTAGCCGGCTTAAAGCATCGGCTGCCTCATTTTTGCGTCGATCAATGTTCTCCACTTGATAACCCTTGAAGTGACCAGCGACAATATACACCTCTCGCGGGTAAGTCGCCACGAGGATCCTTAGAATCCCAAGTACCCGAAACTTGTTGAGCTACCAGATCCGAGTCTCCAAAGCATCGTACCCGGCTTAAGTTCATTTCCTTAGCCACTCGAAGACCATGGAGTAAGGCTTCATACTCAGCTGCATTGTTAGTACAAGGGAACATTAAACAAAGAACATAATGAATTTTATCACCTCGAGGGGAAGTAAGAACAACTCCAGCCCCCGAGCCCTCCAATTGCCTGGACCAATCAAAGTGGATAGTCCAGTATGTACTGTCCGGTTTGTCTTCCAGTATCTGCAACTCTGTCCAATTATTGATGAAATCCACAAGGGCCTGGGATTTAATAGCTGTTCAAGGCATATACTTCAAACCGTGTGGTCCAAGCTCAATAGCCCACTTAGCAACCCGACCAGTTGCTTCCTTGTTCTAGATTATATCCCCCAAAGGAGCAGAACTGACCACTGTGATGGGATGACCTTGAAAGTACTGTTTAAGCTTCCGACTTGCCATGAAAACCCCATATACCAGCTTCTGCCAATGCGGGTATCTTTGCTTTGACTCAATGAGCACTTCGCTGATATAATAAACCGGCGTTTGAACCGGGTACTCCTTCCCAGCCTTCTTGCGCTCCACCACAATAGCTATGCTGACAGCCTGGGCATTAGCAGCCACGTATAACAACAGTGGCTCCTTATCAACTGGAGCAGCAAGAACCGGCAGTTCAGCCAACTACTTCTTTAAGTCCTTGAATGCCGCATCAGCAGCATCGCTCCAGACAAAACTGTCTGTCTTCTTCGACATGTGATACATAGGGATCGCCTTTTCTCCCAATCTGCTGATAAACCGGCTCAAGGCCGCAATACGGCCCGCCAAACATTGAACATCATTGATACATGCCGGTTTAGCCAGGGATGTGATAGCCTTGATCTTATCCGGATTAGCCTAAATGCCCCGGTTGGACACCAGAAAACCCAAAAGTTTGCCAGCCGGTACACCAAAGACACACTTAGCCGGATTGAGCATCATTTTATAAACTCTCAGATTATCAAAGGTTTCTTGCAAATCAGTGATGAGTGTCTCTGCTTTACTGGACTTCACCACAATGTCATCCACATAGGCATGAACATTGCGCCCCATCTGAGTGTGAAGACAATTCTGCACACAGCGCTGATATGTTGCCTGGGCACTCTTGAGCCCAAAGGGCATAGACACATAACAGAAGGCTCCAAAGGGAGTGATGAAAGCTGTCTTCTCCTGGTCCTTAACTGCCATCTCGATCTGATGATAACCAGAATAAGCATCCAAGAAACTCAAACGCTCACAACCCGCCGTAGAATCAATGATTTGATCAATACGAGGGAGGGCAAAGGGATCAGCTGGGCAAGCTTTGTTCAAATCTGTGTAATCCACACACATCCGCAAAGTGTCGTTTTTCTTAAGTACCAGCACCGGATTGGCCAACCACTCTGGGTGAAACACTTCCACAATAAACCCTGCTGCCAATAGCCAGGCTACCTCTTCACCAAAGCCGGATCATGCTCTGTAGTGGGCTTCTTTAGAGAAGTCATGTCTGCCGGATCAACATTGTCCTTATAAAACTTCAACTCCTCCGTTGCACAAACCGATTCAACATAAGCTGCATCACCTTCCTCGCACTCCAGTGCAATCTTACGGCTACCGTGAACCGTGATGATCCCCTTATGACCCAGCATCTTTAGCTGTAGATAAACATAACATGGCCTTGCCATGAATTTAGCATAAACCGACCGTCAGCTGGTGGGTCTGTTAGTGACATGTGATAGCATAAACTTCCTTGCGTGCGAAGATATAGCTGGTGGGTCTGAGCTGTCAGCGGCGGTAACGTTTTTTTTTCGCAAAATACTCAGGCCCTTTCGGTGGGTCCCTGATGTCAGGTGGACGAATCATTATTTTGCGCGTAATAAGGAGGCATTTCCTTGCGTGCGGCCGTGGACCTAGCTGTCGGCCTCTCCATGTACAGTCCACTTCAGATGCATGTCGGTCGTTGACCACGTTAACAAGGCTGCGCTGAGAGCACCAGGGCGGTGGACGACGGCGAGGCCTAGGAAGGGAACGACACGGAGGCAGGGAAGACTCAGTAGTTGTTTCCCATGCGGAGGGGAGTACAACTAAACGAGGGTTTACTGGTTTGTCTGCCGTCGCCGGAGAATAACAGCAGGTGTGGGTGAGTAGAGGGTTGGCTAGGCCATCGATGGGAGTACGGTGGGGCGATGAGGCCTGCGCGGCAGCACAGCCGGCCGCGGGGAGGAGGGAGCAGGTAGTCCCGCCAGCGCTTGTTTGAGCGGCTGGAGCAGGAAGAGCAGAGATTGAAGAAGCACGACGGCCGTTGGATGGACATCCAACCGTCACTGCTTGTGCGTCTCAAATCTATGGAAAACAACATACAACCCATCTACCATTATTTCTAATAATTTACAGCCCATTTGCTAATTCTTAAGGTTTTTTTGGAGCCCATATTCTTTTTGTTAGCATTAAAGCCCATATTGTGGCCACGGTTAAAAAATTATACGAAATTTTGCATATTTCGGTGCGGTCCGAACTGTTTTTAATCCCGAAATTTCGACTCACATTCAAACTGATTTTAAAACTAAATGTATATCAATATAAAATCCAACAAATTCTCCACGCATAAAAATTAATGTAATTTAAAATCTCGAAATAAAAAAAAAGATATTTGAAACTAATTGCCGCTTTGATGTGTTTAAAAAATGTACAACCCATTTCTCATTACTGATGGGCCATTTTCTCGGACAGCCGAATGAAAGCTCTCCTCGTCTTGAAAGATTTGCAGCCCAATAGGCCTGACAAAGCGACTTGGCAAATCACAAAAAAACTGGGCTGTGGCCATGGACCCAGCTGCCAGCCTCTCCACGTACAGTACTCTTCCGATGGAAGTCGTTCCTTGACCACGTTGACCACGCCGCGCGGAGAGCACCACAGTGGTGGACGACGACGAGGCCTAGGAAGGGGACGACGCGGAGCCAGGGAAGACACGGTAGTGGAAGACCGCGCGGAGAGGAGTGCGAGGGTTCACTGGTTCGGCTGCGGTGTAAGGCTGCCGTCGCCGCAGGGCCTGGCCAGTGGTGGGAATTGTAGGGGGCGGTGAGGCCTCCGTGGCAGCACATCCGGCCACGGGAGGCAGGAGCATGAGGCACAACCGGCGCTGCTTTGGGCGGCTGGAGCAAGAAGACCAGAGGTTGAAGAAGCACTACGACCGTTGGATGGACATCGTACGGTCACTGGAGCTAGAATCGTTCATATTGACTAAGTTGACAAAGCCCTTCGTCCCCGTCAACTTAGTAGGCCCACAAGTCAGTCTCCCACCAAGGTGGGTCCCAACTAGCAGGGGGAGTATTCATTTTTTTATGCGTAATAAGGAGGCACTTCCGGTGGGTCCGAGTTGACAGTGGGGGGGACGTTTTTTTCGCGAAATACGGTGGGCCGTCAGGTGGGTCCCAGCAGTCAAGGGGCAAATGTTTTTTTCGCAAAATACGGTGGCCCGTCCAATGGGTCCCTGCTTTCAGTTGGAGGAATCATTATTTTCCGCATAATAAGGATGCACTTACTTCTTTTTTGCGGGCAAATCAGAGAGCTTTATTCAACAAAAGTGTTCCCCGGGCAATCACCCAGAAGGCTGGTTACCAAAAAACTAGGGGTCTCCTCTAGCCAACATCCGGTCACATTCAATGTGCATGCACGTTTTGCACATAGATGTGCCGGTAAGTTCGCTGACCCTAATACATGTTGAATTAACATCCAACGGTCCAACTGCTAGAATCATTTGTTGATTAAGTTGACAAAGCCGTGCGTACACGTCCACTTAGCAGGCCCACAAGTCAGTCACTAAATCTGACAGGTCCCAGCTATCAACAGGATGAATAATTTTTTGGCAAAACAAGGAGGCACTTCCTTCCGTGTGAAGATACAGCCGGTGGGTCCCAGCTGTCAGGTGGAGGAAACATTTTTTCCAGCTTAATAAGGAGGAACTTTCCTTGCGTGCGACCATGGACCTCGTGGGTCCCAACCGTTAGGCTCTCCACGTACAGTCCTCTTCCGATGACTCTCGTTTCTTGACCACGCCGCACCGAACATAGCGAGGCGATGGACGACGGCGAGGCCTCGGACGGGAACGACTCGGAGATGGGAAAACGCGGCGGTGGAGTCGCAGATTGAGAGGAGGAGAAGGGTTATAACTGGTTCTGTTGCAATTCATATCAAACTCAGGTTCACAGGACATGTTCATATTCATAGCCAATATTCACTATCAACAACTCAAAAGATTCATATATACACAAGCTCAGCATATCTATGCATCCAAATGATTGATAGATCACATGACAATATTCATACATAATTCACAAAAAGATTCAGATATACACATGTTTAGTATGTTTATGCATCCAAATGATTGAGAGCACATCCAATATGATCCATGGAAGAACTTTAATTACCTAGGGTACAGACTAGTAAATGGTGTTCAATCAGAGGTACTTCTTGTTAAAATCAGTTCTTGCATGAGTAAACTTTCGAGTACATAAGAGGCAGCACAGACAATCTGAACTTTGCTTGTAGGTTTATCCTCAAATAGTGGCCTCGTGCCGACGGAGGTTTGAGCAACTTGGCCACTACTTTCATCCAACTAGTTTACTGGCTCATCTTGGTCCCGTATCTCGCCAAAATTCTACATTGCAGACGAGAAAGGAGGCGGTTGAGAAAATGAACCACCCAATTTTTTTGTGCAGTTCAACTAAAATGGAGCATCCTTGGCGTGCAGATTGATTAAGTCTCAGATGAATATACGAGTCAACCAACTTGTCTGGAATCTTTAGACTCCATGCCATATAGTTCGCTACCATATGTGCCGATAACCAAAAGGCACAAGTTGGGACCAAAGACTGGACTGCATTTTTCTGGGCTATGCACCAAGCAATATTTTTGGCGTTCACTCTCCTAATACTTGGAGTTTGACAATTGGTTGACGCCGGTTGATACTCGAATGAATATAGGCACTTCTTGTCAACATCGATGCTTGTCTGAGTGAACTTTGGAGTACATAGCAGCAGCATAAGTACCTGTCCATCTGATCATTTTGTGCAGTTCTACTGAAATCACCCGATGTAATGATTTGCCTGCGAGTTCAGGCTCCAAATTACTCCTTTATGAAATCGGCAAACAGTAGCACAATACCAAATTACAATACATATGACAGGCACAATAATTAGGATAAAGACCAGTACCAACCTGTGTGAGGTAGCATATCAATTACTAATTCCTTTGACTGGAAGCCGAGATAAGCCAAGCGACTGACAACAAAGGAAGAAAGCAAGTGGATATCAGCGACTGACACGAAAGGACGGAAGCTGTCGAGGCAATGAAGCACCCAAAGTTTTTGTGCAGTTCCACCAAAATCGAGCATCCCTGTTGGCACATATATTGAGAGAGTGAGATTACTGTAATAGTGGGACTAGTTGATGAAACATACACTAACAAATAGAAGCACCCTCATTATCTTAATGGGTAAAGTTAGCAACATAGTAGTCTTGCTTAAAGAGAGGTATTAGTTTATTTAATCAGTGCCAATTAGCTCAACTCAACACTCAAAGCATTGCCATTTATCATAGGTTGCAAAACTTAAATGTGCAAAGATAAAGGAGTTTCTCATGACAGTAGCACGATGCAAATAGAGATGACATCAAACTAATATGGATGAAGGCCTTAGGCCCGTACCAACCTGAGAAAAAATCTTATTCATGTAGTCCCATAAGATATGATAAAGCACTCACTGGAATCACACAATAGTATATATTTTTGTGCACTTCAAATGTATGGTTGAAATCACTCTTGTTTACCAGTGCTGAGATTATATCGAAAGATTATCAAGAACTTCCAGCGGAGTTAAAGCACTGGCTGGGATACAGTTCATTGTATTGTCTTGTGTAGTTCCACTAAAATGTATGATTGGCACAACATGATCCCTGTTTGCACAAGTAGGAACAAAGTGAAATCTTCATTAGCTTAGTGAGAAAGGATAGGAAGACATTAGCATATTACTCAAACAGTAGCATCAAATTCATGATGGACAATACACAAAACATTGCCTCATTGAACCAATGGCAATAAATTGACATGCAAAACAATAGCACTATTATGTCATGACACTAATAATATTCCCTCCCTGCCCCACCACATGATTCACCTCCATAGACAAACATTCACACGTACATGATTCAGCATAGGGTCCTACTAAAGATTTGTTTAACTCCAATAGGAAAATTAGGCAGTAATAAATTAGTGGTACTTAAGTGCTCCTAATTAATTAAGTGAGATAGCAGAAGTGGAAGGGCTCCCTGGAGGATCGTCTCACATGTAAGGTAGTCGTTGCCGGAGCCCTTGAATAGCCTCGACTGAGGCCTCTGGCTTCAGCAAGATCGCCTTGGCACTGTTTATTCTTCTTCTTCTTCCTCTTCATGCTATGTTTCTCTTTCTCCTCACCAGTTGGTGAAACCAAGTACATGATTGGCCTTCTAATTCGGAATTGGTTTTGTCAGTGAGGGAGTAGAAGTGTACTAGTAAAAACAACATTATTTTCTCATGGTAGTCGGAAAATAGAGATGAACACATGCATTAAATATCATTCTTACTTAAAGGAAGGTTATGGCGCCAATATGGATGATGAGGATTGGAACACAGATCTCCCTTTGTGCAGTTCCACCAAAATGAACCAACTGTTCCATCTGACATTCTAGTCAAAGAGCACAAAAGTCACTTCTTTTAAGAAGAGTTTTGTGCAGTGCACCAAAAGGTCACAACAGCAACCAGGTGAATTGGGTATCCCTATTTGCACAAAAAGGCACAGAGGAAACAGTCAGAGTCTCAAACAATTACAGGCAAAAACATTTGGCTAAACTTGTCAGAGTCTCAAACAATTACAGGCAAAAACAGTGGCATGGCTTCATTTTTACCAGGGACATTATATTAAGAACAGCTAAGGCTGCGTCCGGTTCACAGGTTTGGTGCAGGATTTTCATAGGAACACAATTCCTACCGTATTCTTTCCCTTCCAACCATTCGGAACACGGGAAAGGTGAATAGTGTTACATAGGAAAGCTGGTCTGGTAGTACTGATTCCATCGGATTAGAAACATCCACGCGCTGCTCATTTTTTGGGCGGAAGCCCGAGGCAGGCGCTCGCTGCCATGCGTTAGATAGGTTGCTGTGCTGTGTTTGCCGGAATAAAAAAGTCAACCTATGTGTGGTACGTGAGGTGAGGACAAGAGTAGTCACTGTGCAGCTGAATAAACGAATAGCATCTCATACTGCCAAGCATGCTACTCTAAAAAAACAAATCTGTACATTTCGTAGTCCATCCAAACACATTCTCTTGAGAGTTTCCTCCGGTTCGCTGTTCCATAGTTTTATACCTACATTCCTTTCCTATTCCTCTATTTTCATCAAGACTTATGTTTTCTGCCCCTCTATTCCGACCGGAGCCTAAATATTTGGTATAAGGGCATGGGACAGTGGGTGCACCAGCAGTACAGCACCATGTACGTAAACAGGGGCATAAAGAGGTGATTCATAGTCTGTTGCCCCGAGAAACAAACATCCAAGAAATATAATATCTGGGTTGGTCCCATTTTTGTTCACTCTAGCCACCTACTCCTATGTGTGGATAGCAAATCTAGCCCTGGTCATACCACTGTGTACATCGTTACCCCTATATTTCCCTTTTCTACCAAGAGACCGGTTGGATGACCAGTCTGTACTACTTTCATCCCCTTTCCTTCCTGTTTGTACCAAGTCCGATGTACATACTAAATTCCCCCACCCCACTTTATTTCAATGACAAGTATTTTCGGACGGAGGGAGTACAAGATTCGACTCCATGAAGTAGCTTTACCACTAACAATAGGAAAAAATTTGACGTTGGACCATCCGATCGAGAGGGGCTGAGAGGTAGAAAATGATGCACATGCAGCGATGTAGCGAGCTGGGGAAGTAGAGCTAAGGCGGTTTCGAATGAAGATATACCTGAAGGTCGTCGGGATATGGATAGGTGGGTGGCGGGAGGCCGGATCCGCCCACAGGCAACGACGAAGGGATTGGAGGACCTCCCGCGCCGGCGCTCAGCCAGAAATAACGGTGCGGCCAGCAGTGGATCTCCTCCCTTGCTGTCGACGACGGCCTAAACGCTGCCCCTCCTCCCCTTCACCGGCGGAGGGGGATACGTCCGGATCTTTAACCAGCGATGAGGATAGAAACCCAGTGTTTTTTGAAGGGAGAAAGACAGGGTTAATACCCCTATCTTGTTTAGATCTGGAGAGGATGAGAGTGTGTGAATAGAGAAGCCCTAGCAAGCAAGCGCGGAGGCTCCGGCCTATATATAAGTAGTGGGGTAGTTTTCCTTTTTCACTCCATCAAAACAATCGTTTAAAATTGTGTACTATACTACATGCCAGGTCGCGGTTTTTTTAGTTGTTGATTGTTTTTTGAGATAGCTACCCGCTTGTTCCAAGTGGTGTTACGGTGTACCAGGTCGCACTTTGTATCATTCAAGTCTGGTAGTATTACAAGTCCCTCCATTAAATGAACAACCACCCCCTCGTAAAAATTGTGAACAAGCCCACTGCTAAAATTAGCGGAAACGTGGGTTGCCCCAACATGCATTATTATTTATATTTTCTACTCCCTCCATTCCTAAATATAAGTCTTTTTTATTAGCCACACCTAAGACAAGAATTTTTGTATTAGCAGTGAACCCCACATGTCGTAGACACAATTTTTTTGGCAAGATTCCCTTAGGCAAGCCAAAGTGTGTCTAACAATTTGAGTAACTCAGGTTAGGCAAGTGTGGCAAGTGTGGGAAAAATAATGTGGCAACATAAGACAAACATAGTCACAATCCAAACAGCCCCGTGATTTTTTGTGACATGCATGAAAATTTGGTTAGTTAAATTTATAGTCAAAATTTGGCAAGGTGCATCAAATCAACACATGCAAGTATCAAAACGAAAGTCACAGCATGCGTGCATGCGTTGTACTCCCTCCGTTTCCAAATGTAAGTCTTTTTAGAGATTACAACAAGTGACTACTCCCTCCGTTCCTAAATGTAAGTCTTTTTAAGGATTCCACTACAAACTACATACGGATGTATATAGACATATTTTAGAGTGTAGGTTCACTCATTTTGTTTCGTATGTAGGAGTAGTTCATAGTGAAATCTCTAAAACGACTTATATTTTGGAACGGAGGAAGTACATACGAAGCAGAATATGTCTACTCCTACATACGAAGTAGCCCATTTGAAATGTGTAAAAAGAGTTTTATCGAATTCAGTGCTTTGATGTGTCGCGTCAACTCGTACAAGCCCAAGAAATTTGATTACTACGACGCCCTCTCCCTCGCGGACCGAGCTCTGGTGCCTTAACTGCACCTACCTTTGGCTGCATGACAGGTGGGCCAACCACCTCTTGGGCCCACCTGTCATGGACGCAAAGGCAGGAGTAGTAAGTAGAAGCTTTCACTACACGCTATCCCTCCCGCACGAGGTGGACGGACATGCAACAGTGGATTCGATACTGTAGAAGTAGGAGTAACATCATTGTTTGTCTTCTCGAAGAGGTGAAGAGCCAAGTGCAAACCGAACGTGGCAGTTGCGAACGCTCGCGTGGTGCGGCTCCTTAGAGTACTAGCCAGGCTCTTGCATGAGACAAAATTGCTATTTTTTAACAATTAAACTCCATTATCCATTTGTTGATACTCATTCTGCATAGGTCCACACACTTAGCACCATTTCCTCCTGGGGTCACCAATGTTTATTTGCTAATTAATAGCATTCCATGCAATGAACTAGCCATTGCAAGTCATTAAAAGCATGCACACCTCTCATATCTTATTGGTTGATACGTATGTCAAGAAACAAGAAACAAGGTAGAAGTTAATGCACTGCGCCTAAGTGTTTTGGGACTATTTGGTTTTCGTAAGATGACTTACACACCTAGACGGAGGGTGTAGAATAGACCTGTTAACCGAAAAGGAGTATTTGCCTTTCTAGAGATTTCAACAAGTGACTAGACTTCGGCTCAAAAAAAAAACAAGTGACTAGACTACACCGTGTGCAGTACCCCCTCCCCTCCGGTTTAAAGGGCTCAAATCTCAAATCTCATGAACCAAGGCATTTTGCGATTGGAGGAATGTATCTCGTACTTTACAAAACTACCCTAATTAAACTCATGCATTAATTACGTAGTTCTCTCATTTTCCTCTCCGCCTTGGTTGCGGTGCACAATATTGATCAGTCCTATATGACTAGCCGCTCTATCTACATGCGGGACATTTCAAAGCATACAGGCCCGCATGCCATCCACCAAATCACAGCGAGGTGCTACAGTCGAGACTCACCTGTCACCCCGGTGTGGCCGTCATGACCCGTCATATCACAAAACCCACACCTTTACCAGCAGTGGTAAGGTGGCCTCCAAGTTGGACTGGACGAAGCAACCATCATTTCATTGGAACGCTCGTTCAAGCCCTTTCTTCCCTTTCTTGAAGAAAACCTCACTCCAGGCTACTCACTTCTGCCATTTTTCTTCTCTACCGACGAAGGAAAGGTGGGCGAATCAGTTATGCTGCTATATTTTCATTCCAATAATCTTCTTTTTGCGAAGCACCAACCGATTCTCACATCCTATTCTTTTCCCGTTTTCATTGCGATTGTGGTTTCCTTTCGATACCTTTTTATTTGTCAGTTCATTGATGGATCCTGGAGCACTAGGCAAAGAGTTGCCGGCGGACAACCCACTGGAGACAGCGATCTCCAGGAAGCGAGCACCGACCAACGAGTTGACCATGTTGGCGGGCCAACCCATGGAGACGAAGAACTCCAAGAAACAAGCACTGGCCAAAGAGTTGAGGACGTTGGCGGACGAACTCCTCAAAGAAAGTTGGAAGAACAGCAAGGGCCCCACCGTGCCTACCCCAGGAGCTCTGATTGCCACCTATGTGAGGCTCAAGACCGAGTTTGAGGAGATAGTCGCTGTTGAGAAGCAGTATTCCCCTGGCAAGGTGATGGCCCCCATCCAGGACGAGGAGATGGCCCCCGGAGGGATGAGATCCCCCGGTGAGCTGCACAAGGTAAAAAATAATGGCTTATTACCATAGTTGTGGTTTTTGATTATTTGCAATGTGCTTGCTAATATGTTAGGGTTGTGCAGGTGCCGGTGGTTGTCCTTGATGATTACGATGTCGTGGCCCGTTCTAACCGTGCCACACACTAACCGCTAAGGCAGCGACGGCATCCCGCCGTGCCGAGTTCCTCACCGCCCACGAACGCACACAAAATGGTAGGGAAGCGATGGCATCCCGCCGTGCCGAGTTCATCGCCGCTCGCGACCTCACAACTATGTGGGAGGAATTTGAAGATGCCGAGGCCAAATGGGCGGTAGAGCAAGAGGCGGCCAAAGCCGCACAGAGGGAGCGGAAAAGTCAGAAAGCACTCAAGAAAAGAGAGGCCCGCCACCGCAAGAAAGAAAAGGACGCACGCGCTGCTGCGGAGAGGTCGGCGGAGATCCAAGCATGGTGGGGTGTCGCCGACAAAGCCAGGAAGGAGAACGACGGCGTCTAGCCAGCATGTGAGAAGTAGTAGTACTAGTAGTTAGTGTGTGTGTCTGTGTCTGAGTACGAGCATGTACCAGTACTACTAGTTACTACTGTAGTTTTTAGAGCAAATTACCAGTACATTAGCCTAGACTAAGTGGAAAAATTCCTATCCTATGCATCAAATGGCATCTCTTTCTCTATAGGAATTGAGATGCATGTCATCTCACTTCCTATGATTTTCATATTCCTATCCTATGAACGAAAGGAGGCCTCTGTTGGAGTAAATACTGTAGCTAGCAGTACTGCTGGTACAGTAGTTTTCTTCAAGAAGTGGAATTCAACGAAGTCATGATGGTTCCTTTGTCCGAGCAACTTCAAAGTGGGAAGTGGGCCTGTGATTTGACGGCTCATTAGTCATTGTTACTGCGGCGCGACGACCTGGGTGACTCTCCCTTGGAGTTCTGCGTGCATGGCAAGTGGACCAGGATGGTCGACGTCCCACATGTTGGCAAACGGAAGTATTCTTTCTGATATCGAGGAGCAAGGAAACCACGTGGTATAGTATCACTGCTGATTGGTTCGCAAAAAAATAGTATCACTGCCGATTTATAATTATTTTTTATTTCTGATGAATGCTAGCGTTTCAACTCTTACGACTAAGGGTTCCAAACACGACACATGCTGGATGTCCCACACGTCAGCGAAAGGAGTGGGACATGAACAGCGTGGTAGAGCCCGGCGTAAAAAAACAGCGTGGTAGAGCGTCTCCACTTCTTCCACTTCTGGGTCGGAGACCACACGTAGTAGTACTTAGCTATATGAACGATACAAAGTGCGACCTGGAGAGAAAAACATGTCTAGTTGGAAGGTCTCGGGGCATACACGTAAACAAATATAAAAGTTAATACGTGCCTCCAACTAATATAGTAGTAGTAGAGTACTTAGACACGTACTCCATAACATCACCGTGCATTGCATGTACAACATTTAGTGGTAGTACGTAGTAAGAGACAAATGCCGCCAAAGAGTTCCGTTCTCGACCTACTTTTGGGTGTTTGGTAGAGTGTATGGAGGGTGCATGAGTCCACACTAGTTTAGCACAAATACACTAGAAGCATGCATGAAGAGGGCATGCATGAAGAGGGGTGTTGAGTTGAGCATGCATGAAGAGGGAACAACTATGCTGAGACAAGAACGCAACCAAACACACCCTGTATGCCATGCATGTTCATACCATTTGTGCCTTTCTACTTCACTTACTGCGCTACATTACTCAGGTTCGTACGTCCACTCTTGGGTACATGTCCGTCTCATAGTTCCAGTGCCACGTGTTCTTCATATAGATGGAAGGATCGTTGCATAACACGTGCGCCTTGATGCTAGATGTCTCGCGTGTTGGCAAAAGGATGAACAAAGCTCACGTAAAAAAATAGAGTGGAAGAACATAGATTCCGGACGACCGAGAAGGAGCAAGGAACCTCGTGGTGGAGCGTCTGCACTCATAATATTTAATATTATTCAGCGATATAAAATTAACCAATCATCTCCACAGTGGACTGGAAGAGTACGAAACACGGTAGCCCAGTGTAGTTACATCATACACTAGTACATGGCTAACCCACGCTATCACCATATTTCTTGGCTTCCGTGCGACACCTATCTCTAGTAATCCAGCAGCCGGTATTGCTTCTCCTTCCTCATCTCTATCAAAGTGCGGCGGGCTGGCGTTTCTGCCGTCTATTGAGGTCGGTTAACTATCACATGTTAGCGACATGCCAAGAGCATTCTAAAAAAATTCCTTTCACGTTTTGTTTTCAAAAAGAAAAAAAAATCCTTTCACGTACGAATTTGCCTGTATGCTTTGAGCAACTTGCATGTCCTATACTGCTCCTGTTTGATACTCTAACTTAGCAAGAGGTTAGACTAACTCATGACTAACCCTGAACTAACTGTAGCCAAAGGGGTGTTTGGGTGATAGGGTTAGATTGACAATAAATGCACTTCATGGAGAGAGAAATGTGATTTTTCAGTGGTCCCAATGAGAACTATCTCCAGTTAGCACCTCTTGGGTGGGATAGTTTTTTTGGTGGGTTCGGTGCAACTTGCTCCAATTTAAACCCTCATGCTTGGATACTTTAGGGCCATTTGAGCCCCAACTAGCTCAAACTAACTCTAACCCATGGATCCAAACAGGGCCTATGGCCAGTCTCGACGCGGAGCAGTCGCGTGCACCGGGAAGCGGCGCTCTCTCGGCCGTCGCGCCACTTCAAAGCCGGTGCTAGTGAGAGGTCGCCTTCGCTCTGGCCGGGCATTAATGCGGCACTGACGCTCCAGGCGACGCTAACGGTTTCACGCGGGAAGCGCGCTTGCAAGGGAGTATAGGTTTTGAACCATTTCAGGTGTAGTAGTAATTGTAGTTTGCAAAACTACTCAATTATTGCAGTGAGTTTCCTAAGAAATTGTGGTAAAAAACGTTACTCCACAACCCGCTTCCCTTCTCCTTCCTGCTCGTGATTTACATGGCCATGTTAACATGGTTATGTCAAAAAAATGTCACTTCCTGCTCGTGATTTGCGTTATATAATTACAAGCAAGATTCTCGTGCATTGCACAGAACATCAATATGCATTTTTTTACAAAACACCTGTTGTGATTGACCCATGCAGGAGTAATCCCATGTGTAAAAACTAATGACATCTCAAGAATTTTATCTGAAAACTGGTATCTCGAGAATGTCATCGAAAAAAAAGAAAGATGAGAGATAAGGCGAGGAGGAGTGGAGCGTGGTGGTGACTGGTGGTCGGAATGGGCGGAGGCATGGGGATGGACGGCGCCGGCAGGCGGCCGCAGCCACCATGCATGCTAGATTGTTCCAGAGACTTATTCTTTTTTAATTGCTGAGCAATGAGGTTGCGGGAGATAATGATGTGGAGAGAGGTGCGGGTATATTTTGTAAAATTATCATAGTTTGCTTCCTATCCGTCAGATATAGATCATACGGTCTGTATTACAAGATGTCAAGCACACCATCATCGCCAACTCGTTTTTATAAGGGTATACAGATGATAAGTTTGCTGACTACTAAAGTAAAGTGAAATCTGTCCATGTTATGCAAGTAAATAAAGGTGATTGTTTATCATACGGGTAAGGTTGGATGAAGGGTGGTAGGAACAAATGCTCCGCCTAGAGCATGTGTGTGTGTGATGGAGTCTTAGTGTGCATGGTGTGTGTGTGTGTGTGTGAGAGAGAGAGAGAGAGTGAGAGAGAGAGGAGAGAGAGATGGAGTCTTAGTTTGTGTGTGTGTGAGAGAGAGAGATGGAGTCTAAGTGTGTGTGTG